>NC_058524.1:373148215-373802278 GCF_904849725.1 Hordeum vulgare subsp. vulgare | reverse complement strand
TATGTGTCTGGGTTAATGTGAGGTTCATAATCCTGTTCATTTGGGAGAGGTGGTCTGACATGTGGCGGCACTTCATAAACAACATACCAACCTTCCAGCTTCTTATCCGTTTGGCATGCCCACGGTAGATAGAAAACTTGGGTCGCGTGTTGAGCCATAATATAGACATCGGGAACATCTAAATGGGTGTTTGTATTGATTTCGACTAGTCCTATATGTTCATGAGTCCTTCTAGTCTCCTTCGGATAGAACCAATAACATTTGAAGACTACGACGTTCGGTGGGTTTTCACCATATAATTGAAATTCATAAATTGCTTCAACTCTTCCATAATACTCGATAACACCTTCGCCGATACCAGAGACACCACAATTTGTAGATTTCCGGTCGGGCATAGATAGCTCTTTGCCAAAGGTACGAAAGAGATACCCGTTGATGTTGTATTTCTCAAATAAACGGACCTTATAGTCAAAACCATTAGCGACTTGTCTCAATTCGGCGTCCATAGACTGTGAATTAGCCTACAAGTTTAATACGAAACGATTGTTGCATTAGCTGCAAGTTAGACCAAGAAATGAAATGGTCAGTTATGGATAATTACCGTTTGTTTGAACCAAGAGATGAAACCGGGATAGCAACCTCCTGTATTTGACAGAACCTCATACTCTTCGACGGAATCATTTTCGATCACCGCTCCATCCGAGAATTTGGCGACGTAACGGCTGTTTGAAATATCTGGGAATAAGAGTAGTTCAAATGAATTAGAAGTTACGGGAAAATGTGCCGAGAACTCACTCGATGTACGGCCGCACTTCTGTTAGGTTGTTGAAGATATACAACGAAATGTTCCGCCATTCTTCGACATCCAACGTTATTGGTTTCGAAACACCGGCTGGTGCGAGCTTCCCTTTGGATAGGCTGAGGTTGGACCCACCTTTTTTAGGGTCTGCATCATTGTGTCGAGGCTTCGGATTATGCAAATGATGATTTTTGGCTTCGTAGTGTGCTGTCACAAAGTTTGCCACCTCCTCAGTAATGAATGCCTCAGCAATCGATGCTTCAATTCTACGCTTATTTTTACATTTAGCTCAAAGGGTCTTTTGCATCCTCTCAGTTGCATAGCACCAACGATCTTGCGCGGGCCCACCCAATCTTGCCTCGGTCGGTAGATGTAAAATCAAATGCTGCATTGGATTAAAAAGAGCGGTGGAAAGATCTTCTCTAACTTGCACAACAACTCCGGTGCAAACTCCTCCATGTCTTCTACCACGCAAGGCGACAATTCTTTCGCACAAAGAACACAGAAGAAATAGCTCAGCTCCGCCAGTACTAGCCATTCATTCTCAGGAATAAAGCCACGTAAAATCACCGGCATTACCAGCTCTAGCCATATGTGCCAATCATGACTCTTGAGACCAAAGATTTTTCATTTTTCAAGACTCGCTCCCCTCTTTAGATTTGCTGCATACCCATCGGGGAACATCAAGTGCATTTTGACCCACAAGATAATTTCCCTCATAGCTGGCCTTCCAAGCTTGAACCAGGCCTTTGGCTTCGACCACTTCGGCTTTCCTTTGCCTTCTCGCATGTTTTGTAACGGCCTATGACATAGTGTCTCTTGATCGACTCTAGCCTTAGTATTAACCTTTGTCTTCCCATCTATGTTGAACAGTGTACCAAAAATAGCCTCTCCGGTATTCTTTTTAGTGTGCATCATGTCGATATTGTGTGGAAGAAGGAGGTATTTGAAGTAAGGCAGATCCCAGAAGCATGGCTTGTGAGTCCAGGCATGTTTTGAATTATACCCCTTGAAATACCCTGGACGCTCTGGATCAGGCTCGAGGGCGTTTAGCTGATCCAGGATCTGTTGGCCTGTCAACGCAGGTGGTGCCAAGTTTTTGACAACTTTACCTTTGGTAAAGTTCTTCTTGTCTTTTCTGAACTGATGGTCAAGATCCAGGAACTATCTATGCAAGTCAAAGCAAGAATACTTCCGACCCTCCTGCAACCAATGAAACTGGAGAGTTGCCCTGCATTGGGGGCACGGGAACCTTCCATGCACACACCATCCAGAAAATAGCACATACGTTGCCAAGTCATGCATAGAGTACATGTACCACACATGCATTTTGAAGTTTTCTTTTCTAGCGGCATCGTATGTCTTGACCCCATTATCCCAAGCTTCTTCCAATTCATCCTTAAGCGGTTGCAGGTACACATTCATATTCTTCCCTGGATAATTGGGCCCTAGAATTATCAACGTCAGAAATATGTTCTTTCTTTCCATAATCTGCCCGGGGGAGATTGACAAATACAGGCCAACAACTGTATTGGGTTGCCATCATGCCGAAGGGATTAAAACCATCCGTGGCGGCGCAGACTCGAGGATTCCTTGGATCTGCCGCTTTATCCTGATGCAATCCATCGAAATGTTTCCACGCTTCCCCATCCGATTTGTGTACCACCATAATATTCCCATCCGCATCTAGTTCGGTTCTTTTGCCCAATTTGTGCCATGCCATCTGTCTTGCTGTCTCTTCGACCATGTAAAGACGTTGAAGTCTTGGTACGATTGGCATATACCGAAGAACACTAACTGCGATTTTGGTGTGCCTCTTCTCACCCATACCGTTGTCTACCACAAGAAACCTGCAAGACTCGCAATTGGGACAATAGTCCAAGTGTGCATACTCCTTCCTAAATAAGACACATCATTTCTCACATGCATCTATCTTCTCATAGGGCATCTTAAGTACACGAAGTATTTTGTCCGACTGGTACAGGTTTGTAGGCATGACATGGCCTTTGGGTAGGAAGCGTCCAAATAGTGTCATCATCGTGTCGTAGCATTCTCTTCCCAAGTTGAACTGAGCCTTTAGAGCCATTACTTGTGCAATTGCAACCAGCTGACAGAGCTCAGTGTGCTCATGGAGAGGGCGTTTTGAAGACTCTAACATTTCATAAAAGGCCTTTGCAGATTCCTCCATCTCATCTTCCGAATCCCGAGCATCATCAAAGTCTTGCACCATGTCTTTGATCCCGGTACCATGCTCGTCCATGCGACAACGGACCACCTCAGCTCTTGTGCGTTGTATAGACTTACCATGAAATGTCCACACTGTATAATTAGGCTTAAAACCCCTCCTCTGCATGTGTTTAATCATTACAGCCTCTGTCGTCTTTCTATAGTTGTCGCATCCAGGACAGCGCAATAGTTTCTTTCCTGGCCATTTGCGAATGCGGCTTTCACAAATTCCTTTGTTTTTACAAACCATTCTTTCGTCATATCTTTCTGACTAGGGTGACCGGTATACATCCACGCACGATCACTCATCTTGCCTAGCTATTAAAGACAGAAAAAATGTATTTATATATAATTTAGCATTTATATTCATTGGTTAATCAGGTTCGCCATTTTTATTATGTCCAGGCAACCTACACGCTAATAGGTAAAGATAGGTCCTAATCCCACCCGAGTATGTGTAGATTGGGTTCATTTTCCCATGCTCTGCTCCGGATCCAATGCAAAATTTCGGCAGCACCTCCCCGTTGTTCTCCTAATACACGTCTCCTCAATAAACAGAGAGGATGTGCATCCGGAGAACAACAGGGAGGCATTGACGAAATTCCGCATCGGATCCAGAGCACAGCATACGGGAAAACGAACCCAATCTACACATACTCGAGCTGTCCATGGATAACGTTGGACAATTCGAAAGGATGGCGGTTATAAATATGCAAAGACATGCATATTTATAGATGTCGCCCTTTCGAACGGGAGACGCATACTGGTCACGCATACTGATAAATTAATTTAATTACCTAAATCTAGAAAGTTTCATCCAGAAACTGAGCCACAGTAAATGAAGGGGCGGGGAGGAGATGAAATTTGTACTGACCCACGAATGCAGGGGCGGAGCTCGTACAACGCATGGGGAGGTCTTTGCACAGTAGACCTCACAGCGACGAGACAACTATTACATGTAAATCCACCCGATCAACACAAATATTCTAATTATGTCATTTTAGAGGAAAACAAGTTAAGAATATAATATTCATGAGCTAACCAAGGTTTTTATGCCATTTTGTAGCTAAATGGGCTAATTATCTCATTGTTGGGGAAAATAAGGTAAGGAGAGTAAGATAGAGGAGAAGAAAGAGGAGGAGGAGAAGAAGAAGAAGAAATCAAGAAGAAGGAGAAGGAGGAGGAGGAGAAGAAGGAGGAGGAGAAGGTATTCTTCTTCTGTTCTTCTCTTCTTCTTCTCTTCTTCTTTTCTTCTTCTTTTCTTCTTCTCCTTCTTATTTTTGTATTCTCCTCCTCTTCTTCTTCTTCTTCTTCTTCTTCTCCTCCTCCTCCTCTTCTCCTATTCTCCTCCCCCTCCTCTTCTTCTTCTTCCTATTCTTTCTATTAAGCTAACTAACTAACTAACCTAACTAACCAAGCTAACTAAACCTATCGCTAAACCTAGATAGCACTAAACAGCAAAAAAACAGAATCTACTACTAAGTAACTAAAAAAGAATCTAGCTACCACTAAATACCAAACAATAAAAAATCCACTTCTTCTCCTTCTTATTTTTTTTCTTATTCTCTTCTTCTTTACTTCTTATCCTTCTTATTATTTTTCTTCTCTTCTTCTTCTTCTTCTTCTCCTTCTTATTTTTTTCTTCTCCTCCTCCTCTTCTTCTTCTTCTTCTTCTTCTTCTTTTTCTTCTCCTCCTCATCCTCCTCCTACTCCTCTTCTTCTTCTCCTCTTCTCGTCCTCCTCCTCCTCCTCTTCTCCTCTTCTCCTCCTCCACCTAACTAACCAAGCTAACTAACTAACCTAACTAAATGTACCACTAAAACTACTAACAATAACAACTACTAAAACTACTAAAAAATAATGCGGGTACGGGGGGTGTGGGGGCTCACCGGGAGGGGCGGCTGTGGAGGGGCCGGGGTGTTGGGGATGACGGGGCAGCACCGGGGGCGCCAGGGGCGGTGGCACGACGGTGGTGGGGCAGCGGCAGCAGGGGCGAGGTGGGGAAGAGGCTGGACGGTGGTGGTGGCGCGACGGTGGCGGCGGGGCCGCAAGGGCGGCGGTGGGGGCGACAGGGGCGATGGCGGGGGCGACAGGGGCGGCGGCGCGACGGTGGTGGCGGCGGCCGGTGGGCGTCGGGGATTGGGAGAGAGAGAGAGAGGGGCACGCGGGGTGAGCCGTTACAGAGAGAGAGGGGCGGGGTGGAGGGAAGGAGCCGTTAACAGAGTTAGCGCTTTGCCGTCTGCCGACGGACGGCAAAAAGTCTAGACTCTTTGTCGTCTGCCTCCGGACTCTTTGTCATCCGCTAGCAGACGGCAAAGAAGGGACTCCAGTTTGACCTAACCACCCCGCAGTCAGGTGGGCCCATCTACATGTTTGCCGTCTGCTGGGTGACTCTTTGTCGTCTGCTAGCTGACGGCAAAGATGTGACTGATGGCAAAAACACTCTATGCCATCAGCTAGTGCTTTGCCGTCTGCTTTGTTGAAGCTGACGGCAAAGACACTCTTTGCCATCATCTAGCAGATGGCAAAGACTAGGCAGATGGCAAAAAACTGTTTTCCAGTAGTGAGGTCAGCATATTGAATATGCCGACAAGTCACAAAAGAGAGGGTGAAAATATCATCTATACTACATGCATATATGGCAGGTGGGGCTTTAATTTAAGTTTTGCGTAAAGCAATTTTTTTCCTGCAACAAGAGAGAGGTAAAAGAAAAATTTACTACATTGTTGGTTGTTAATGAGAAGGTTCCACCAACCATTTCTCATACCCAAGTTATCAATATTACCCACATCAATAAGATTTAATGGTGTTGAGAATTCCTGATAGTTTCAGTTCCTTTGGCTCAAGTTGTCCATGACCGTGGACACGGCTAATTGATTAGGTTTGAGTACTCTACAGAGTTTTGCACACGTTCCCCACAAGATTTGATCGCCTCCGTTGAAGTCCTCGCACTTCAGGGTGTTTGAGAACCAGATGATCAAAACATGGTCTTTCAACGGGTTCCTCTGAGCCTTTGTCGGTGCCCATCCAATCCTACCGTTCTTCTACATCTCATAGCACCGACAGTCCAAAGTCACCACGTTGTCCAACCAAGCCAGAGCCCATAATGACTTGTGGCTGTGCAGGTAAGCCTTGGGTCTTGAAATATCCATCCATCTCGTTGAGCCTGGGTGAAGCTTTCCGCAAGATGTCAAGGCGCTTCTCCATGCATCCCGGGTACTCCGCTGGTTTTCCCAGGGAGCCCATCTGAACCGTCCTTCACCCAGAGGTATATTTCATTCTGAGGTCTTGCAAGTCTTGGAGTCTTCAGGTCTTGATTATTAAGTTTCTCACAACACTCATGATAAACACTCAACCAAACCCCGTCTACTAGGAGCATAGCAAAATAACGTCTCGGCCAAAGTAACAAGGGTTTAGGGGTGCCTATCATAACATACTACTCAATAACCAAAGTTTCCAAGTACATACTTGCATGCAATGGGTGAAGAAGGTTGAAACTAATGCAATAAAACCATATGTAAAAATATGATCAATGTGAACTTGCCTCGTAAGGTCGATGAAGATAGAATATCGCTCTCAACAAATAACTTGATAGAACTATTCGTCACTCTCCAATGAAATCTATATAGTCAAACATAGTATTCATATAATAAACAACACTAGCAATCTTCCTAGCAATCAATATCACCACAACAAATAGAATTTAACCAATAAATCAAATCAAACAAGAATCCAAAATAAACTTTGAAGGGAAACTAGGGAGTCTTCTACTACAAAAATCACAAAGTAGTTTTTGTTCTAATTAAACTTAACAGACAATAAAACACTAAAATAGTAAAATAACAAAATATAAAATATAAAATTAACTAAGATAACATAAAGTATTTTTCATAAAACTATATTATTTCAAAATTATTTTCAAATGGGGAGTTAAACTAGTAAGGTAATCAATTGCAAGTTATTATAGAACTAGAATTGATTTTCATGATATCGAATAAAAAATAAAATTTGATTTTTGTTGAAAACCTACTGTTAACTAACCGAAAACAAAATATAACTATTTACAAGTATAAAAGAAAATAATTAAAAACAATTATAGACAAAGAAATTGTAGCAATCCTAGAAAGAACTAAATCAGAAACTGTTTTACATAAAATAATGAGTTAAAATATTCCAAAAATTCTGAAATTTTACCTACTAATAAATAAGATCACTAGTGATCAGCATAAAAAAGAATCAATTAAAAATCTATTTCTAAACTCCAGATATAAGCAAAACAATATTTAAACCAAATCTATTTAAATTCAAATTTTATATTTTCAAACATGGAAAAATTATATATCTGCAGAAACTACATACAATTTGAGATCCAATGCAAAAAGAATCACCTCAATTGGAGTTATATAATAAAAGTTGTAAGAAATTTAAAATCGGGGTCAAATCTGTTTCAGAATTAAAAAATAGAAAAGAATAAAATTAAAGAGTGACGTGGCAGATCCTGATTGGTTGTGGGGTGTGCACGTTTTAGGCTATCTAGAGGTCGGGATCAATATAAGAAAAACCTTTTGTTTTTATAATGTGACTAATCAGAAAACCGATGGTTTATTTTAATTACCCGAAGGGGTATGTTGGATCTAATCTAAACCATTTATATTAGATCTAAGGGTGGGGGGTAAGAGAGAGGGGAGGACCTTACAGTGAGAGGGAAAGAAAGAACGGCGAGCTCCTGCAGCCGACGTGAAGGTGGCGGTGGCGGAGGCGATCTGGGGGAGTAGGACGGCGGCGGGGTGGGGAATCCGACAGAGGGGTACGGCGACGGGGCTCCACGGGCGTCGGGGCGGCTCCTGGGCGACGGGGGCGCTCCTGGCGAGCTCGTGGGGCTCCTGGGAGCTTCGGTCTAGGCAGGGAAGTCCGACAAGTGGGGAGGCGTGGTGTCGGGCCAGGAGGCGGGGATTTTTCTAGGGGAACGGAACGAGGCGACCGTGAGGGTTCTAATAGGGGTGGTGGGAGGCGCTAGGAGGGTAAGTATCCCGCGAATCCGGGATTGGAAGCTTCATGTGGGGTGCCTCCCATGGCCAGGGAAGGAAAGAGCGTGAGGTGGAAGGAGATCCTCGGCCAGGTCGTTTTCTCTTAATGGGTCCGATTTCTTTCCTAATTAACGAACTCGGTTTCCTATTTATTAAAAACAGGAAATAAAACCCCGAAAAGGAATTAAATCCTTTTTAAAAAAATAGGTATTATGTATCAAAATTCTCAAAAAAAATTCCCTACCACGTGGGCATTTTATTTTTCACAAAATAAAAAGGTCATAATTTTTTTTAGAAAATCCAATAAAAATCCAAATTTTGTCTTTAAAAATTTTGGCACTATTTTCTTCTGACTTTTATTTTCTTGGGGTGTCATGTCACCTCCTCTCATTTCATGCTTGGCAAGTATTTGTCAGGAAAACGTTGTGGATGAAATCTTGTGCCAAAAATAAATTCGAATCAAATACCAAAAGAAATTCAACTGCCACCATGATTCAAATTCTTTATAGTTGAAGAGGTCATGCTATCTTCTCTCACTGATTTTAGAAGGATGAATTTGAATTCACAGGAAAAAGGGGAAAGTCATTTTATTCCCTCTCATTCAAAAGTTTTAAAATGTTTCATATTTCACTCAAGTTGCAATCACTCAAACAAACAAACAATCAATCTAGTAAATATTATAACATACCAAAATGTGGGATGTTAGAGCATCTCCATAGCCCGTTAATACGCCTAGTTGATGCGAGACTTTCTTCTCCACTTTCACCCCTTTGAAACCTACCACAATATTCTATTCCACCCTTAAGCTATATCCATGGTTCACACTCATATATTGCGCAAGTAATAAAAAGCTGAAGGGCCTCAAAAAGTACGATCCAATTGCTTGACTTGACACAGTGGTGCCTAACATTTGTATTTCTGTGGTGAGGACAAAGCCATGCTATATTTATATAATAAAGTGTATATGGGGTGAACATTCTTTTAGGATCATATGCTTTGAAACTTAATGACTACATTGCTTGTGTTTATAATGATCGCTATGTTGATATTAGTTAATTCCTTGTTTATCAATGATCAAACCCGCGATAGATTATATGTTGGGTAGCATGTCACATCAAACATTCTGTTTTTATCATTTACCTACTCGAGGACAAGCAGGAATTAAGCTTGGGATGTTGATACGTCTCCAAGGTATCTATTTTTTATTGTTCCATGTTATTATATTATCATTCTAAGATACTTTTTGGGTATTTATACAACCTATTGACCCAGTGCCCACTGCCAGTTGCTGTTTTTTGCGTGTTTTTAGATTTTTAGGTTTACTATACCAAACGAAGTCCAATTGCCACAAAATGTTTTGGTGATCTCTTCTGGACCAAGAGAAGATGTGGAAGCTTCGGGAGGAGGCCTAAAGCATGACGAGGGGAGCACCACACAACACGGCATGCCTAGGGGAATGTCCGTGCCCTGTTGCCTTGTGCCCCCTTTGGTTGCCTCCTGGCGTAGCTCTTAGTCCTATAAATTCACATTAATCCCAAAAACCCTAGGGAGCGCCCCAAAACAGTTTTTCCATTGCGCAAGTCTCTATTCCAATGTGAGGCCTCTCGAGCCCTTTTTCGGTGCCTTGTCGAAGGGGGAATCAATCAGAGAGGTCCTCTACATCAACCTTGCTTTCCCATGGTGATGTGTGAGTAGTTCACCGCAAACCTACAGGTCCGTAGTTAGTACCTAGATGGCTATCTCTCTCTCTTGATCTTCAATACAATGATCATCACATCTTCACTTTGATCTATCTGGTGCAACTCTTTTGTGCAGTTTGTTTGTTGGCATTCCATGAATTGTGGCTTTATGTTCAGATTATTCATGATAAATATTTGAGTCTTCTTTGAATTCTAAATATGATTCTTATGTGCATGATCATCATAGCTTCGTAAATCTATCTGATCTGTTGATTTGCTTTGGCCAAGTAGAATGATCTTTCTTCAGTGCGAGAGGTGTGTTGTAGTGGGTTCAATCCGACAGATTTCTATATCCTAGTGACATAGTATGGGACAATATACATCTTTGTATTTTTGATACTAAGGATAGAATGATGGCATTAATTCATATTAATTGAGTTCTCTTTGTCTACATCATGTCATCGGTCTCCAAGCATTACTATGTTTTACTTAATACTCTAAATGCATGCTGGATAGCGGTTGATGGGTGGAGTAATAGTATAGGTGTAGGAAGGAGTCGGCCTATTTTCTTATGGACGTGATGCCTATATACACATGATCATTGTCGTGAATATCGCATAATTGTCCACTTCTCTATCAATTGCCCAACAGCTATTTGTCTACCCATCGTATGATTGCTTTCATGAGAGATGACACTAGGGAACACTATGGCCCCGAGATCTATTCACTAATAAATTTAAAAACATTACAATTTCCTCGCTTCTGTAAATTACTTGTTATTTACTTCTCACTTTGCAACTTTCCACCACACTACTTACTTGCTTGCAAATAACGAGACAAGGGGATTGACAACCCTCTTGCTCGCATTGGGTGCAAGTATTTGTTTCTTTTCTATGTAGTTGCTGAAGACGGGGGTTGGTTGTTACTCCTATTGGTTTGATAAACCTTGGTTATCTAATGAGGGAAGCACTTACCTATATTGTGATTCATCACCCGTTCCTCTTCACGGAAAACCGAACACATATCATGAGTATCACGAAGCACTATAGCAACACCTTCGCTCAAAAGATATATGTGAAGTACATAGAGTGTTCTAACAAATCATGATGAAAATGTGTCTCTCTTAAATAGGTGTGTCCAGCAAACAATTATTGTGGAAAACTAAAACAAAAATATACTATAATACATGACGCTCCAAGCAAAACACATATCATGTGATGAATAACAATATAGATCCAAGTGATATGCCAATGGAATGGATATGAAAGAGGGGATCCCTCCCGTGGCATCCCCAAGCTTAGACGTGTGATTCTTCCTAGGATATTACCTTGGGGTGCCTTGGGCATACCTAATATTAGGGTCTTGCCGCTCCTTATTCCTTCATCCATCATGATCACACCCAAAACTTCAAAACTTCAACACACAAAACTCAAGAGAAACCTCATGAGATCCGTTAGTATAATAGGCAAATCATAAACTTTAGGTACTGCTATAAATTGACTAAGAATTTAATATTTCATAATTTACTATATTCTAACTTCTCTGTGACTTATAACCCTGATATAATCCATAACATCATCAAAACAAGCAAATTATGCAAGGAAAAAACAGAATATGTCTAAAAGAAAATAGTTGGTAGTGTTCAACACTTAAACCATATTCTGCAAATCCAACTACTATGAAAAATTAGTAAAACCTGCTAAATTTCTATGTAAATTCTATGTAAAAAATTCAGATCGAAAAGTTGTTCCAGTTAAATCACAGAAATTCTGCACTGAACATAAAAGTTTTTTTTTTGCATATGATCAATTCTACTATCATCCAAATCATCCCAAAGGCTTTACTTGGTGCAAAAACTAATTAGAGCATAAAACACAATCATTATAGTATAAATAATCATGTCAACACAAAATAACATAAAGTATAACACAAAATTTAAGATAACTATTGGGTTGCCTCCCAACAAGCGATATCGTTTTATAACCCTAGATAGGCATAATGCATAGTATCAAGTGGCATCATTTCTGACATTCAATCCATAAGTAGATCTCGTGATTGTTTTGCAGGGTGGTTTTATTATCTTATTAGGGAAGTGTCCCATCCCTTTCTTTAATGGGGATTGGAATCTTACGTTTTCCTCCTTCATATCAATAATAGCACCTATAGTTCATAAGCAAGGTCTACCAAGTATAATTGGACAAGACGGATTTCATTCAACATCAAGCATAATCAAATCTACATGCACATAATTTCTATTAGCAAGAATAAACACATCATTTATTCTACCCAAAGGTTTCTCAATAGTGTAATCCACAAGATGTAAGTTAAGGGAACACTCATGCATATCGGTGAGACCAAGCACATCACAAAAATATTTAGGTATAGTTGAAACACTTGCACCAAGGTCACACAAAGCATTGCATTCATAGTATTTAAGCTTAACTTTAATAGTATGTTCCCATTCATCATGTAGTTTCCTAGGTATATTAACTTCTAGTTCAAATTTCTCCTCTTGAGCTTTTATCATCGCTTCTACGATATGTTTGGTAAAAGCTTTATTATGTTCATAGGCATTCGATGAGCTAATTGCGAGCTGCAAAAGGGAAATACATTCAACTAAAGAACAACTCTCATAATTAAAGTCCTTATAATTTAAAATAGTGGGCACATCACTAGTTAAAGTTTTGCAATCACTAGTTAAATTCTTCCTGCCACTTGTAAACTGTATTGGGTTCCCCAAAGAGGAGATGAGATGCAGCAAAGTAGAGATAAGTATTTCCCACAGCGAGAACCAATAGGAGAACCACGCAAATTCTCGTCATCATCACCAACACACAAAAGAGAAAGCACTTGTACAAAACGCGGGCAAGAGGGTTGCCAACCCCTTGAACTTGTTACTTGCAAGGATTAAGTAGTGCTAGATAAATAATATAAATATAAAATAATAGAACATGATATAAATGACAACAATTTTTTTAGGGTTTTAGTAATATATTTTGTGTTGACCCGGGGGCAATAGTGTTTGTTAAAAGCTTCTCTCTAGAAGAAAGCATACGATGGCTAGACAAATTATTGTTGGGCAATTGATAGAAAAGCGCATGGTTATGAAATACTTATTCACAGCAATGATCACATATATAGGAATCACGTCCATAAGCAATTAGACCGGCTTGTTCCTACATCTACTACTTTTACTCCACTCATCGACCGCTATCCATCATGCATCTAGAGTATTAAGTATGAAATAGAGTAGTGCTTGGAGCAAGAGGACATGATGTAGACAAAGTAAACTCAAGCAATGTGAATAAACCCCATCTTTTTATCCTTAATGTCAGCAATACAAATACGTGTCAAGAAGCAATACAAATACGTGTCATGTCCCCTTGTGTCACTGGAATTGAGCACCGCAAGATTGAACCCATCACAACACACCACTCCCACTGAAGATAAATCAGTCTAGTTGGCCAAACCAAACCGATAGATCAAAGAGAAATACGAAGCTATCATAATCATGCATATAAACCAGCAAATACTTAATACATTTTCATGAATAATCTGATCATAAACCCATAATTCATCGGATCCCAACAAACACACTGCAAAGAAGATTATATCGAATAGATCACACAGGGAATCACAGTGAACTTTGTATTGAAGATCATAGAGAGAGAGATAGCCACCTAGGTACTAGCTATGGACCTATAGGTCCATGGCAGACTAATCACACAATATCATGGGAGCAGAAAGGTTGATGTAGAGGCCCTCCGTGATTGACCCCCCTCCAATAGGGCACCAGAACAAATCTCCAGATGGGATCATGATGGATTAGAGACTTGCGTTGGCGGAAAAAGTATTTTGGGTGGCTTGGGTGTTTTCCAAATTTTAGATGATTTATAGAGGTAGAGTTAGGTCAAGAGGAGCAAGGGCGGTGGTCCCAAGCCATCAGGATGCACCTACCCCCTAGGGTGCACCCTATTGCATTGGCACTACCATGTGTGGCGTTTGGCCTCCATTTGAAGCTTCTAAGTCTTATTTTTGTACAGAAAAAATCATCAAAAAAATTCGTTGCATTTGGACTTCGTTTCGTACTATTTTCGTGAAAAGCCAAAAACACACAGAAAACACCAACTAGCACTAGGCACTAGGTTAATAGGTTAATTCCCAAAAATGATATAAAACAACACATAAATGCATATAAAGTATCCAACAATGATAATATAATAGCATGGAACAATCAAAAATTATAAATACATTGGAGACGTATCAGTGTCGCTGTTGGGAGATATAGGAAGGGAATCGAGAGGAAGAGAGCGTGGTTGTGAGGGGTTAGGCTAGGGTTTGGTTAGGTGGGGGCGTATGGGTTAAGAAGTCGTCCGAGGTGGATTTTTAGGAGGCAGGAATAGAGAAATTATTTTTTCTCCCATTGTGAAACAGAAAAATGGAAATTGTTTAAAAGAAAGTAAGGGAAGAAAATATTTGGACATTCAAATAATTTCTGAATGACCTGGAATTTGGGCATGTGGCTACTTTGACATATTTGAAAGTGCCACAACTTCAAATGGAGTCTAAGGAGAATGGAGCATTGATACAAAATATTTGGAAGCAAAAGGGATTTAAATTACAATTGTGTTATGGATCCCAAATTAATTGAATAGTTTATAGCAGCTCCTAAAATATAGGGAGGATATGTTATAAGGAGAAATCACCATGTGAATTCCCTCAATTTAAATAGATCAAGATATCTATATAATTTATTTATTTGAGTTGGAGAAATTTAATGAAATGATGGCATGATGAAACAATGCAATGCAAAACTTAAATAGAGGAAACAACATCATGATTAAAAATAATGGAAGGAGTCGGTCTTGGGATGTTACAACTAAGCTCAAGCTCTTACCATAGTAGTTTTTCAAGTCTCTGGTGGCCTAAGATTTTCTTTACTTTCCGCGAATAGTCGCTTAGGTGGGGGAATATAATTCTCTTTCATTCCTGCCTTCTTTGGGAAATACCTCACAATTTCTTCATTGTAAATTCCGAGGGTTACTCTCCCTTCTGCATAATCCAATGTTGCATGTGCGGTATGCAAAATGGCATAGTGAGAATAATGGATAACTTTTCATCTTCGGGAATACCAAGGATAACAAAGTTAGTGGGTATAATATGCCCATCTAATATTAATAAAATATTTTTGGCCACTCGAGTTGGCTTCTTTGTGGACTAGTTTTCCATGTGCAAGGTTATACCCATGGGTACACACTCTACCAAGTTTATCTTATGATATAAAGCTAGAGGCATAACACTAACTCGTGCCCCTACATCACCAAGAGCATTATTTGTATCTAGATTACCAATTGAACAAGATATTGTAGGTATACCTGGGTCTCCAAGCTTCTCTGTTACCTTTACTTAGAATGGATATTTTGTAATCATTGCTACCTGTGCTTTTGAGTTCAAACTCTTTCTATTGTTAAGGATATCTCGCATGAATTTAGTAGAGGTAGAAATTTTTAGTATATCAGTTACATGCAAGGAATTTTTCAGGTCAACTATTCCTTGTAGAAAAGAGGAATACAATGCATCAATAGAAGGTGGTCTTAAAGCTTTATGATAAGGGAGTGTCTTCTTGGTTTTACTGTTGTCCTTTTACTTTCCCTTGTCTTTATGCCTTGATGCTTGGCTATTTTCTCCTCTAGTGGTATAGGGTGATCTGGCATTTATTTGACCCTTGTCTCTTTGGTTCTTCCGTCTTCCGGTGCTACTATTAGTTCATCGTTCTCATCGTCCACTGTCTCAACATCTGGATCAACTTATTTGTTGAGCTTCATCACCCTATGCATCCTTATGGAACTGCTCTCCTAGTTCTTCTTCTCTAAAGAGAAGGTCTCTGTCCCTCTGGAGTTTGGCTCTAACTCACTTTTTTCCTTTGCTCTTGTTCCTTTTCAAATCATTCTGGGCCTTTAGGATCATGTGTTGGTTCACCACTACGATTTTCAATTTCGTTAGTAGAAACAATATCATCTTTACCTAATGAGCAAGAATCAAAGATTGAGTTCCAACAATTTGAGAGCATCAATTTTCTATCATACGAGTATGTTTATCAAGATTTTTTACCGCGAGAGTTAACCCTTCTACCTCATTACAGAGGTCGGATATAACCTTTTCATTATGATGGATGCATCTCCGAAGGTCTCTATTGAAGTTGTCTTGATGAAACCTGAACTTTTTCATAGTTTCTTGGAGTTCATCCTCGTATAGAAAAATAATACAGATATCCACTTTTTCATTGATAACTTGTTCAAGAGGCTTACCTTTCTCTTGAGTAACCTTTTTAAATCCTCCCATATCCCCGAGGTGATATATTTTCCAATAGGTTTAGTTGGCTCATCAATATTCCATTGTTCTCATGCAGTCATAATTTTCTCTATGAGAGCCTTCCCCACTTACATAAAACATCCTCTTGCACTTAAATTAAGAATATATATTGATTCTTCATTAATATCATGATAGAACATGGGAAGTATAACGTACTTAGCCTAACCATGATTAAGACATAAATTCAGAAACTTAGAATATCTCTCCGAGGCTTCATATAGGCTTTCATCATTTTCCAAAACAAATAGGATGAGGTTCCTTCGTAATTTAGTAATCTATGAACTTGGAAGAAATTTAGACATACATTTTTTTAGCACACATCGACTAGTTGATTATACTCCCTGTTGGAAATATGCCCTGGAGGCAATAATAAAATGGTTATTATCATATTTCCTTGTTCATGATAATCGTCTATTGTTCATGCTATAATTGTATTAACAGGAAACAGTAATACATGTGTGAATAAATAGATCACAATGTGTCCCTAGCAAGCCTCTAGTTGGCTAGCTTGTTGATCAATAGATGATCATGGTTTCCTGATCATGGACATTAGATGTCATTGACAACGGGATCACATCATTGGGAGAATGATGTGATCGACAAGACCCAATCCTTAGCATAGCACTAGATCGTGTTGATCATATGCTAAAGCTTTTCTAATGTCAAGTGTCTTTTCCTTCGACCATGAGATTGTGCAACTCCCGGATACCGTAGGAGTGGTTTGGGTGTATCAAACGTCACAACGTAACTGAAAGGATCGATATGGTTAACTAGAGGGGGGTGAATAGGCAACTACCACTTTTTAACTATTCTTAACAAGTTAGGGTTAGCAACATAAAGGTTCTCTAAAATGACAACTAGGTGATCAAACTATATGATGCTACCAACTATTATCACTAAGGCAAGTAAAAAATAGTCTACAACAATAACATACACAATGTAAAGATTAGAGATAACCACAAGTGGAACCAATGAAGACGAGGATGTGTTACTGAAGTTCCTTCCCTTTGGCAGGAAGTACGTCTCCGTTGGAGCGGTGTGGAGGCACAATGCTCCCAATAAGCCACTAGGGCCACCGTATTCTCCTCACGCCCTCACACAATGCAAGGTGACGTGATTCCACTATGGGTGCTCTTGAAGGCGGCGACCAAACCTTTACAAACAAGGTTGGGGCTAACTCCACACAAAGCTTGGAGGCTCTCAACAAGACCACGGAGCTTCACCACAATGGAATGTGGCTCCGAGGTGACATCAACCGTCTAGGGTGCTGAAACACCCAAGTGTCACAAGATTCACAAGGGATTAGTGGGGGAAATCAATTTTCTGTTGGTGGAAGTGTAG
Organism: Hordeum vulgare subsp. vulgare; assembly: GCF_904849725.1. Taxonomy (NCBI): domain Eukaryota; kingdom Viridiplantae; phylum Streptophyta; class Magnoliopsida; order Poales; family Poaceae; genus Hordeum; species Hordeum vulgare. The sequence continues at coordinate 373,784,834 of NC_058524.1, read as the reverse complement.
ATCTAGGCCTTCTCAACCAATCCCTAGGAAATCAACAAGTTTGATTGGCTAGGGAGAGAGATCGGGCACTTTTGAGCTTAGGGAGCAACAATGGAGCTTGGGAGGGTCAAAGGTAGGGTTCTTGAGAAAGAAGAACACTTTATATAGTGGGGGGAAAGAATCCAACCGTTTTCCTCACTCACAGCACGAGCCCAGCGGTTCTACCGCTGGCAGCAGCGGTACTACTGCTGACCCTCTAGCGGTACTACCGCTGGCTACAGCGGTACTACCGCTGAGCCCATGGTAGGGCAAAGATACCACCAGCCAACCAACGCTAAGAAAGTCTTCGCAAAAAGTCCGACGTAGTACAGCCGCAAGGATGACGGTACTAAAGTCCTGGAGAGGTACTATCACTGACCAGGGGCGGTACTACCGCTGGGCCAGTTGTACTACCGCTAGGGCGAGCGGTACTACCGCTAGGTCCAGCGGTACTACCGCCAGAGGACATTTTTGCAAGAAGAGAAAGACGAGAGAGGGGAAAAGCTCCATACTTGCAAGGGAAAGGGGATGGAGAAAAAGTGTGTGCGTGCAAGATTGATTCCACCCAAACCTTCCCAATACGGATCCCCTCTTAATAGTACGGCATTCCTATGACTCAAAACCACCAAAGAGAATCGTAGAAGACATCCTGCTTCTATTCCACAGAGGGTACCGAATCATCTTGTGCCTTTGTCATGTATTATTTGAAATGCTCAATGCACACGATTAGTCCACTAAGGTATTGTCATCAAATACAAAAAATTACTTAGGCATAAATATGTCCTAACAATGCCCCCCTTTTTGGTGGATTGATGACAATACCGGATTTGCATAGAAGAAAGTATGTGAGCATAAAGATAATTTAATAGAGATAATTGAAGATCATATAACTCACAGCATATGATTAAAATAGGTCTCACAATAGAAACAAGTCTCACATCACACCTAGTAAAGATAGCAAATACGATCAAACCAAGTTCAAAGCAAACACGATAAAGATAAAGCAAGCAAATCCAACTCCTAGAATCTCTCCCCCTTTGGCACCAAGTCACCAAAAAGGGGCACACCTAAGACACAGGTGGTCACTCCTCATCCTCAGACTCATCTGTGGCATCTCGATCCTACTCGTCATTCTCCTCTCAATGTCCTCGTCAGAAACCTCCTCCTCAGCATCAGACCCATTCCACTGGTAACCTTGAGCCCACATCCAGTCAGTCTCTGGAGTGATGTCGTCCTCTGAGCCGCTCGAGATTGAAACATCAAGTGTCCTTAAGACACGCTTGTGCCTCTGACAGTTCTCCTTCTGGGCCACATGAGACTGATAGTGTCCCTTGGCCTGCATACAAAAGAGAGTCTTCATATGATCCTTCAGCTTCACAGCGCAAGTTGGCATAGCAGAAGAGCGGGTATGCGAAGCAGGTCCTCCTCCAGCAGCAGTCTAGGTGTCAGTCTCCATGGGCTGAGAAGAAGTCGAGGTGTTGGCCCATTTGTCCTTTAGACGCAGCTTGATAGGATCATGCACAAAGTAGTCAGCTTCAACAGGGAGGACCTCGTCCGGATAGGTATCTTTCCACTTCTTCTGAATAAAGGCGAACAGGTAAGGCTCGTAGATGGGAACCTTACGGTTCATGATGCAATTCCATAGCTCACAGAACATCACATCAGATATGTCGAGAGGCGCAGTGTCCTTATGCCTTGCCTCCTCACATAGCAGAAGAATCTCAGCCAGATGTCCATGCACCTCGTCCTTGTTGCCAATACGAGGGAACAGGGTGTTGCGGAAGATCCGATGCATGACATCCAGATGCGTGGGGAGCACACCCTTTCTTATGTAAAGATGTTGCAGCCTGTCCTTGGGGGTGGAAGTAGACTTAGTTGGAGCATGAGGACGTAGCCCAAGAACAGTTTCTTGCCCCTGGAAGTCGACCTTCAGGAGCTGCATGAACTCCACCCAGGTACCAGTCAGCTTCTAACCAGCCGTCATCTAGGTCATGGTGCGCGCGTCATCAGGTTGAAAGTGAACGGTGACATAAAACTGGGCAACAAGATCTGGATCAAAGTCATTTCTGAAGGTGATGACTTCTGTAATGCCAAGCTTTTCAACCAAGGAGAGAGCCTTGCCAAAGTAGTCATGATGCCGCCGAAGGTGAGCGAGGTCGATCCACTGCACTAGGACATAGATCTTCTTGAAGGGCACAATGATGTCACGAAAGATCATTGCTTGTTCCCGTGACCAAACATGATCGCAGCCCTTGAGTTGAGCATTTTCATTACCATAGGGATCACGGGTACGGAGTGCCACAAAGTCCTTAGGAGGCATAGTGCGGACGTTGGGCCCTTTGGACTTGGTGGCAACCTTCTTGAAAGACTTCTTTGTAGGGTTCAGACTGGAAGTTGCGGAACCTTCTGGAGCCTCTGGATTGCGGTACTGCTTTGAGTGGGTGTTACGTACAGGATTCGAGGGATGAGAACCACCTGTGACACACAAGACACACAGACAAAAAGAGCGACAAAAGGAGTCATGGCAATGTTCAAAAATCATAAGAAGAAGCACACATTGCCAAGGGAAATCAAAAATAAAATGCCCCCTGGCGGTAGTACCGCTGGGCTCATAGCGGTAGTACCGTGGGGCTAGCAGTAGTACTGCTGCCCCTTAGCAGTAGTACCGCCAGGCTGGCGGTAGTACCGCTGCCTCCTTAGCGATAGTACCGCCAGGCTAGCGGTAGTACCGCTAGGGGTTGACTTTCAGATCTAGACAGATTTGAAGCAACTAAAATTACTAGATTCGTTTCAAGAGATCCACGGCTAACACATAAACTTATCACAAGAATCACCACAGCCCTAAAACATGTGGAACTCTAGATCATCTAGATGGAGACAAGCCTAGTCAATGGGATCCAGGTTTTAGATCAAATCCATGAGATATATGATAAGAGCTACTAGATCTAAAACATGGAGAACTAGGGCATCCCAAAATATTTGCAATGAAGAACATTAGACCTAAAATCCCCTAAGATTTCTCCCCGTTGCATCCAAAAACTAAGCATAAAGCATATCCATGGATCCAAATCAACAAGCTCCTAACCATAGAAACAAACACACCAACCAAGAGATGAAGGGCAGGAGCTTTACCAGAGTCCATGGCACATGAAGGAGGAAGGGCGAGGGGAGCAAGCCCTCCAACTGGAAAGAGAGGGGACACTCCACGGAAGGAGATCCAAGTAGGGAGATTTTGGGTAGAGGGAGAGAGCACCACGAAGAAGATGAAACAGGGGCAAGAAAAACGGCCCCCTCTCCCTTTATATAGTCCTCGGGTCACGGGCGGAGCGGTAGTACCGCTGGGTCATAGCGGTAGTACCGCTACCCTGGCGGTAGTACCACTCCCCCTGGTGGTAGTATCGCTGGGGTCATAGCGGTAGTACCGCCACCCTAGCGGTAGTATCTCTCCCCCTTGAGACAGCCCTAAAAAGCCCTAACCAAGCCACGAAAGGCTGGGATCCTGGCGGTAGTACCGCTCACCCTGGCGGTAGTACCGCCGGGGTCCTGGCGGTAGTACCGCTCCAGAAAATCTCAAGAGACTTAGGACTTCGTGGAAATGATGTGGGCAACGACTAGTCAATGTGGAGAAAAGGGTAACACCAGGAAGATATACTGACTAGTCATTTTGTATCCTTTCTACAACAAGAGAGAAAGGTGGGTGGTGGCCGGAGCCACCTATGTTTGAGACAAAGGTATGACCGCCAAGAATTATCCTTGGGTTCATGACCAACCCTCGTCTTTGAAGCACACATGCCATTTAATAATGTCCAAAGTGAAAGACTTGATCGATTTATGCATAATGGGGGGAGGGAAAGTTCATTGAGAGAACAACACTCCCCCTATGTCCATGCCTACACCTAGAACAAGATATAATGCAGAGTGAGGTGCAAAGTGCCTAGTTTCAGTCCACATTACTTGAATCAATGATATTTAGCTCATGCCTTAACTCCTGGAACCTTGCTTCATCTAGGGGCTTTGTGAAAATATCTGCATGTTGCTCTTCAGTGTTGATGAAGTGAACCTCAATATCACCTCGCTTGATATGTTCACGAATGAAGTGATGGCGAATATCAATGTGCTTGGTCTTGCTATGTTGCACCGGATTGAGGGAAATCTTGATAGCACTTTGATTGTCACATAGAAGAGGCACTTTGTCACAAGTGACACCGTAATCCTTTAAAGTTTGCCTCATCCATAGCAACTGTGCACAACAACTCGCAGTTGCCACATACTCAGCTTCGGTGGAAGATAGTGAGACACAATTCTGCTTCTTTGAAGACCAACTTACCGGTGAACGACCAAGGAATTGACATCCTCCAAAAGTTGACTTCCTCTCCACACAGTCTCCCGCCCAATCTGAGTCAGAATAGCCCACTAGGTTGAAGTTTGCTCCTTTGGGATACCATAGGCCAAAGTTTGGGGTATGAGCCAAATAACGAAAGATTCGCTTAACAGCCATATAATGGCTTTCTTTTGGTGCAGATTGAAACCATGCACAGATCCCTACACTCAACATGATATCCGGTCTAGATGCACAAAGGTAAAGAAGGGATCCAATCATGGAGCGATATACCTTTTGATCCACTGCTTTACCATTGGGATCACTGTCAAGCTTGCATCTTGTTGGCATGGGAAACTTGACCGGCTTGACATCCTCTAGCTCGAACCTCTTGAGCATGTCTTGAGTGTACTTGGCTTGTTTGATGAAGTTCCCTTCTAAGCCTTGTTTAATCTCGAACCCGAGGAAGAACTTCAACTCACCCATCATTGACATCTCAAATTTCTCGGTCATTAGTGCAGCAAATTATTCATTGAAAGATTCGTTAGGGGAACCAAATATGATGTCATCAACATATAGTTGGCATATGAACAAATCCCCTTTGACCTTCTTGGTAAAAAGAGTGGGATCTATCTTCCCAATTTCAAACCCACGATCTTGTAACAACTCAGTAAGGTACTCATACCATGCACGTGGGGCTTGTTTAAGGCCGTAGAGTGCCTTATTAAGTTTGTACACATGATTGGGGAGCTTGGGATGTTCGAACCTCGGGGGTTGTTTGACATAGACCAACTCATTTAAAGGAACATTAAGAAAAGCACTTTTTACATCCATTTGCTGTAATTTGAAATTATGATGAGAAGCAAATGCAAGCAGCATGCGAATAGATTCTAGACGAACAACAGGGGCAAAGGTTTCACCGTAGTCGATACCCTCGACTTGGGAGTAGCCTTGAGCCACCAATCTTGCCTTGTTTCGAACCACAATCCCATTGGCATCTTGCTTGTTTTTGAAGATCCATTTGGTCCCGGTGACATTATGTTCTTCCTTTGGTCTTAGCACTAATTTCCAGACTTGATTACGCTCAAAGTTGTTGAGTTCTTCATGCATGGCCATAATCCAATCCTCATCATCGAGCGCTTCCTGTACCTGTTGAGGTTCACAATACGAAACAAACACGTGATGCTCACAATAATTCCAAATTTGTTGACGAGTGGATACTCCCCTTTTCAAACTACCAAGCACATTCTTCATAAGATGTGACTTGACTCTCAGCTTGTTTGCAATCTTGGCTGCGCGACGATCCAAGAGTTCTGCATTTGATAACTGGGGAGTATCGATGTGATTACTTTGCTTGGCCTTGCGTTTTGATCCTCCCTTGGCACCAGTAGTCCTCTTAGGTGCTGCAGAAGGAAATTGAGAGACAGCATCCTGATCAACTTGATTTTCGACTTGAGCAGGCTCATTGGTTTGTTCTTGATCTTGTGGTTGCTCTTGATCTTGATCTTGTGCCTCCATTTGATCTGGATCTTGTAGTTGCACTTGATCTTGATCTTGAGAAGATTCGGAACCTTGTGTAAGCACTTGGACATCATGGGGCACATCACCATCTTTGAGCAATTGATCTTGTCCTTGAACTTGTTCAACTGGTTGAGGGTTTTCTCTTTGTTCATCGGAAGCGTGTGGGGCTTGTGAGGATGATGGCTCCACTTGAGTAGAGCATTGTCCTTCTCCTTCGGCCACAAGGGGTTCCTCAATGGGGAGTATTTGACCAATCCCCATTCTTCTTATGGCTTGGGGAGGAATTTCATCACCTACATCACACAGACCACTTTGCTCCACTTGGGAGCCATTATTTTCATCAAACTCCATGTTACACGTTTCCTCGATGAGCCCGGTGGACTTGTTGAGGACACGGTAAGCATGAGAGTTTGTAGCATAACCAACAAATATGCCATCTTGAGCTCTAGAATAAAATTTAGCTAAACGTGCACCTTTCTTGAGAATGAAACACTTACACCCAAATACCCGGAAGTACTTGAGATTGGGTTTGTTTTCGGTGAGAATCTCATATGGGGTCTTGTTCAAGCCTTTGCGGATATAGAGCCGACTGGATGCATGACATGCTGTGTTGATGGCTTCGGCCCAAAAGTTATACGGAGATTTGAATTCCGCCATCATTGTTCTTGCCGCGTCCATCAACATCCGGTTCTTCCTTTCCGTCACAACATTTTGTTGAGGGGTGTATGGTGCTGAATATTGATGTTTGATTCCCTCATCACCTAGAAACTCATCCAGGGTGTAGTTCTTTGCTTCATGTTGATGTTGAGCTTCATTAGCAAAGTTGATGACGGTTTGTTGAGTCTCACTCTTCCTCTTGAAGAAATATACCGAGGTGTATCTTGAGTAGTCATCAACAATCACCAAGCAGTACTTTCTGCCCCCAAAACTATCAAATGATGGAGGACTAAAGAGATCCATATGAAGGAGCTCCAACGGCCTCTTAGTGTAAATGAGAGTCGTTGGACGATGAGCAATTTCATGAATCTTTCCTTCAATGCAGGCACTGGAAGCACGATCTCTCGCAAAACTCACATTTATTAGTCCAAGAACATGGTCCCCTTTGAGGAGACATTGCAAAGATCTCATATTGGCTTGAGCTAGTCGGCGATGCCAAAGCCAGCCCACATCAACTTTAGCCATTAGACAAGTCGCAGTCTTAGTGGGTCACTTTGAAAAGTTCACCACATAGAGACCATTTTCGACATATCCAACATAGGCTACTTTAAGAGTATTGCTCCACAAAAGGATCACGGTATCAAGATTAAAGAATGTGGAAAAGCCCATAATTGCAAGTTGACGAACCGAAAGTAAATTGTAAGCAAGGGACTTAACAAGCATGACCTTCTCAATAGATAACTCTTGAGAGATGACCACCTTACCAAATCCCAATACCTTTGATGATGATGCATCGGCGAATTGGACATGGGTGGGCATAGATGGGGAAGGATGCACATCCACCACTAAGTCCTTGCTTCCGGTCATATGATATGTTGCTCCACTATCGAGCAACCATGACACCCCACCGGAAGCAAACTCTTGCAATAGATCAAGGCTTGGTTTTAGGTACCCATTTTTGAATGGGTCCTTTAATGTTAGAGACAAGGGTCTTAGGAACCCAAATAGCCCATTCAATGGACTCATAGTAAGAACCAACAAATATGGCATAAACATGCCCATCACCAGCACGACATAAAACATAGGATGGATTGAGTTTGTCGGCTATGTTGGTAGGAATGGTTTTGCCCCTCTTGATGCTACCATTCTCCACCTTGTTCTTGTTCTCCTTCTGAGTCCCTTCGCCCTCTTTGACAAAGATGTTAATGAGGATAGGGGATCGTTTGTTCCTGTTCTTCCTTTTTCTTTTCGACTTGGATGTAAGTCCAAGTCCCTCCTTTCCTACAACACCCTTTTGATTGCTCAAGAAGTCGTTTAGGTTCTTCTCGCCTTGGATGCATGACACAAGGCTCTTCTCAAGTTGATCCTTCAACTTGGCATTTTCCTCCACAAGATGTACATGGTCACAACAAGGGTTAGTTGTACAAGCATTATCAATTATAACGAAGGACAAGTAGAGATCTCCTTGGTAAGCTTTGCCTGGAGTTGATCATGAGACTCTTTCAGGGAGAAATGAGCACCTTTCAAGGCCTTGTGAGCCTTGTCAAGTGTGTCAAATTAAACTTTGAATTTGTCATGGCCAACCCCAAGTGTAGCCTTTTCAGACTTAAGCACACGAGTAAGAACAATAGCATGATCTAGTTCCTTTTGCAATTTAGCGCAGTCATCGTTGTATGACTCCTCAAGAGCCAAACAAAGAGTGCGCTCCTTTTCTAGTGCAATAGATAATTCAGCAATCTCATCGGCATAGTCACGACTATGTCCTTGCAGCTCGGAGATAGTCTCCTCATGAGACTCGATAAGGTCATTAGCCTCACCTAGTTGTTCCAAAAGAGCAACAAAGTGCTTCTTTGGTTCTCCTTTGATCGTACACAGAAATTTGTCAAGATCATGCTCATTAAGTTCCACAACATCACTATCATCAACACAATTCAACAATGAAGGAGAGTAGTGATGGTGGTGTTAATGCTGGGTGTTACCTGATCGATACCTTTGGCCATGAGGCACTTGGCGATGTGGTTATCGTTGGGGCGTTGAAGAGAGACATATTCTTGGGAGAAGGGGTGGCAATGGAAACAGTCGCAGTTGCCACCATATCGTCATTGTCATCATCATCGGAGGGGTACTCTTCAAGTGCCACCATACCCTTTGGGTGGGGTTTCTTGACAAAGTTGTTCTTGTTTGGGAATGACCTTGTTTTGTCTTTGCGAATGAGCTTGCCCCCGTTGTCTTCCCTCTTCTCATAGGGACATTCTGCCATGAAGTGACTCACATTGCCGCAGTTATAGCATGTCCTCACACGTTGCTTGGACTTGAACCCACTTGAGTTATTCTTGGAGAAGTTGGGCCTTGAGTTCCTCTTGTTGCCCCAGAATTGCCTTGACGCAAGAGCCATGTGCTCATGATAAGCATAATTAGTGTCTTCAGGGAAGCTATCCTCTTCCTCATCCTCTTCTTTTTCTTCAGAAGCAGCCTTTGCCTTTAAAGGAAGGTTGGGTGAAGTTGTCTTTGACCGAACGCGATCAAGTGCATTATCAGCGGTCTTGTTCATGATTGACATTGCAATGAATTCATCCAACACCTCACTCGAAGACAAGGAGTGGAAATCTGGTCATTGGCTAATGACGGATGACATGGCTTTGTTAAATGGCATGATGGCCTTGAGAAACTTGCGCTTGATCCATGTGTCATCCACATCCTTGCTCCCATGATCCTTGAGAGCAACAACAATAGCAGTCACCCTTCGATAGAGATCACGAGGGTCCTCATCTTCCTTCATCACAAACTCATCAGCCTCATCAAGCACCACTTCAAAGTTGGACCATTGAATGCTTGAGCTTCCCTTGTACAACACCATAATGTGCTACCAACAGTCCTTAGCCAGGGTGAAGGGCTGCAAGTGAGGAAGATCTTCAGGAGGCACTACGGACTGGAGAATAAACAATGCGGAGTGATTATATTGATTGCCCGCTTCTTCTCTTGGAGTGAGGTTGCTTGGGTCATGAGGATAGTAGCCTTGCTCGATGATTCTCCATAAATTGGTTGAGTTGTGATTCAAATGAGACTTAATAGAAAACACCCAGTTAGCAAAATCACCCTTAACAAGCTTAGGAGGAGGACCAACAGGATTAATACGCGGTGTAGGAACCGGTCCTCCATAGACCATGGGAGGTGGAACTGAGGCATAGGTTCCAGTCCCATTATTTTCGAGAGGGGAAGAAAGTCGCATACCTTTAGCCGCTTCCCTAGAGGAATTGGCCTCCGAATCCGTGTTGGCGGGTTTAACCACCAACGCCGGTTCAGGAGATTTTTAATTCCCTCAATTAACTCTTCAAGCATGGTCTTGACTTTGTTCGTCAAGGACGTCCTGAGGTTGGCCATAGCCGCATTCAAGTCGTCCCTTGTGACGGAAGTCAAGGCCATGACCTTGGGTTGCCCATGGGCACCTTCCTCATCATCCTCCATACTCTTCGGGTGGTGAAACCCATAATAAAGAGACGTGGCTCTGATCCCAATTGAAAGGATCGATATGGTTGACTAGAGGGGAGGGTGAATAGGCAACTAGCACTTTTTAACTATTCTTAATAAGTTATGGTTAGCAACATAAAGGTTCTCTAAAATGACAACTAGGTGATCAACCTATATGATGCTACCAACTATAATCGCTAAGGCAAGTAAGAAATAGTCTACAACAATAACATACACAATGTAAAGATTAGAGATAACCACAAGTGGAACCAATGAAGACGAGGATGTGTTACCGAAGTTCCTTCCCTTTGACAGGAAGTACATCTCTGTTGGAGCAGTGTGGAGGCATAGTGCACCCCAATAAGCCACTAGGGCCACCGTATTCTCCTCACGCCCTCACACAATGCAAGGTGTCGTGATTCCACTATGGGTTCTCTTGAAGGCGGTGACTGAACCTTTACAAACAAGGTTGGGGCTAAGTCCACACAAAGCTTGGAGGCTCCCAACAAGATCACGGAGCTTCACCACAATGGAATGTGGCTCCGGGGTGACCTCAACCGTCTAGGGTGCTCAAACACCCAAGAGTAACAAGATCCACAAGGGATTAGTGGGGGGAATCAATTTTCTCTTGGTGGAAGTGTAGATCTATGCCTTCTCAACCAATCCTTAGGAAATCAACAAGTTTGATTGGCTAGGGAGAGAGATCGGGCACTTTTGAGCTTAGGGAGCAACAATGGAGCTTGGGAGGGTCAAAGGTAGGGTTCTTGAGAAAGAAGAACCCTTTATATAGTGGGGGAAAGAATCCAACCGTTTTCCTCACTCACAGCACGAGCCAAGCGGTACTACCGCTCGCAGCAGCGGTACTACCGCTGAGCCCATGGTAACCGGGCCAACCACCGACAAGAAAGTCTTCGCAAAAAGTCCGACGTAGTACAGCCACAAGGATGACGGTACTAAAGTCCTGGAGCGGTACTACCGCTGACCAGAGGCGGTACTACTGCTGGGCCAGCGGTACTACCGCCACCTCGAGCGGTACTACCGCTAGGGCCAGCGGTACTACCGCCAGAGGACATTTTTGCAAGAAGAGAAAGACCGGAGAGGGGAAAAGCTCCATAGTTGCAAGGGAAAGGGGATGGAGAAAAAGTGTGCGCGTGCAAGATTGATTCCACCCAAACCTTCCCAATATGGATCCCCTCTTAATAGTATGGCATTCCTACGACTCAAAACCACCAAAGAGAATTATAGAAGACACTGTGCTTCTATTCCACGGAGGGTACCGAATCGTCTTGTGCCTTTGTCATGTATTATCTGAAATGCTCAATGCACACGATTAGTCCACTAAGGTACTGTCATCAATCACCAAAATTACTTAGGCATAAATATGCCCTAACTGTAACTGGGTGACTATAAAGGTGCACTACGGGTATCTCCGAAAGTGTTTGTTGGGTTGGTACGAATCGAGATCGGGATTTGTCACTCCGTGTGATGGAGAGGTATCTCTGGGCCCACTCGGTAGAACATCATTATGAGCTCAATGTGACTAAGTAGTTAGTCACAGGATGACGTGCTACGGAACGAGTAAAGAGACCTACAAGTAACGAGATTTAACAAGGTATAGGTATACTGACGATCGAATCTCGGGCAAGTTCTATACCGACAGACAAAGGGAATTGTATATGGGATTGATTGAATCCTTGACATCGTCGTTCATCTGATGAGATCATCGTGGAACATGTGGGAGCCACCATGGGTATCCAGACCCCGCTGATGGTTATTGGCCGGAGAGAAGTCTCGGTCATGTCTGCATGCCTCCCGAACCCGTAGGGTCTACACACTTAAGGTTCGATGATGCTAGGGTTAGAGGGAATTGTTATACGAGGTTACCGAAGGTTCTTCGGAGTCCCTGATGAGATCCTGGACGTCACGAGGAGCTCCGGAATGGTCCGAAGGTAAAGATTGATATATAGGATGGATCGGTTTGGATGCCGGAAATGTTTCGGCACCACCGGCAAAGTACTGGGACACCCGGAAGGGTTTCGGAGGCCCACCAGGAGAGGCAACCAGCCCCAGGAGGCTACATGGGCCAAGTGTGAGAGGGAAGCAGCCCCTGGGTGGGCTGGTGCGCCCCCCACACCTGGCCCATGGCGCCTAAGAGGGCGAAGGGGGAAACCCTAGCGCAGGTGGGCCTAAGGCCCACCAGGGGGTGCGCCACCCCCTCCTCCCCTCCTGGCCGCCACCCCTTCCCTCATCTAGGGCTGCCTCCCCCCTCAAGGGGGAAACCCTAAAGGGGGCGCCACCCTCCCTTCCCCCTATATATAGCGGGGGTTTTGGCCATTGGAGACACCGTTTTTTCATATATCTCTCGGCGCAGCCTTGTCCCTCTTCTTCCTCCTCTCCCACGGTGCTTGGCGAAGCCCTGCCGGGAGACCTCGTCTCTCCATCGATACCACGTCGTCGTGCTGCCGGAGATCTTCCCCAACCTCTCCCACCTCCTTGCTAGATCAAGGTGCGGGAGACGTCACCAGGCTGCACGTGTGTTGAACGCGGAGGTGCCGTGGTTCAGCACTAGATCGGAATCACACCGCGATCTGAATGCCGCGAGTACGACTCCATCAACCGCGTTCTAGCAACGCTTCCGCTTAGCGATCTTCAAAGGTATGAAGATGCACTCTCCCCTCTCTTGTTGCTGGTCTCTCCATAGGAAGATCTGAATATGGCATGGGAAAATTTTGAATTTATGCTACGTTTACCAACACTTCCTTGTTGTAATCTATTATGCCATTTCTCAGCATCACCATTGAGGTCAAATCTGGAAAGTATTAATAAAAAAATTCTCTTGACACATCTTTTAACTTAAAAGTTCCACAGAGAGTATCAAAGAAAATAAGATGTGCTTGAGGGTCCGATAAACGTGAAGTTGTCCATGTCTTTCGATGAGATGTAACTATCTGGATATTGCAATCTGGATACTGCAAATTTAAGAGGAAAGCTTTATTGATTAAACTAGCGTTCTGTGACGTCTTGGTCTGGTCGTACAACACAAACGAAGGACGCGAAGTTGCAGCTATGGTGAACTAGTAATCTAAATAATACCCAAGTCTAAACGGCGCTCTAAGTTGTATATATGGTGGAATAGAGGGGAATTTCGTGACCCCTTGGACGAGGGGTCCTTAACCAACCCTAACTCAGTTTCCCCACACATACGGACTCTAAAAACATCCTATAATGTTGTATTTATAAAGTACATGGGCTTGGCCCAAAAATAAGGTGACACATCACCTATAATAGCCTATGGACGAAATTTAGGAAGTGGCATCTGGTATATTTCGTACAAGCCTTCATGCTCTCCTTGTGGTGGCTTCAAAGTGCCAAAATCACCACTGGAAACTCCATCGTTATTTCCCGCATGTGCACCTTATTCTCCATGCCTGATGCCACTCCAATGGACATCCTTATTTTCCATGCTAGGTCCTTCAATAATAAATAAAACAAAAATTTATTTAGACAACATCATATGTTCATGAACATTAGAAGGATTTCCAAGTGAAAGCACAATTTCTCCCTAAGGTGGTTTGATAATTGGTCACAACATATGCATCATTGGAGTAACGATCTTATCCAAGTATATTTCAAAAAAATTCAAAGATTCCTTGGCTATAGGATTGTGAGAAGCTCCTAGATGCAAGGAAAGGAATAGGATTGGCTCAAGCTTCAAGCAAGAAGACTCTACATTTTACATTTGTGAGAAATCACTTTGAGTCCATAGGAAAGCCGATACTATTAGAAGGGGTTGAGGTATTATGATGAATTGGTTGCTCAAGTGCTTAGAGGTAGCCACCAAAAATACTCGGCCATTCTCCCACAAGATATCTGTGTACAAAACCATACCAGCAAAATCGGTGCCACCAATTATTTCCATTCGGCCCTATTGATTTTACACTTGACACATCCTATGCCAAACCTTACCATCTCGGCACCACCAACTTTCACATCGGTGCCACCAATATTCAGTGACCAACTTTATATTAAGAAGATTTCAAGAATCGTAATTTCCGAGTTTGAAATCGGTCTCACCGAGATTTGGAAACTGGTTTAGGTCATCATATCGGTACCACCAAGATTTTAACATCGGTCTCATCGAGAATTAAAAAGTTGCCACATTTATTGCAACTCGGTACCATCGAGATTCATTTTGGTGTCACCGAGTTGGGAAATAATGTTATAACAGTTGGATTTAGGGGGATGCCTATATATATACCCCTCCACCTACCTCTCATTCGTAGAGGAAGCACTCAGAACACACTTACACTTGCCAGATCCATTTTCCTGAGAGAGAGCCACCTACTCATGTGTTGAGATGGAGATCCCATTCCAACTATTTTAACCTTGATTTCTAGCCGCCCCAAGTTGCTTTCCACAACATCAATCTCTCCTACCCGTGCCAAATCTGTGAGGGAGTGATCGAGTGTTGACGAGACTATCTTTCGAAGCACAAGAGCAAGGAGTTCATTGTTCTACCGCATCTATTACCTTTTGGAGGGTGGTGCCTCCTAGATTGGTTAGGTGTCGCTTGGGAGCCTCCTACTTCATGTTGTGGAGTTGAACCAAGAAGTTTGTATGGGCAAGGAGATCGCCTACTTTGTGAAGATCTACCGTGAGTGAGGCTAGTCATGTGTGGACAAAAGCCGTGGTGGAATAGACAAGGCCGCTTCTTCGTGGACCCGTTGTAGGTGGAGCCCTCCATGGTCTGTCGCAGTCGTTACCCTTCGCGGGTTGAAGTCTCTGCTAACATGGACGTACGATAGTGCCACCTGTCGGAACCATGCCAAAACTCGCCGTGTCAACCTTTGTGTTTGATCTCCCTACCTTACCCTCTACTTTACATTTGCATGTCGTTACTTTCCGCTTCTATACTCTTAGATGTGCATGTGTAGGGTGATCTTGACTAGTCATAATTGCTAAAAATGGCCCACAACTAAAATTGGGAAAAGCCTAAGTTTTTTATTTTGTCAAGTAGTCTAATCACCCCCCCCCCCCTCAAGACATACTTTCGACCCTACAAGTGGTATCAGAGGTTTGGTACCCATTGCATTGGTATCACAAACTAGGAGACTATGGCATCTAGTGAGGGAAATTATTACCGTAGAGGTCCATATTTCTATGGTACAAATTTTGCTAGTTGGAAGCATAAGATGAAAACGCATATTTTTGGTCATAGTCTTGTCGTTTGGGCTCTTATTCGTGTTGGTGTGCAAGGAGATTTCTTCGGAGAAGGAAAAGAACCATATCGTGATGCCACATCGGTTGAGCTAAAGATGTTGCAATACAATGCTCAAGCATGTGATATAATGTTCAACTGCTTGTGTCTCGAAGAATTGAAGAAAATTAGTCGCCTTGAGAACACAAAGGAAATTTGGGATACTTTGATTGATATGCACAAATGTATTGATTCTGTAAGGGAATCTAAGTTGGATGTGCTTCAATGTCAGCTTGACAGGTTCAAGATGAAGAATGGTGAAGGAGTCGCTGAGATGTATTCTAGGATAGCTCACATCACAAATGATATTACCGGCTTAGGAAGTGAAGAGATGACCGGCAAATTCATCATCAAGAAGATACTTAGAGCCTTGGATTGAAGATACGACAACGTGTGCACATTAAGCCAAATGATGTCGAACTACAGGGATATCAAGCCAACTAAAGTCATTGGAAGGATTGTTGCTCATGAAATGTCACTCAAGGACAAAGATGTGTTTGCACAACAAGTCAAGTGGTGCTTACAAAGCTTCAAGTGATGCTCCCGCTACTTCAAATGACAACCTTTTTACCAGTGAAGAGATGAGTTTCGTGGTAAAAAATTCAAAAAGTTCTACAAGAGTAGAGGCAAAGAGAGAAGCTCAAGCTCAAGATATGATGAGAAGCGTTCATCTAGTCATGACTGAAACTGCTACAACTGTGGAAAGCCCGAACACTATTCAAATGAGTGCTCTGCTCCCCACAAACAAAGAGAAGAGTCACCTAGAAGATGAAGCTCAAGAAATTAGTCACCTCGCATAGAGAGAAGGAGTAGAGAAGATCATTATGAATGAAGACACTCTTGGAGAGTCAAGGAATTGGAGAAGAAGGACAAGTATACCAAGAGTAGTTCAGGAATAAGACATCAAGCTCACGTTGGTGAATGGGTTTCCGGCCTCGAGTCTGACAACCAATCTGAGAGAAGCTATCACTCCAACTCCGACTATAGTCAAGATGAAGGTGTTGCCGGTCTTGTACTCCTTTCCTCCAACACCTACGACTTATTTGATTCACCAAATGAGGGGATTGGAAACTGCTTCATGGAAAAAGGCCCCAAGGTATCACACCCCGAGTACTTTGACTTTGATAGTGATGGGGATGACTTGTTAGGGGAAGATGACTTTCTCTTTGATAAGGCTAGTGATAACATTGAAAATGAAATTGAAAATAATCATGCTAGTCAAGAGAAATCAAATGATGATGATAACAAAGAGATAGAACGACTAACTAAAGGATTAAACACTCTTAAGTTAGCTCATGAAACTACTCTAGAAGATCATAGAGACCTTGCAAGAACTCATGAGAAGCTACGCTTCGAGAAGCTAAATTTAGAGCAAGAGCATGAGTTTCTAAAAGCAATTAATGATGATCTTCAAAAGAAGAGTTCTTCTTATCTAGCCAAATGATTACTCTTATCTACTTTTGTTCCACAAGTTAAACCTAAGAACACTAGTAAGAAAGGAAAGAAAGTTTCTTCATCGAGTAACAACAATGCTAAAGCTAGATCGAATTAAGTTGTTCCTAGTAGCTCTCTTGATTCCACTAATGATTCTCTTAGCCAAGTTACACTTGACCAAAAAAACGACTTACTGAAAGGAATTATAGAGAGAGGTGTCTTCAAGAGTCTTGCGGGAAGTAAGCAATTCAAGGAAATTGTGCGCAAGCAAGGAGGACATCGGAAGAAGCAAGGTGTTGGGTACTTCAATGTCAACGGAGATGTTTGGGAAGAAGGTCCATATCCCATTCCCAAGTTTATTCCTCAAGAGGAGAAGTATGATCCTACTCCTCTAAAGGGAGCAAGCTTTCAATATGGCCTTCAACCACAAGACCACAAGGGCAAGGGAAAGCTTCAAGAGGAGACTGGCTTATTTGAGGAAGAACCCCAAGCCAAGGTCGAGTTGTTCCCAAGGACACTTCTAGCACTACCTCATCTAGTGATACCACAACTCCAAGGATCCCCATCAGGGTGATGTGGGTCCCCAAGAGGAAGACCTAGAAATTTCTTGAGAGGTGACTCCGCCAATGAAATTCACTCTTGTTCATTTTGGCAAGAACTGCATGCAATCAGCTCCAACCATATGCATTAGTTCAAGGAGTCACTCATTTCCTCAAAGGAGAGCAAGGGACAAGGTAATTAATGCATCTTTGGACATCACCTCCCATGCATTTCACTCTATATCCATAGATGTCCTTGCATATGTTCCTTTTGCTTTGGGAGTAACCCGTGTAGGTGAGAAGAGCAAGAAACAAAAAGGATTGCTCCCAACTCAAGATGATATTCATCAACAATGAGGATCCACCACTGCTACATGCCTCTTAGGGGGGATGTCACATCTAGGGGGAGCTTTACTCTAAGACTTGAGTATAAGTGTCTCCTAAACAATGTGAACACATTAATGCTTTATGTAAAAGTGGTAACCTCACTTGTGCTTAATCAATTAGTATGACCTATGATCAAGTATTCTTACTTGGATCCTAAGTCAATATACTCATATATAGATGACTTCGTCATCGCTAAAGTGGTTGGTAGATACTAGAGTGTTTGTGCATGTTTCACCATGTTTTATTTTGACATCTTATTGTGTGAAGATGTTGGGATGCACATTTGTTCATTCGAGTATATCCAATTGTTGTTATTTGGCTTTCTGTTTTTTTGGCCAATTTTATATATCAGAATGCCTAAGTACCTTTCTTTATCTATCTATGCTTTCTCGTCTCAAATTTTATTCATGCTTCATCACAAAATTTTAGCAGGCACTTTAGGGACACTCTGTGTGAGGAGCACTCGTAGATCCGTCTCGACAAGGGTTGAATTCCAAAACCTCCCAAAGTGCATCTCGGTGTGACCAACCTCAAAATTTCGGTCAAACCGAAGCATAGGGTTGATCATGTTTTATCATCTCGGTACCACTTGGTTGTTCTTTTTGGCTTCACTGAGTTTCTCTATCAGCAGACTGTTAAGGAAGTTGGTGGCACAGAAAATGCAATCTTGGTATCACCGATAGCGAGGATATATATATATCCAGCGGAACCGGACGGTTGAAACACTTCTTCGATCATCATCTGCCGCACCCCCTCGTTGTTGCGTCCTAGTCCCCAGGACTTCATATTGATCCTCCCATACGTCCTCTCCACCAAAGTCCTTGCCGCTGACGGAATATTCTCCGTTGTCGTCGACGTAGCGGATCCTCGCCGAGTTAGGGTACAGATCCGATCCCTTTTGCGCTCCCTAAATCTGATTCTTGCGCAAATAGGCATTGACGAAATCTGTCCAACTACTACTATTCTACCCACAAGAGAATTCCCCTAGATTAGCGAGAAAACAAAAATTAGGGTTAATAGTCCGCAAAATTAAATATCGGTGTCACCGTTTTATAGAAGTCGGTCTTACCAATTTTGGTTTTAGGGTTACTGAGAATGTTCTCGGTGGAACCAAGTTCTCCTTTTCGGTGAAACTGAAAAGGGTTCCAAGTTTGTGTTAATGAGTACATCTGTCTCGGTGGCTCCGAAATTTCTGACACGGTGGAGCTGAAATCCCCTTTTGCTGAATAAAAAACCTAATTTTTCAGAGTTCAACTTTTTCAAAAACTTCTGCAATTTTGTGATGCTCATCCATTTGAGCTCTTCTATATATTTTCACAGGGTCTGCTCGTTTGTTGGTTTGCTTGTCTGCTTGTCTGCTTGTTTGCTTGGAATTTCCAAAATGTCAGGTTCAGAGGATAGTTACAACAAATTCAGTGAGCCTAGTGCTGAAATGGAATGCGGCACTAGTCCTGAGAGGACACCTTCAGACCCAGGTACTCCTAGCTCCCATGGCTTGCCCAAGGAAGCTACGAGGTCCAGAAGGAAGATAAATTCTGATGGAGAAGATGTTAAATTTATCCCTGAGGAATTTTCCTCCGAGAAGTAGAAGGCGAAGACCACATTCCGCAAGACTGTGTGGAAGGAGTATGCCAGACCTGTTGACACTAGAGCTCCAGAAGCAAGGCTTGCAAAGCAGCCAGGTCAGAAGAGAGCCATAAAGAGGATTTTCCATGCTGTTGGTAGGCCAACCTCAATGTATGAAGATCGAGCACAAGCTGCTCATGAGGAGGAGGAAGAAATTCCAGCTGAGGTTCCTCCTGCCAAGAAGAAAAAGCTGATGGTTCATGCTATGCCTAAGAAGTCTGCCCCCAAGCCATCAGTACCTAAGGCTAAGAAGCCTCTAGCTCCGAAGAGGAATACAAAGGACATTCCTGCAGATGAAAAGAATAAAGGCTCTTCATCCAGAGAATTTTCTGCAGAGGAAGATGAGGATGCCCCTGTGCTTATGAAGCTAAGAGCTCATCTGCCAACACACGATGCTTCTCACCCTGCTGCTAAGGACATGAAGAAGAGAAGAGATCAAGGACTAAGGAAATGGAGATATGTTGATCTATATGCTGTGAGAAGGAGAACTGCTATTGTTCCCCACTTTCATACAAATGATCAACAAGATTTCTATGAGACTCTCTTGCTTGATAAGAGTCCAGCAGTCAGCGACATGAGATATATCAATTGGCAATACATCAAGGCGAATGAAGATTATTTTCGCCATGTGAGAGAAAAATTCAAGATGATTGATATTGAGCATTTTGTTGGAAAAGAGATGACTTCTTGGAATGATGAGATGATCATGCAATTCTATTCCACTGCTCACTTCTATTCTGGTGGAAGAATTGTTTGGATGACTGAAGGTCACCGGTATGAGTCTACAATTGATGAGTTGTCCACTATCATTGGTGCTCCAAAGGCACAGAAGGAAATTTGGATGTGTATTCAGAACCCAAGATGAATCACAACTCCATGGCCAACATGTACAAGCGAGTGCCCCATGAGTTTGGGCAGTCGCATAAGTTTGGTTGTGTCTATTTCTTACAAGCAAGAATACCTACTACGAACACCATTATGAGGTACACCGTGATACCCAAATAGGGAGACGATAAGACGATTAGAGGTTATTCCATCAACATGTTGCATCATCCAGACACCCATACCCAGTTCCGAGTGATGGACTTGATAGTTGAGACTGTTAGGAGGACTACTGCAGCTCAAAATAGATCCTGTGGATATGTTCCATATATTCAAATGCTCATCAATGCTAATATTGGCAAGCATGCATATCTACTTGATTGTCCCTGATACGTCCCAAACGTATCTATAATTTTTGCTTGTTCCATGATCTTTTGGGTGACATTGTTATATGTTTTGCTACACTTTTATATATTTTTACACATATTTGGACTAACCTACTAACTCAGTGCACCCGGTGCCAGTTTTTGTCTACTGATGTCTTTTTCGCAGGGGCTTTTACCCAATTTTCCGAAGCCCCAAAAATACTGAGAAAAATATATAAAAATCAGCGTACCAGAAGCTTCCAGATCACCAAAGATGGGCCAGAGGGGTGCCAGTGGCCACCCAAGAGACCTGTGGGCGCGGCCCACCCTAGGCCGTGCAAAGAGGCTACCTGGGTGGGTCCCATGCCCTCTGGTGCCCTACTTTGGCTCCTATTTTTACCCCCGTGGAGGAAACGCTGATTTCGGGACCCTTTTCTCTAGAAGCAATTCCGATCTCCGCCGCCATTCCGACAAGTTTCGGGGACAAAATTCCTATGCTGGCACCATGACAGGACGGGGAAGTGCCCACGGATTCATCTCCATCGATGTTGCTTCCTCCCTCGATGAAGAGGGAGTAGTTCCTCCTCGGGGATGAGGCCTTCTACCGTAGCCATGTGGTTAATTCTCTCTCCCATGGTGTGGTCTTGATTGTGATCATAGGCTATGTTAACCTAGGGTGATCCCATGATATTTCCCCTTCTTCTATGTATTGGATTGATGTACTCACTTGATCTTATCTAGTATAATCCCCGAGACCATGGTGACAGTAGTCTATTGGACATGGATTAGAAGAATATTTTCATGAGTGATTTCCTCTTTTGTGAATTGATTGAAGATTGAGACTCTCTTGATGCTTGTCTTTGACTATCCTTGAAATACTTTGTGGTGATTGTGGTACTCGATTTGGATGGCCGCGGTGACATTGGGAAATCCATAGATGAGAACTACGAACTCTGAGGTGTGCTTTTGTAGCCCTACATAATTCTTGTCCTCTGTTGATCACAAAGGAATGACCTCCGAGTATGTCACCATTGCTTGCTTTAGTGGAAATATCATGTGATTAGACTATGTTAATGTTGTTGGGAGTTGCCACTAGTGAAAGTATGAATCCTAGATCTTGTTTTTCACCATTGTGACACCGTTTATGCTCACTTTTGTTACTTGCTACGTTGCTGCCATTTTTATTTCAGATTTATATTACCTTGCTTTGCCACACCTATCGCCCATATTTTACCATCTCTTCGCCGAACTAGTGCACCTATACAATTTTCGTATTATGTGTGTCGGGGACACAAGAGACTTGTTGTATCTTAATTTCAGGGTTGCTTGAGAGAGACCATCTTCAACCTCTACTTCCGTGAGTTCGATAAAACTTAGGTCATCCATTTGAGGGAAATTTTTGTTGTCCTGCAAACCTCTGCGCTTGGAGGCCCACATAGTCTACAAGAATAGAAGTGTGCGTAGACATCAAGCTATTTGTGGCGCCGTTGCGGGGGAGGTGAGTGCTTCAAGGTATATCTTTAGATCTTGCAATTAAATATTTTCATTTCTTGTTTTTATTTTCACTAGTTAGGCTTATAGACAACTCTCATCTTGGTTTGTTGCTTGTGGGGGACCGCTCCACCGCTATTGTTGTGGAGAAGCCTCCCCCACCTACGGAAATTATGCACTTTAAAATACCAACTGGTATTATTGACCGTGTCTTGGCTAACCGATATGCAGGAGATAGACATCCAAGCGAACACTTGTTATATCTTTCACAACTTTGCTCCTTATTTAAGTTGCAGGTATATCTATGGATTTTGTTATGAGAAAGCTATTCGGTGTATCATTAAAAGATAAGGCTTTGGATTGGTATAGGCTTCTTGATAACTCTCATTTGCTAAATTGGCAAGATCTTAAACCTCTCTTTTATGGAAAATTTATCCTCTTCATGCAATACATCGAGACAGGAACTATATTTATAACTTTTGGTATCATGATGGAGAAAGCATCGCTCAAGCTTGGGGGAGATTGAAGTCCCTAATGCTCAAATGTCCTAAACATGAGCTCCCCAAGGAAATCATTCTTACAAACTTTTATGCAAGGCTTTCTCGTCAAGATAAAGAGATGCTCGATGCTTCCTCTATGGGTTCTTTCACAAACGGAAGGATTGATGCTAAATGGGAACTTCTTGAAAGAATTCAATGCAATACTGAAGATTGGGAGATAGACAAAGGTAAAGAGTCAGGTATAAATTATGAGTATGATTGCATTAAGGCCTTTGTTGAAACTGCAAGTTTTAATAAGTTTAGTGTTAAGTTTGGGTTGATTCTCAACTCCTTGTTGATTTCCTCAAATATTTTGCTTCACATATTAATATGCCTAAGGATAAAGAAAATGAAATTGTTAATGGTAATTGCAGCATGCATGATCCAATTCCTGAAAATGAAGTTCTATATAAGCAAGTTAATTTTTGTGGAGTGGATAGACTCTTCTTTCGTAATTGCGGATGCTTGCGAGAGGGGTTAATCATGAGTGGGATGCTTGTACAAGTAAGGGCAGTACCCAAGTGCCGGTCCACCCACATATCAAACTATCAAAGTAGCGAACGCAAATCATATGAACATGATGAAAACTAGCTTGACAGAAATTCCCATGTGTCCTCGGGAGCGCTTTACCTCCTATAAGAGTTTGTCCAGGCTTGTCCCTTGCTACAAAAGGGATTGGGCCACTTTGTTGCACCTTTCTACTTGTTACTTGCTACTTGCTACGAATCATCTTATCACACAACCCTCTGTTATTGATAATTTCAGTGCTTGCGGAGATTACCTTGCTGAAAACCACTTGTGAGATCCTTCTGCTCCTCGTTGGGTTCGACACTCTTAGTTATCAAAAGGACTAAGATAGATCCCCTATACTTGTGGGTCATCATTCACCCACCGTAATATTTGCTATTTTGAGAGAAGCCTCTAGTGAACACTATGGCCCCTGGGTCTACTTCACATCATATTTTCAGCCCTACACTTTTACTTCGTTCCACTTTCCGCCTTCACATCTGACCTTGCAATCAATCGTGAAGGGATTGACAACCCCGTTGTAGTGTTGGGTGCAAGTTTAGTGTTTTTGCGTAGGTACATCGATGCTTCATCTTGATACTCCTACTGGATTGAAACCTTGGTTCTCAAAACTGAGGGAAATACTTACTGCTACTGTGTTGCATCATCCTTTCCTCTTCAAGGGAAAAATCCAATGCAAGCTCAAGAGGTAGCACCTGCCAGCCCTCTGAATTAGCCCTCTTTGCCACGCGGGCACGAAGCGTTTGGCTTGGTCCAGAAGGGGTTGCCATTGCGCCCTGGTGAGTTGCCGGATCGCCAGCTGCAGGCCAAGGTACTTGCAGGGGAACTCACCCGCCTAACACTGTAGCACGTCCGCCATCCTCTACTCATCCTGCTCGTCCCCTCTGATGAGAACGGCAGATGATTTGGAGTAGTTGACCTTGAGGCCGGACGCCTCACCGAAGATGTGGAGGGCGCTCCAAACGAAACCCATGTCCTGCGCCGAAGGTCTAATGAACAGGGCTACGTCGTCGGCATAAATCGACAGGCGTTGCAAAGCCGTAACTCCAGTGAACGCAGTGATGATGCCATCCGATTCTGCTTTGTTGATGATGCTAGTTAGCACGTCCATCGCGATCACGAATAGCAGGGGCGAGATGGGATCACCCTGCCTTAATCCCTTGCCATGCGTAAAACTCCTCCCTGGGACTCCATTCACAACGACCTTGGTGCTCGCCGAGTTAAGTAGCACAGCCACCTAACCAATCCACTTGCTACCGAATTCTTTCGCGCGGAGAACGTCAAAGAGGAACGGCCACGCCAGGGAATCAAAGGCACACGAAATATCCAATTTGAGGAACACTCCTGGATTATGACGGGCATGGATTTTCCTTGCTACTTGGCGCACTAACAGGAAGTTATCGTGCAAACTCCTGCCAAGGATGAAGGCAGACTGGTTGGCCGCTACAATATCCTTCATCCTCCTCCTGGCTCTGATCGCAAGCATCTTGGCGAACAATTTGGCCATGCTATGGGGAAGACTGATTGGACGGAAGTCTCCAACCTCTTGAGCATACGGTTTATTCGGGATGAGGACGATGTGGGCGCGATGGAGCTTGCTAAATCCTCTACTATCCCCCACGAACAACTTGAGCAACACAGCCATGATATCCTGCTTGATGATTGGCCAAGCGCGGTGGTAGAAGGCCCCAATAAATCCGCCGGGTCCTGGCGTGCGATCCGCGAGCAGCCCTTTAATGGTGTTCCAGACTTCTTCCTTCGTGAACATGTACTCGAGCTCTTGAAGATCAACATCTTGGATCCCAAGAAACTCAAGGTTCAGACCGGCCTCCCTCGCATGGGCATGCCCCAGCAACCCTTCATAAGCTTCGGTAAAGATGTCCTCCTTCTGAGCCTGGTCAGTGCAGATAACGCCATTGTGCCTGACATGAGCGATGAAATTCTTTGATCTCCATCCGTTTGCCACGGCTTGGAAGAGCTTGGTGTTCGCATCCCCCTCCTTGATCCATCGGATCCTCGATCTCTGTCTTTCGATAGTACACTCCAGCGACGCAAGGCCTAGCAGTGCATGTTTGAGGGTGCGTCTGAGCCATAGCTCACCTGGGGAGAGCAGCCTAGCTTCCTGAACTTGATCCAACCTAGCGATCACCCAATTGGCTACCGCCATCTGAATTTTGATGTTCCCTGTCTTGAGCTAGCCCCAGGCCTGGAGGGCCATAACAGTGTTCCTGAGGAGAGCATCTAAACGCTTAAATGGGTCCACAATCCCCTCGTTTCAAGTCCAGGCCTCCTTGACGGCCTCCTCAAATCCTTCCAGCTTAGTCCAATAAAGCTCAAATCGGAATCGCTTCTTGGAGCAGAAAGGCGCACTCATGGAAAGGTGTAGAGGCGCATGATCCGAGATGTTGGTCGAGAGAGCCTGGAGAAGGCAATCCGGGAAGCTAAGTTCCCAATCGACAGAAACCAGCACCCTGTCGATCTTCATCATGGTCGGCGAGTCCCACTCATTAGACCAGGTAAAATTCCTTCCATGCATGTATAGCTCTTTGAGCTCGTGCGAGTCTACAAAACCTCTGAACTGCTGCATCATTCTCCTATTAAGATTGGCATTGTTTTTCTCGGAAGCACAGAGGATCATGTTAAAGTCGCCAAGGACCATCCATGGCCCATGACAGACTAGCCTCGTGGCTCGAACTTCCTCAAGAAACGCGGTTTTAAGCTCATCTCCTTGCGGCCCATATACCGGAGTAATCCACCAGTTAGTGCCATCCTTGTTATGGACCAAGCCACTAAGGGAGTTGGTGTCGTGCACTAGGGCGTCCACATCCATCACCGATCTATCCCACGCAAGCAGAATCCCGCCACGAGTCTCGCACGCTGGTAAGTAATTGAAGCCGTCAGAGGACGGACCTAAACATTGAAGAACCACAAATAAATCCATTACAGCAAGTTTAGTTTCCTGTAGGCACACCAGATTCATCTTGCCTGCCTGCACAAACTCCCTAACCATCGCCCTCTTCGCAGGACAGTTCAGCCCGCGCACATTCCAGCATAGGATTTGTGGATTTACATCCATAAGGAAAGAAGCAAAAGACTCCAGAACCCGCCAAGAGCTCAATGGGCACACACCTCCGAGGCCGAACCCTTCTCCAGACCACCCATGGGCGGCATCTCTTTCCCAAAGAGTGCCGCGATGACCCGAACATGCTGATCCCTAAGAGGCGAGTCAAAGAAGTTCTGCAGCCCGCTAACAATCGTGTCATCCACGTCCAAGTCATCCGGTACGATCCCCAACGCTCTCATGAGAACATTCTCTGCCTGGCTGGCCCTGCTGCTCTTATGCTCCGAAAGCTTCTTGCTGTCGCGGGTGCAGTGGCGAGGGGTGAAAGGCTCTGCCTCCGCTCGAAGGCTGGAAGCTTGGAGTTCCTTAAGAAGGGGTGGGGCCAACTTCTTCATAAGGCTGGAGCAGAACCATTTGAGCCTAGAGTAGGCAACAGATTCCTGGGCGGACATGCCATCGAGCCCAGGAGAGTAGGCGATCGACACATCCGAGACCTCACCAAGGGGCTGCCTGGGCGGCAGAGCGTCGTCATGCATGGCCTCGAAAGGAGCAGCCTCAATGATAGGGCCATGCAGCACCAGGATCAACACCGCATACTCTGATTGGCCAGCATCTGATCCCCATGCACCCCAATCTCCGAGCGACATGCGTCCGCCTAAGAGTCCCTACCAGCCGATGGAATATCTTGATCGGAACCCAAGCTTGGGAACAGAGCTGGCGCGGGATTCTCTTCCTCAGACAGAACACCAACCTCCATAGCCACAAGGGGGGGCACACGTATCCAGCTGCAGCCCAGATCCAGTGGGAACAGAGCCTACCACTTTCCCAGGCACCAGCATAGGCTGGGACACCTAGAGATCCTTTGAGACCGTGGGGACAGCTCTCACCTGTTTGTCAGTCAAAGGAGACTCCTGGCCCACCCGATCCTCCGCGATCACCGTACCTAGCACCTTCCCCAAAGCGGCAGGGCCCATCTGATCTCCTGCACGGGCTGTTGCGGCCTCGACAGCGCGCGCCTCCGCCTCCTCAATGATTGGCGCGGCACCGGACCTCACCACTGGTCCCATGCCCTGATCCTGCTCCAAAGAGGCGACCACCATCAACTCCTCCGAGGGGTTGCGCGCCATGACAGCCACAGTCTCCAAGACAGGGACAGGTGGTGATCTGACTGACAGAATCCCAACAGGCGGCTCCACAGCGACAGCGCGTCCTGCGGGACCCGGCCTAGGGGAGGGGTCCATGGGTGGCAGCCGCCAGTTGGACGGCCCCACACTGCCCACCAGGGCATGTGCGTAGGACCGGCCCACTCCCGCACCGGCGGCATCGCCACCCGCCCGCGCGGGCCCAGGGATGTCGCGCACGCCCCTCGTCCAAGGAAGGACCTGTAGCTCGCCGTCGGTGAACGAGTCGCCTGAGTCATCCGGGAGCCCACTCTGATCACTCCCATCCGAGCTAGGCGGCCGGCACCAGTTCTCCGGTGGCCTAAAATCTCTCATGCGCCCAATGTGCACAAGGGTGGGGTACTCCAACAACCGACTACAAGCCTGGTGGCGAGCCGCCGGCAACTTGACTTCCCCGACTAGCTCCGGAATCCACAGGTGCTTCTCAACAGGAACAAGGTCTGGATCACGACACCAAGCCCGAAGCTTGAACAACAACAAGTCCTCCCGACTAGTTGTCTCCGGCGCAAGACTGACGATGTCGCACGACGACCCCAAGATTTTGGCCGTCGTCTCGCATTCCCAAGCATGGGACGGAATGCCCTCGATCATGATGTCCACCAACACCCTCGTCACCCTGGCAGTGGCATGGGCTTGCCTGAGCCATGGCCGGAAGAAAAGCTCGAACCCCTGATGCTCCACCGAGCCGGCCTCCATGGCGATGTTGCGGAACTCAGCGGTAGTGAAAACGATCGGAAAGTCCTCTGGATGGAATTGATGCACCGAAAAAAGCATGCCTTGGAATGTTGAGCTGCGCCGCGATGGCCTGTGCAGCCTCCACGCACGACATTGGCGGCCTCGCACCTCCAACGTACGCCACCGCAGCCAGCCTGAGTCTGGCCACCATGTCGTCCATGACCGGAGAGCGCCTGAGGATGCAGATGTTGTCACCCGGCGCCACCACCGATAGCATAGGAGGCGCGGGCGTGCCACAGGGACACTTGGCGAGAACCGTGCCGGCAACGCCGGCAGCATGTTCTTCCAAGGATCCAGCGGAACACGCCCAGTACCAAACGTTGACGGGGACCCGGACTCCATCCGCGCAACTTTAGCCGCCGCGGCGTGGCGAAGCTCCTCGACCGGGGTGGGGACACGGGGCATCTTACACTGGCCGGATGAATGGCCCTCCAGGTTGCAGCGGATGCAAAGCGGCGGAAAGGTGCAATGTTGTTTGCGGTGGCCGACCCTGAAACAATGGTGCCACGGGGACTGACTAAGCTCCGAGGAAGAGGAAGAAGGCGGACGGCGTGGTCTCTGGAGGCGCTGATGCGCCTTGCGTCGCCGCTAGAGAGCCTTGCGGGAGGCCTTGGCCCGGTTCCAACCGGCCGCTTGTCTGGCAACTGCCGGCCTAGGCGCCGGTACCCTGACCGACGCGGGGCCATCCGAGGAGGAGCGGGCGCAAGGGGATCCCGACAGGCCCAGGCCAGAGACCACAGGGCCGGGACGAGGGAACGCAGACGATACAGACTCCCAGATCTGGCCGCCATGAGGAGAGCGGGCGGGGAGACGGGCGGCCAACCGCCTACACAGGGGAGGTGGGCGCCGGGACCGGAGTGGTCGCCGGCACGGGGGCGGTGGACGCCGGGGCCGGGGTGGCCGACGGCGGAGCGCACGGGAGGAGCTCTAGAAGCGGACCCTCGACCCAGCGAGCTCCCGACGCCTCCCCCAATCTTGTCGATCCACCTCCTATGGATTGATAAACTATCCCATCCAATTGAGGGAAAATTGCTACTGTCCTGCAAAACTCTACGCTTGGAGGCCCAACATAGTCTATAAGAATAAAGTTGTGTAGTAGACATCAAGCTCTTTTCTAGCACCGTTGCCGGGGAGGTGAGTGCTTGAAATTATATCTTCATATCTTGCAATTAAATATTTTAGTTTCTTGTTTTTCAGTAGTTTGGTTTTACAAAACAAAACTACAAAAAAATTGGAATTTAGGTTTTCTCATTTGCTTCATCTCTATAATGTTTTTCGTGAAAGTGATGGTGCAGAAAATTGTGCTCCATTGCTAGAGGAAGAATTTATGAAAATGCTTAATGTGAAATGCTTGAGTGATGAGCATGATAGCAACATTGTTGGTATGATATCTCTGAATATCCATGATGCTAATGATATGCAAACCCACGAGCTTGGGGATGCTATGTTTGATGAAGATGCTATTTTTAGTCCCCCAAGTTTTTATGAGAAAAATTATTATTATGAAATCATGCTTCCTACATATGATTATTGTTGTGATGACATTTATGCCATAAAGAATAAGGATAACTATGAAACTTGTCATCATGATTTTATTTTTCACATGGATTATATCAATCAAGTATCTCATGATAGTTATTTTGTTAAGTTTGCTCCCACTACTATGAATGAAAAGAATTTTTCTTGTGTGGGTAGTAATAAAAATTATATGCCTGCGCATCATGAAAAGAATGCTTTATGTGATCGTTATATTGTTGAACATAAATAATTTGCTACCCATGGTGGTAGCTGCACATGGCCCCAATTTTTATCACTAATTTATTTAATAAATAATTTTGAAATATGAAAAATAACTCTATAGCAAAAATATCATAGTTTTGGACCAGACGGGCTAGCAAACATGCAATTATGCTAAAAGGCAAGGAAGAAATGACCGAGAGAAGTGAGAACCGCCCTTTCTACACAATGAAAAGACACTTGTGTCAAAAAGGTAACAAAAAATAAAAATTCCATTGAAACCCGACACCTCATATATCAAGAAATGCACTTATACCAAAGGGTGTGTAGCTACCACATTGCATAGAAAATCACCTCTCTATTGTTGAATTCCTTAATGATGCTACCGAACATTATTATGAGGGAGGAACATATGCTTGTAGAAATTGCAATAATATCAAGTTTCCTCCCTATGTGTTCAAGGTTTTGAAATCATGCTTGTTTTGCCTTCATGTGAAAGTTGATTATTGCTACAATAAAAAATTTACTTGCAAAATCCCTATGCATAGGAAGTGTGTTAGACTTAAATTATTATTATCATGTGGTTCATGATACTCTCTTGCATACCTCAATTACTAGTTTTTATGTGAGCATCATTGAAATCATCATGCCTAGCTAAAAGGCACTAAAGAAAAGCGCTTGTTGGGAGACAACCCAACACTTTTCCTTTCTGTTTTTGTGTTTTAACATGATTATGCTACTGTAGTAATCATTTTTCATAGCTTTATTTCAATAAAGTGTCAAGTAAAGCCTTTGGGATAGTGTGGATACTTGTTTGTTTGCTTCTCTGCAAAAACAGAAACTTTTATGTGGAGAGCAGAATTTCTATGATTTTACTGGAGCGTCGAAACATTCTGCAATTTTTACACAAAATTTCCATGCAAATTCTCAGTGTTGTCCAAATGTATGAGAATTGTTGGATTGAGGAAAGTATGGTGTTCATTCACATCTTCATAGACTGTTCCCTTTTTGACAGATTTTGTTTTGCATGCATAGTTTGATTATTTTAATGTTTCCCTAGCTTATATTTGGTGATGTAAATTATGGGAATGATAGAATACAGTATGTATCATATGAGAACAATTATGAATCTTGTCATGACAGTACCTGAGTGAATGCTTTATCTTTGTTACACTAACACACCTCATGAAGTTCCGTTAGGTTTTGTGTGATTGAAATTTTCAAGTTTTTGGTGAGATACCGATATAAAGAAAATAAGGAGCAGCAAGAAACTAATATTGGGGATGCCCAAGGCACCCCCAATGTAATACTAAAGGAAAAATCAAGCATCTAAGCTTGGGGATGCCCGGGAAGGCATCCCCTCTTTCATCTCCAACATTATTATTATATCTTACTTGCAGCTATATTTTTATTCATCACATCATATGTGTTTTGCTTGGAACATCATTTTATTTTGTTTTCCTTTGTTTTATGTTCTTTATAATCTTGTTTTTCAATAAAAAGTTCCAATAATGGCCTTTAGAATGATTGAATTGCATGTGTGATGTGTGTTGTACAAAAACAGAAACATTTGCTATAGTTTTGGAATTATCATACTCGAACGTGTAAAGTTGATGAAATTTTTACATAGTTCTTTCATACAAATTATTTATCACATCCTAAATTTTCAGAATTTTTGAAGATACAGAAGTACACTTTCCAAATAGATTTCTACAAACTGCCCTGTTTGCACAGATTGCTGTCATAGTTTTGTTATCTACTTATCCTAGAGTTTTCATGGATTATATTAGTGCATGTAAATTGTGAAAATGATAGTATACAGTACCTAATGTTTGAAAATTATTATGCAACTTGTCTTGGAAATACATGAAGTGTTGGTTTATTCTTATGTGTACTAACCTATGTCACGAGTTCTTTTCAAGTTTTGTGTGGATGAAGTTCTTGAGACTTAGGTGAAACCGGGATATGAGCGGATTGAACAAGATACAAAAGGTCAAGCATGGGGATTACCAAGGCACCCTAAGTAAATATTTCAAGAAGTCTCGAGTATCTAAGCTTGGGAATGCTACGCATCCCACCTCTCTTCGTCAACAACTATCGGTTAGACTATGTTGATCCAAAGTTTTTATTTGTCCACATGATATGTTCTATTCTTGGACTATTTTTTTTTAGTTTGCTATTTTAAATAAAACGTAAGATCTGAAAATCTTTATTGAGAGAGAGTCCTCGCATAGCTACTTAATTGTTTGACTACTCATTGATCTTCACTTATATCTTTTGAGAGTAGTTTGATGTTTACTCTTTTGTTTTACTTATACTCTAAGTGTAAACTATGAATGAGTTGAATATCATAAATCTGAAATTATCAATGTGCATTATGCATTGTAGTAGTTTCATATTTGGTTTAGAAAGTAAAATCTATTGAAGTTTGATAGTCATAGTATTGGTCATACAAGCAATTCATGAATGACTAGTATACGAAAGAGAACTTTCACATATAAATATATTATCTTGACATCCTTTGTGATTGTGAATACCCATTAAATATTTTCAACCTAGATCAAGTTGTAGAAGTTGGACAAGGAAAATAATGTAATGGTTATTATTGGGTATGTTTGCATAGAAGTTATATTGTTATGGATCCTCCAACATGTGGTGCTTGTTTAGAACTTTTTGCTAGCCAAAACTTCATACTAAGAAGAGATCCTACTTGTGCATCCAAATCCTTGAGCCAATTTTCTTCCGTGAGAGTCCACCATACCTACCTATATATGGTATTTCACTGCCATTCCAAGTAAATTTGCATGTGTCCCCTAAAAACATTCAAATAAACATTCGTTTTGTGTGCCTGTATCGCTCATGGAGTGAAGAGGAGTTCATTATCTTTCATGCTAAGTGAGTTATTCTCAAGATGAGTGTTTATTCACTTCTCATTGCACAAGGAAGTCTGGTAAAAAGGATTCCTAGTCCTTCATAATACAAAAGTGAATAAAAAAGAGCTCCCCCTAGAACGTAGACTATTTGGAGGGCACCCATGGATACGTCTAGCCATGGAATGTGATTGAATGGTGGAAGGGAGTACAATTTCAATCCTATTTTGGAACCGCCAATAATGTGATTAGCATGGAATATATTGAAAACTCTGTTGTGACGACGACAGGATAGGCACATCACCCAAAATTACCTATTCATCTCTATTTTAAAACAATGAGCTCTGGCACCTCTGCAAATCCCTGCTTCCCTGTGCGAAGGGACAATCTATTTACTTTCATGTTACTTATTTTTCATGTTGAGTCAACTTATTATTCAAACCTTAGTCTATTAGTTGGCAAGCACTAGGTGGTGGGGAAAGATCCAAACATATATATCCAGTCAAATATATTTGATCATGATTCATTATTGTTGACAATTATCTTTATGTTAAATATGTTGGGAGGAAAAACTTTAATCCCCTACCTTTCTCTATGTTCGATGGATGTTGTTTGTTCTAAAAATATGCCTTGAGTATTATCAATCATAGAAGAATATATGATAATTGAGTACGTGGAACTCTTACTTAGACTTGATGATGCATTGAAGTTGTTTGGTGACTAAGCACATGAGTTGTTGAGTTTCAAGAGAATCTATTGTTTGAACCATGATATGTGAACTGATTGATACTCAACCATGATATTTTTTATGAAAAAGTTGTTGGTTATGATGCTAGAAAAGTGACTGAAACTATCAATGATCAAAACTATTCACTATTCTAGCATTCACGGTCTATAAATTATTTCTTTTATCATTTACCTACTAGAGAACGAGTAGGAATTAAGCTTGGGGATGCTAATACGTCCCCAACGTATCGATAATTTATGAAGAATTCATGACATGTTTGCCTATGTTTACAATACTTTTATATTGTTTTGATGCACTTCATATGATATACTTAGAACTAGCCCGATGTCATGGTTTTTATCACGGCACATGTCCTCGTGAAAGGACTTTAATGTGGAGCCATCGCATCTATGTGGCGGCTTGAGAGGGGTTGGTTGAAATCGAGAGACGCGAGTTTATCCAGGTTCGGCCCTTCCGATGGAGGTAAAAGCCTACGTCCTGCTTGTGTTTCATTGGTGAAGGTGATGATCTCGATTACAAGGGTGTGGAATCGCTACGTCTAGTCTCAAGGGTTTCTAATCTGTCTAACTAATGATTTGTCTTGTCTAGACCTAACTTGACTTGTCCCTCTTGGGGTGCCCTACCCCTTCTTATATAGGTTGAAGTGGTAGGCTTACACAGAGTCCTACTAGGACTTGGAATATCTTTGCTTGGAGGGAATTCCTCCTCTTCTTCGGCCTTCTTTCTGAGCCGCCTTCCAGGCCTCTCCATGAACCGCCTTACGTTGGCTTGCACACTGGGACTTGGGCCTTGTTGTCCAGGTCGACCTAGCGAGTGGGGTAACCCACGAGTTGCTAGCTAATGGGTCGAGTCATACTTTATGGCGGGTCAAACCTGCTGTCCTGGTCAAACATCCTGGTCGGGTCATACCGTGAGCTATATCCCCAAAATTAGCCCCCAAGTTAGCTTAAATTTATTCATGTAAGCTCCTTAAATAAGAATAATAAATATGTGAAGGGACCGGCTGGCTCCTTGGCTGGCTTATTTCAATGAAGTGGCTCCCCGAGAATTCTGGTTTCTTCGAGCCGTCTTCACAATCATCTTGTTGGTCAATGTCCTTTGTAATGAAAGATTGGGAATAAAACACCCATATGTCGTTGATATAAGAAAACCGTATGAAGTTGAGCCAGCTTCCATTGCTTCGGTTTTGATGAAAATATGGGAATCAAAATTCGTCCGTTGGTAAACCACTTCCAACTTGTGAAGCCGGGTTGCTTGTATGTACTCTACTGGGTCATGATCTTTGATAAAGCTGGGTCATGATTGTTGGCGACTCCGGTTCAAACAACTACACTCCGGTTGACTTGATAAAATTATTGGGAATAAAGAAATCCCTGTGATGTTGAGCCAGACTTTGAGTCCTTCATCTAGATAGAAATATGTTGAGAAGATCTTTCAATGCTTCAGCTCCACTTTAAAATTCAATATTTGAGGATGTTCTCCCTCTCTCTTTTTTATCTCTATATTACCTATAGCCCTCAAGCTCTGAGTTTATCAGTTCATGATGACTTGGTGCTTTGGGTAGAAAAATATCTTGGTTGTGCAGCCCCAAGTGTCGGGTTGTCTTGTCTGGAGAAGCCTGGGATTTGTAATTGTCTTCAGCCGGTGTAGCCCCCAAGGGCTGGGTTGTTTTTTCTTGCAACAACCTGGGACTTTTTATCTTGGTTTTGAATGTTATAGATAGATAGCTTTGAAGAAATCCGAGTTGTCATGTGAGTCGTCATATATGAGCTGAATGTCTTGAATTTCAAATGTGTAGCCCCCAAGGGCCGGCTAATCAGTATGTGATGAGTTGGGTCTTCAATTTGGACCTCATAATATGGTACCGGCTGAATATTGTAGCCCCTAAGTGCCGAGTCGCATGCCTGCAGCGACTTGGGACTTTAGGGAATTTGATTTGAGAAGTGTAGACCCCAAGTGTCGGGTTGTCTGCCTGCAACGACTTAGGACTTTCATGTACTTCTCCTTTTGAAAATAAAAACATCATATAATGTAGCCCCCATGCTTTGGATCACTTTGAATTTTTGATATGAGCAATTGGTAGCCTCCAAGGGTTGGCTCATCATTACTTGGTGGGTTGGATCTTCAACGAGACTAGTTAAAATGACTATGAATTAGCCCCCAAGTGTCGCGGTGCATGCTTGCATCGACATGGGACTTTCATGCTTGATGTAATCTTGATTTGAATAATGTGGCCCCCCAAGTGTCGGGTCGTAAGCCTGCAATGACGTGGGACTCTGTGAGAATATAACCCATCATAATGCACTTTAGTAGTTTTGTTGATCTTGAATGAATCCTTGATCGTGGTTGTAATGCAACCCATTAATTTATTAGTTGCATGAATATCCTAGAATAAGGTCTTTGTGGTTGAGATGAAATCCCTGCTCGTGGTTGCGGTGCAACCCGACAAATATATGTTTGAGAAATCCATAAATGTTGTAGTTTACTATAGAGCACATGTTGAGGAAATCCAAGAGTTGGTCAATTAGAAGACCCGGCATTATAAGTGATGGGCCAGCTCCGCAATATGTAATGTACCAGCTCAACAATATGTGAGAAACTGGCTTGTCGAGAATATTTATTTCTCCAGAGCTGATTTGGATAACCCCAATCATTTAACACTGGTTATGATAAACCATTATGAAAATCCGGCCAGTTTTGGCTCTCAAACACTTATTTGCTCATGCAAATGTTTATGTTGTAACCCGGTTTGAAGACCGACATGATATGTATGTATGATGCATGATGCAATGCAGGATGATGTATGTGTATGATAACATGTAGTAATAAAAATAAAGTATTGTAAGAAAGCCGGCTCAATGAGACACGGTAAAAAGAGACTGTCCTTCGAGGCTCAAGTCTTGCTTCAGTGAAGCGAGTGTGATAACCCATGGCTTATCCTCATTTTCAGTATGCCGGCTCTCACGTGACAAACCATTGTTTTAAGCTTGCTGATTCAGGATCCACAATGCATTGAATAGTCAAGAGTACATGGAGTCACCTGCTCGGAGTCGCATCAAACATACCGATAGGTTTAACCATTTTGTGGTGTCTTTGCCGGATCAAGAGGGTGAGAAAGCTAAACTCAACAACCTGGAAGCCCCCAAGTGACCTATGATCAATAGAGAAGTCCAACATAGGATTGCAGAAGACAATGCTATTGCTGCCAAACAATCTGGGGACTAGTAGCCCCCAGATAAACCGTCTTGATTCCATTGATCATGATAATTTATTTGAAATAGTAAAAGAGGATAACTGTGTTTGAACAACACTTCATGGAGGTTGGCCATCTTTGCCAATCTTTAATTTTTCACCCATAAGGAAGGGCGTCCATGTTGGAATTGTGCAATGTGGCATCAAGCTTTTTTTAGCAACATTTACATTTTTGCCAATACGACAGCAGCCCCAGTTCCAGGTTGTCTTCCCTGAAATGACTCAGAGTTCTTGAATTTGTTGAAAATAGCCAAATCTGTTAAGTCATGTCTATGTAGCCGCCGAGTCTTAAGTCGACTCGCTGAGGCGGCTTGAGAGTCCTCATACTTTGTTGTGGTATAATTCGGCATAGGGTTGATGACTGAATGATGGAATTTACTAAAACTGGAGACGATTTGGTGAGTTGATGATCTTCTTGATGCTCACCGTATATATTTTGGCAAATATTGTGGCCAAACTGATTTCATATGCCTCCTGACCCATGCTTTGTTATTCTCATGTAGTCCGGCTCTCCTAGCTTCTCTAGGGCCATTTTTCCTTTTCCGTGCTTTTGAATTACCGGCTGAATGTTGGCCGGCTCAAATTGTAGCTTCTCCAGGGATTTTCCTTCATGGCAAGCTCTTCTATTTCTTTTGATGTTTTGAAGTAAAACGTATCGCTGGCATAACATGCCAATGTGTCTATCCATTGAGCAACCCGGCGGGAGTGGAGGCTAGCACGTATATCTTCTACTTCAATGTTCTTGAAGGAGATGGGCCACAGGCGGCTTGCGTGTGTCCGTAGTATGGCTTGAGCGAGTAGGCGTGGCTCCAGCGTGTTGATGTAGACCGCACTACGGGGGTAGCGGCTTGAACGCGACTATTGGCTGGCAAGTATTGGTGAATGCGACCCCGTCGTGTTGACGTAGATAGGGGAGTCATCCGAGACATTGGAAACCAGCACGAACAACAAGTTGGCCATGCCATTTGTAAGCTGGTGTGTATGATGAGTTGGCCGCGTCGGGTTGATATAGATTGTAATGGGGGCGCCGACTTGCACGCATGGACGGATGTTGGCGCATGATAATATTGGCACGAGCTCTGTATAATGCCCCTTTGATCATGAGTAATTTTCCTGTGTAAAATATATTCCAGGTCGAAGTGATTGTTCTTAAAGAAAATAATAGGTGCTAATAAAATACACTTGATAGATATCACCTGATATATTCGGTCTACACATAACTTGTATGCAGACTGGTTGTAAACATGGATGGATTTTCGGGGTGACGGATTGCGCGTATCCGTTGGGCGGCTCAAGCAACTAGGCGCGACACCGGCGTGATGATTAGACCGGACCGCGGGGGCGGCAGCTCGTGCGCATTCGTTGGGAGCTCGAGCGAGCAGGTACGACACCGACATATTGATGTAGACCGGACCACGGGGACAGTGGCTCATGCGCATCCATTGGGCGGCTCGAGCGGGCAGGCATGACACCGGCATGATGATGTAGACTGGACCGCTAGGGCGGCGGCTCACGCACATCCGTCTGTTGGGCTGGTCGAGCGAGTAGGTGCAATCCCAATGTGTTCATGTAGAAGCGAGAGTTGACCGCGACATTAAAAACCGATGCAGAGGTGAGTCGGCCACGGTGTTGTACGCCGATGTGGACGTGCGAGTCGGCAGAACTTTGAAACCCGACGCAGACGTGCAAATCGTCCATGGTGTTCTAAGCTTGTGCAGATGCGAGAGGCGTCTGTGGCACTGTTGATGTTGATGGGCTGCATGCGCTCAATATAACGCCACCTTTGTACTGAATATATATCTTGCACAAAAAATATATTGTAAGGCGGAATAATTGTCCTTGGATAAGTAATCTCTATCTAATAATAAAGCAAATACTGCTGCTGGTCGTATTTCATGGCGTTTTTGCATAAAAAAACACCTCTATTTCCTGGAAATCAACTCGCAGTACTTTTGTAAGTTAAAAAAAACATTTCGTTTTTACGTAAACCTCCCTCGCAATCACCACCACCCATCATGGCTTATCCATTCCCGTCCTCCACCGCCGGGCCGACGGGCAAGCAGGCGAGGGAGCTCGGGGAGCCTTCGGAGGGGCCTTCTCGCCGACAAAACGAGGCCGAGGGGGCGGCCGGAGGCCGAAGCGGGAGGCCAGCGGGTAGAGGCGGTGTGGACGACCGGGCCGAAGTGGGGCGGCGCGGGAGGCCAGCGGGCACGGGCAGTGCACACGGCAGGGACCGCGCGAGCGCGCGGAAGCGGAGAGGGCCGGGCGTGGCGACGCGGACGGTCGGGCCGAAGTGGGGCGGCGCAGAAGGCTAGCGGGCAGGGGCGGTGCGAACGACCGGGACCGCACGGGGCGGAGTGGCGCTCGGGCGGCCGGAGCGGCGGAGTCCATGGTGCGCACCACGCACCACCGTGAGTTGTTCGCTGCTGCCTGCGTTCGCCGGCCGGTGTTGCGCTCGCATGAGGCAGGCGCGGCTGGCTGCAGGTTGGTGATGCGCTCGTGGGAGGCATGCGCAGCTGGCTGCAGGGAGCAAGCGCCAGCGTCACCTATTCGTCGGTCGTGAGCACACGCCACCGTTACCAGTACGCAAGCGCGTGTCGGCCTTGTAACCAAAATTGCAAACAACTCGGCTAGCTCAAGCTCTATTAATCAAAAGGTTAGATGCCCTTTTTAATTAGTCCCACCTCGCCTCCTTGCACTTGCTTCTTCCAATTTATATATGACTTTAACTTTTTCGGGTATCGAGGAGGTGTTTCAGGAATCAATAAGCGGAGGAAGATACAAACTCTGAAAGAGAAAAGGAAAAAAAGGAGGATTGAATGCTTCCTCTGAAGGAAAAAAGGAGCATTCAGTAGGCACGCCGTGGCCGGACTTGAGTCACGGCAAAAGGAGGATGAGGCTACAAGAATCAATAGAAGATCGGTGGCTGCATTTGCAAATAAGAAATAGACTGTCGGATTTCGGGCTCCGCAAAACCCTAAGGATTCGAACACTGGGGCGTGTACGCAGGTTCCTCCCTGCTTCACCTCGCCTAGCCTCTACTCTATGGGAACGGTCAAGAACTCACTCAAAGGTGAGGAGAGCTCAGAACACAACAGTTTACCCAGGTTCGGGCCGCTGCGAAGCGTAAAACCCTACTCCTGCTTTGGTGGATTGCCTCACACGGAGGTTGATGAACGAGATAGTACAGTGCTTTTGTGCCTCCAGAGGCCAAGTGGCTTGGTGTGTTGCTCTAGGGTTCTGATCCTCCGATCCCTTTCTCAGGTATCCTACCCTCTCTATTTATAATGGAGGCCAGGGTCCTCTTCCCTTATCGTAGGTGGGAAGGGATCCCACAACGGCCAGTTTTGGTGGGAGACAAGGGAACATGCCTTCCCTGTCAAAAGTGGTCTTCACCTGCAAATACGCTGCCAGCACCACAAAGGTGGGCACACAGATGACGTCCGTCCTGCCGGTGGGCAACCAGGGTCTTGTTCCACCGGAAGGAAAACCTATAGAAGATGCCCTTGGAGTCCTGATTTCTCCCGCCTTCTTTGCATCAAAATAGGAAGATGTCATGTCGTGCCACCTTCTTATCACCAGCCCTTTCCTGGCGTCACCCTTGACTCCTGAGGCCCAGCCTTACCTCGGAATATTCGCTGCTCCGGAGGGGTCCTTAGGAGGGTCTTGATGCTGCTCCTACTCGTGAGGCTTGGCCCCTCACGAGGGCCTTATTCAGGGTGGTGTTGTTCCTTGTCGATCTTGTGTTGATGAAGTGGGCCAGCCCTGGGCCGCACGCAGGCGGGTCTGGGTACCCTGTTCCTAGAACACCGACATAGACAGACCCAAGGTTCTCTGACTTGAGTCACAACAAAAGGAGGATGAGGCTAGAAGAATCAAGTAGCAGCCGGCAACTCAAGAAAGATCATAGTAGGTCGGAGTAACGTATTAGCCTATTGTACAAAAAAGTTGATCACTTACAAATGTACATTTATACACATAAAAAAATTCTCCAGTTACAACGCACGGGCATTTTTGCTAGTCGCTCAACTAGTCATCGGGCTTGGTTGAGCCATTGTAGGTGAAGTAGGTGAAGCCTTTGGAGAACGGCTCCTTCAGGATGCGCGGCCAGAAGCACTGTGCGCCGGCTATGCCTTCCTCCTCGGCGACGTGGTATTTGCGTTCTGGTCGTCAAGCTGGCGCACGCCGATTCAATCGTACACTGGCCCGTGAGGTACCGCTGACCGGTCGCGCTCCTTGCGTCGGCCGCTCCGTGCCGACCGGCGGTCGTCCTGGCCAGCCGGCATGCGCGCACGGCTGTCGATGACCAATGGGCTATGGTCCCGTCGGGCGGGGCTGCCCGCCTGTTGGCTGCCGCGGGGGTGATGGGTGTTGGCAGGCGAAGATGCCTGATTTGTCTCTCGCCGACAGGCTATGGGCTGGCCTACGTCGGTGTAAGTCCTTGAGCGGGAGCGGGTCGGGTTATGGGTCGGCTAGTCCTGCTGCGCATTGGCAGCCACGATGAGGACACGGATGTGTTCCTACTGCGCGTCGCGAGCTGGACCATCGAGGCCCTCCAGCTCGCCGATGGCAGCCTGCGCAGCTCGCATGTTCTTGATTTGGGTATCGAAGAGGGGGCCGTCACCGGCCAGCGCCTGGCCGACTGCGCCTCCTCAGCACCACACATGGTCCACCTCGCTGGGTCCGAGGGCAGCCGACGTGAGTCCATGGGTCGCGTTGAACTCACACCGAGTGGCTTCGAACTCGCGCTGAGTAGCCTCCAG
Source organism: Hordeum vulgare subsp. vulgare (assembly GCF_904849725.1). Taxonomy (NCBI): domain Eukaryota; kingdom Viridiplantae; phylum Streptophyta; class Magnoliopsida; order Poales; family Poaceae; genus Hordeum; species Hordeum vulgare. The sequence goes on along the minus strand of NC_058524.1, from coordinate 373,743,517 downwards.
CACTTCCGCCTCGCGGAGCAGCTGCAGGCGTTGGCCGTCGAGCTCTTGGGTGGGGACCGCGGGTTCGGCCACCTGAGGGATGGGGAGCGGAGCATGTCCACCGCCACGCAAATCAGGGTTTGGTACCCAGACGCGCCACCATGCGAGGTGACAGTGAGCACCTCCACACGGCGCACAGGTCGTCAATGCTGGAGGAGAGGTCGCTGTCGCGAGTCGGCGACGGCTCATCGTAGTTGAGCACCTCGGTGGGGTAGCTGTCGGTGACGACCGCGACGTAGATGCGATGTGAGCCAAAGGTGGGCGTTGTCAGGCGCGCTGCTGCCGTGATAGCCTTTGATCATCTGTCTTGTCATGTCTTTCATATGACGGTACGACCGGATGGGACGGGAGCCGACCGTCCGGCTGGCGGCAGGCCAGCTGGCCGGCCGAGACCTGCCAGGCGGATGGGCGCGTGTTGGATAAGTGGCCGGCTATCGCCAGACAGCCAGACATATACGGGCCGAAGGGGCCGGCTATCGCCAGCCTACCGGTCTTGGGTTGGTCGAAGGGGTCGGCTATCGCTAGCCGGCCGGACTTGTGTTGGCCGAATGGGCCGGCTATCGTGAGTTGGCCTGTGGGGCCAGGCAGCCCCCAAATGTCTTGGAGAAGTATAATCCCCGCTCTTGGTATACCCAGGGGTACTATCCCTGTCAAGCGCTCTTGATGACACATGAGAATTTCTGTCTACTCATGTTAATCATGTTGAGTTGATTCACGTTTGCTACTTTGATAATTTGATATATGGGTGGACCAGTACTAAGGCCCTATTCTTATTTGAACAAACAACCAACTTATGATTACCCTCTCTCGCAAGAACCTGCAACTACAAAAGAAGAATTAAGGTAAATATAACCATAGCATTAAACGTGTGGATCCAAATCGGCACCTCATGAAGCAACATATAAACACGAGTTTAAGCTTCTGTCACTCTCGCAGCCCATCATATACATGTTACTCCACAATGACTTCCCTTAGGCCCATAAAATGGTGAAGTGTCATGTAGTCTACGTTCACATGACACCACTAAGAGAAGTAAGAACATACATATCATCAACATATTGAATGAATACCAACTTTACATGATTGCTTATAATAAGACTTATCCCATGTCCTTAGGAACAATAGTTACTACTCACACCTCATCAACATGTTCAATATGAGAGGTGTATTAATATAAATAAGGATCTGAACATAATATCTTCTACCATGTAAACCAACAAGCATCAACTACAAGATGTAATCAACACAACTAGTAACCCATAGGTACCAATCTGAGGTTTTGAGACAAAGATTGAATACAAGAGATGAACTAGGGTTGGAGATGAGATGGTGCTAGTGAAGATGTTGATGAAGATTGATCCTCCCATGAAGGAGGAAGCATTGGTGATGATGATGGCTTCAATTTGCCCCTCCCGGAGGGGAACTCCCCTAGCAGAATCTCTTTGCCTGAGAGAAAAAGGGCCTTCGCCCCGGTTCCGCCTCAAGATGGCGGTGCTTCATCCCGAAAGGTTTCTTCCGGTTTTTTCCTAGGTCAAAACACACCATATAAGAGAAGATGGGTGATAGAGGGCCTGCAGAGGGCCCACAAGCCATTAGGGCGCGCCGAGGGGGTGGGCGCGCACTGTGGGCTTGTGGCCAGCAGGTGGCCCCTGATACGTCTCCAACATATCTATAATTTTTGATGGTTTCATGTTGTTATCTTGTCAAACTTTGTATGTTTTGTATGCCTTTTATATCTTTTTTTGGGACTAACTTATTAACTCAGTGCCAAGCGCTAGTTCCTGTTTTTTCCGTGTTTTTGACCATTTTCAGAGTAGGATTTTGAAAGGAGTCCAAATGGAATAAAACTTCCCAAAGTATTTTTTCCGAAACAGTAGACGATCGGGAGACTTGAGAACCAAGGCAGGGGGCCACCAGGGACCCCACAAGCCCCCTAGCCGCGGCCAGGGGGGTCGCGCATCCTAGGCTTGTGGGCTCCCTGGACCTCCTCTGCCCTAGGTCTTTCGCCTATATATTCCCTAAAATCCCAGAAAAAATCAGGAGATCATCGAAGGTACTTTTCCGCCGCTGCAAGCTTCTGTCTCCGGATCCCATCTGGGGCACGTTCCGGTGCCCTGCCGGAGGGGGGATTCGGATACGGAGGGCTTCTTCATCAACACCATGACCTCTCCGATGATGCGTGAGTAGTTCACCATAGACCTACGGGTCCATAGCTAGTAGCTACATGGCTTCTTCTCTCTCTTGGATATTCAATACAAAGTTCTCCATGATCTTCATGGAGATCTATCAGATGTAATCTTCTTTTGCGGTGTGTTTGTCGAGATCAGATGAATTGTGGATTTATGATCAGATTATCTATGAATCTTATTTGAGTTTCTTCTAATCTCTTATATGCATGGTTTCATATCCTTGTAATTCTCTTCGAGTTGTGGGTTTTGTTTGGCCAACTTGATCTATGATTCTTGCAATGGGAGAAGTGCTTGGTTTTGGGTTCATACCGTTCAGTGACCTCACCCAGTGACAGAAGGGGTAGCGAGTCACGCATCGTGTTGTTGCCATCAAGGGTAAAAAGATGGGGTTTTCATCATTGATTTGAGTTTATCCCTCTACATCATGTCATCTAGCTTAAGGCGTTACTATGTTCGTCATTAACTCAATACACTAGATGCATGCTGGATAGCGGTCGATGTGTGGAGTAATAGTAGTAGATGCAGAAAGTATCGGTCTACTTGTCTTGGATGTGATGCCTATATGTATGATCATTGCCTTAGATATCGTCATGACTCTGGACTTGATGAGATTCTCCTACTGGATTGATACCTTGGTTCTCAAACTGAGGGAAATACTTACTGCTCCTGTGCTGCATCACCCTTTCCTCTTCAAGGGAAAAACCAACGCAAGAAAGTCTCCGTCAACGTGTCAATTTCTGGCGCTGCTGTTTGAGAAGTAGCAGAAGGATTTCTGGTGCCGTTGCCGGGGAGGATCAAGTCAAGAACTCATCCAAGTAAGTGTCGCAAACTCATCTCTTGCATTTACTTTTTTGCCTCTCGTTTTCCACTCCCCCACTTCTGAAAAACAAAAATTTACAAAAAATTATTTGCCTTTTTCGTTTGCCTTTTTCGTTCGCCCTTTACTCTCGCTTGCCCTTTGTTCGCTTGTGTGCTTGCTTGCTTGCTGAAGTCACCATGACTGAAAACACCAAACTTTGTGACTTCTCGAATACTAATAATAATGATTTTATTAATACTCTGATTGCTCCCGCCACTAGTGCGGAGTCATACGAAATCAATACTGCTTTGCTGAATCTTGTTATGAAAGAGCAATTCTCCGGCCTTCCTAGTGAAGATGCCGCATCCCATCTTAATACCTTTAGTGAGCTTTGTGATATGCAAAAGAAGAAATATGTGGATAATGATGTGATTAAATTGAAGCTTTTTCCTTTCTGTTGCGAGATCGAGCAAAAACTTGGTTTTCGTCTTTGCCCAAAAATAGTATTGATTCTTGGAACAAGTGCAAAGATGCTTATATATCCAAGTATTTTCCGCCGGCTAAGATCATCTCTCTCCGTAATGACATCATAAACTTTAAGCAACTTGATCATGAACATGTTGCACAATCTTGATAGAGAATGAAATTGATGATTAGAAATTGTCCCACTCATGGCTTGAGTCTTTGGATGATTATACAAATCTTTTACGCTGGCTTGAATTTCGCTTCTAGAAATATCTTGGACTCCGCCTCAGGTGGAACGTTCATGGAAATCACGTTAGGAGAAGCCACAAAACTCCTAGACAATATCATGACGAACTACTCTCAGTGGCACACTGAAATGTCACCTACTAGTAAGAAGGTACACGCTATAGAAGAAATTAACTCGTTAAGTGCTAAGATGGATGAGTTAATGAATTTGGTTGCTAGTAGAAGTGCTCCTTTAGATCCTAATTATATTCCCTTGTATTCCTTTATTGAGAGTAGCAACGCTAGCTTGGACGTTAATTTTGTTGGTAGGAATAATTTTGGCAACAACAATGCTTTTAGAGGAAACTATATTCCCCTTGTATTCCTTGATTGAGAGTAGCAACGCTAGATGGAGGGAAGTTTCCCCGGCAGGATCGTTCTGCCGGAGCTCTAGATTGGTTCTGCTCAAGTTCCGCCTTGTGGCGCCGGCGAATCCTCCGAAAAGCCTCCTCTCGATTTTTTCCAGACCGAAACCCTTCTTGTAGCAAAAGAGGGGGCCAGTGGGCCAGTAGGGAGCCCACAAGCCTCCTAGGCGCAACCAGGGGGTGGTCGCGCCTAGCAGGCTTGTGGCCACCTGCTGGCACCCCTCTGGCACTTCTTCAGCCCAGTATTTTTTATAAATCTGGAAAAAAAGTCATCGTTGATTTTTATGGCGTTTGGAGTTGCGCAGAATAGGTATCTCAAACTTGCTCCAATTTCAGGCCAGAATTCCAGCTGCCGGCATTCTCCCTCTTCAAGTAAACCTTACAAAATAAGAGAGAAAAGGCATAAGTATTGTACCGTGAAGTTAAATAACAGCCCAAGAAGCGATAAATATCAACATGAAAGCATGATGCAAAATGGACGTATCAAGGAGCCAAATTCATCAGCTGGTTCAGCTGATCCTTGAGAAGGTTCTTCAGGAGGAATAAAGGTCTGAGGACTATCATCAATCTGAATTTCCTCATCAGTGTGTTCCTCGGGCGCAGCATTCGTCATTTCCTCATCAGTCAAGTTTTCCTTGTCTTCACTTTCGAAGGGAGTCATCTCATAAGATGGAGCAATGTTGAGAGGCACAGGATCCAGAGGAGCATTTTCATCAAGAGATTTGAGGCGCTTGGCCTCAGTTGATTCTTCTGTTGAGGAAGCTTTTCTCTTCTTGGCTTCCTTTTCAGCAGCTCTGGTTTTCTTCACGTCTGATGCAGACGGAGTCATTTTCTTCACCTTTTAAGATTTTGGTGAAGACATTTTCTCTTCAGGAGGCGGAGACACATCCGTCCTGGCATTTTCCTCAGCTGAAGCAGTTTCTTCAGCTCGAACAGAGTCATCAGCTAGCTTAGATGCATCAGCTGGAGCAGTTTCATCAGCTGGAGTTTCCTTTGTTATTTCCTCAATAGCCGGTTCATCGGCACGGCTTTCTTGAGGGATTTCCTCGGCAGGGGCAGTTTGTGGTTCCTCAATCTCAGGTTGTTGTGTTGTTGCTGGAGGGGCAGCCTTATTGTTGTAATCATCAACTCCATCAGTAGCAAATTTGATGAAACTGTTCTTGAGACTTTGACGATCAGAGAGCTTGGTGTACTTGTTAGTCAAAGTCTTCAATTCTGCCTGAGTGGACACAAGTGCATCGGGCGTCAAGTTGAGGAGATTCTATCTCAGGAATTTCTCCTTTTTGAGCTTCGTAGCCTTAGCTTGTTTGGCTTGCGTCTCCTTCCACTTGGCCTCGTTGATGAAAGTGGCCACCATGTGGCTGATGCCTGGGGGAAGCTTCAAATAATCAATAGGAGTGTTGGGGTCCTCATATCATATGTTGATGTAATCCAAGAGGACTTTTGGGTCCATGGCCAGAGGAATGGCCCTGCCTGAAGCTTGTGCTACCCTCTCCTGCTTGTTTCTTATGATGGCTTGCAGAGTCTCATCATCATATTCATCACTGCCTTCTGATGTAGAAGGGACTTTGATGATTTTGCCAGGGCTTGGTATGGTTCCTCTCCCAGCAGTCACCTTAGTCTTCATTGGAGTTGGTGAAGACTTTGTCTCAGAGCTTGTTGCAGAGGGAATAGAGGAGCTGGAGACAGTAGGCAGTTGCTTCACAATCTGCTTGTGTTCAGGCTTTGAAGCCTTTGGTGGTACTACGGGTTTTGGTGCGGATGCTGGTGCAGCTTTCTGAGGGATTTTCTACTGAGGCTTTGAAGCCTTTGGTTTCGATGGCACAGACTTTATTTGAGGAATGGCCGTGCCAGAAGTTTCAGCTGCAGAGGAGGTGGCGGCAGTAGCAGCAGCAGATTCTTCATTAAATTTCCTCACGGCAGCTTCTGCCTGCTTCTAAAGCTTTGACAAATGTTTTGTCTTTTCCTTAGGATAGTCATCAATTGTCTTGAGGCTTGAGGGGTGTGCATCCTGATAATCCTCAAGAGGAGGTTGTTTGCCAGGAGGCTTAAGAGCGAATTTCTTCGCGTACTTGGGAATGACGAATCTGTATTCTTTCCACTCCTTAGCCCACCTGCGTTCTATCTTTTGGAGCCTTATTTTCCTCTTGGGCATTGTTTCTTGCTCATCTGGTGTGCAATATTCCAAGTATATATTCTCAAGGATATCAATGGCAGTGTTCTGTTCGAGCTTCTTGCCACCCTTTTTCTTCCTTTCATCTTCCATTTTCTTCAGCTGAGGCTTTTGCTGAGGAAATTCAACTCTTGAGGATTCTGATGAAATTTGCAGAATTTCTTCAAGAAACGCTGCAAATGAGTTAAGTTGATGAGAACCTAGAGATTCATCAGCTGACATTTTCGTACGTGTGAATAGAGTATAGTTGCGAGAAATTTGGAGAGGTCATATGCGTTCTCAGATTTGATTAAATAAAAAAATTAAAGTTGAGGAATTTGACCAGTGGGTTGAGGAATTTGTCTAAGCACTCTCATCTTGGGTTCCAGAGTTGTACAGATTCGAAAATTTGCACAATTGAGGAATCTCGTGAAGACTTTTGGAAGCTTAGTAAAATTCATCAACAGTTGAGGAATAAGCAGTGTTTGAGGAATAGTGACTGATGGACACTTGAGAAAAAACAGGTTTCACAAATCTACGGTAAAATAGTAGATCGAATGGGTTGTACAAATAGGGTTTTTATTTACCCTATATAGCGCACACGAAGAACAGAGAAAGAAGCAGCAGTAGATGCTCTTTGGTGTGAGTCCACTACGCCCTAACTCGGCAACAGAGGACAGCTACGGCGGCGGCGGACGAAGATGATCCGGTTTCGGCGTGATTTCGACGACGGAGAGGTCGAGGCAGTCAAGATTTTCCTCGCCGGTGACGAGACTTCTAGCGGTGGCGCTAGGGCTTTGCTGTAGCGGAGAGGAGGTCGAGAGAGAGAACGAAGAGTTTTGACTGTAGGGGGCTAAGGACATATTTATAGCCTGGGTGAAAACTGTCTGGCCGATTCTTTCAGACCGAACTACCCCTGTCCTTTCGTATCCACATGACACGTGTAGCAACCGTTTAAAGCGGTGGAGATCGTGCTTATCTGATCGTGGGAAGTGGGGTTCAGTTACTGTGTAACAATATAAATATCATTTTTGAAGATTTGAGGATTTTGTTACAAAATCATCACTGAGAAGGACGCGGTGAGGATTTTGAACAAAGTTTCAAGTAGAACGCATATGAAGAATTCAATAGACTGGGTGAGAGTAGCATGGAGGAAAAGTAGGGTCCGATCACATTCACTTAGATGAAATATCAAATTGAAGAAATAGCTATAAGTGAATGATGTTGAGGACTTTGAAATCATAGTAGCATGGAGGAAAAGTAGTGAATATATATATATATATATAGAAACTCTATTCATCACCCAGGGTGCAGAATAGTTTATTCTTCACCCGAGATAATCTTACAATCAATTTACAAAAAAATTACATTTGAAATACAAATAATTACATTTATATTGAAGCACAACGTAAAATTTGACAAAAGAAAACAAAAACATAGGTCACAAGACCAGAAAACTTTGAATTTCCTGTATTTTTTGCACTACTTTTGTATGTTCGTAATTTTACGTGACAAAAAATATTTTTAAGTTGATTATATTTTTTACGGTCTCTTTTTACGTATAAAATAAAACAAAAATTATGGAACGTAAAATTATGATGTATTGATATTAAAAATAAAGGGGGTGAAGAATAACTATTCCTCACCCAGGATGACGAATAGCGCGACCCTATATATACATATATATATACATATATATATATATATATATATATATATATATATATATATATATATATACACACACACACACACATATATATAGGCAAATGAAAATCATCAAGTGTTTTTGAAGATTTTGATTAACTTGAGGATTTTGTGACAAAGCGTCATGATGATGAATTTCAGTTTTGAAGAAAAACAAGTTTGAAGAACAACAGCTTTGAAGAAATTCAACTTTGAAGAAATTCAGCTTTGAAGAAATTCAACTTGAGGAATTTCAAGTTGGGTGGTGGCGTGACCCACCATATAAGAATGTTGATTCCAGACGCCGCATACAGTTGTCGTAGGGCCGTGAGAATCAATTTCTTCGTTTATTTCCGCACACTAAGAGTGATATTCTTCATTGGTTGAAGAAAATCGATTCTTCGGGTGTCGCACATATAAGTCATCAATTTTGCATAAGTGTTAGGATGTGTGCATGGTTTTACAAAACATATGAAGATTCTAAGATATTTAGCTCACACCGCAACTTGCAAAACCTTTTCTCATCCAAGGGCTTAGTGAAGATATCTGCCAGTTGATCGTCGGTCTTCACATGGTCGATGAGGATATTGTCCTTGAGGACATGGTCCCAAAGAAAATGGTGACGAATCTGAATGTGCTTAGTGTTCGAGTGTTGTACTGGGTTGTATGCAATCTTAATTGCACTCTCATTGTCGCAGTAGAGAGGCACATTCTTCATGTTGATGTCATAGTCCTTGAGGGTTTGCTTCATCCATAGTAATTGAGCACAGCGTGAACCAGCAGCAATGTACTCAGCTTCGGCAGTGGAGAGTGAAACGTAGTTCTGCTTCTTTGAGGACCAGCAGGCTAGTGATCTTCCGAGGAAATGACATGTGCCGGAGGTTGACTTGCGATCCACACGGCACCACCATAGTCAGAATCAGAATATCCCACAAGATGAAGATTTGAGCCCTTGGGGTACCATAATCCTAGTGTTGGTGTGTGAGCTAAGTATCGAAGAATATGCTTCACAACCTTATGGTGTGATTCCTTCGGTTTTGCTTGAAAATGTGCACACATGCAAACATTAAGCATTATATCTGGCCTAGATGCACACAAATACAGTAAAGAGCCAATCATGGAGCGATATACCTGTTGATCGAATTCTTTACCATTTTCGTCAGTGCAGAGGTGGCCGTTGGTAGGCATTGGAGTCTTGGCACCTTTGCATTCATACATGTCGAATTTCCTCAGAACATCCTTGAGGTATTTCTCCTGTGATATGAAGATTCCATTGCGTTGTTGACGAATTTGAAGACCTAAGAAGAATTTCAGCTCCCCCATCATAGACATATGATATTCTTCACTCATCATGTAAGCAAATTCATCATTGTAACGTTTGTCAGTGCAGCCAAATATGATGTCATCAACATATATCTCACATACAAATAGTTCATTATCATAGGATTTAGTGAAAAGAGTTGGATCGAGTGAACCAGGTTTGAAGCCTTTCTTCATGAGGAATTCCTTCAATGTATCATACCACGCCCGAGGGGCTTGCTTGAGACCATAGAGCGCCTTTTTGAGTCTGGAAACTTTGTCTGGATTCTTTGGATCCTCAAAACCTCGGGGCTGAGCAACATATACTTCTTCCTCAAGCTTACCATTGAGGAATGCACTTTTCACATTCATTTGATATAAGATAATGTTGTGATGATTAGCATAAGCAAGTAGTATTGAAATAGCTTCAAGTCTAGCAACAGGTGCAAAAGTTTCATCGAAATCAATTCCTTCAACCTGTGTGTAGCCTTCGGCTACAAGTTGTGCCTTATTCCTCACCACTTGACCATCCTCATCTTGCTTGTTTCGGAAAATCCACTTGGTGCCAATGATATTGTGCTTGCGAGGATCTGGTCGTTTGACGAGCTCCCATACGTCATTCGGCTTGAATTGAAGAAGTTCGTCTTGCATGGCTTGGATCCACTCCGGTTCCATTAAAGCCTCAGCAACTTTTGAAGGTTCTGTGATAGACACAAAGGAGAAATGCCCACAAAAGTTAACTAAGTGTGATGCTTTTGAGCGAGTGAGAGGACCTGGCGTGTTGATGTTATCAAGGATTCTGTCAAGTTCTCCTTCATTTGAATCCTCGGATGAGCTGGTTGAGGATTTCGTCTGGGCTGAGGAATTGGTTCTGGAGCAATTTCCTTAGGAGCATCTTCTTGATTTTCATCAGTGTTGGGAATGATCTCTTCATCGATTTCCTCAGTAGGAACAATGTCTTCAGTAGCGTTGAGCTTTATTGCTTCCTCAGGAGACAACTTATCTGGATCAGGAGGCAATTGCTCTCTTTGCGAGCCATTGGTTTCATCGAACCGCACATCTACAGTCTCAACAACTTTGTTGTGATAGGTGTTGAAGACTCTGTAGGTGTGCGAGTCCTTTCCATAACCGAGCATAAAATCCTCATGTGCCTTAGGAGCAAACTTAGAGCTATGGTGAGGATCTCTAATCCAGCATTTTGCACCGAAGACTTTGAAATAACTAACATTGGGTTTCTTGTCTGTGAGGAGTTCATATGAGGTTTTCTTGTGGAATTTGTGAAGATATACCATGTTGATGACATGGCATACAGTGATAATTGCTTCAGGCCAAAAGAGACGAGGAGTCTGATATTCTTCAAGCATGGTTCTTGCCATCTCAACCACAGTCTTGTTCTTCCTTTCGACGACGTCATTCTGTTGAGGAGTATAAGGAGCAGAATATTCGTGAGTAATACCAAGTTCATCAAGATAATTATCAAGACCAGTGTTTTTCAACTCTGTTCCATTATCACTCCTGATGTGTTTGATCTTGGCGCCGAAGTTCGTCGAGGCCCTTGAAGAAAATCGTTTGAAGACTTCTGATACGTCTCAAACGTATCTATAATTTTTGATGGTTTAATGATGTTATCCTGACATCTTTGGATGTTTTATGTACCTCTTATATCTTTTTTGGGACTAACTTATTAATTCAGTGCCAAGTGCCAGTTCCTGTTTTTTCTGTGTTTTTGGCTCTTTTCAGATCTGATTTTGGAACGGAGTCCAAACGGAATAAAATCCCCAAAATGATTTTTTCCCGAACGGAAGAAGATCAGGGGGCTGTGGGCCAAGCTAGGAGGGCTGCAGGGAGCCCACAAGCCCCCACTCCGCCACCAGGGCGAGGCGGCGGTGGGCAGGCTTGTGGCCTCCCTGGCGCCCCCCTGACCTAGATCTTGCACCTATATATTCCCTAAAAATCATAAAAAAATCAAGAGAGCCTCGAAAATGCTTTTCCGCCGCCGCAAGCTTCCGTTTCCGCGAGATCTCATCTGGAGACCCTTCCCGGCGCCCTGCCGGAGTGTGTTGGAATTATGCCCTAGAGGCAATAATAAAAGTATAGTTATTATTATAATTCCTGTATCAAGATAATAGTTTATTATCCATGCTATAATTGTATTGAATGAAGACTCATTTACATGTGTGGATACATAGGCAAAACACCGTCCCTAGCATGCCTCTAGTTGGCTAGCCAGTTGATCAATGATAGTCAGTGTCTTCTGATTATGAACAAGGTGTTGTTGCTTGATAACTGGATCACGTCATTGGGAGAATCACGTGATGGACTAGACCCAAACTAATAGACGTAGCATGTTGATCGTGTCATTTTGTTGCTACTGTTTTCTGCGTGTCAAGTATTTATTCCTATGACCATGAGATCATATAACTCACTGACACCGGAGGAATGCTTTGTGTGTATCAAACGTCGCAACGTAACTGGGTGACTATAAAGATGCTCTACACGTATTTCCGAAGGTGTTACTTGAGTTAGTATGGATCAAGACTGGGATTTGTCACTCCGTATGACGGAGAGGTATCTCGGGGCCCACTCGGTAATACAACATCACACATAAGCCTTGCAAGCAATGTAACTTAGTGTAAGTTGCGGGATCTTGTATTACGGAACGAGTAAAGAAACTTGCCGATAAACGAGATTGAAATAGGTATGCGGATACTGACGATCGAATCTCGGGCAAGTAACATACCGAAGGACAAAGGGAATGACATACGGGATTATACGAATCCTTGGCACTGAGGTTCAACCGATAAGATCTTCGTAGAATATGTAGGATCCAATATGGGCATCCAGGTCCCGCTATTGGATATTGACCGAGGAGTCTCTCGGGTCATGTCTACATAGTTCTCGAACCCGCAGGGTCTGCACACTTAAGGTTCGACGTTGTTTTATGCGTATTTTGAGTTATATGGTTGGTTACCGAATGTTGTTCGGAGTCCCGGATGAGATCACGGACGTCACGAGGGTTTCCGGAATGGTCCGGAAACGAAGATTGATATATAGGATGACCTCATTTGATTACCGGAAGGTTTTCGGAGTTACCGGGAGTGTACCGGGAATGACGAATGGGTTCCGGGAGTTCACCGGGGGGGCAGCCCACCCCGGGGAAGCCCATAGGCATTGGGGGAGCCACACCAGCCCTTAGTGGGCTGGTGGGACAGCCCACAAGTGCCCAATGCGCCAAGAGAAGAAAAATCAAGAGGAAAGAAAAAAAAGGAAGGAGGTGGGAAGGGAGGGGGACTCCTCCCACCAAACCAAGTCCAACTCGGTTTGGGGGGGGAGTCCTCCCCCCTTGTCTCGGCCGACTCCTTGGGGGTCCTTGGACCCCAAGGCAAGGCCCCCTCCCTCCTCCTATATATATGGAGCAATTAGGGCTGATTTGAGACGACTTTCTCACGGCTGCCCGACCACATACCTCCACGGTTTTTCCTCTAGATCGCGTTTCTGCGGAGCTCGGGCGGAGCCCTGCTGAGACAAGGTCATCACCAACCTCCGGAGCGCCGTCACGCTGCCGGAGAACTCTTCTACCTCTCCGTCTCTCTTGCTGGATCAAGAAGGCCGAGATCATCGTCGAGTTGTACGTGTGCTGAACGCGGAGGTGCCGTCCGTTCGGTACTAGATCGTGGGACTGATCGCAGGATTGTTCGCGGGGCGGATCGAGGGACGTGAGGACGTTCCACTACATCAGCCGCATTCTATAACGCTTCTGCTGTACGGTCTACAAGGGTACGTAGATCACTCATCCCCTCTCGTAGATGGACATTACCATGATAGGTCTTCGTGCGCGTAGGAAAATTTTTGTTTCCCATGCGACGTTCGCCAACAGAGTGGACTTTGGAGTTGGAGGGCTTCTTCATCATCATCATCGCCCCTCCAATGACTCGTGAGTAGTTCACTTCAGACCTACGGGTCCGTAGTTAGTAGCTAGATGGCTTCTTCTCTCTCTTGGATCTTCAATACAAAGTTCTCCATGATCTTCATGGAGATCTATCCGATGTAATCTTCTTTGGCGGTGTGTTTGTAGAGATCCGATGAATTGTGGATTTGAGATCAGATTATCTATGATATATATTTGAGTCTTTTCTGATTTCTTATATGCATGATTTGATATCCTTGTAAGTCTCTCCGAGTCTTGGGTTTTGTTTGGCCAACTAGATCTACGATTCTTGCAATGGGAGAAGTGCTTGGTTTTGGGTTCTTACCATGTGGTGACCTTTCCTAGTGACAGTAGGGGCAGCAAGGCACACATTGAGTAGTTGCCATCAAGGGTAACAAGGTGGGCTCTGTCATTGATATGAGATTGTCCATCTACATCATGTCATCTTACTTAAGGCGTTACTCTGTTCTTTTGAACTTAATACACTAGATGCATGCTGGATAGCGGTCGACGTGTGGAGTAATAGTAGTAGATGCAGAAAGTATCGGTCTACTTGTTTTGGACGTGATGCCTATAGATATAATCATTGCCATAGATGACGTCACGACTTTGCGTGATTCTATCAATTGCTCGACAGTAATTTGTTCACCCATCGTCTACTTGCTTTCATGAGAGAAGCCACTAGTAAACACTACGGCCCCCGGGTCTATTCACATCTATCGTTTACACCTCCGCTTTTACTTTGCTTTGTTACTTTGTTGCTTTCAGTTCTCACTTTGCGAACAATCTATAAGGGATTGACAACCCCTTCATAGCGTTGGGAGCAGGTTCTTTGTGTTTGTGCAGGCACTTGTGATACTCCTTCACTGGATCGATACCTTGGTTCTCAAAACTGAGGGAAATACTTACCAGCGCTGTGCTACATCACCCTTTCCGCTTCGAGGGAACACCAACGCAAGGCTCCAAGGCCACGGGGAAATCCTTTGCATATTTGCCTAGGAAGTCCCTAAAGGTGTAGCCATAGCAGAAGGATTCCTGGTGTCGTTGCTGAGGAGAATCAAGTCAAGAACAGTCTCCCATCAGCACGTGTTTCTGGCGCCGTTGGAAGGTCTTTTGTTGCAGTAGCAACTTCCTGCACTTCAGTTTTATATAAAATGATATGCACCCATGTGTATCTGGAATAATCATCAACTATGACAAAGCCATATAAAGATGCTGCATTTGTTAGAGTGGCATAACGAGTAGGTCCAAATAGATCCATGTGAAGCAATTCAAATGGACGAGTAGTGGTCATGATAGTCTTTGAGGGGTGCTTGCATCTGGTCATTTTCCCAGACTCACAAGCACCGCAGAGGTGGTCCTCGAGGAATTTGACTGATTCGATGTCGATGACATGCTTCTTCTTCGCGAGCGTGTCCAAATTCCTCATGGCTGCATGACCAAGTCTTCGATGCCACAGCCACCCTTCTGAGGTTTTTGCTAGTAAGCAAGTGGCTTGTTGAGGACCTGTAGAGAAATCAACAATGTACGAATCCCCTCTTCTAACACCTTCGAAGACTTTGGATCTGTCAGATTCCATGATGACAACACATCTATATCTTCCAAAGATAACAATCATATCAAGATCACAAAGCATTGAGACTGACATGAGGTTAAATCCAAGGGATTCAACAAGCATCACTTTGTCCATGTGCATATCCTTGGAAATAGACACTTTGCCAAGTCCCAATACCTTTCTTTTACCTTTGTCAGCATATGTGATTTGCTTCAGGGGTGATGGAGTTAGTGGCATATTCATCAGCAAGCTTTTGTCACCAGTCATGTGTTGTGTGCAGCCACTATCAAGAACCCACTCAGTACTCTTGGGTTTCTCATCCTGCAGATGAATTAGTACAGCTTACCATCTCATATGCTTCAGACTTGAAGGATATGATATCAATTTCATCAGATAGGAATTTCATCAAAAACAGAATTATAAGGACGTGTGCAATATTTCTATTTCATCAATATTAGCTTGCGTCCCATCAAGCGTTTTCCTCACGTCTCCAGCAAATTCTTCAGATGACGATTTTCATCTGGAGACCTGACCTGCAGAAGTGATTAGTTCAATTTCTTCACCACCCACATCTCAAGGGGTGGTAAAGCATTCATCATCCTGCGAGCACCATATGAGAAAGGGGCATTGAAGCTAATGCACTTCTCTTAACAGTAGGGGGGTTAAAGTACTCAAATGAATATGCACAGAACTTATTTGAGGATTTATGAACATAATGATTTGAAGAATAACGCTCATATTCATATTCCTTGTAATTTCCCAGCATGTTAGAAGCATTGGCACGAGTACGAGCATAGTTTTGACCAGTTGAGGATTTTGATCCTCTTGAAGACTTTGGTCCTCCTGAGGAATTTGATCTCGGGTTCAAATTCTTCATAGGTGGTGTCGTGAAGACATTCACCTGAAGATTTTCAAGGCAACTTTTGGGAACCCAGATCTTCCTCAGGGGAGGCCCATTCCTGCAGTTAGTTCCAACATATCGAGCAAATACTTCAACAGATTGATTTTTGAACAGTTTATAGTTGGAGTCAAATGACTCATCTGAGGAATAGGATAATTTGCATGAAAAGCCTGTAAGATTGGATGGATCAAAAGGAGGCCCAGTAGCAGCAACCCATGAGGTTTTGGGATACTACTCAGGTTTCCAATATGATCCATCAGCATTCAATTTCCTCTCAAAGGCAATTCCTTCTTTCCTCGGGTTCCTGTTCAAGATATGCTTTTTGAGCACATCACAAAGGGTTTGGTGTCCTTTGAGACTTTTGTATATGCATGTCACATACAATTCCTTCAGCCCTGCATTTTCATCAGTGACATTTGTGGTTTCCTCAAGTGAGGAATTTGACACTACACGAGCACTTGAAGAATTTGTAGCAATAGAAGCATTTGATGATTCTGGTGAAGAATTAGCAGTTTCACGTTTAATGCATTTAAGACATGGCGGAATGAATTCAGCTTGAGCAGCACTGATCTGTTGAGCTAGTAATGAATCATTTTCCATACGAAGATCGTCATGAGAAATCATCAGCTTCTCAAGATCAAGCTTCCTTTGAAGAAATTCATAGGAAAGTTTCTCATGATCAGCGAGGAGTGTAACATGACGATCTTGAAGATTATCAAACCTGGACTGAAGAATTTTCATATCTTCAGTGAGGATTTGGGTAAGATTCATTTCATCATTCAACAGATCATCACTTCTGTCTAGCAGTTTCTGAAGCTTTTCCAGGGTAGTTTGTTGTTTAGTGGCAATGATAGCAAGTTTACTGTAACTGGATTTTTGTAATCATCAGGTTCACAGTCACTTGAATTAGAGGAGGAAGCATCTTTCGGTACCTTTGAACCTTCTGTCATGAAGCAATAGGCTGGAGCGAAGTCATCAACATAGTCATCAGTGTGGATGGTGTTATCATTTTCTTCAAGGTTGAAGATTGACTTGGTGACGAATGTGGTTGCAAGTGCAAGGCTAGCCTGTCCAGGTTCTGAGTCTTCATCAGAACCCTCCTCTTCATCACATTCCTTGGATTCTGCCTCGGAATCCATTTCCTTGCCAATAAGTGCCCGAGCCTTTCTGAAACTAGTCTTCTTGTGCGATGAGGACTTTGAAGATGAGGATTTTGAAGATTTCTTCTTTTTCTTCGAGTCATCAGAACTTTCATCCTTGTATTTCTTCTTCTTTGGTTCCTTTCCCCAACGAGGACAATCAGCAATGTAGTGACCTGATTTCTTGCATTTGTGGCAGGTTCTTTTCTTGTAGTCCTCAGATGAAGATTCTGATTTCCTCATATCTCTTCTTGAAGATTTACCGAACTAGCCACGTCGTGTAAACTTCTGGAATTTCCTTACGAGCATTGCAAGCTCCTGTCCAAATTCTTCAGGATCACCAATGTTACCATCCGAGTCTTCTTCTTCAGATGAGGAAATTGCTTTGGCCTTCAGTGCACGTGGTCTAGAATAGCTTGGTCCATATAGATCTCTCTTTTCTTCTTGTTGGAATTCATGAGTATTGAGTCTTTCGAGTATATCAGCTGGATCAAGCATCTTGTAGTCTGGTCTTTCTTGAATCATCAGAACTAAAGTATCAAATGAAGAATCCAAAGATCTTCGCAGTTTCTTCACAACTTCGTGATCAGTAATGTCTCGAGCTCCCAGTGCTTGCAGTTCATTTGATATGTCACTGAGGCGATCAAAGGTATCTTGGCAGCTTTCGTTGTCAAGCCTCTTGAAGCGATTGAAGAGATTGTGAAGAACATCAACACGAGAATCACGCTGGGTTGTTACTCCTTCATTAACTTTGGATAGCCTTTCCCAGATAAATTTTGTTGAGCCCAAAGCACTCACTCTGCCATACTGGCCCTTGCTCAGATGGCCACAAATGATATTCTTCGCTTGAGAATCAAGTTGCTTGAATTTCTTCACATCAGCGGCAGAGACAGTAGCAGTGACGATAGGGACACCATGTTCCACAATGTACCAGAGATCATTGTCAATAGCTTGTAGATGCATCTGCATCTTGGTCTTCCAGAAGGGAAAGTCCTTTCCTTCGAAAGTAGGACATCCTGTAGTAACCTTGATCATGCCTGCACTCGACATAACTAAAACTCCACGTGGTTAAATCAAAATCACACAGAACAAGGGGGTACCTTACTTTGATACCAATTGAAAGTGCGTTATATCGACTAGAGGGGGGTGAATAGGAGATATTTAGAATTTCATCACTGAGGAAATTCCTTGTGAGGAAATTCCTCACTGATGACTAACTTGCAGCGGAAACAGCAAAAGGATCAGGAGAGCAAAGTATCACTACAGCAATTTTCAAGGTGAAGAATATGAAAAATAGTTTGCATGGTATGTAGGCACGGAGAAAACAGATGAGGATTAACTCGCGTGAAGAATTTGGGATGAGGAATTTCAGAGAAAGTCTTCATCAAATTCTTCAAACAGTGACAGTGAAAATCATCAACATACAATGTGAGGAATGTAAAGAGTTGAAGAAATAGAACCCGTTTCATAGTGAAGACAGTGGTTGATGACCCAGTTCCAACTATTGTGACAGTTGTACATCTGGTTTGGAGCGGCTTGGTATTGAAACCAAAAGACACACAGTCCCTATCGTATTCTCCTTGGGCTAAGAACACACGGTCCTCGCCCAACACTCGTGGTAAGTCTTCATGACAGACTTCCAAACCCTCACAAACTTGGTCACCTGGCGATCCATAATTGACTGCTGAATTGCTCTAGACCATGACGCCTAACCGTCTGGAGGATGCACAGTTAAGGCTTCAGTCCCACACAGGAACAACTTCTTCAGTGATGCTCAATCACTTGGTTTTCGGTTTGTGGTTTGGTGTTTGGGGTATTTCCTCACTGATGAATTACTCTCGAAGACTCTGAGGAATTTGGGTTGGACTTATGACAAGTGTCAGTTTCCAACGGAGCAGTAAACCAGCTAATGGTTGTGGGGGCGGCTATTTATAGCCTGGGAGCATCCTGACATGATTCGACATTAATGCCCTTAAATAATAGGACCGTTGGTGTGGATAAGATCAGTGATGTGGTGCTACTTGCGGTAACGGTCGGGACCCTCAACTGTGAGAGTCCTCATGTCTCTCATATTCCTCACTTGAGGCTTTTTGTAGGATTAGGCTTGGGTTGAGCATCATGAGGAAATTCATTCTGACGTGTTACTTTGACCCCCTTTAACAGTACGGTGTTCCTATGACTCAAAGGTGAAGAAAATAAAACAGACAGAATAAATCTTCATGCTTCAAAATCTTCATATTGTTTTTCTTCAGGACACGCTGAATTCCTCATCTTCAATTTCTTCATGAGGAATATCAATTTCATCGCAATTTCTTCGCGATTCAATTCTTCAACTTCAGACCAATTTCTTCAGCCGAAGATATACATTTTTAGGTGTCGATATTCATCGAATATTTCAAACTCCTCAGCAACTTATAGATCATGTGTACACTCATGAACACATTAGATACTTAACCTATAAGTCTTCAAACCACCAAAATCACTAAGGGTCACTAGATGCACTTACAGGTTTTGACGATGGACGAATGAAACGAAACCAAGAATATCATCTTGCTTTATTAAAGGTACTAGCAAACATGCCCGTGCGTTGTAACAGGAGAGAAAAAAATTAACCCTCATACACAAACTCGATGACACTCACAAATCATTTGAAATCTTTCACGGTGCCATGAACAACATGATATGATGTTGTAAACGAACATAAAAGTGGAACAATTTTCAAAGTCTACTGCAGTTGTGTCCAGTTTAGTAGATAATAAAAATATCTACCTTGTTGCCAGTATCAGTTCACGTCCTTGTTGCGTTCCTTCTTAGTCATACATAAAGAATAGTGCGTTAGACTGAAAATAGAAAAGTACACTATAATACTTAATGATAACATGTGCTTAAGAGCATTATTTACTTTTTGTTGATATATGGGTTTGGAACTGTAATTCAAATCAAGACTTAATTTGGTTGCAAACATATTAGGTATCTCCATCGATAACAATCAATCTCTAAGGACATGCATAAAGAATAGGAAATTTCAAAATACCCTATATAAAAAGGTATTAATTAAGGGTGTAACATAAACATAATTGTAGACATGATTACCAAGAAAGATAATATCAAATTTGGAATCTACACATTTTGTGAGCTATTTTCGTGTATAACATTCTAAATTTAGAGTTAAGGTTTGAAACATATGAATATTCTAAAAACTATTTGAATCTGTCAGAAAAAAAATAGTCGGACCATGTACAACCCATCTACTAAGATGGCACTTGAGCGAAGTAGCTCCATCTTACGCCTACCAAAAATCATAGAGAAAATGCAAAATAAAGTGGGGAAGGGGGATTCGAACTTGGGTCTACTGCCAGGGAAATCAAGACTCAACCAGTTCGCAGCGCATGCACTTGTGATATATGAAGGGATAATTTAAGAAAAAATGAATTGTTTTTGTGACTTACGGGTGACATTGATAGGTAATTTTTATCAACTTCGAGGATGATTTAAATGACAGTGAGTACAAATGCCCATGCGTTGCAACGGGAAAGAAAATGATGTGTCCACCAAACACGCATTAGTGCACCACGACGGGAGAGAGAGGCGCATGTCGAGGTATAGAAGAAATGCATTTCATGCTTTAATATCAATTACTATGGTGCCTTCATGGGTGGCTACTGAATAATTATGAATTGTTACATATATTGGTTACTTTTTGTGTAACTATGAGAATCAACCTCTCATTGGATAGTCAAAAGGACAAAGGTACCGCGATCACATCAAGGATTAAATCCCAGATTCGATGCTTTAGTATCTCATAAATACAACATATTTTTTTAGTTGGAAATGATGTTTCCATCGATAGCGAGGCACTTGTGATGACTTTATCAATGTCAAGACTCGTCGGCCCAGTCTGTCCGAGATGCTTATAGGGGCATGATGTGAGTGTGTGTTTATATGGATAAATGTATGTAAGTGTTCGTGAGCGTCTGCACTTGTACCGTGTTTCTAAAAATAAAAAAACTTTTCCTTTTAATCTTTGCATGCAGCGTGGGTTGAACTGCATGAAAAAAAATTGTCGCACCTTTTCTAGCGATTCATTTATGTTGCAATGTCGTCGTCTCGTCGATGATTGTAGGATCTTTGGCGTCGACAATTAAATTTTTAGTATGAAGCTGCATTGATGTACTTCAACAGGGTCTCCTTAAGCGTTGCACTATCATCGAATGAAATAGTAGTGTTGCATTGAAGTGGTCCTTTTTTATTGAGATTTTTTTAATATCTGAATGCAAATAAGTTTTTACTACGTTGTTTTTTTAGAAGATTGGTTGTTTGGTTTGCAGGATTACATTTCACTATCTTCCTTGTTTTTACATTATTTGGACTTGGTCCAAACACAAGCATTTCGCGTAGAT
The DNA here is from genome assembly GCF_904849725.1 of Hordeum vulgare subsp. vulgare. Taxonomy (NCBI): domain Eukaryota; kingdom Viridiplantae; phylum Streptophyta; class Magnoliopsida; order Poales; family Poaceae; genus Hordeum; species Hordeum vulgare. Next base: position 373,722,315 of record NC_058524.1, on the reverse strand, counting down.
ATCAGATGTAGGCTCTTATACATACCTTTGGCAGCCGACTCAACCAAATATGGTTGGTCCACAAAAATTTAGCCTTATATTGATATAGGAGGAGCAACCATAGGACTGGCTGACGCCAACAGGAAAAACAAAAGAAAGAGGAAAAGAAAAATCCCCCCCAAAAAAGAAAAAGGGTCAGCCCACGAGCTCCGCAAGGTTTTTAGCTTCGACAAGAATCGAGTCTTTTCCTTCCTCCCTAACCTTGTGCATGATGACCGAAGGCAAAGAGGATTTATTATTGAAGACACGCTCATTTCTCTCCTTCCAAATCTCCCAAGCGATAAGCTTGATGGCGGATCGCACTCCTTTGGGAGAAGAGGAAGGAGTCTTGGCAATGGCGTGCCAGTACTCTAACACTTTTTGTCTTCCCGACCCAAGGCAAGGCAGAAGGTCGGGACAAGATAACCACGATGCCGCAGCAGACCATATACTTCTGCAGAAACGACATTCGAAAAGGATATGTCGCTCCATCTTAGATGCACATCTGCAGAGCTGACAAGAAGGCTGGTGCGGCCATCCCAGTTTGGCAAGACGGTCCGCGGTCCAGAGACGGTTCTGAACGGCGAGCAGGCGAAAAAACGACATTTCGGGGGAGCCCAAGTTTTCCAGACCAGATTTCCGAAAGAGCAGGACAAAGCGGTCAGGAACTGGGCCTTGTAGGTGGAGCTGGTTGAGTAGCAACCGTTGGGCGACATTGTCCACATAATGGAGTCGGTAATGCCAGGGGATAGCTGAATGGTCGAGAGGAGATCCCATAAACGGACATATTGCTCCAAATGCTCGATGGTGAAAGAGTCCACATTAATGTTAGAACCCAATTCTGACCCTCGAGAGCATCCCGCACTGTCCGGTTCTTCCTTCTTCAGGCTTTGAAACTCAAGGGAGTGAGGGACTTGGGTGGAGTACCGTCCAACCAAGAGGAGGACCAAAAGGAAGCTTTAGAACCGTCGCCAACGGTGACCCGAGTAGCGGCGTTGAAAAGGTCTTTGTCCGTGGCATCATTTGGGGTATCAGAACCCACCCAAGGTTTTTCCGGTGCCTTCCATTCATCCCACAACCATCAAAGTCTGAGCGCACGAGAGAACTTACCCAGGTCCAGGACCCCGAGGCCACCCAGCTCTTTTAGGCGGCAGACCTTCTGCCATTTAAACTTGATTTCCCCTGGCCAACGACTTCCTTGTAGGCCCAAAGCATACCGCGACTTATCTTGGAGAAGGCCTTTAGGATGCTCTTGTCCACTCTGAAGGCCGATAACAGGAAAATGGGCAGCGAGGAAAGAACCGACTTCACTAGGGCGGTGCAGCCAACTCTGTTTAGAAATGTTCCCCTCCAAGGGCTCAAACCTGCAACCGCCTTGTCAATGAAGGGTTGGAGATCCGCCCGCCTTAGCATCCCAAGCGACAGCGGCAGGCCCAAATACTTGAGAGGAAACTGAATAGTAGCAACAGGGAAGTTTGTCAGGATCGACGCAAGGTTAATACCGGTGCAACGAATTGGAGCTATGGAGCTTTTTGCAACATTTGTCACCAAACCAGACACCTCCCCGAAGTTTTGAAGGATATTGGCCAGGGCCGATACGTCATGCTCAGAGGGGGTCAAAAAGATGGCAGCATCGTCTGCATATAAGGAGACTCGGGGACCCTGCAAGCCTCCAAGCATCTCGTGAAGTAAACAGGAGGTTGTGGCCCTTTCCAAGATTTTTTGAAGGGGGTCGATGGCGATGTCGAACAGGAGGGGCGAGAGGGGGTCTCCTTGCCGCAGGCCGCGCCCATGTAAGAAGTCCTTTCCAGGGATCCCGTTGAGGAAAACCCGGGAGGAAGCCGTAGAGAACAGGGTCGACATCAGGGCACGCCATCTTTGTGGGAACCCGAGGCAAAAGCCTTGGCAATGTCAAGCTTGATGAGGAGGGTCGGGGTTTTGCTTTAATGTAGCTGGCGGGCAGTGTTTCCGACGTACATTAAGTTTTCATGAATGGATATGGACTTGATGAAAGCGCTCTGGCTCTAAGAGACAATCTCGTTCATCTTAGGACTAAGTCGGCGGGTCATAGCTTTCGCGATGATCTTCGGGATCACATGAATGAGGCTGATGGGACTGAAATCAGTGATCGATTCGGCACCGTCTCTTTTGGGCAAAAGCACAATGTTGGTCGTGTTGACGATATGGAAGTTGGGTGACGACAGCTCGGAGAAAGTGTTGATGACCCGCATGAGATCGCCCTTGATGGTATCCCAGCACGACCGGAAAAAGGATATGGTGAAACCGTCTGGACCGGGGGCCTTATCCACAGACATGTCGTCGATCGCCGCCTTGATCTCAAGCTCAGAGAAGGGAAGCCAAGGTCCTCCAACGAGTGAACATAAGGGTTTATAGCAGCCCAGTTGAGGTCCAGCATGCGAGGGGGAGGGCGGCCCAGCGTTTGAGAGAAGTGATGAAGAATGAGATTCTCCTTGTCCTCGTTATGCTTGAGCGTCATAATGTGGTTTTTGCGTTTCCTCGCGTTAATCCGTAGATGGAAGAACTTCGTGTTGGCATTTGATGAAGAGTTGATGGATATACTTCTCGCCCCTCGTTGATTACCCCAAGTGGAAGGTGGAGATGTAGTCAGCAGCAGATTTCCCTTACACAAGGACTGTAAGGTTTATCGAATCAGGAGGACTCCGAGGTTCAACAAGTAGGTGTCTTCCACCCTGGCGCTAGAAGAAGACGTGGACCTGCACACACAAAAAATAACTTTGCTCTCAACGAGTACAGAGAGGTTGTCAATCTCTCCGGCCTTGTAGTTTGCAAAGGATCACAACACAAGCGGGGACGTAATAGTGATTGCAACGCAAAAGTAAATGAAAGCGGTAAATGATGGAGGTGTAAACAATGATGGTGATATGGACCGGAGTCACATGATGTTCACTAGTGATGTCTCTCTCCCAAAATACGATAAACAACTACGCTTGGGTAAACAAATCACAGTTGGGCAATTGACAGAATTATGATCGCACCACAATGCTAATTATGCTACTTGATAGTTAGAGGTTCAATAATAATGGACAGTACGCCAAGACAAGTAGACCGTTTATTCATTAGCATCTACTTACTAATCATCCACCTTGAGATATCTATCCAGAACATCTCGCCGGTATTAAGTTGCGAGCCCCACCCAAAGTTTAAACTCAAAGCAACGGACAACTACATTAACGAACTATGCGTAAGGTAAGAAATCCTTGCAACCGTGGTCACAAGCACCATTGTTTTCTCCCTGGTGGCAACAAGCACATCCCCTAGTCTCATGTTTCTATCACTCAAGATATACATCGAGGGGCATGAACCCACAATCATGCATAACGCTCCCTCTTGGAGATACAATCTACTACTCGGCCAAAGCAATAAATAGCAACGGAGAACATGCATGAATCACTAAGGAACATAATATAAAAGGATAATCAAATATATAACTCATAACAATCTGAACATAATCTCATAATCCATCGGATCCCAACAAAACGAGCATAGCAATAGCAATAGAATTACATAGATGCCTTGATCATGTAGGGCAGCTCACAAGGACTAACCATTGAAGCACAAGACGGACAGAAGACATCACATAGCTACTGGTCATGGACTCATGGTCCAAGGAGGACTACTCATGACATGTCCCGGAAGTGTCCATGGCGGTGGAGAATCTCCCGGTGGTCAATCCTCCCTCCGGCAGGGTGCCGGGAAGAGGTCTCCAGACGCTCCCGATCTCGAAAGCGGTGCGGCGGCGGAATGATGGAGAAATTCGCGATTCCAGAAGTTGTGGAAGGGTTTCCTCTCGGGACTCTAAATATAGGCTAAAGGAGGGCACCAGAGGAGGTGGGACCCACCCAGGCGGCCTCCTGGCGCGGCCTAGAGCCTGGCCGCGCCAACAGGTCGTTTGGGCAGCCCCTCGCCCCCCTCTCACCCATCTTTAGTGATCTGGGAGCTTCTGTTTCGTTGATTTTTTATATATTCTTTCTGGAATTTTTCGGGCTTAGGAAAATTGGGTAAAAGCCCCTGCAAAATAGACATCAGCAAACAGAAACTGGCACTGGGTGCACTGAGTTAGTAGGTTAGTCCAAATATGTGTAAAATGATATAAAAATGTAGAATAACATATAACAATGTCACCCAAAAGATCATGGAACAAGCAGAAATTATAGATACATTTGGGATGTATCAACATCCCCAAGCTTAATTTCTGCTCGTCCTCGAGTAGATAAATGATAACACAATAATTTATGTGGTGACATGCTAACACACATATAAGAACTTCAAAGTACAGCAAGTGAGATATGCAATTCAAGTCAAGGCAATAACAAGCAAGAGTCTATATCTAGTATTGAGTTTAGCAAAGTAAGAACATAAAGGTGGAAGAGCTCTCGCTATCCATGACTCGAATGTCTCCAAATGGTGTTGCGTGCAAGAAGTGGGAGATGGGTTGAGATCATAAAATATATTTTTAATTCAGAACTCAATCTACTAAAATTTCACAATTGGTCTCCTTCTGAATCTTATTTTGACTCATCCCTAGACCACTAGTGAGGCACAAGTCAAAATGATCCTCTTCCTTTCGATTTTGAGAACTCGTGCAATGGATGAGCGAAAGCAAGATATGCTGGCACTTAGGATGGCAAATAGAATAATGATGGGGAAGGAAGACAAAAAGCTGTGAAAGGCTCACATCAATGAGGACAACCATAAGCGAGAGAAAGCCAAATGATAGATATTATGTGAGAAGTAGGGATTGCCATGTAACGGATGCACATATGAGCTAAGGTAAGCTCTCTAATGGAACTAGTGGGGGTGCATACAACTTGTTTGCTCATGAAGACCTATAGATCATTTGAGGAGGCTCGTCATTGGAATATGCAAACCAAGTTCTATAGTGTAAGGGTCCCCACATAGTTATGCATGAATGATAATATCTATGTAGCACCAATATAGCAATGGAGTACGAGTGTGGATCTTTCAAAAGGAATAGTAGTGTTGCCCCCTTCTCTCTTTTTATTTCTTTTTATTTTTATTTTTCTCTTTTCTTTTTATTTTTTTGTGGCCTCTTTGGCTCTTTCTTTTATCTCTCATTTGTCCTCTTTGGGATCTTTTGTTTGTCCTCTTTGGGATCTTTTCCTCTCTTAAGGGTAACACTCTATGTTTTACAAGAATAAAAACAAGATCATCACACTTTATAAGAAGTACTCAACATAAATACAAGTGAAAACTATCATTAAGGACAGTAAAACTGCACCTAATCCCTGCCCTCTCAGCGATTAGATGTTTCTGACGTTGGATTTCGCTAATTAAAAGTTCCTGGTCGTTGGATTAATCCTTTCTGAAGTTGATCTGCGCAGTCTTTTTTATTTAGCCCGTGTGTCCTGTGGGCTGCTACTCCATGGACCAAAATCAAGGCCTCTGGTGCATTAGGCCTTACAACAGCCCATTTCGAAGGAGTCCCGCTGCTAGGCTTCGCAAACCCGGCCGTTGGAGACCATCCGTTCGCCAATCCTCCCGATTCAATCCAATGACATACTCCCCACCATGCACCGGTACCCTCCCATCCTCTCCCCTCCCCTCACGCATCGTCGCCGCCGCCAACCACCTCATCTGCCTCACGCCACCTCGCCGCCGGCCTCCGCCCCGATCCAATCCCCCAAAGCCATCCACCTCGTCTCCCACCGTCTCCTCTTGATATCATCAAAAGAGAAAAGAAGAGGGAGATCGAACAGGTCGGGCGGCGGATAGATCCACCATGGCCGCAGTTACCTCGCCAAGGCTTCGAGCTTGGCCGCCACCGGAGGTCAGCACAGTAGGCAGGGACAACACCTCACCTCGACCGCCTAAGGATACGTCTGCCTGCTCCGCGCCAGCAACGCCATGGAGCTTCCCCACTCTAGCAGGCTAGCGGCCATGCATCTCCGATCCACCAGGTTGCCCCTCCATCTTCAACCTCACCGCCGTTTTTTTTTCTCTCCCCACCACACAATCCCTTCTCTGCATGGTTCAACAATGTTCATTTTCTTTCAAGTGATTTTCACTATGTTGGTTGCAGGTCCTGTCAATCCAAGTGCACCTATGAGGAATTGATTTGACTTGGTTTGGAGTTTAGGCTTGTTGATTCAACAAACGCACCTATGAGGAATTGATTTAGTTAGCTTTTCTGTAGATATTAGTATGTTTTTTGTACCCCTCCAATTTTTACACTACAATGGGGGTTCGCAGCAGGGCAGAGCAGTCATGTAGTGTCATCGGTGTTCATTAGCGTCAGGTTACGGTGGTCGTTAGCATGTTTCTCGATGTGGTTTGCATTTCCTCCCATCACGACGATCAGCAGCCATGTATTCACCACAAGAGCCCCTCTCCATCGATTTACATGAGTATGTCAATTTATTCTCCCATGGCAAATACATGCTCGAATTTGGTTACATTTCGTACATAATTTAGTTATCTGAATTTAGATATATTATGTCCCCATATATGGAGAGGCGAATCATTGTGTTTTCTATTTTTGATCTCGGACCCAAATTTATTTGTTTTAATCATATCCATACTACAAGCTTAATACTTGTTTTGAGCCGAGACGTACGGTGCCACCCACCTACCCATTTCTATACACAACCCATCAGTGACAACGTCGACTGTGACGGCGGATGCATTGTTCTCTCTTGTAAGTATACCTGCATCCCCACTCTTCCTCTTCCGTGTACAGAAAACTAGGTTTATGAGATTTCCATCTCTCCTATACTCTCAATTCTTGTGTTGTGTTATGTTACGTTAGGTGATTGTAAACTTGAGGAAAGGAAGTCCACTATGTAGTAGTAATGTGCATTTTTTAAAGCTTACTGGCACAACCTATTCACGTATGTACGTTGTAGCTGTTCAAGCAAAAGTTGTCTACAAAAGTGTGTAAAAGGACCTTCACTATGTAGTAGTAATGTGTGGTTTTCTTACTGGTACATACATGAAATAAACATATATTTGTCAATAAAAACTTAATGATTGTCAGTTTGAATGCCAACTAGAAAATGGATCATAATATTTCAGGCTTTGTATTCAGAAATAATCTCATACTTGCTTAAAAGTCAGTAAATATGACAAAGAAACACGGTTAAAGGGGGAAGCTCCCTCCTTCAACTTAATGTGGTTTGGTAGAAGCGAGTCCTATGTGTGTACCTATGCCTACCATTGTACCACATGAGAGTTCTCAAAATCATTAAATATGCCCATCTGTCTGCCTATGAGAACATTTGCTCACAACACGTCTGTTTTGTGGTCTTATGAAGTTGCTTCCTTGGAACACGGCGCTGTTATTATTTTTTATGTTCCATTATTGTTCATTATCTTTATTTTGTTGTGGATGACAGTACTCCCCGTTTCCCGGAAGCTGAATCTTATCTTCTTTGTCCATGTGAATATTGAACATTCGCATTGTCTCTGAACGTCCCAACTACGACGAGGGAAACAGTAAAACTGGAGCATCTTCTTTCATGTATAACTTTCTTATTTTTTATTTCATCTTAATTTGTACTTTGTAAATATTAAACATCTGATTCTCTCAGTATATTTACACCATGATGTCGTTTTTTAACAGAAGGTTTAAGAATGAAAACTAAGGTTCTTCAAGTATGAGCATGGGTTTCATGTAAGCAACTGGCTTTGGTGTTCCTTTTCTAAATCATGAAAGGCAACTTTAGCATTTTTGGCATGTAGCACCGTCTCCAATCAAAATCTACCAGCAGCGACCAAGGTGGGGCGTAGAACGGGAATAAGAGTACTTGGTCGAGCATTTGCTGCCATCGTAAGAAATGAGGAACTCGGAGGTTTATAGAAACCATTTTATACATCATCACGCATGCATCTTGATTATGTTTGGGATTATTCTGAGATATTGCTTCCATTAATTATGTTTTAGAGAAGGAATTTATCTTGTGATAAATGGAGGAGGTTGAAGACTATGGTTGTCCCTGCAAATGTGACTCTGTGAGATGAAGTCTTCTACAGTGGTTACCACGGATAAATGCCTTATTGACTATCACCCCTCAGTCCTTGGATATGTTTCTACACGGCCTAAGATGTGCTTGGATATGAAGAAATGGAGCAACATATGGCGGACGTTAGTCCAATTCAACTATTTACTTTGTCCTTTATCGTTTGATTATGTAGAATCTTAGATCAGAGTGAGTCACCATGGAGGCTGACGAGATAGCCTTCAGGATTTTTTAACGGAAATAATGTAACAAAAGAGTTTGGAATATGCCATGTCATTTATTACTCTTGCCCATCGTTACACAACTTAATTCCTATGCTGACATTGCATTCAATGGGTAATTCCTATGCTGGCAAATTCCTATGACTCCTAACTGAATTAGTAGAATGTACATCTTGTTTGTGTTGGATTGTAAATTTCATATGGACGTAGGTATTAATTACAATATTGGCCTTTTCCAAAAAGGTTGACTTATTTCGAGTAGGGCCCGTTCAAAAATAGATCGATGTCTCGGAGAAAACTTAAAAAGAAGATCGATCATAAAGATTCATGCAGTAGAGTATGTACTCCCTCCGTTCCTAAATATAAGTCGTTTAAGAGATTTCACTTGTGGTCCACATACGAAGCAAAATGAGTGAATGTACACTTTAAAGTATGTCTATATACATTCGTATGTAGTTCACTAGTGAAACCTCTAAAAAGACTTATATTTAGGAACGGAGGGAGTTGTACATAGTGGTAATTTACCAAGTATTTTGGCCATAAAGTTACGGGCGGCTAGGTGCATGCATGTCTAAAATGTTTGTCCATTGCACACCGGCCGTAAGATTACTTTGCTCGGCCACGGTGTGAACCGGTTCGAAAGTGGTGCACTGGCTGGCTAGGGTGAGGAATAACTAAATTTCACCCAAGGTGACAAATAGTCGATCATATATATATATATATATATATATATATATATATATATATATATATATATATATATATCAACGACATGCCGAAGGATGTCTAAGCTAGGCGTTGTCTTAGATGAATGAAAGTAAAGAGTTATCCGACTATCACACTTCTCGTACACACAAGTCAAATCTAAGCTCCAACTAATTGTTTGATGTGATAGATAAACACAGTAATTCCTTTCGGTCTATTGCCAAAATGACGGGCGCGGCAATAAGATGTGATTAGAATTATGTGCTTGCTTCATTGTGAAGAGCCAAAAAAGGTACCAGTTTGGTCCATCAGTTGATGCCAAGAACTCCTATGTTTGTCAAATTAGTTCTATTAACATAGTTTTAGTTTAGTACTTCTGCATTTTTCGTTTCCTATTTTGTAACCGGTTCCTTTAACAGTAACTGCTTTGTGAAATCATGGTCTTTCAGAAAGAAGCCATGTTCTGTTGTGTACGGTTTCATCCCTGAGGTCCAGGGCATCAAGCTGCTCGTGACTGAAAATATCCGATGCATGAGCATGTGATTTATAACATGAGTTTTACACATCTGGTAGGACACTTTGAACACAAACCTGAGCCATAAGTTAATTCATGGCCACATTTACTAATAATTCAAGGTGAGCACCTAAATCACTTTTGACATGATTAAATTGCATTATTGTCGTACTGATATGTTGTGACTGCTCTTCGCACTTCTATTCGAAATTGCTGTCATTTCTTGAGGATTATAAAGGAGATGACACCCATGGTATCCGCACCTATGCACACATTTTAGGTCACTCATAAATTTTGTGTTATTTGGGATAAATCACAACAAGAAACTTGGATATGGTTTGTAAAAGTGGCCTATTCTATTCATTTAGTATTCCGCCCTTGCGATAAGGGTGGCAGCAATTGCTAGATGATGGGTATGTAACCAATCAATGCTAGATGATGGTAGTCTTGTGTATACATATGATGGTTGGGGCATTGATTTGCTGCAGGAGCAGATGCAATAAACTCTCAAAATTGGATCTGGTTGCCTATAGAATAGAACCCTGCGAGCTATAGATGCTGCCATCATTAATTGTGCATGTAATTTCTAGGAAAGTGTACTTTTATCATGAGGATCGTTTTTCCTAATAAAAATTTGTTTTCATTTTCTATAATGATGTGATAGAAGTCAAGTGTAAAATAAAATAAAAATATACCCATGTGCATCACATGTGCCTTATTGTATTGTATGTAATACTCACTAATTCTTCACTTCGCTTCCATGTTTTGCGCTGATGTATATCTATATATAAAAATATTATTATTCTTAATTAGTATTTCTTCATTTGTCCTGATAATAGTCCTTACATTTCATTCATACATTCTTCCACGCAAAAAAATACTATACCGTGCTCTTCTCCCACCAAGTTTTTTAATAACTTAGTCCAACACAATATTCCGTGGAATGCGAATGACTGAAGATTATCTACAACATCAAAACAATCATGAAATACATATATTTACTATATAACATATGCAATTAAAAAATAAAATGAAAACTACATAAATTAACAGATTAAAATATATTACCTTTCAACACCAGCCATTCATGCTAACTTTATTCAAACAAAAAACCTACAATACACAATAAAATGCAACAAAAAAACGAACAAATATTTCTCATTATTCAAAAAATTGAAAAATTAAAGACAACAAAGTTTAAGATATATAATCGTACCTACATCCAACACAACTGAAAAAGAAGAAGGTTCAGTTCACAAAGTAAAAACTGAATACACCAACATGGCAACAATGACAAAGCATGGTATATATATAGAGGAAGTAAGCTACTAACATATCTCTACTTAATTCCACTGTTCATAATTACAAGGGTCAACAAAGTTACAAATGCTAATACAAAACCTACAACGATCCTACATAAATCTCCAAAATTAAGGCCTCACTAAAAATGTTCTACATCCACATCAATACAGAAAAACTGCTTCTACAAAATAATTAAGACCTCAACATGCCCATATCAGCCCAAGTTAAATAATGGACACAAATAATAAAACTACTATTATGCGGCCCATAACAGCCCAAATGTTTTCATAAATAAAACAAATAAAATGCTTCCACATAAACATTGCAAACCACAAGAAAATAAATTTTGTACTACAAATATATCAATACTAATTTCATCCTAAATTCATAATAGATGGGCGCAGCAACACGCGCCTTTAACGATCTAGTGATGTATGAAAATGTATGTCTGTGCCAGTGTAGGAGGATATGCAATGATACTAGCGCGTCATGTAGCAATAATTGGAGCAATGCCCAACTATCATGCGGCTCTACGATCAAGCAAAAGCATGTATGACATGAAGATCAAGTCATGAGATGGTGGATGTTGCATGGGAATGTATCTCAGAATGGCTATGGAAATGCCATAATAGGTAGGTATGGTGGTTGTTTTGAGGAAAGATATAATGAGGCTTATGTATGACAGAGCGTATCATGTCATGGGTTTGGATGCATCGGCAGAGTTTGCACCAACTCTTAATGTGAGAAAGGGCAATGCGCGGTACCGAAGAGGCTAGCAAAATATGGATGGTGGACATGCCAACAATCGAATACTCACATTAGTCCGAAGAACTCATACACTTATTATCGGTAACTCTCTATATAGTTAAGAAATTCATAAAGAGACAAGTACTCCAAGGAGGAGTGTTTGGGGGTTTGGTTATCCTTGCGCATCCTCGACTCATGGTAACGTGAGGGTACTCTATATATTCCAACCCCTCCAGAGGTTAGAGATCAATTTAGTAGCTAGAGTTCTCAACTAATTTTAGTTTTTGAAAAACACATGGATTTCTCAAAATACGGCACCTATCACTAATAGGCTCAAGCTCTTGGCACCAATAGTCCAAACATTACTCAAATCAATACCTCAAAACTATTGCAAGTTACTACTATACTTAAATAGCAAACTCAATTACCTACTCATGCAAGACACACAACTGAGTGCAACGAGCCAACTCTCTAAACAAGATAAGCATGATAACTCAAGAGAGTTCCAAAAGCAACCTAAATAATACCTCTTAAAAAGATAAGCATGAAAACTAAGAGCTAAGCATGACAGTAGCTACGAAAAGATGAAGAACACACAAAAAAGATAAGCATGAAAACCTATGTTGTGTTCTAGAGTGGAATGGAGCATGTCTCTCTCCCAAACAAGGTAGGCTAGGTTCCGACTTGTTATGAACAACAAGCAAAACTAAAACAAACTAAAAAGTAAATAGCGGGACGCTCCAAGCATAGCACATATCATATGAAGTGATAAAAATATAGCATGGAGATGGACGAACTGATGATTGTTGATAGAGAAGGGGATGCACGGGGGCATCCCCAAGCTTAGACGCTTGAGTCTCATTTGAATATTTCTTGGGGTGCATGGGGCATCCCCAAGCTTGAGCGCTTGACACTCATGTATCTTCTTTCATCATCTCCCATCGCATACTTGAAAACTCCCTTCATACGAAACTCATCATAAGCTGATTAGAGTGGTTAGTTTCCTTAATAAAATAATTCATTACCTGCTGGAAATAAATATTTTCATGAAAAGCTACTGCTTCTTATGAATGCCAAAAGGTTTTTTCAAATAAAAAAGTAAGCTTAGGATTTGCAAAACAATGAAAACGCAAAACATGGCAGAATCTGTGAAAAACACAACAGCAGGTAGTAAATAATTTATTCGGGGCACTTCTGCAACTCAAATCAAAAAAACTCAGAACCAATGCCAGAAAGGCAAGTATATAGAGCATGCTGTAAAAATTATTCAGATAAAAAAGATGATCTGGTGATTTTTGGCGAATTTTTCCGTCAAGCACACAGAATCTGTTTCTGGACAGCATGTCACAACTTTTGAACTTTCTTGCAATCAGAGGCTATAACTTGGCACAAAGCTTTAAAATAAAGATAGAATGATGTTGATATAGTAGTAACAAGCATCAAGAACACTAAAACAGAAAGTAAAAACAAATTGGGTTGCCTCCCAACAAGCGCTTTCTTTTATGCCTTTGAGCTAGGCATAATGCAAGAAGATGAAGTGTTATCAACTCCAAAAGAATAACTTGCCCGAATAACGGACTCATAAGGTAACTTAATCTTCTTTCTAGGGAAGTGTTCAATTCCCTTTTTAAGAGGAAATTGGAATTTAATAATTCCCTCATTCATTTCAATGATAGCACCAACGTTGCGGAGAAAAGGACGTCCCAAAATAATTGGACATGAAGGATCACATTCAATGTCCATAATAAAAAAATCAACGTACACATAATTATCATTGACAATAATAAGAACATCATCAATTCTCCCTAAAGGTTTCTTTATGGAAGAATCAACAAGACGAACACCAAAAGAACATGGATCATAAGGTTTCCAATCAAGCATATCATACATTCTTTTGGGCATAACGGAAGCACTAGCTCCAACATCACACAAAGCAAAGCAAGAGATATTATTCAATTTTATTTTGACCATAGGATCCCAACCATCTTCTAGTTTTCTAGGAATAGAAGTCTCTAGCTTGAGCTTCTCCTCCCTAGCTTTGATAAGAGCATTGGTAATATGCTCGGTGAAGGCAATATTGAGTGTACTAGTGTAGGGCTCTTTAGCCATTCTTTGCAAAAAGGTGATAACTTCGGAGATACTACAATTGTCAAAATCGATAATATTGCTATTAAGTAAAATTGTAGTGTCATCCTCTACGTTTGATTTGCTCTCTATTATAAGAGTTTGGACGTGTTCCCAAGTTTGGGGACGTTTAGGAGCAACTTCAAACCAAAGATCTTGTGGCTTCCCGACGTAACCATGTCAAGGGCATAATTCTCCATAATGACTAGTATAATCACATAGTTTACTTGTAAAAAGACACTTAGTGGTAACTGGAGCAACAGAGGAGAAGGTATAATCATTGTTGTTGTGACTAGTAGAGTCACACAACTTGGTGTTCTCAGTGGAACCCATTGTTGGGGAACGTTGCATGGGAAACAAAAAATTTCCTACGCACACGAATACCTATCATGGTGATATCCATCTACGAGAGGAGATTAGATCCACATACCCTTGTAGATCGCTAAGCGGGAAGCATTAAGAAACACGGTTGATGTAGTGGTACAACTTCGTGATTGAAATCACCGTCGTCCCACGATCCGTTCCGATCTAGCGCCGAACGGACGGCACCTCCACGTTCAGCACACGTACAGCTCAATGACGATCTCGGCCTTCTTGATCCAGCAAGAGAGACGGAGAAGTAGACGAGTTCTCCGGCAGCGTGACGCCACGCTGGTGGTGTTGATGATCTACTCCTGCAGGGCTCCGCCCGAGCTCCGCAGAAATCCGATCTAGAGCACGAACTACGTGGTATAGGTTTGAGTTGCACATGGCAAAAGTTGTGTCTCAAAAGCCCTAAAACCACCAGTATATATAGGAGGAGGGGAGGGGCTAGCCTTGGGGATCAAGGGAGCCCCAACGGTGTCTGCCGATGGGAGGAGGTGGACTCCCACCCCAATTCGGTTTGGGGGAAGGAGTCCAGTCCTTCCTTCCCAACTCCCTCTTTCCTTGTTTTTTCTTTTCCTTTGGTTTTTTCCACTTGTGGCACCATAGCCCTCTTGGGCTGGCCTCACCAGCCCACTAAGGGCTGGTGTGCCACCCTAGGGTCACTGGGCTAACTACTGGGTGGGTGGACCCCTCCCAGTGAATACCCGGAACCCATTTGTCACTCCCGGTACACTGCCGGTAATGCCCAAAAACTTTCCGGTGACCAAATGAAACCATCCTGTATATCAATCTTCATTTCTGGACCATCCTGGAAACCGTCGTGACATCCATGATCTTATCCGGGACTCCAAACAACCTTCGGTCACCAACACATATAACTCTAATATACTATAACATCATCGAACCTTAAGTGTGCAGACCCTGCGGGTTCGAGAACTATGTAGACATGACCCGAGACACTCTTCGGTCAATATCCAATAGGAGGACCTGGATGTCCATATTGGATCATACATATTCTACGAAGATCTTATCGGTTGAACCTCTATGCCAAATATTCATATAATCCCGTATATCATCCCTTTGTCCTTCGGTATGTTACTTGCCCGAGATTTGATCGTCGGTATCCCTATACCTATTTCAATCTCGTTACCAGCAAGTCTCTTTACTCGTTTCGTAATACGAGATCCTCTGACTCATAATTGAGTCACATTGCTTGCAAGGCTTGTATGCGATGTTGTATTACCGAGTGGGCCCTGAGATACCTCTCCGTCACACGGAGTGACAAATCCCAGTCTTGATCCATGCTAACTCAACGGACACCTTCGGAGATACGTGTAGAGAACCTTTATAGTCACCCAGTTACGTTGTGATGTTTGATACACACAAGGTATTCCTCCAGTGTCAGTGAGTTACATGATCTCATTGTTAGAGGAATGAATACTTGACACGCAGAAAACAATAGCAACAAAATGACACGATCACATGCTACGTTCATAGTTTGGGTCTAGTCCATCACATGATTATCCTAATGATGTGATCCAGTTGTCATGTGACAACACTTGCGTATGGTCAGAAAACCTTAACCATCCTTGATCAACTGGCTAGCCACTAGAGGCTTCCTAGGGACATTGTTTTGTCTATATATCCACACATGTATCTATGTTTTCATCCAATACAATTATAGCATGGATAATATACGATTATCTTGAAACAGGAAATATAATAATAACTATTTTATCATTGCATCTAGGGCATATTTCCAACAGTCTCTGACTTGCATAGAGTCAATAATCTAGTCCTCACATCGCTATGTGATTTACATTGTAATGAATCTAACACCCATACAGTTCCGGTGTTGATCATGCTTCACTCGTGGAAGAGGTCTAGTCAGCAGATCTGCTACATTCAGATCCGTGTGCACTTTGCAAATATTTACGTCCTCTCCTTCGACGTAGTCGCGGATGAGGTTGAAGCGTCGTTTGATGTGTCTGGTCTTCTTGTGAAACCTTGGTTCCTTTGCTAAAGCAATGGCACCAGTGTTGTCACAGAACAGAGTTATTGGATTTAGTGCGCTCGGCACAACTCCAAGATCTGTCATGAACTACTTCATCTAGACACCCTCCTTAGCTGCCTCCGAGGCAGCCATGTACTCCGCTTCACATGTAGAATCTGCTACGACGCTTTGCTTGGAACTCCACCAGCTTACCACACCCCCATTAAGAATAAATATGTATCCGGTTTGAGACTTAGAGTCATCCAGATCAGTGTCAAAGCTTGCATCGACGTAACCATTTACGACGAGCTCTTTGTCACCTCCATAAACGGCAAACATTTTCTTAGTCCTTTTCAGGTACTTCAGAATATTCTTGACCGCCGTCCAGTGATCCACTCCTGGATTACTTTGAAACGTGCCTGCCATACTTATGGCCAGGCTGACGTCCGGTCTAGTGCATAGCATTGCATACATGATAGACCCTATGGCTGAAGCATAGGGGACGGTACTCATCTTTTCTCTATCTTCCGCGGTTACTGGACACTGAGTCTTACTCAACTTTATACCTTGTAATACTGGCAAGAACCCCTTCTTGGACTCTTCCATTTTGAACTTCTTCAAAACTTTATCAAGGTATGTGCTTTGTGAAAGTCTATCAAGCGTCTCGATCTATCCCTATAGATCTTAATGCCTAGAACGTAAGCAGCTTCTCCTAGGTCCTTCATAGAAAAACATTTGTTCAAGCAATCTTTTACGCTCTCTAAAAACTCCACATTGTTTCCAATCAGCAATATGTCATCCACATATAATATTAGAAACGCCACAGATCTCCCACTCACTTTCTTGTAAATACAAGATTCTCCAACAACTTGTATAAACCTGAATGCTTTGATCACCTCATCAAAGCGCTTAGTACAACTCCGAGATGGTTGCACCAGTCCATCAATGGATCGCTGGAGCTTGCATACTTTGTTAGCATTCTTTGGATCGACAAAACCTTCGGGTTGCATCATATACAACTCTTCCTTAAGAAAACCGTTAAGGAATGCCGTTTTGACATCCATCTGTCAGATTTCATAATCAAAAAATGCAGCTATTGCTAACATGATTCGGACGGACTTAAGCATCACTACATGTGAGAACATCTCATCGTAGTCAACTCCTTGAACTTGTGAAAAAACCTTTACCACAAGTCGAGCTTTATAAACGGTCACATTACCGTCCGCGTCCGTCTTCTTCTTAAAGATCCATTTGTTCTGAATAGCCTTGCGGCCTTCAGGTAATACTTCCAAAGTCCATACTTTGTTTTCATACATAGATCCTATCTCGAACTTCATGGCCTCCAGCCATTTGTTAGAATCCGGGGCCACCATTGCTTCTTCATAATTCGCAAATTCATTGTTGTCTAACAACATGATTGATAAGACAGGATTACCGTACCACTCAGGAGCAGTACGTGATCTTGTCGACCTGTGAGGTCAGATAGGAACTTGATCCGAAGTTTCATGATCAGCATCATTAGCTTTCTCCTCAACTCGCGTTGCTTCGACAAAGGTTTCCTCTTGCCCTGCGCCACCATCTGGAGGGAGTAGAGGTTCGACAACCTCATCAAGTTCTATCTTCCTCCCACTCAATTCTTTCGAGAGAAACTCCTTCTCAAGAAAAGCTCCGTTCTTAGCAACAAACACTTTGCCCTCGGATTTGAGATAGAAGGTGTACCCAACTGTCTCCTTTGGGTAACCTATGAAGATGCACTTTTCCGCTCTGGGTTCTAGCTTTTCAGGATGAAGCTTTTTGACATAAGCATCACATCCCCAAACTTTAAGAAACGACAACTTTGGCCTCTTGCTATACGACAACTCGTATGGTGTCGTCTCAACGGATTTTGATGGTGCCCTATTTAAAGTGAATGCAGCTGTCTCTAATGCATAACCCCAAAACAATAACAGCAAATCGGTAAGAGACATCATAGATCGCACCATTTCTAACAAAGTATGATTATGACGTTCGGACACACCATTACGTTGTGGTGTTCCAGGCGGTGTTAACTGTGAAACGATTCCACATTGTCTCAAGTGAGCACCAAACTCGAAACTCAGATATTCACCCCCACGATCACAACGTAGGAACTTGATCTTCTTATTACGATGATTTTCAACTTCACTCTGAAATTTCTTGAACTTCTCAAATGTTTTAGACTTGTGCTTCATCAAGTAGATATATCCATACCTACTCAAATCGTCAGTGAAGGTGAGAAAATAACGATATCCGCCACGCGCCTCCATACTCATTGGACCGCACACATCAGTATGTATGATCTCCAACAAGTCACTTGCACGCTCCATTGTTCCGGAGAATGGAGTCTTAGTCATCTTGCCCGTGAGGCATGGTTCGCACGTGTCAAGTGATTCAAAATCAAGTGACTCCAAAAGCCCATCGGAATGGAGTTTCTTCATGCGCTTTACACCAATATGACCTAAGCGGCAGTGCCACAAAAACATGGCGCTATCATTGTTAACTCTACATCTTTTGGTCTCAATGTTATGTATATGTGTGTCGTCACAATCAAGATTCAATATGAATAATCCTCTCATATTGGGTGCATGACCATAAAAGATATTACTCATAGAAATGGAACAACCATTATTCTTTGACTTAAACGTGTAACTGTCTCGCAATAAACAAGATCCAGATATAATGTTCATGCTTAACGCAGGCACTAAATAACAATTATTTAAGTTCATAACAAATCCTGATGGTAACTGAAGTGAGACTATGCCGACGGTGATTGCATCAACCTTGGAACCATTTCCCACGCGCATCGTCACTTCATCCTTCGAGTTGCAAATATGAGCAACAGAACTGGTGTCAAATACCCAGGCACTACTACGAGAGTTGGTTAAGTACACATCAATAACATGTATATCACATATACCTGATTTTTCTTTGGCCGCCTTCTTATCAGCCAAATACTTGGGGCAGCTGCGCTTCCAGTGACCCATCCCCTTGCAATAATAACATCTATTTCCGACTTAGGAACAGCCCTGGGTTTCTTTGTCAGATTGGCAACAGTATTGCCGCTCTTCTTGGAGTTACCCTTCTTGCCTTTGCCGTTTTTCTTGAAACCAGTGGTCTTATTGACCATCAACACTTGTTCATCCCTTGCATGTTATGGTTCAACACAAAGTTCTTATAGCTAGGTGGCAGTGATTGAAGAATTATGTCAGTGATAGCCTCTTGCGGGAGTTCAATCCCCAACTCAGCTAGACGGTTTGAGTACCCAGACATTTTGAGCACATGTTCACTGACAGACGAATTCTCCTCCATCTTGCAAGCATAGAATTTATCGGAGGTCTCATACCTATCGATCCGGGTGTTCTTCTGAAAGAAAAACTTCAACTCCTGGAACATCTCATATGCTCCATGGCGCTCAAAGCGACGTTGAAGTCCCGGTTCCAAGCCATACAAGACCGCACATTGAACTACTGAGTAGTCCTCCTTACGTGATTGCCTAGAGTTCAAAACATCTTGGTCAAATGTAGCGGGTGGTTCATCTCCCAGCGCAGCATCAAGGACATAATTCTTTTTCCCAGCTTGTAGGATGAGCCTAAGATTACGTGCCCAGTCTACAGAGTTGCTTCCATCATCTTTCAACTTAGCTTTCTCTAGGAAAGTATTGAAATTCAAGGTTGCTACTACGTGACCATTGATCTAAAACATAAAATATTGCAAAGTGGACTTAGACTATGTTCAAGATAATTAGAGTTTAACTAATCAAATTACTTAATAAACTCCTGATGTCAGCTGTGCTTCCCTAGTAACGGCGCCAGGAATAGTCGTGTCGACGGCACCAGGAATCCTTCTGTTGCGGCTACGCCTTAAGGGACTTCCTAGGAAAATATGCAAAGGATTTCCCCCGTGCCCTTGGAGCCTTGCGTTTGTGTTCCCTCAAAGCGGAAAGGATGATGTAGCACAGCGGTGGTAAGTATTTCCCTCAGTTTGAGAACCAAGGTATCAATCCAGTGGAGGAGTATCACAAGATCCTGCACAAACACAAAAGCTTGCTCCCAACGCTATGAAGGGGTTGTCAATCCCTTATAGATTGTTTGCCAAGTGAGGACTAAAAGCAACAAAGTAACAAAGCAAAGTAAAAGCGGAGGTGTAAACGATGGATGTGAATAGACCCGGGGGCTGTAGTGTTTACTAGTGGCTTCTCTCATGAAAGAAAGTAGATGGTGGGTGAACAAATTACTGTCGAGCAATTGATAGAACCGCGCAAAGTCGTGACGATATCTATGGCAGTGATTATATCTATAGGCATCATGTCCAAAACAAGTAGACCGATACTTTCTGCATCTACTACTATTACTCCACACGTCGACCGCTATCCAGCATGCATCTAGTGTATTAATTCCAAAAGAACAGAGTAACGCCTTAAGCAAGATGACATGATGTAGATGGACAATCTCATATCAACGACAGAGCCCATCTTGTTACCCTTGATGGCAACTAC
This sequence comes from Hordeum vulgare subsp. vulgare, assembly GCF_904849725.1. NCBI lineage: Eukaryota > Viridiplantae > Streptophyta > Magnoliopsida > Poales > Poaceae > Hordeum > Hordeum vulgare. The sequence continues at coordinate 373,701,794 of NC_058524.1, read as the reverse complement.
TTAATGTGTGCCTTGCTGCCCCTACTGTCACTGGGAAAGGTCACCACATGGTAGAACCCAAAACCAAGCACTTCTCCCATTGCAAGAATCATAGATCTAGTTGGCCAAACAAAACCCAAGACTTGGAGAGACTTACAAGGATATCAAATCATGCATATAAGAAATCAGCAAAGACTCAAATATATATCATAGATAATCTGATCACAAATCCACAATTCATCGGATCTCGACAAACACACCGCCAAAGAGGATTACATCGGATAGATCTCCATGAAGATCATGGAGAACTTTGTATTGAAGATCCAAGAGAGAGAAGAAGCCATCTAGCTACTAACTACGGACCCGTAGGTCTGAAGTGAACTACTCACGAGTCATTGGAGGGGCGATGATGATGATGAAGAAGCCCTCCAACTCCAAAGTCCCCTCCGGCAGGGTGCCTGGAAGGGTCTCCTGATGAGATCTCGCAGAAACGGAAGCTTGCGGTGGCGGAAAAGTATTTTCGAGGCTCCCCTGAGTTTTTTCTGTATTTTAGGGAATATATAGGCCAAAGATCTAGGTCAGGGGGCGGCCAGGGAGGCCACAAACCCTGACACCGCCGCCTCCCCCTGGTGGTGGAGTGGGAGCTCGTGGGCTCCCTCCAGCCCATTTGGCTTGGCCCACATGCCCCGTGATCTTCTTCCATTCGGGAAAAAATCATTTCGGGGATTTTATTCCGTTTGGACTCCATTCCAAAATCAAATCTGAAAAGAGCCAAAAACACAGAAAAAATAGGAACTGGCACTTGGCACTGAATTACTAAGTTAGTCCCAAAAAAGATATAAAAGGTACATAAAACATCCAAAGATGACAAGATAAGAGCGTGAAACCATCAAAAATTATAGATACGTTTGAGACATATCAAGCATCCCCAAGCTTAACTCCTGCTCATCCTCGAGTAGGGAAGTGATAAAGAATGAATTTTTGATGCTTTCATGCTACCTAGCATAGATGTCCTTTGTAACTCCTTTATGTGACGTGAATGTTCAGATCCATTAGATTCAAAACAATAGTTTGATATTGACGTGGAAACAATAATAATTCAAGCAAACTAGCAAGGTAATCATGAACTTTCAAAATAACAAGGCCAAAAGAAAGTTATCCCTACAAAAGCATATAGTCTGGCTATGCTCTATCATCATTACACAACGAATTTAAATCATGCACAACCCCGGTATTGGCCAAGTAATTGTTTCACACCTTTACTTCCTCAAACCTTTTCAACTCTCACGCAATACATGAGCGTGAGCCATGGTTATAGCACTATAGATGGTGTGGAGTGTGGTGGATGTTGCAAGACAAAAAAGGAGAAGATTGTCACATTAACTAGGCATATCAATGATTTGTGGAGATGCTCATCAATAGATATCAATGTGAATGAGTAGGGATTGTCATACAAATGATGCACTAGAGCTACGAGTATGTGAAAGCTCTTAAAGAAAACTAGTGGGTGTGCATCCAACTTGCTTGCTCACGAAGACCTACGGCAATTTTGAGGAAGCCTATCATTGGAATATACAAGCCAAGTTATATAATGAAAATTTCCCACTAGCTATATAGTGGTGACAAAACGAGAGACTCTCAATCATGAAGATCATGGTGCTTAATATGCACAAGTGTGGAAAAAGTGGTAGCATTGTCCCTTCTCTCTCTTTCTCTCATTTTATTTTGTTGGGCTCTTTGGCCTCTTTTTTTATTTTATTTTTTATTTTGGTGGGCTTCTTTGGCCTATTTTATTTCCTCACATGGGACAATGCTCCATTAATGATGGTCATCACACTTTCAACTCAAAACTTAGTGCAACAATGACTCTATATGGAATGCCTTCGGTAGTGTACCGTGACAATGATCTAGCATGGTATAGGCGTTAATGGAAACATCATGCTAGCTATCTTACGATCAGGCAATGGCAATGTAGACGTGGTGGCAGATGTCATGGTTGTAGTTGCATGGCAATATATCTCGGAATGACTTTGAAAAAGCCATAGTAGGTAGGTATGGTGGCTGTTTTGAGGGAGGCTAATGGTGGGTTTTGTGCACCGGCGAAAGTGGCACGACACTAAGAAGATAGTGATGGTGGCAGGTGAAAGTGCATCTAAACCATGGACTCAACATTAGTCATGAAGAACTCATATACTTGTTGCAAAAGTTTTATTAGTAATCTAAACAAAGCATTCAACGCATACTCCTAGGGGAAGGGTTGGTAGGTATAAACCATCGCGCGATCCCGACCGTCACGCAAAGGATGACAATCAAAAGACTAATCATGCTCAGACTTCATCACATAGCGGTTCACCATACATGCATGCTACGGGAATCACTAACTTCAACACAAGTATTTCTAGATCCACAACACCTTACTAGCATGACTTCAATATTACCATAACCACAACTCAAAACTAATTGAGATGAATCAAACTTCTCTAACTATTCAATGCACATGAAGGTGGAAGTTTTCGTATCCCTTTGGATAACTACCCCTTTTGAGACTACTTTCAAAGCATAGATCAACTACCAAGCCACGCACCGCTGTGCTCTAAAAGATATAAGTGAAGCACACAGAGCAAAAGTATCTATCTCAAAAGATATAAGTGAAGCACATGTGCGCTAAATTGTCTAGCAAAAGATATAAGTGAAGCTCGACAAAATCATGGTGAGTGCATGTCTCTCTCTGTAAGTGTGCAGCAAGGATGATTGTGACACAACAAAAATAAAAGACTCCTACGATACAAGACGCTCCAAGCAAAAACACATAACATGTGGTGAATAAAAATATAGCCCCAAGTAACGTTACCGATGGATTGAAGACGAAAGAGGGGATGCCTTCCTGGGGCATCCCCACGCTTAGGCTTTTACGGCATCCTTGAATCTCTTGGGGTGCCATGGGCATTCCCAAGCTTGAGCTCTTGCCACTCTTTATCTCTTTGTCCATAAGAACTTCACCCAAAACTTGAAAACTTCACAACACGAAACTTAAACAGAAACTCGTGATAACATTAGTATGAGAAAGCAAACCACCACTTCCTTAGGTACTGTAGAAAACTTAAATTATACTTGTGCTGATGTTGGGTTACTATATTTTCAATCTTCCATGGCTAATACCCCCGATACTATCCATAGTTTCATCAAAATAAGCAACCAACACAACAAAAACAGAATTTGTTAACAGCAGACCAGTCTGTAGCAATCTGTATATTTCATATACCTCTGGTACTCCAAAAATTCTGAAACATTATGACAGTCTGAAGAATTTTCGTAGCAAACAGCAGCAAAAAGAATCAACTCAAAAGCTCTTACAAAAAAAATGAAAAACAAATCGTGAGCAGAAAGTTTCTGTCTTTTCCAACATGATCAAACGATCATCCCCAAGATTAATCATAACGGTTTTGCTTGGCACAAACGCAAAAAGAAACACAAAAAACACAATCATAACAGAATTATGAAAGTGTGGAAAACACAAAATAGAAAGAAAAAGGATAGATTCATTGGGTTGCCTCCCAACAAGCGCTTTTGCTTAACGCCCTTAGCTAGGCATTGAATGATGCTCTCACAAAAGACAAGAATTGAAGCACAACGAGAGCATCCTAAAGCATGTGAAAATCACATCTAAGTCTAACATACTTCCTATGCATAGGCATTTTATAGGAAAAAAATTGCCAAGACAACCAATAGCTGCCATATGCAAGGAAGAAGAAAGAGACAAGAGCAATCTCAACATCACGAGAGGTGATTTGGTAACACGAAAGTTTCTACCAAAATATTTTCCTCTCTCATAGCAATTACATGTGGGATCGTATTCAAATTCAACAATATAGCTATCGCATAGGATATTCTTTTCATGATCCACATGCATGCAAAGTTGACGCTCTTAAAAAATAGTGGGATTATCATCAACTAAAGTCATGACGTCTCCAAACCCACTTTCAATAATATTGCAAATATCATATTCATCTTGAGGCTTGAACAAATTTTCAAGATCAAAAGAAAAATCATCACCCCAATCATGATCTTTGCAACAAGTAGTGGTCATAGCAAGAATAGTATCCCCAAGCTTAGGGTTTTGCATAATTTTAGCATGATTGTCACTAATAGAATTTATAGTGAAACCATTGCAATCATGCTTTTCATCCAAGGAGCCCTCGTGAATCACTTCATGAATTTCTTCATCACGATTTTGAGATTCACGCATCTCAAGCAAAACTCCATAAAGATAGTCAAGTGCCCTCAACTCACTGGCAATTCGTTCCACATAAGTGGGTCTCTTAAAGAGATTAGCTAGTGGATCAGGATCCATATCACTAGATTTTCAGCAAGCGAAGATGCAAGCATATTGAAGGCACATGGCACACAAGCGAACAGAAAGCAAGCGAGAGAAAAGGGCGAACGAAAAGGCAAACGAAAAAGGCAAAGGAGAAAGGCAAATGAAAACGGCAAATGTGAAGTGGGGGAGAGGAAAACGAGAGGCAACTGGCAACAAAAGTAAATGCAAGAGATGAGTTTGTGAGACCTACTTGGATAGATCTTAATCTCTCCTCCCCGGCAACGGCGCCAGAAATACTTCTGATGTCAGTTGTGCTTCCCTAGCAACGGCGCCAGGAATAGTCATGTCGACGGCACCAGGAATCCTTCTGCTGCGGCTACGCCTTAAGGGACTTCCTAGGCAAATATGCAAAGGATTTCCCCCGTGGCCTTGGAGCCTTGCGTTGATGTTCCCTCGAAGCGGAAAGGGTGATGTAGCACAGCGGTGGTAAGTATTTCCCTCAGTTTGAGAACCAAGGTATCAATCCAGTGGAGAAGTATCACAAGATCCTGAACAAACACAAAAGCTTGCTCCCAACGCTATGAAGGGGTTGTCAATCCCTTATAGATTGTTTGCCAAGTGAGAACTGAAAGCAACAAAGTAACAAAGCAAAGTAAAAGCGGAGGTGTAAATGATGGATGTGAATAGACCCGGGGGCCATAGTGTTTACTAGTGGCTTCTCTCATGAAAGCAAGTAGACGGTGGGTGAACAAATTACTGTCGAGCAATTGATAGAACCGCGCAAAGTCGTGACGATATCTATGGCAATGATTATATCTATAGGCATCACGTCCAAAACAAGTAGACCGATACTTTCTGCATCTACTACTATTACTCCACACGTCGGGCGCTATCCAGCATGCATCTAGTGTATTAAGTGTTGGAAATATGCCCTAGAGGCAATAATAAATTAGTTATTATTATATTTCTTTGTTCATGATAATTGTTTATTATCCATGCTATAATTGTATTGATTGGAAACACAGTGCATGTGTGGATACATAGACAAAACACTGTCCCTAGTAAGCCTCTAGTTGACTAGCTCGTTGATCAAAGATGGTCAAGGTTTCCTAACCATAGGCAAGTGTTGTCACTTGATAACGGGATCACATCATTAGGAGAATCATGTGATGGACTAGACCCAAACTAATAGACGTAGCATGTTGATAGTGTCATTTTGTTGGTACTGTTTTCTGCGTGTCAAGTATTTGTTCATATGACCATGAGATCATATAACTCACTGACACCGGAGGAATGCTTTGTGTGTATCAAACGTCGCAACGTAACTGGGTGACTATAAAGATGCTCTACAGGTATCTCCGAAGGTGTTTGTTGAGTTAGTATGGATCGAGACTGGGATTTGTCACTCCGTGTGACGAAGAGGTATCTCGGGGCCCACTCGGTAATACAACATCACACACAAGACTTGCAAGCAATGTGACTTAGTGTAAGTTGCGGGATCTTGTATTACGGAACGAGTAAAGAGACTTGCCGGTAAACGAGATTGAAATAGGTATGCGGATACTAACGATCGAATCTCGGGCAAGTAACATACCGAAGTACAAAGGGAATGACATACGGGATTATATGAATCCTTGGCATTGAGGTTCAAACGATAAGATCTTCATAGAATATGTAGGATCCAATATGGGCATCCAGGTCCCGGTATTGGATATTGACCGAGGAGTCACTCGGGTCATGTCTACATAGTTCTCGAACCCGCTGGGTCTGCACACTTAAGGTTCGACGTGCTTTTATGCGTATTTGAGTCATATGGTTGGTTACCGAATGTCGTTCGGAGTCCCGGATGAGATCCAGGACGTCACGAGGAGCTCCGGAATGGTCCGGAGGTAAAGATTGATATATAGGAAGTCCTGTTTTAGTCACCGAAAAAGTTTCGGGCTCATCGGTAGTGTACTGGGAGTGCCGGGAGGGGTGCCGGGGACCATCGGGAGGGGTGTCACGCCCCAAGGGGTCTCATGGGCTATGGGAAGATATAAACCAGCCCCTAGTGGGCTGGAATAAGTTCCCACTAAGGCCCATAAGGTTTGAGAAGGAAAAAACACAAGGTGGAAAGAGTTTCCAAGTGGGAAGGTGGAATCCTACTCCAAGTAGGATTGGAGTAGGACTCCTCCACCTCCAATTTCGGCCAAACCTTGAGGGTTTGAGGCTGCCTCTTCCCTCCCCCTCCCTCCTATATATACTGAGGTATTACGGCTGATTTGAAACAACTTTTGCCACGGCAGCCCGACCACATACCTCCACGGTTTTACCTCTACATCGCGTTTCTGCGGAGCTCGGGCGGAGCCCTGCTGAGATTAGATCACCACCAACCTCCGGAGCGCCGTCACGCTGCCGGAGAACTCGTCTACCTCTCCGTCTCTCTTGCTGGATCAAGAAGGCCGAGATCATCGTCGATCTGTACGTGTGCTGAACGCGGAGGTGCCGTCCGTTCGGCACTAGATCGTGGGACTGATCGCGGGACGGTTCGCGGGGCGGATCGAGGGACGTGAGGATGTTCCACTACATCAACCGCGTTTCTTAACGCTTCTGCTGTGCGGTCTACAAGGGTACGTAGATCGAATATCCCCTCTCTTAGATGGACATCACCATGATAGGTCTTCGTGCGCGTAGGAATTTTTTTGTTTCCCATGCGACGTTCCCCAACAGTGGCATCATGAGCTAGGTTCATGCGTAGATGTCTTCTCGAGTAGAACACAAAAGTTTTTGTGGGCGGTGATGTGCGTTTTGCTGCCCTCCTTAGTATTTTCTTGATTCCGCGGTATTGTTGGATCGAAGCGGCTCGGACCGACATTACTCGTACGCTTACGAGAGACTGGTTTCATCGCTACGAGTAACTCCGTTGCTCAAAGAAGACTGGCGGGTGTCAGTTTCTCCAACTTTAGTTGAATCGGAATTGACCGAGGAGGTCCTTGGATGAGGTTAAATAGCAATTCATATATCTCCGTTGTGGTGTTTGCGTAAGTAAGATGCGATCCTACTAGATACCCGTGGTCACCACGTAAAACATGCATCAACAATTAGAGGACGTCTAACTTGTTTTTGCAGGGTATGCTTGTGATGTGATATGGCCAACGATGTGATGTGATATATTGGATGTATGAGATGATCATGTTGTAATAGTTAAAATCGACTTGCACGTCGATGGTACGGCAACCGGCAGGAGCCATAGGGTTGTCTTTAAACTAACGTTTGTGCTTGCAGATGCGTTTACTATATTGCTAGGACGTAGCTTTAGTAGTAATAGCATGAGTAGCACGACAACCTCGATGGCGACACGTTGATGGAGATCATGGTGTGAACGCCGGTGACAAGAAGATCGTGCCGGTGCTTTGGTGATGGAGATCAAGAAGCACGTGATGATGGCCATATCATGTCACTTATGAATTGCATGTGATGTTAATCCTTTTATGCACCTTATTTTGCTTAGAACGACGGTAGCATTATGAGGTGATCTCTCACTAAAGTTTCAAGACGAAATTGTGTTCTCCCCGACTATGCACCATTGCGACAGTTCTTCGTTTCGAGACACCACGTGATGATCGGGTGTGATAGACTCAACGTTCACATACAACGGGTGCAAAACAGTTGCACACGCGGAACACTTGGGTTAAGCTTGACGAGCCTAGCATGTGCAGACATGGCCTCGGAACACATGAGACCGAAAGGTCGAGCATGAATCGTATAGTTGATATGATTAGCATAGAGATGCTTACCGCTAAAACTATTCTCGACTCACGTGATGATCGGACTTGAGATAGTGGATTTGGATCATGTACCACTCAAATGACTAGAGAGATGTACTTTTTGAGTGGGAGTTCTTAAGTAATATGATTAATTGAACTAATTGTCATGAACATAGTCTAATGGTCTTTGCGAATTACGATGTAGCTTGCGCTATAGCTCTACTGTTTTTATATGTTCCTAGAGAAAATTTAGTTGAAAGTTGATAGTAGCAAACTTTGCAGAGGATTGTCCTCGTTGCTGCGCAGAAGGCTTATGTCCTTAATGCACCACTCGGTGTGCTGCACCTCGAGCGTCGTCTGTGGATGCTGTGAACATCCGACATACACGTTTCTGATGACTACACGATAGTTCAGTGCAAAATACTTAATGGCTTAGAAGCAAGGCACCGAAGACGTTTTGAAACGTCACGGAACATAAGTGATGTTCTAAAGAGATGAAATTTTGATTTCATGCTCGTGCCCTTGTTGAGAGGTACGAGACCTCCGACAAGATTCTTTGTCCACAAAGTAAAGGAGAAAAGCTCAATCGTTGAGCGTGTGCTCAGATTGTCTGAGTACAACAATCACTTGAATCAAGTGGGAGTTAATCTTCCAGATGAGATAGTGATGGTTCTCCAAAGTCACTGCCACCAAGCTGTGAGAGCTTCGTGATGAACTATAACATATCAAGGATAGATACAATGATCCTTGAGCGATTCGCGATGTTTGACACTGCGAAAGTAGAAATCAAGAAGGAGCATCAATAGTTGATGGTTTGTAAAACCACTAAGTTTCAAGAAAGGCAAGGGCTAGAAGGGGTACTTCATGAAATGGCAAAACAGTTGCTGCACTAATGAAGAGACCCAAGATTAAACCCAAACCCGAGACTAAGTGCTTCTGTAATGAGGGGAACAGTCACTGAGGCGGAGCAACTCTAGATACTTGGTAGATAAGAAGGCTGGCAAAAGTCGAAAGAAGTATATTTGATATACATGATGTTGATGTGTACTTTACTAGTACTCCTAGTAGCATGAGGGTATTGGATACCGATTCGGTTGCTAAGTGATTAGTAACACGAAATTAAAGCTACGGCATAAACGGAGACTAGCTAAAGGCGAGGTGACGATACGTGTTGGAAGTGTTTCCAAGGTTGATATGATCAAACATCGCACGCTCCCTCTACCATCGGGATTGGTGTTAAACCTAAATAATTGTTATTTGGTGCTTGCGTTAAGCATGAACATGATTGGATCGTGTTTATTGCAATACGATTATTTATTTAAAGAGAATAATGGTTACTCTATTTTCTTGAATAATCACCCTCAATGGTTTATTGAATCTCGATCGTAGTGTTACACATGTTCATGATATTGGTGCCAAAAGATACGAGGTAATGATGATAGTACCACTTACTTGTGGCACTGCGGCTTGAGTCATGTTGGTATAAATTGCATGAAGAGGCTCCATGCTGATGGATCTTTATACTCACTTGATTTTGAATCACTAGTGACATGCAAATCATACCACATGAGCAAGGCCTTGTTTTCATTGAGATGAAATAAGATAGTAACTTGTTGGAAGTGATACATTTTGATGTATGCAGTCCAATGGGTGCTGAGGCACGCAGTTGATATCATTATGTTCTTACTTCAATGAAGATTTGAGCAGATACAAGAGTATTCGCTTAATGAATCACAAGTCTGAAATATTGAAAAGTTCAATTCTGTTTCAGAATGAAGTTCGTCGTAACAAAAGGATACTGTCTACGATATGATCATAGAAATATCTGAGTTACGAGTTTTGGTACATAGTTAAGACAATGTGGAAATTGTTTCGCAGTTCATGCCACCTGGAACATCATAGTGTGATGATGTGTCTGAACGTCATAGCCACGCACTATTTGGTATGGTGCATGCTATGATGTCTCTTATCAAATTACCACTATTGTTTATGGGTTATGCATTAGAGACAACCGCATTCACTTTAAAATAGGGCACCGCGTATTTCCGTTGAGATGACACAGTACAGACTGAGGTTTAGAGAAATCTAAACTGTCGTTTCTTGAAAGTTTGGGGCTTCGACACTTATGTGAAAAAGTTTCAGTCTGATAAGCTCGAACCCAAAGCGGATAAATGCATCTTCATAGGATATCCAAAACAGTTGGGTACATCTCCTATCTCAGATCCGAAAGCAAAGTGTTTGTTTCTAGAAACGGATCCTTTCTCGAGGAAAGGTTTCTCTCGAAAGAAATGAGTGGGAGGGTGGTAGAACTTGATGAGGTTATTGAACCATCACTTCGACCAGTGTGTAGCAGGGCGCAGGAAGTTGTTCCTGTGGCGCCTACACCAATTGAAGTGAAAGCTGATGATGGTGATCATCAAGCATCGGATCAAGTTACTACAAACCTCGTAGGTTGACAAGGTCGCGTACTACTGCAGAGTGGTACGGTAACCCTGTCTTGGAGGTCATGTTGTTGAGCAACAGTGAACCTACGAGTTATGGAGAAAGCAATGGTGGGCCCGGATTCCGACAAATGGCTGGAGGCCATGAAATCCGAGAGAGGATCCATGTATGAAAACAAAGTGTAGACTTTGGAAGAACTACTTGATGGTCATAGGACTATTGAGTAAATATGGATCTTTAAAAGGAAGACAGACGATGATAGTGATAAGTCACTATTAAGAAAAGCTCGACTTGTCGCAAAGATGTTTCCGACAAGATCAAACAGTTGACTATGATGAGACTTTCTCACTCGTAGCGATGATAAAAGTCTGTTAGAATTATGTTAGTAGTTGCTGCATTATTTATGAAATATTGCATGTAGGATGTCAGAACATTGTTTCCTCGACGGTTTCCTTGAGCAAACATTGTATGAGATACAACCATGAGGTTTTGTCGATCCTAAAGATACTAGCAAGTATGCAGGCTCCAGCGATCCTTAAATGGTCTGGTGCAAGCATCTCGGAGTTGGAATATACACTTTGATGAGATGATCAAGGATTTTGGGTTTGTACAAGGTTTATGAGAAACTTGTATTTCCAAAGAAGTGAGTGGGAGCACTATAGAATTTCTGATAAGTATATGTGGTTGACATATTGTGGATCAGAAGTAATGTAGAATTTCTGTAAAAGCATACAAGGTTGTTTGAAAGGAGTTTTCAAAGGAATACCTGGATTGAGCTACTTGAATGTTGAGCATCAAAGATCTATGGAGATAGATCGAAAGCACTTAATGGAAGTTTCAACAAGATGCATGCCTTGACAAGTTTTGAAGGAGTTCAAAATAGATCAGCAAAGAAGGAGTTCTTGGTTGCGTTGCAAGGTGTGAATTTGAGTAAGACTCAAAACCCTACCACGACAGAATAAAGAGAATAGATGAAGGTCGTCTTCTATGCCTTAGCCGTAGACTCTAAAGTATGCCATGCTGAGTACCGCACCTGATGTGTGCCTTGACTCAAACTCTGTTGAGAGGTACAGAGAGTGATCCATGATTGAATCACTAGCAGCGGTCAAAATTTATCCTTAGTAACTGATGGACTAAGGAACTTTTCTCGATTATGGAGGTGGTTAAAGAGTTCGTCGTAAAGGGTTACGTCGATGCAAGCTTTGACACTAATCTGAATAACTATGAGTAGTGAAATGGATTCGTATAGTAGAGTAGATATTTGGAGTATTTCCGAATAGCACATAGTAGCAACATCTATAAGATGACCTAAAGATTTGTAAAGGACATACGTATCTGAAAGTTTCAGAACCGTTGACTAAAACCTCTCTCACGATCAAGACGTGATCAGACCCCATAACTATATGGGTGTTGGATTCGTTGGAATCACATGGTAATGTGAACTAGATTATTGACTCTAGTGCAAGTGGGAGATTGTTGGAAATATGCCCTAGAGGCAATAATAAATTAGTTATTATTATATTTCTTTGTTCATGATAATCGTTTATTATCCATGCTATAATTGTATTGATTGGAAACACAGTGCATGTGTGGATACATAGATAAAACATTGTCCCTAGTAAGCATCTAGTTGACTAGCTCGTTGATCAAACATGGTCAAGGTTTCCTGACCATAGGCAAGTGTTGTCACTTGATAACGGGATCACATCATTAGGAGAATCATGTGATGGACTAGACCCAAACTAATAGACGTAGCATGTTGATCGTGTCATTTTGTTGCTAGTGTTTTCTGCGTGTCAAGTATTTGTTCCTATGACCATGAGATCATATAACTCACTGACACCGGAGGAATGCTTTGTGTGTATCAAACATCGCAACGTAACTGGGTGACTATAAATATGCTCTACAGGTATCTCCGAAGGTGTTTGTTGAGTTAGTATGGATCGAGACTGGGATTTGTCACTCCGTGTGACGGAGAGGTATCTCGGGGCCCACTAGGTAATACAACATCACGCACAAGCCTTGCAAGCAATGTGACTTAGTGTAAGTTGCGGGATCTTGTATTACGGAACGAGTAAAGAGACGTGCCGGTAAACGAGATTGAAATAGGTATGCGGATACTGACGATCGAATCTCGGGCAAGTAACATACCGAAGTACAAAGGGAATGTATACAGGATTATATGAATCCTTGGCATTGAGGTTCAAACGATAAGATCTTCATAGAATATGTAGGATCCAATATGGGCATCCAGGTCCCGGTATTGGGTATTGACTGAGGAGTCACTCGGGTCATGTCTACATAGTTCTCGAACCCGCAGGGTCTGCACACTTAAGGTTCGACGTGCTTTTATGCGTATTTGAGTCATATGGTTGGTTACCGAATGTTGTTCGGAGTCCCGGATGAGATCCAGGACGTCACGAGGAGCTCCGGAATGGTCCGGAGGTAAAGATTGATATATAGGAAGTCCTGTTTTGGTCACCGAAAAAGTTTCGGGCTCATCGGTAGTGTACTGGGAGTGCCGGGAGGGGTGCCGGGGACCATCGGGGGGGGGGGGTGTCACGCCCCAAGGGGTCTCATGGGCTATGGGAAGATATAAACCAGCCCCTAGTGGGCTGGAATAAGTTCCCACTAAGGCCCATAAGGTTTGAGAAGGAAAAAACACAAGGTGGAAAGAGTTTCCAAGTGGGAAGGTGGAATCCTACTCCAAGTAGGATTGGAGTAGGACTCCTCCACCTCCAATTTCGGCCAAACCTTGAGGGTTTGAGGCTGCCTCTTCCCTCCCCCTCCCTCCTATATATACTGAGGTATTACGGCTGATTTGAAACAACTTTTGCCACGGCAGCCCGACCACATACCTCCACGGTTTTACCTCTACATCGCGTTTCTGCGGAGCTCGGGCGGAGCCCTGCTGAGATTAGATCACCACCAACCTCCGGAGCGCCGTCACGCTGCCGGAGAACTCGTCTACCTCTCCGTCTCTCTTGCTGGATCAAGAAGGCCGAGATCATCGTCGAGCTGTACGTGTGCTGAACGCGGAGGTGCCGTCCGTTCGGCACTAGATCGTGGGACTGATCGCGGGACGGTTCGCGGGGCGGATCGAGGGACGTGAGGACGTTCCACTACATCAACCGTGTTTCTTAACGCTTCTGCTGTGTGGTCTACAAGGGTACGTAGATCGAATATCCCCTCTCGTAGATGGACATCACCATGATAGGTCTTCGTGCGCGTAGGAAAATTTTCGTTTCCCATGCGACGTTCCCCAACATTAAGTCCAAAAGAACAGAGTAACGCCTTAAGCAAGATGACATGATGTAGATGGACAATCTCATATCAACGACATAGCCCATCTTGTTACCCTTGATGGCAACTACTTAATGTGTGCCTTGCTGCCCCTATTGTCATTGGGAAAGGTCACCACATGGTAGAATCCAAAACCAAGCACTTCTCCCATTGCAAGAATCATAGATCTAGTTGGCCAAACCCAAGACTCGGAGAGACTTACAAGGATATAAAATCATGCATATAAGAAATCAGCAAAGACTCAAATATATATCATAGATAATCTGATCACAAATCCACAATTCATCGGATCTCGACAAACACACCGCCAAAGAAGATTACATCGGATAGATCTCCATGAAGATCATGGAGAACTTTGTATTGAAGATCCAAGAGAGAGAAGAAGCCATCTAGCTACTAACTACGGACCCGTAGGTCTGAAGTGAACTACTCACGAGTCATTGGAGGGGCGATGATGATGCTGAAGAAGCCCTCCAACTCCAAAGTCCCCTCCGGCAGGGTGCCGGGAAGGGTCTCCAGATGAGATCTCGCAAAAACGGAAGCTTGCGGCGGCGGAAAAGTATTTTCGAGGCTCCCCTGATTTTTTGCTGAATTTATGGAATATATAGGCCAAAGATCTAGGTCAGGGGCGGCCAGGGAGGCCACAAGCCCTGACACCGCCGCCTCCCCTGGTGGCGGAGTGGGAGCTTGTGGGCTCACTGGAGCCCATTTGGCTTGGCCCACATGCCCCCTGATCTTCTTCCATTCGGGAAAAAATCATTTCGGGGATTTTATTCCGTTTGGACTCTGTTCCAAAATCAGATCTGAAAAGAGCAAAAAACACAGAAAAAACAGGAACTAGCACTTGGCACTGAATTAATAAATTAGTCCCAAAAAAGATATAAAAGGTACATAAAACATCCAAAGATGACAAGATAACAACGTGAAACCATCAAAAATTATAGATACGTTTGAGACGTATCAACTCCCACTAAAAAAATACATCCCTCGTGTCATTCGAGTGGTGCATGATCCAAATTCACTAACTCAAGTCTGATCATCACGTGAGTTGAGTATAGTTTCAGTGGTAAACATCTCTATGCTAATCATATCAACTATACGATTCATGCTCGACCTTTCGGTCTCTTGTGTTCCGAGGCCATGTCTGCACATGCTAAGCTCGTCAAGTTTAACCCGAGTGTTCCGCGTGAGCAACTGTTTTGCACCGGTTGTATGTGAACGTTGAGTCTATCACACCCGATCATCACGTGGTGTCTCGAAACGACAAACTGTCGCAACGGTGCACAGTCGGGGAGAACACAATTTCATCTTGAAATTTTAGTGAGGGATCACCTTATAATGCTACCGTCGTTCTAAGAAAAATAAGGTGCATAAAAGGATTAACATCACATGCAATTCATAAGTGACATGATATGGCCATGATCTTGTGCTTCTTGATCTCCATCACCAAAGCACCGGCATGATCTTCTTGTCACCGGCGCCACACCATGATCTCCATCATCGTGCCTCCATCGAGGTTGTCGTTCTATCCATGCTATTACTACTAAAGCTACAACCTAGCGATATAGTAAATGCATCTGCAAACACAAACGTTAGTTTAAAGACAACCCTATGGCTCCTGCCGGTTGCCGTAGCATCGACGTGCAAGTAGATATTAACTATTACAACATGATCATCTCATACATCCAATATATCACATCATGTCTTTGGCCATATCACATCACAAACATACCCTGCAAAAACAAGTTAGACGTCCTTTAATTTGTTGTTGCATGTTTTACGTGGTTGCCATCGGTATCTAGTATGATCGCATCTTACTTACGCAAAAACCACAAGGATATGTGCAAATTGCTATTTAACCTCTCTCCAAGGAACGCCTCGGTCAAAACCAATTCAACTAAAGTTGAAGAAACCGACACCCGCCAGTCATCTTTATGCAACGAGTTGCATGTCAATCGACGAAACCAGTCTCTCGTAAGCCTACGAGTAATGTCGGTCCGGTCCGCTTCAATCCAACAATACCGCCGAATCGAGAAAAGACTAAGGAGAGCAGAAAATCGAACATCAACACCCACAAACCTTTTGTGTTCTACTCGAGATAACATCTACGCATGAACCTAGCTCATGATGCCACTGTTGGGGAACGTTGCATGGGAAACAAAAAATTTCCAACGCACACGAAGACCTATCATGGTAATGTCCATCTACGAGAGGAGATTAGATCGACATTCCCTTGTAGATCGCTAAGCGGGAAGCACTAAGAAACGCGGTTGATGTAGTGGTATAGCTTCGTGATTCAAATCACCGTCGTCCCAGGATCCGTTCCGATCTAGCGCCAAATGGACGACACCTCCGCGTTCAGCACACCTACAGCTCGATGACAATCTCGGCCTTCTTGATCCAGCAAGAGAGACGGAGAAGTAGATGAGTTCTCCGGCAGCGTGATGGCGCGCCGGTGGTGGTGATGATCTATTCCTGCAGGGCTCCGCCCGAGCTCTGCAGAAATCCGATCTAGAGGACGAACTACGTGGTATAGGTTTGAGTTGCACGTGGAAAAAGTTGTGTCTCAAAAGCCCTAAAACCACCAGTATATATAGGAGGAGGGGAGGGGCTAGCCTTGGGGATCAACGGAGACCAAGGGCTGCCGATGGCAGGAGGTGGACTCCCGTCCCAATTCGATTTGGGGGAAGGAGTCCACTACTTCCTTCCCACCTCCCTCTTTCCTTGTTTTTTCTTTTCCTTTGGTTTTTTCCACTTGTGGCGCCATAGCCATCTTGGGCTGGCCTCACCATCCCACTAAGGGCTGGTGCGCCACCCTAGGGTCATTGGGCTCACTCCAAGGTGGGTGGGCCCTCCCGGAGAATACCCGGAACCCATTCGTCACTCCCGGTACACTACCGATAATGCTCGAAAACTTTTCGGTGACCAAATGAAACCATCCTATATATCAATCTTCGTTTCCAGACCATTCCAGAGACCCTCGTGACGTCTGTGATCTTATCCGAGACTCCGAACAACCTTCGGTCACCAACACATATAACTCAACTATACTAAAACATCATGGAACCTTAAGTGTGCAGACCCTGCAGGTTCGAGAACTATGTAGACATGACCCGAGACACTCTTCGGTCAATATCCAATAGCGGGACCTGGATGTCCATATTGGATCCTACATATTCTACAAAGATCTTATCAGTTGAACCTCTGTGCCAAGGATTCATATAATCTCGTATATCATTCCCTTTGTCCTTCGGTATGTTACTTGCCCGAGATTTGATCGTCGGTATCCCTATACCTATTTCAATCTCGTTACCGCAAGTCTCGTTACTCGTTCCGTAATACAAGATCCCATGACTCACAATTGAGTCACATTCCTTGCAAGGCTTGTATGTGATGTTGTATTACCGAATGGGCCTCGAGATACCTCTCCGTCACACAGAGTGACAAATCCCAGTCTTGATTCATGCTAACTCAACGAACACCTTCGGAGATACATGTAGAGCACCTTTATAGTCATCCAGTTAGGTTGTGACGTTTGATACACACAAGGTATTCCTCCGGTGTCAGTGAGTTACATGATCTCATGGTCATAGGAATGAATACTTGACACGCAGAAAACAATAGCAACAAAATGACACGATCACATGCTACGTTCATAGTTTGCATCTAGTCCATCACATGATTCTGCTAATAATGTGATCCAGTTATCAAGTGACAACACTTGCGTATGGTCAAAAAACCTTAACCATCCTTGATCAACTAGCTAGCCAACTAGAGGCTTGCTAGGGACATTGTTTTGTCTATATATCCACACATGTATTTATGTTTTCATTCAATACAATTATAGCATGGATAATAAACGACTATCTTGAAACATGAAATATAATAATAACTATTTTATCATTGCCTCTAGGGAATATTTCCAACACCCATAGCAACGGCAACGAGCAAGAACAAAGCAACTATTTTTTTGTGGTTTTTGGTATAAGACTCTAAAGCAAAAACTAAAAAGCAAACTTAACAAGACTAAAAAGCAAAGGTAAAGGATAGCGTGCAACTCCCCTATCTTGAAGATTGGAGTCCCCGGCAACGACGCCAAAAAATTTCTTGATAAAGAGGTGATGGATATACTTCTCGCCTCTCGTTGGTTACCCCAAGTGGAAGGTGGAGATGTAGTCAGCATCAGATTTCCCTTACACGGGGACCGTAAGGTTTATCGAACTAGGAGGACTTCGAGGCTCAACAAGTAGGTGTCTTCCACCCTGGCGCTAGTAGAAGACGTGGACCGGCACACACAACAAATAAGTTTGCTCCCAACAAGTACAGAGAGGTTGTCAATCTCTCCGACCTTGTAGTTTGCAAAGGATCAAAACACAAGCGAGAAAGTAATAGTGATTGACGGAAAAGTAAATGAAAGCGGTAAATGATGGAGGCGTAAATAATGATGGTGATATGGACCGGAGTCACATGATGTTCACTAGTGATGTCTCTCTCCCAAAAGATGATAAACAACTATGCTTGGGTAAACAAATCATAGTTGGGCAATTGACAGAATTATGATCGCACCGCAATGCTAATTATGCTACTTGATAGTTCGAGGTTCAATAGTAATGGGCAGTATGCCAAGACAAGTAGACCGTTTATTCATTAGCATCTACTTACTAATCATCCACCTTGAGATATCTATCCAGAACATCTCGCCGGTATTAAGTTGCGAGCCCCACCCAAAGTGTAAACTCAAAGCAACTGACAACTTCATTAACGAACTATGTGTAAGGTAAACAATCCTTGCAACCGTGGTCACAAGCACCGTTGTTTTCTCCCTGGTGGCAACAAGCACATTGCCTAGTCTCATGTTTCTATCACTCAAGCTAGACATCGAGGGGCATGAACCCACAATCATGCATAACGCTCCCTCTTGGAGTTACAATCTACTACTCGGCCAAAGCAATAAATAACAACGGAGAACATGCATGAATCACTAAGGAACATATAATAAACAAATAATCAAATATATAACTCATAACAATCTGAAAATAATCTCATAATCCATCGGATTCCAACAAACCGAGAATAGCAATAGCAAGAGAATTACATAGATGCCTTGATCATGTAGGGCAGCTCACAAGGACTAACCATTGAACCACAAGATTGGAGAGAAGACGTCACATAGCTACTGGTCATGGACTCGTGGTTCAAGGAGGACTACTCACGGCACGTCCGGGAAGCGTCCATGGCTGCGGAGATGCTCCCGGAGGTCAATCCTCCCTCCGACACGGTGCTGGGAAGAGGTCTCCAGACGCTCCCGATCTCGGAAGCGCTGCGGCGGCGGAACGATGGTGAAATTCGTGATTCCAGAAATTGTGGAAGGGTTTCCTCTCGGGACTCTAAATATAGGCCAAAGGAGGGCACCGGAGGAGGTGGGGCCCACCCAGGCGTCCTCCTGGCGCATCCTAGGGCCTAGCGGCGCCAACAGGTCGCCTGGGCAGCCCCTGGCCCCCCTTTGGCCCATCTTCAGTGATCCGGAAGCTTCTGTTTCGCCGATTTTTTTATATTTTTTTTGGATTTTTTCGGCTTCGGAAAATTGGGTAAAAGCCCGTGCAAAGTAGACATCAGGAGACAGAAACTGGCACTGGGTGCACTGAGTTAGTAGGTTAGTCCAAATATGTGTAAAATGATATAAAAGTGTAGCAAAACATATAACAATGTCACCCAAAAGATCATGGAACAAGCAGAAATTATAGATAAGTTTGCGACGTATCAGCATCCCCCTCTTTAAGGTAGGAAATTCTTGAGGCCTCTCGTTTCCTCGATCTTTCAAGAGCAGCCAAGCCCTTTACGCGCCGCTTGAGATCAGTGCGAAGAGCCCTCTCGTCCGGGGATAGGGACCTGGATTCTTGCACCACATCCAACTAGAGGATGACATCAAGAGCCATAAGAAGTTGAAGCTTGTAGTCCGAGAAGAGGCTCTTGCTCCACGATCTTGAAACATGCGCCATGGATTTCAGCTTGTGATTTATAACATGAACCGGCTGGGTGTGGGTGGAAGGCGCCGACCATGCTTGCTTAACCTTATCCTTAAAACCCTGCATTTTAGTCCAGAAGGATTCAAAGCAGAAGGACCAAGGCTTCTGAGGACCACTCTTGTTGGAGAGCAGAAGAGGACAATGGTCCAAGAGGGGGGACGACAGAGCATGAAGCATGTGGTTCTCAAAACACAGATCCCAACTTGAGTTGCAGAAAGCTTGATCAAGCCACACCAGAGTTGGCGATTCCCGCTCATTGCTGCACGTGAACTTTCTATTCAGAAGCTCTAATTCTTTCACCTGACATGTGGTGAGGGCATGCCTGAATTGGCCCATAAGGCGGAAGTTTAGATTGTCGTTATTTTTATCCTCTGCTTGATAAATGAGATTGAAGTCATTAATGATGAGCCATTTCGTGTCATCGGCGGGACAGGTGGCGATCGCTTCCGCAAGGAAATCTCCCTTTTCAGCATCGATGGTGGGACCATAAATCGTGGTGAGCTTGAAAAAGGCGCCGCAGGCCCGGATGGTGACATCAGCCGAGATCAGGTAAGTGCTAATGTGGATATTGGTGATGTCGATAGGGTCATCGTTCCAAAGCAAGAGGATGCCCCCGCGAGAGCCCACAGCCAGACGGTGCGCGAAAGATCGAAGCCTGAAGCCGCCAACATAAGCCACAGTTTGATGATCAATGAAATCAAGCTTAATCTCTTGGATACATGCAATGTGGCAAGGGGTGTCCACGAGGAAAGCATGAACAAAATCTTTGCGTCCTTGATCGTTTAGCCCTCGGGTGTTCCAATCCGCGATGCTGAGGTTTGGTCCAATCATGGGGACGAAGCGCGAAGCAAAAAAAAGTAGCGGTCGAGTGCAGAGAAGAGGGACGCAGCAGACTAAGCATCATCAGCCTGAGCAACTGGGTCGAGGCCACCTGGCCCTCCCATGGCGACGAGGGCTTCATCCGCCTCAGTCATGCTGCGAATGTTCAGCTTGAAAAGCTTGGCCAGTGCATCGACTGTCTTGGTTGGCAACTGAGACTTGAACTTGCTAAGATACTCCTTTCTAGCCTGCATGAGAGGCATCCCTTCAAAGTCAATCCCCATCCTAGAGCTAAGAACGTGAATGGATTTATCCATGGCATGCAACTTTGGTTTAGAACACAGGCAAGCACTGCGTCTAACTTCAGAGAGGGGCTGAGTGGAGGTCCGCCGGGCGCGCGACGTGGTCACCGCGGGACGCGGCAGAAGAGGCGACTGAGGCCAGTCGAACATGTCATCCACGGAGCTCAGGACAGGGTCAGTGATTTGTGCAAGAGCAGTGCCACTTTCAACTTGGTTTCCTCCAGCTTGCGCCCGCGCCGCAACAGGGTTAGCCAAAACGTTGTCGCCAACCGCGTCATTTTTAGGAGTTTTATCCCAGTCGGAAGGCACACGCCTTTGCCGCAGGAACAAAGGCGATGGTGTGGCTTGAGAGGGGACGGAGGGGGCCACCATGCTGCTCCTCGACGCATCTTCCTCCTCCCAAGAGCTTGGCAGGGGTACCTCGACAGTCGAGGGAGGGGGAGGCGAGGCAAGCCGTGAAAAGCCCAAGGAGAGGGCGCGCGGAGGTTCCTTGATGGCAACAGACCAGTCCCGCAAGCCGCGGGGGGAGGCGAAGTGGTGATGCTTGCCTTCAGCTTCATGCAGTCCACGACGATTGAAGATGGCAACGCAGGGGCGGAGCAACGGAAGCCCCCATATCCGCCCCGAGGAGTGGCTGGAGGAGCGGCCTGATCGACGCTCACGACGCTGGCTTTCCGCCCTCGTGCGGTCTCCGGCACGATGGGCGCGGGAGGAGTCGCGCCCCGACACTTAAACATAGGATTAAAAACTGCATTGAATTTTCATGGAGAGATGATAGATGAATAGGGGGCACATGTGATACTGACGTGATATTTTGGAGAAGAATGGTCAACAACTAGCATTAGAGGATGTTAGTTCCTGTTGCGCTTCATTCAGAGATATGTGCCTTGCATAATGTCATGCATAACTAGAGGTCCATTTTCTGTTTAATAAAGATATGCCAATGACTTTTTCCCGATTCCTGACTTTCAGAGGTAATGGATGCACAATTACAATATCCACTCTTCAGATATAAAAGAAAAGGGCTTGACGATCCTTATTGAATATCTGGAAACAGCTGAACTTATTGTTTGTACATAAATCAACAAACATATGTCCAATTAGTTGTTTCCAGTAACCAACGAACAAATCAAAAACAACAATTTAGAGTTTCAATTGATGGAATTAGTTCAGTTAAATCTTGAGTCTAGCTAGGTTGTTACCTGACAGAAACATCATGCTGCCCGTGCCGTCGACCCAGCACATCGAACCCCGTCCAACTCCGCATGAGGACAAGCCATTATGCGAGTCATAGATCTGGTGTGTGAACTTTTCCACCTTGCACCCATTGTATGGCACCACCATGAGTGTGAACTTCTGCAATTTCGTTTTATGGAGACCACACCACTCTTCGCCATCCAACGTAGCAGTAGAACCACCGGAGCAAGCTACCACCGGGGCTCCAAGCCAACACCGCAGTATCCCGCCAAACCTTCCTCAAGCCTCCTTCATTCCCTTCTTCCTCCTGGCTCTATCTAACTCGCTGGCTGCAGGAAAGAGAGGTGTTGCCGCTGTGCACCTCATCTCCCCCTTCGTGCGCAGGAGACGGGTACCGCCATGACATCCTCAACGCTCCTCGCGCCCTCTCCTTCTTCCTGCCTCTCACCCTAAGCTCTGTTTCTCGCACAAGTGCAACGCCATCGTAGACATGGAGAGACCGCGTCGGAGCTCTCCATCTCGCTCAGAACCGGCGAGGAACGACACCGCCATGAACTTGGAGTTCAAGCCCCGCCGCAAGACCTCCTCCCACGCCTTCTAGATTGCCTCCACGTTGTCCCCGCAATAGGATCCGACCCCTGCCATGCCTCCTCGATCGGATCTGGACGGATATCGGCGCCGCCACGCCGCCTGGCTTCTGCATCGCGGCCAACCTCCACCTCCAGCTCGCTGCAGAGCCTCCAGCTCGAAGCCAAACCGCTCCAGCGTGCCTGAGACCCCACCGCCATCGGATCCGCGCGGAGGCTTTGCCCGAAGGACGCAAACGGTGCGCGGCGAGGGGAGGAGGAGAAGGAGGGAGGGGCGGACGCGATATGCGTCGGAGTGACAGCTGCCCAAGGGCTTTTTTGACAAAACGAAACATTTTTTTCCACTTAATAAAGGGCCACGGGTTGATTTTGAAAAAATAGAGGGACTTTTCTGAAAAACACCACGACGTACGACCAGAACAATATTTGCTTTATTACTAGGTAGAGATTAGATAGAGGTAGATAGGTAGATGACATACTAGTAGTAGAAGGGCTCGTCCGTTTCCACCTTTGTTCTTTCTCTCTCTTGTCTCTACCTTTTTATCGTCACTAGCAAAAGGCCCGTGCGTTGCAACGGGAGAAAGAAATACCACACGCTCTTAATTTATAAAAAATGGTCTATAATCCGAGAATTTGTAGTTACGACACAAACAAAAATGGTTTTATCCTACAAAAGTGCAGTTCAAAATTTCACAGGCCTTCTATTTTAACACGGCTTGCATGCAGATTTAATACGTACAAAGAATCGGGCAAGTGACTTCAGTTTTATCTCTAATCCTGATTTTGTTGACATGTTCATCCCTAATCCGGATGAGTACCGGTATGAAAGAAAGACGAATAATGACTTACTACCTCCGTTCCTAAATATAAGACCTTTTAGAGATTACACTATAGACTATATACGGATGTATATAGACATATTTTAGAGTATAGATTCACTCATTTTGCTCCGTATATAGTCTATAGTGTAATCTCTAGAAGGTCTTATATTCAGGAACGGAGGGAGTATTTATTAAGATTGCATCCTAGAGTATTTTTATTAAATGTTTAACAGGTAAAATAACATCATATTTAAATTATACACATTTTCTAATCAAATTTCATATATAATATGTTAAATTTAGAGTTACGGTTTAGAAGATATGAGTATTTTAAAAACATTTAAAATATACTATGGGTTAATATTAAAAATAACATGACGGACTAAGAATACCTATTTTCTTTAGGAAGGTATAGGAAAAGGGTTCGTGCGTTGCAACGGGAGAAAACAGTAATGACCATGTAAAATGATACCGAGTTTAAGTAGGATCAGAGTTGAAATAGCGTCCACCTCCAATTCCTGTACCATGGGTTCGGTTGGCACACCTTTGCACTATTCCGGCTCCACCTACCATCACCTTGCCCTTTTGAGTCGAGACGCGCCTCACTCACGGCTATCTCACCCGAGCTCTTTTCTTGCCTCCCCCGGGCCCTTCATTGTGCATCCTTGGTGCCTTTCATCTTCAACCACGGTTTTATGTAAACACATGTAGACATTTTAGAATATAAGATGCATCAGTTTAATTCAAGTCAAACATATTTCCGCATTCTTGCTGATATCCGTATTGTGCTAATTTGCTTGATTTAGTGAAGTCCGAACATGTTTTCTTAGATATGAACATGTAATAAAATACTCCCTTCGTCCCAAAATAATTGTCTTAACTTTGTATTAGCTTTAATATAAAGTTATACTAAGGTTAAGACACTTATTTTAAAACGGAGGGAGTAGTACTAAAAGATTATGTATGTACATTGTACGCAAGTATTGCTTGAAAGTTTTATCATTGTATGAAGAAAACGAAATGGAAATAGCTAATCATGCCTCTATCGGTAAGGAGAAGCAAAATACATAACGCTAGTTTTATTTAGTTCCTAACTTACGCCTTGCCCTAATCACTTTCAGGTTGTTGCCGGCGTGCCGGCGCCTCCCGTCGTGACCGGCGAGCTTTCTTTCTTTCTGTGCACTCACTTCATGCTATCTTTCAATCAATCAAATCAATATCTCAGCTGATTAGCCATTGGGTCATCCCATCTCTCTGTTTACGTTTACATTGATCAAGCAAAGGACAAATTAGATGCCACTCAAGGGCTGATGAAGGATCAGGCTGCTGTTGCATCTCGTCTCCATAGACCAAAATAGAGGAAAGGGCAGCACATGGGACATGAGCCACACCGAAGCCATGGCTTAGATAGCCACGCACATACTGATGTAGCGATTAGCCAGTTGTGCCCTTGGTCAGCCGTCGCCACAACTCTGATCCAGATCGCCACGGCTCCGATCCAAATCGCCAACGCTGCTGCACCGCGCCCTAGCACAACCACACCCTAGCCCAGGAGCATCGCCGGCAGCGACATCCGGTGCCATAGGGCCCCGCCCTCGCCGAGGAACAACGCCAGCAGCCACATCCGGCGACATCAGGCCGCGCCCTCGTAGAGGAACATCGCCGGCAGCGACATCCGGCTCCACTGGCTCGCCCCTTCTCGGAGGAGCATCACCGACAGCGACATCCGGCGTCAACGGGCCGCGCCCTAGACGCCTCCGATCGGGCCGCGCCCTGGGCCTCGGGCGGCGGCAAATCGCGCGCGAAGGTCTCGGACAGCGCGGGAAGAAGGGCGCCACGAAGACGAGGCCGGTCGGGGTGCACGGGGGATGGGACGACAGACGATGGCAATGGCGGAGGAAGCGGGACGACGGAGGATCCAGATGAGGGTGATATGCGCCCCCTCCTCTGGACGGCAATGGATAAGCCGGGGAGGGGGTTATTAAATATAAACGAAACATTTTTTTTATAACTTAAAAACGTACAACGGGTTGAATATTGGAAAAGCGAGGGTGTTTTTGCAAAAAAGCCAGGCTTTATTATCAGGGGAGATATATATATAGATAGCTTTGTACGTGTTTTTTTGGGGCTTTGCTTTGCGGTTGCCATCGCTTTCTCTTTGCTTTAATTTCGAGGATCACTCGACAGTGGGCGGCGTGGTCCGGCGGCAGTGGCCGAACCGTAATACGATGGTCATCAACAGGGTAAACTCGGACGAGGGGGTATATACAGAGCAAATTCCGGACACGGTAAAGGAAGTCACGCGGCACTCGCTTTCTTCTCCCACACGTCTCCTCCCCGCGTCCTCCCCCTAAAAATCCCCAAATCCGACCAAACCCTAGGCAAAATCCACTCCCCTCCGCTTCCTTCGCTGCTAAGTATATCCCCTGGGCTCCGAATCTCCTACCGGGTTGGGTCTTGTAGTCGTTGGATGAGAGCTTGGGACAGTGGAGGAGGATGACGGTGATGGAGCTCAAGGCGCTACCGCTCGGTTTCCGGTTCCACCCCACCGACGAGGAGCTCGTCAGGCACTACCTCAAGGGGAAGATCACGGGGCAGATCAAGAACGAGGTCGAGGTGATCCCGGAGATCGACGTCTGCAAGTGCGAGCCGTGGGACCTCCCAGGTACTGCTTCTCCTGCCGCCTCTTGTGTGTGGGGATGTTTTGGTCTTGGGAGCTTGGATGATCGTCTCGTATGGGGTTGGACTCGGGGGCTACTGGCTATTTTTGGGTCTTTTGTTTTGCGGTTTCTGATTTTGGTCGCTGCGAATCGTGCCTAATTTGGGTTCTTGAGTTTGATTTCCCCCCATTTTGAACGCGTTGCTGTTCATATAACCACTCCAGCAAGTCTGTTGTTGCGTTTCTCCGTCGGTGCGTTCGGTTTGCGGGATTCTGATCCCTAGGACAACAAACATTTTTTTTAGCTCGTTGGATTCACTGGTTGATTCTCGCGGTTTGCATCGTGCTGTTTGGAGGCTGCAAAATTCAGTAAAAAAGGTCTTCGGGGTGCTGATATTTGATACGATTCCCTTGATGTCTGCTATATTTCTCTAGTATACCCTCTTTCCGAGATGCGATTTGGTGCGATGCTGCTGGAACTATTGGGCATGGTGCTATTTAGTAATTTGAATGTCATACCTTTGGATCAAGATTCCATTTCTTCTGACGCGGGTATTGTGGTGCTTGCAGATAAAGCTTTGATCCGCTCGGAGGATCCAGAGTGGTTCTTCTTTGCACCCAAGGACCGCAAATATCCCAATGGAAGCAGGTCAAACAGGGCGACGGAGGCCGGGTACTGGAAGGCTACCGGGAAGGACAGGGTCATCAAGTCCAAGGGCGAGAAGAAAAAGCAGCATATGATTGGCATGAAGAAGACCCTTGTGTTCCACCGAGGACGTGCTCCAAAAGGGGAGCGCACTGGTTGGATTATGCACGAGTACCGCACCACCGAGCCAGAGTTTGAGTCTGGCGAGCAGGTCTGGGCCTCTATCTGTTTCTTTTTCTGTTTTTTTGTGGCGGTGCTGTTAGATTCTGTTCACAGTTCGGTCCTAAGTATGTTCTTAGATATAACAGGCTCATCGACGAACATCCTGGGAAACCTACCAGTTTGATTTTAGCCTATAAAATGAAGTAATAACATAATCAACACAGTACAGATCCGATTGTCTGCACGCTTTAGTAGTCAAAAATGAATAAACATTTTCTTTTTGCCCCTGTATTGGAAATAGTTTCTACTACCTCAATTGTCTGATACTTCTGCTTTGATATTTGTGTACTTTCAGGGTGGCTATGTTCTGTACCGCCTATTTCAAAAGCAAGTGGAGAAAACTGAGCGCTCCATTCCGGAGGAAATGGATAGAAGTGGCTACTCTCCCACTCCATCTCGTTCTACTCCTGACAATATGGAAGCAAACGAGGAAGCTATCACACTCATAAATAAGGAATCTCCTGAATCTGGTCTGCATGGATGTCCAATTGAGTTGCCATGTACAATTGAAACTCTGGGCGCCCCGGTTACAAGGTGGCTTGCAGACCGAAATGGCAATCCCGGGACAGATGAAGCAAACGATGTAGGCATGCCTTTTCATCGTGGTGTCGATGAAAGTCCCAAGGTGAGCAGAACTGTGTACCTCTATATCATGCAATATTTAACTGTACAGTCTCTCAAAGTGAGTTCAGGTCCTGAAGTCCTCATAATGATTTATGATGTATAATAGCAGGCCGATCTGTCAGTTGGCTCTCTGGCTCACCTAATTGATTCACAGACGAAAAATCTCGGTTCTCATGAGTTTGCCACCGTTTCTGCCCCCATGTTACCGGATGACCATTTGGACAATCTTCTACTTCATTTAACTCATAATTCGGTGGAAGATTTCTTGAATGAAACAATTGCTGATCCAGACGAGCTTTCGTCAACTGCATGTAAAGTTCAGTACGATTCAGACAATGGGATTATGCAGGTAATATTTATTTTTTGCATCTGCTGTATATGTTACGATTATTGTCTGCCTTCTTATATATGTTTGTTCTCTGTAGGCTCAGGGTGATTTGCTATATGATGATCCAAACTGGTTTGGTAATTTTCTGTCAGATGACACAAATCCACAACCAAGTGGATTATATGAGAATGCACCATTGCTTCCTTATGGCACTAATCCTGATGTACTTTCCATGGACTCCGGCGACGAGTCCTTGCAAGATTTGTTCAATAGCATGGACGATTCAAGTTGGCAGAATGATGTATGGAGCAACGGATTTGGATTTAATCCCATGCATCAGCAGTTACAGTCTACTGTGCATCCGAACTATATATTTTCTCAACAGGGCATTGCACGCAGGAGGCTTCGGCTACTAGATTCATTGTCTGATGTCAATGTTGAGAGTAGAGAGAGCATGACCAGAGATGAACATGAAGATGAAGAATCAGATATTGTAACTTCGAAATATAGGAGTGAATCTGTTGAATCATCTGCAGATGTAGATGAGTCTGAGTCAACCGGGGTTACTATTATGAGCCGGCGCCGTGCTCTAACTAAAAGTGTGCCTTCCGACCGCGATGATGCTGAATCAACGGGGATTACTATTATGGGCCGGCGCTCTGCTCCAAGTTCAAATGCGCCTTCCGATGAAGCTGATGCTGAGGCAACAGGGATTAATATTGTGAGCCGACGCACTGCTCCAAGTTCAAGCACAGATAACTCATTTACCACCGAACAGGGGACTGCAGTGCGAAGGTTGCGGCTACAATCGAACCTTGACGCAGGATCATGTTCCAGTGTTGATGGTTTGTCAAGTTGCATTATAGAACATGGAAGTGAAAACGAAGGGCTGGAAGCTGAGGTGAGGGCTTCTTACGCTTGAACTAATTTTTCAACTGAACTTTTGTGGTAAAAGATAAATATTGGAGGTCCTACGGTTAGTTTCATTGTAGAATGCGTGGAAGTTGTCTTTGTTTATGACCTGTTCCTGGGCCCTCTTTATTCGGCCTGTCAATGAATTCCTGCATGACAATGATGCCTGGCAATGATCTAAAGTTTGTAATCTATGTCGTTGAAGTAATACTATAATGTTTTGGTATTTGCCTTCCAGATTGACGAGCATGTGGATACAAACTTCCTTGATGATGTTGGTTTTGCTGGCAACAGTCATGCTGATGAGCATATGTACATGCCTGATCATGGTAACTAGTCTGCTGAGCTATTATACATCTTGTTATCTTGTTATTGTTGCTTCTGCTTTGATAAGCCTATTCAACATATTACTGACATGCTGATGCTGCAATGCTTGATCCAGAAGCTAATTCTCTTACGAGGCTGCGGAAGACAGCAGAGAAAAGCGACAAGGAGAACAAGCAGGAGTGTGGTCCCCAGTCACATGTGAGAGCACCAAGGAAGAGGGGAGGCTTCGCAGCACGCATGATCTTGCCAGTTCTGTCGGTGGCTCTTCTCGTTCTTGTTAGCGTTGGGGTCTACGGATGGGCATAATAGCTCTCTTAAAATGGGATTTAATGTGTCACATTTTCCCCACATCGGCTGTGAGCATTGTACATACTGTGTCTTACTGCCCGCGTTTAGACGGTTGTAAGACAGAGAAGTGTTTGTTCCCCTTTCGGCGGGGAAGTGTAAGTGAGGTAGCAAATGAGAAGCGGGATGAAGCAAGGAGCAAGTGTTGCTGTAGATGCCTGTGACTTGGTACATGCTAGTTTTCGTTTTTCTGTCACCGCAGGTGTTGGCAACCAGGTTGTAGTCATCCATTATGCGTGTTGTTGTGATGTTGTAAGGTCTGAACCTAATTAGATCTGTTGCAGATCCTTTTTCCCATTTTGTGGAACTTTGCAGTCGCTTCATTTTTAGTGATGCAGTTGCTTCATTTTTAGTGATTCATCTCCCAATTTTAAGCGGGGTGAAATACTACCTGAGCTCTCAGCAGTCAGCACCAGCACACATCTGGTAAAAAAGAAAACCGAGGTAAAGTAATTGCCGCCCTGCCGCCGCCGCAGCGAGAAAAAGAAGAGATGTGGACTTTTTCAGACTTTAATCTGAAACTATAGCATAAACTAAACTTTGTATGAAACTATTTCACGATGTGACCCTTTTAAAAATGTTAGAACCTGTGGCGTTTGCTGCTGCAAGTAACAACGCCACTCTACTGTGGTGTTTTTGTTTCGCCTGGGTCAACGCATGCCTGCACATGCACCTGCATGCGGTCTACACATGGCCGGCCAATGGAGTACTAGATATCATCCAAAGCATTTCGCTGTTGTTAAGATGGTTACTACTCCTAAATGGCCGGCCAACGAAGAAGGGATGTCAGGGGGGCTAGCGCTGGCCGTGAATCACTGTAGATCGAATTTTGATCACGAATTCCTATAACGATCACCGTTCACATATCCATGCATTAGATCATGGTTTAAGGAAATTTAGAGAAGGGATGCCAGGGTACTGTAGCTTCCCTGACTTCCCTCCCAATGTCACAGGATCTGAATCCATCAAATTGAATAGCCAAGCATAAGCTAGTGCAAATACTCTGCTTTATATTAAAAATGGCCTTGTGAGTTGTGACCATTGTAACTACTAGTAGTACTCAAGAAATCGTTTGAGCACTTGTGTCCGTGTCTTACTGGTAAATCTGAGAATGGTTTTAAAAAAACTGGTTAAAATGGTTTGGTTTTTATATTGGGCCTTGATTGGCTTAGGTTTAATTGGGTTGAGGCTTTTTAAGTTTGGTTTGGTTTGGGTTTACAGAAAAAGTAATTTGGATATGGCTGGTTATGGGCCTAAACCGTTTTATGTATTTTGGGCTTGAACTGTGGGTAGAACCCGGTTATTGCATTGGTTCGGCCACCTTCTCCTCCGGTCCTCCCTCCCGAGTCCCGACTCAGCCGCCGCACGCACGAGTCGCTCCTCCCCGCCGGCTGCAACACGCCCGCACGGCCGCACCACCTCCTCCTCACCGGCCGCTACACGCAGGTCTCCTCCCCGCCGTCCGCCGCACGCAGGCCTCCTCCCCGCCGTTAGCCGTCGCCGCACGCAGCCTCCTCCCCGTCGGCCGCCCTCTCCCCGACCGCGGCGCCTGAGCCTCCAAAGATCGCGTGGCGCGGGCAGTAGCGGTTGCCCCCTTCCCGGACCATCACTTGGTAAGCCTCCCTCACCTCCCCTCCCCTCCCCTCCCGTGATTGCTTCCTTCTGCGATTTAGGTGAAAAATACTGCTTGTTTGGTTTCGTGGGGAATCTGATGAAGAAGTCAGTATCAATTCTCAAAACGTCTCTTGCAATCTAGGTGAAAAGTACTGATTGTCGGTGCTCCATGGAACTGGTGCTGCCTACTTTTCTGGCAATCAGTATCAATTCTTATTGCCGTGATGTGCTGGTGAAAAATACTGGAACTGGAACTGGAACTGGTGCTCCATGGAACTGGAACTGGTGCTCCATGGAACTGGTGCTGGTGAAAAATACTGGCAATCAGTATCAATTCTTATTGCCGTGATGTGCTGCCTACTTTTCTGTTTAGGAACTGGTGTTGAATTCTTTGCTATTACCTGGTGGTATAATTTCCATGGAACTCGTGCTGAATTCTTTACTGTGTACAAAAATGGCATCTTGGTTGGTTACTTACTGGGTCTTCTCTGAATGTGTTGATTTCTCGTGGCTGTTTGAGAATCCATTGTACGCCGTGTGAACATACTCATCTGTATCCTCTTGTTTTGGTCTGGATGAAATATAAATGGTGTCGCTTTGATCTGTGTCCTCTTGTTTTGGTCTGTCAGACCTTGATCATCTGTAAATGTGTGCAGTCCTTAACTTAGCAAATGTCTTTGTGGACAAGTACATGAAATGCCATGCTGCTGTGGTGACACATCTGTGCCATAGTTAATGTTCAGTAGTAATTCCAAGCTAAAATATCCATGATAAGATTTGCAAGCTGGGATAGTTCATGTTCTGTATTTGACGTGCTACTTTGGTTCATGCATACACTCCTGTTTGATGATGGAGATAACGGAGACTGATGCATATGTTGTTTCTTTGTCTAATATACTCTGCTGGTTTAAATTTGATTCTATATGTTTAAATGGTTTGGTTTTTTCCCATGCAGTGTGCTCTAAAAATTTGAGGAATGTCTACCTCAGAGGGTTCTGAGACTGCCGATTCCATGGATGAGGATACGAGCGAAGTACCACATGCTAGAAGGTCCAAAGTATGGGAGCACTATGAACAAGAACTGGTTGTCGTAGAAGGAGACCCCAAGGCCGTGCGCAAATACTGTCGAGGGCAATTTCACACCAAGTTTGGGACAAGTAGTTTGAGAACCCATATTGCAGAGGCTTGCCGATCAATTGAGGATGCTTGCAGGAAGAGGTTCCTATTGACAATGAAAAAAAAGCCATCCGAAGGCCTGTTAGTGTTTGATGAAAAAGTTAGTCGTGAACTAATGGTCAAGTTTTGCATCCATGCTGAGATCCTCTTTCTTAAGTTTGAAGATCCACACCTTCAGCCATGGATTGACTCATTGTAGTCAGCATTTCAAATCAAGGGTCGTCACACGATTCGTGATGATGCACTGAAGATGTATAAGGGAATGAAGAAAGATATCGAAGTTGAGCTCCAAAATTTGGACTCCCGCATTTGCTTAACATCTGACATGTGGACATCATCACAAAATTTGGGCTACATGTCCATCACCGCCCATTATATCGATGCAGAATTCAACTACAAGAAGAAGATCATAAGTTTCACAGACGTGAAGTATCCCCACACAGGCTATGCAATAGAAGAAGAAATTGTTGGTTGCTTAACAGAATGGGGCATAAGGGGCAAGCTATTCACTTTGACACTAGATAATGCGAGTAATAACACTAATGCATGTGACGAGTTAATAAAGTATCACAAGCATGAGCTGCTCCTTGAAGGTCAACATTTGCATGTCAGGTGTTGTGCACACATTCTTAATATCTTGGTTCAGGATGGAATGAAAATAATCCATGGAGCCATTGACAAGATACGTGAGCTGCTGAAATATATTGACTCTTCTTCTTCAAGGCTTCAAGAATTCAATACAATTGCAATTGGGATGGGCCTGCCTTCAAAGAAAGGTATCTCTGTTGATACACCAACCAGATGGAACTCAACTTGGAAAATGCTTGTAGAAGCATTGAGATACAAATCTGTCCTCACCAGTTACGCCAATCGAAAGATGATAGAATCTCCAAGTGAGCAAGAATGGAAGAGGGCAGAAGCTATTTGTGACTTTCTAAAAGCTTTTGAAGAGCTTACCTTAATTGTTTCAGCTCACAGGAAGCCAACTGCGCATAAGTTTCTGCCAGTTGTGCTTTGTATTCGCCATGCATTGAAAGATCCTGGTTGGCAGACCTCTGATGTGCTGAAAGAATTGGCGGCAGCGATGCAAACAAAGCTGGATAAATATTGGGATCCCGAGGAGAAGGAGAATGCAGAGCCTAACCGTCGTAGAAAAAGTAAGGACATTGCCTTCAACCACGCACTTGTCATTGCTACATTCCTGGATCCAAGGAGGAAAGAAGATTACTTGGATTTCTTCTATTGCAAATTGTCTACCAACGAGGAGGAGGTTTCAAAACAAGTGGAGGTTGCTTTAGAATGGGTGAGAAAGTATTTCAAAGAATATGAGCTACTTGTAGCGACTAGCACTGCACACTCGACACCTTCTAGTCAAGGCAATACCACTATTGGATCTCCTATTGTAGGGAAAAGAAAGTTGGAAGAAGAGTTTGCCCAACACAAGTCCCATCGGAGGACACGTGTACACAAATCCGAGCTTGACGCATACTTGGAAGAAGCATCCGAGGAGGATGGTGCTGACTTTGATATCTTGGCTTGGTGGAAGAGGCATGCCGAGAAGTTTCCTATATTGGCTACCATGGCTCGTGACTTTCTTGCAATTCCTTTGAGCACTGTGGCGTCTGAAGCAGCCTTTAGCTGTGGTAAAAGGATACTTGGCGACTCCAGAAGCTCTTTGACCCCTGATATGCTAGAAGCGCTTGTTTGTGCTAAAGATTGGTTGTTCATACCAAAGAAAGGTGAGTATGTGTGGATGTAACTTGTGATATATGAAACTTGTAGTATAAAAGTGTTGATATGCCTTTAAATTAATATTTTGTTTCATTTGCAGTAGATGGACAGTAAGGACGCAGCTCACTGGAACAAGGTTATCTCTGTAAACTTTTGTAGTAGTTGTAAAAAATTTGTGGGTACCTGATAAATTTTGCTCAAATCGCTTCCTGTCTATCACAGGATTTGACAACCAAGCATGGTCATGCCTGCTACTACCTCCTTGTCTGCTTGTCTGCAGTATTATCTACCAGTGGTTTTTCTATGGAGGGACGGAGGGATGAATGGTGTGTGGCAGCAGCATCGTACCTCACCAATCACTTGTAATCATCCCCAACAGTGTATTACAGCAGCAGCAGCAGTGTATTACTGCACTTTTAAATATTATTGTTCATTTAACTCAAAGAGACTGAGTGCTAAGGGGATATGAGGTACGAGGCAGTGTATTACTGCAGCAGTGTAATATACTCTACCGGATAGTTTGTTCATTGCCAGATTGATCATTTTAAATATTATTATTCAAAATATTGTTTGGCATGTCACTGTTAAACCAAAGTTTAATATGGTTTTGTATTGGGTTTAAACCCATAGTTATGTATTGGGTTTAAACTGGTTTGGGTGAGGAAAATATTGGGTTTAGTTTGGTTGGGCTGAAAATGATATTAATTGGTTATGGTTCAGGTTTGGTTTTCATACATACGTGTATGGGTATGGTTTGGTTATGGTTTGGTTATGAACCCATTCCTAGATTTACTTACTGGAGATACTCACCTTTATTTGCCTGCTGGAAACTAATCATGTATTGTAACTAGTACTTCCTCCGTCACGGTTTAGAAGGCACAGTTAAACTTGCGTGCGTTTCTAAAATAGACAAGATTTAAGGCACGATAGCAATTACTCCTATTAATTAGTACTAGTACTACTCATACATGCGACTTCCCAATTTGCTGCTCACACATTAGTAATAATATTTTCTCAGTTGATCAGGCGCATTAGCATTTACACCTGCTACATCTTACAACTAATCGATGACTACCTTGGTCCCAGAGATTTTTCAAACGTGTCTTCTAAACCATGACAGAGGGAGTATTAGAGATACCTGTAACAGTTGGAAGGTGGTAGTATCAACTAGCAAGCAATGTTGCATAGGGCACCGGGTCACTAACAAAGCCACACACACACGACACGGCGTGCCAGTGGTGCAGGCCGCATGCAGGTGTAACAGGCATGCGTTGACCCAAGCTGCATGCAGGTGCAGCAGGCAGCACGCATCGCTGCCCAGCAACGCCATGGTTCATGCCGTTTGTCGCGTGGGTAGTAACGCCAGACCCATTGGCGTTTCTACGTGAGCTGCAACGCGAGCTAGTTAGGCGTGTGAATGTGGAGCAGAAACGTCATGGTAGACCGGCGTTTCTATGTGCAGCAGCAACGCCACGGGTTGTGACGTTTCTAAAAGGGCCAGATCGTGAAATAGTTTCGTACAGAGTTCATTTTGTGCTATAGTTTCAGATTAAGGCCAGAATAGTGAAAAAGTCCCCCTACAGACTCGGCATGAGCGAAAAACGACAAAACTGGCCCTTTGGCCAAAGTGCAGCACAAAATAAACCCTCTTCAAAATATTTCACAAAATGGTCCTCCTTCCACGACGCCCGCATGCAGGGCATCATGCTAACGGTACTTCATCCTTCATCCCTTCTTAAATATAAATCTTGTAAGAGATCTCACTACGGACTACATAAGGATGTATATATACATACTTCGTATATATGCACACTGAAACGATGTGGATGTTGCCTAGGGGGGGGGGGGTTGGATAGGCGCTTTAAAATAATCACGGTTTAGACTTTAACAAATGCGGATAAAACTAACGTTTAATTTGTCAAGCACAAAACCTAAAACAACTAGGGTCATCTATGTGCACCAACAACTTATGCTAAGCAAGATAAATAACTAAGCGATAGCAAGATATATAACAAGAAACAATATAACCATCACAAAGTAAGGTGCATAAGTAAAAGACTCAGGTAAGAGATAACCGAGGCACACAGAGACGACGATGTATCCCGAAGTTCACACCCTTGCGGATGCTAATCTCCGTTTGAAGCAGTATGGAGGTACAATGCTCCCCAAGATGCCACTAAGGCCACCTTGACCGTGTTTCCACTAAGTTCACGCCCTCGCACAATGCAAGATGCCATGTTTCCACTAAGGGACCCTTGAGGATGGTCACCAAACTCGTACAAACAAGGTTGGGGCAATCTCCACAACTTAATTGAAGGCTCCCAACAACACCACGAAGCTTCACCATAATGGACTGTGGCTCAGAGATGACCTCAAATGTTTGGTGCAATCTCCACAACCTAATTGGAGACCCCGACGCTTGCCCGGAGCTTTCCACCACAATGATTGAGCTCTGAGGCACCACTAAGCTTCTAGGACGCCAAAGCATCGATGAAGAACAATCTCTAGGGTGCCAAGCACCCAAGGGTAATAAGCTTTTCAACCTTTCACTTCCACGTATCACTGTGGAGAACTCAAACCGATGCAACTAAGGCAATGACAAGAACACACGAGTTGTCAAGTCCCTCACACTCAAATCCCTCCACAACAACAAAATCTATGATGGAATATGAGAGGAAGAACAAGGAGCTCACAAAGAACTCCAAAATCAAGATCCAAGGCGTCCCCCTCACACAGAGGAGAAAGTGATTGGTGAAAATGTGGATCTAGATCTTCTCTTTCTTCTCCCTCAAGAACTAGCAAGAATCATTGGAGGGATTGAGAGTTAGCAAGCTCTAAGAAGGTCAACACTGGGGAAGAACACGAGCTCAAGGATAGAAAATCAATGAGGAAGAAGACCACCTTTTATAGGCCTCCCCAAATCGAACACAAGCGGTAGTACCGTGCAGGGGAGCGGTACTTCCGCTTGCAGCGGTGTTACCGCCGAGCAGAGAGCGGTACTTCCGCCCAACATGGACAAAGTGACCGAAGAAGCCAGAAAAAATATTTAAGTGAAAGTGTGAGCGGCAGGGGAGGGCGACAGTACCACTAGAGCGGTACTATCGCTCCCTCACAGCAATACTTCAACTCGAAAAATAAAAAACCCCTCCAGATGCCAGAAGAAAAAAAAAAGCGGAAGATAGGCCGACAGGTGAGGGCGGCAGTAGCGCCGGAGCAGTACTACCGCTTGAGAGAGAAAACCTGCCCACAACTGTCATAACTTTCGCATACGACCTCCGAATTGAGCAAACTCAAGCTTGTTGGAAATCGTAAGACCATGCAATAATGAAAATGCCAATGATATAGATATGTGAAATCTCTATGAATGAAGAACCGACAAAAACTCTAACATCGAAAACATCATAGAATATGCACATGAACTCCGTTTTCGATGAACTCGAGCTTGTCATAAAGATGACCATAAGCTCTAATACTCACAAAGAGAAACACCAAACAAGAACCAAGAAATATGATGCATGATGCAAATGGTTTGAGCTCTCAACGAATGATATGATCAAGCTACTCACTTGGGAGCCCCCCTTGTCAGTACGACAATCTATCCTAAAATAGAAAAACCTATTAAGGGCAAACCTATACCTTGCACCTAGTCCACTTGAGCTAGATGATGATGATCTTGACTTCCTCGAGATGGTCCACCTTTTTTTATTGTTTGAAACTCCGCATTTGATTGATATGAATGAAACCCTAGATCATTCTTTTCTTGATATTATCATTGGATTTTGGTGTGATAGTGCTAGGGATTTAGGATATGAGTGTTATGAATTTGGTTAGGATATGTATACACATATATGGTGCATGGAAGAATTAGTGTAAAATTAGGAAGGAGGATGGATGGATATTTGCAAATATATGATGTATGAAAGAATTAGTGTAGAAATTTGTTGCATGGATGGTGGATATTTGCAAATGCACGGTGTATGATATTGTGGAAAATTATATGCACATATATGGTGTATGGAATAATTAGTGTAGAATTTTTGCACATGTATATACGTTTTTTGCATTTGTTTTTGTAGTAATGTGGATATTTGCACATGTATTTTTGCAGGATGGCTTCTCTTATCCATCCATCATACGATCAATTACATCATGGACGCTTCATGGCAGATGAAGGAAGTGTTTTTGATCAGCTTCACTTGAGGTCCGGTGTAGTTCAAGACAAGATGGAGTATGACGAGCCATGCATGGAGTATATTTGTCGTGGTTTTTTCACGACAGATGTCCTCGTGAAAGGACTTAGAGATGGAGCCATCGCACCTTGGTGGCGACTCAAAGGGGTCAAGCGGAAGCAAGACTCGGGTTTACCCAGGTTCGGCCCCTCCGATGGAGGTAAAAGCCTACGTCCTGCTTTGTGTATATTGATGGTGGAATCGATTACACGGGTACGTAACTCGCCTGACCTAGCTCTCGATGGATTGTAACTTAATCTTTCTACCCTAGAGACTCGCCTTTATATACTAGTCGAGGCCCTAGGTTTACAAGAGTCCAGGTCACATCATAAACCGTGACCTGACATATCTCTAAACCGTCGTGTCTCCCAAGCAAGGAAACTACCCGGCGAGTCTTCCTCTTCATGGGCCTTGAGTCGCCATCCGGGCTCTTCGGCTCGACCGTCTCTCTGCTGGAGATCACCTCACCCCTTGTGGGTCCTGGGTCTAAGCCCGTCTTGATCACGATTGACGAGTCACCATGAACCTGACCCGACCCCATATGGCGGGTCATACATCGGGTAATATCCCCAACATTAGGCCCCATATTGACTTGAATTTGTTCATGCAAATAAATCTTTATTTTTGACCATGGCAACTCACATGGAATCTCTGACTTGGCTTCTTAAAAGGTGACAAGCCACCAATCTTCATGCTCCGTCCAAATCACCAAATTACTTACGGATGCCGTCATCTCCCCCATCATTTTAGGGATCTTAGTGACGTCATCTCAACGGATCTTTCTGACTTTATCCTGTCACCCCGAGAATCCAGGCGCCATCATTTCTGATTTTTAATGTGCCTCCTCGACTCCCGCGCTTGCCGTTCCAATTTCGGCCTCGGGTCTTGTGGCGCTCCGCCTGATTACCACTGTAGCCATACGGTCGCCGCGCACACGAGCCCAGGAAATCACTCTGGCATGCACGTTTACAACAAGTATCATGAACACAGGCATTTCTATTAATGAATATAAGAATTTTACATGATGAAAAACAAGGGTGATGGCAGCGGGAAAAGCTCTATCTAAGGCAACATGGTCCTGGTGCGGCGCCAATCTAGAGGGATCTGACTCGGTTATGCTCCTAGCCCGCGAACGCTCTAGTTCCTTGCTGACGGACGACGGATCCTTATGTGAACCGGCCATGTTAAAAGCCGCTGAGTACTTTTGAATGTACTCGCAAGTAAACCAAAAACATATACACTAAGCAAAGCAATCTATGAAATTCAAGCATGTATTTTTTATTAGAACAATACTAATCATTATGACATAGCATACCCATCTAGCAATATTAATTATCAAGGTATAACAGGGTTATCCAGCAAGATAACTTCTAAAGTAAATATGATAAAGTAAACTATGTTAGGTAAATGATTTATACTCCGACTATTCTCATGATCCAGTGTGAATCTTATCCAAATCCAATCCAACTCATGTGGTCATCCGACCACTCATCTCATAGCCATCCCATGGCTAGCATGTCATATACCGGACATCTTCTAATGTCTGCGCAAGACGAGTTCTTCCATCATTATCATCACTGTTACGGTTGACCACCTACTAAGGTCTGGTCGGGCTGTCCAATAACGTGGACATGGCTATTCGAATAGATTTGCCACTCTAGAGAGGTTGCACACTTTACCCACACTATGGAGCACTAACCTCGTGATCACATTCAAGTGGACCAGCATTGCTCTAACGAAACCTGCCTGACCCGTGACTCTTTCATCGTACCACTGGCATTCGTCCTCCCCCGGAGTCCTGTCCTGGGTGGCCCTGTGTCCTATTGACACCTACCACCGTCGTGGCCAAACTAAACTGTCCCAACCGGGGACGGGTACCCAAACAACTCAACTGGGCTCACAGGATTATCACCGCCTACCTGATCAAGGTAGCACGCGTGCATAATCCTCCATCTTTGGAGGTACCGGTGAAAGGTCACGCGATCAGCCCAAGTCACGACCGTCCCATATCGGCAAATGTGGTTGCACGGATAATCCCGGACAGGTGACTTGAGATCAACCCACTAGGTTGGGTTTTAACAACATATTTATCAAGTATGGTTGTTGTCAACAATAACTTAACAAGATGATAATTATGCATGAAATAGCAACGGTAGAAACACCACAACCTATCTCTATATTATGACTCATTAATAAGTTAGGATGTAAATGACAAGTTATTACTTTACAAGCACTAACTGTAAATTAGACCCTCGGAACCCTCGCATAAAACTGGCAAATAAATCAGTAGCCACCAGAACAGTCTTTACAACACAGATCTGGGACGTTACCGGAATAACTCAACCCCGGCTCAAGACGGCTGGAAAGAAGCTCAGAGCATGAGGCAATGTTGATAAGAAGAATGTAGAAGTTCCCTAAGACAGCCGAAGAACAGCTCAGAGCATAGGGTCACTGTCACGAAAAGAAATTCAACAGCTTCCCACGACGGTCGAAAAGCAGCTCAGAACACGAGCGAGCTGCTGACAAGAAAAATATAAAGTTGGCATCCACCCCGGACGGCCGAAAGCAGCTCAGCCTCAGGCGTGGTGCCATCATTGAAGAAAATGCGAGCAAGGGTTCGTTAGAGTCACCTACTGCAAATTGCTATACATACAATCACAAGCACACTAATTAAACATGCAGGAACAACACAGAGCAGAGTTTTAGGGCATATGTCAGGTGGTCGGCTTGCGTGGGGCCGAAGGATACTCCTGGAAGAGGTGCAGAGAGTCCGCGGAAAGGATCACCGGATACTGCTCTCTCTCTCGAAGGGGGCTGATTGGAGACAAGGGCAAAATGGTCATTTTCACAGTGTAACCACCTTGTGAAAATGATACCAACAAGACGGGCTCGACGATACGAAGACGTGGGCTTTGGAATCACCTCAATCGGAGTCCCAAGCAAAAAGATACACGCATTTGAAGAAAAAGGACCAATTTGCAATTAAAATAATTGCCATTGGGTCCCTAAGAGAACAACCGGTGGAGCCTTCTGAGAGATACGTTTCCCCAAGGGGGAAACGCACGGGCGCTTGGCGCCTCCACTAATACAGTTGGCGGGCCTCCAGCCACCGACAGGTGGGTCCCGACCCCACCTATCGGGTCCTCTGTCTCTCCTCCCTCCTTCTCTTCTTCTTCCTCCTCTCCTCTCCCCCGATGGTAGCATTAGGAGGCTCGGCTCTGACGCGAATTTGGCACTCCGGTGGCCTTCTCCGGCAGGCGAGTGGATGGACGGGCACGCCGGCGAGCGCCGCGCCTAGGGGAGGTCTCGGACGCTTCAGGGGACGGCCGGAGGTGGGGCTTCACGCCGCGGATGAGAGTGGTGGCTCCGGTCGATTAGAGGGCTCCGACGACGGAATCAACCGGCCAAGGGTGCAGGGGAGACCCAAAGGGAGAGGAAGAGAGATTGGGAGAGGCGACGGTGCTCAGGAGGCTCCGGGCAGGGCTATTTATAGCCGGGCCGAGGCGGATAGATGAGCACGGCCGCCGGGGCGGCCCTATCCCCACACTGGAGCTTCAGCGAGGTGTCGCGCAAGGAGTGGTGCCGACCTGACACTCAACAGAAGGAGGAGACGACTCGGGGAGGAAGAAGCCAAGAAAGGCAGGAAGACGACGGCGTCACGAGCAGGACAGTGCCGTGGCGCGGGGAGGGGGAAATAGGAGGGGCAGAGGGGTCCAGGTTGAGGGTGAGGCCAAGGAGAACCTGGTGGACATGGTGATATGGCAAGAGCACGAGGGAACAACCGAGGCCGAGGGCCCCAATGCACAGAGCATGCATTTGGTGCGCTCTGGCCGTGGTCACCGCGTGCATGGCGTGCTCCCGAAGGCGTCCGCCTGTATAATCTTGTCCAACAAGTTTTTCACTGCTCAACTAGATAAGATAGGTGTCTGGAAGAAGCTAGATCGTCCTGGGGTGAGATAAACATACCAACACAGATTCTGACAAGAAGGTTTTTGGAGTGGGGTGGGGAAGATTGGCCAGGTGAAGGGTGCTGGTAATTGGGGAAAAGAAATAATCTACTGAGGTGAATTACTTTGCAAACTTTCACCTCAAATGGATCAATGCAACTAGCACTAGCTTCACAATTCAAAAATCTAGACATGAATGCAAACCTGGATGTGGCACTCACATACTAGCTTGCAGTGAGCTGAAATTTGGAGGAGGTGAATTATTTGAACCTATGAAGATACTGGAAAAGTTTCAAGTAATTTGGGAAAGCCTACATGGTACTTCCTTCACAAAGCTTTCAAATAGGCAGAAACTTAGGAAAATTTCTTGGACAATATTTATAAAAGGGATTGAGCTTATTTTTGGTATTCATTAGTGATTTAACAATCTAAACCACCATGAAAAGTTTCAGCTCAAGGAGATCAAGGAATAGAGCACTTCCTTTGCAAATTTCCCAACTGGATAGAATTTGCATATTGATGTTGTGCTGAAATTTTGAACTATGGTACTTGGGATTTTGATTGAAATGGGAAAGATACGGATAGGAGAAGCTCCACAAATTATTTGGGATTTTTCCTGGCTACCAAAATGGTAGTTCCTTTAGAAAGTGCCCAAAATGCAATGTTGGCATTAAATAGGAAAAGGCAATTTTCCTTTATTCAATGATGGCCAATATTTTATGGGAGCTCAATATGATCACAAAGAATATCTCCACAAGTTTTCATAAGCTTTGGAGATGGATAGCTATTTTCCTGGATTTAATTCCTTCATGTGACAAAAAAGGAATTAATTATAAATGATAAATATTGCAAATGACTTAGCAATATTTTTGCATATCCAAGGTTTAAAGATAGGGGATGATCATTGGGAAAAAGTTTGGGAGGAAACAGGGCAAAATAAATTGGGGTTCCTTTGAAACACGAGAGATCAGGGTTTCCCTTCCGGCAATTCGGAAGGTAGGGTTTTGAAGTCAAAACCGTGAGAAAAGGTCTTGTGTGGAAAGGTTGGACTGAGGAGAATCTTTAGTTGGATAGGGGAGGCAAGGCTAGATGACCATCTTCACATACCTAGGAGTGAAAGAAATCCGATAACACCAAGAAAAAAGACGGGGAGTCAAATCCCGCAAAAGGAAAAAAATAGGAAGCGAAAACCAGGGTGTTACAGGTCTTTTAATAGTCGCACGGGGGGTCCCTCACCTTTGTCTGCACCGTCGCTCCACTTCTTCTTCCTCCTCGAGCTTCTGCTGCGAACGCTCCGCCATCACAGAGTTTCCTCATCGGATCTACCGCTCCCGGATCAGTCAGGCGTGGTACTCGACGCAGATCTCAGCGGGCCACCTCCGCCAACGTGTGCATTTATCAGGTAAGTCTCTTCTCCCTTGTAGTTCTGGTTCACAAATTACCCTTGTTCTTAGGGCGGCGCTGGAGTTCTTCAAGAATCCGTACATCACGCCATTAACCTCATAGGCATTACTTGAATCTCGTAGTTTAGTAAAAGACCGCGGTAGATCCGTTAATAGTTTGCAGCATATCTGTTGCTCTCTTTTATTGCTTCACAAGATCACCTCACGGATTTTACAGTGCTCGTGTATCCTCAGTGTTCTTAGAATTTGCAAATTATTTCCCTTTTTAGGGCCACCCGTAGATCCATAATTTCTGGCACCCTGTTAAAAACGTGTTTGCCTCAATCCAGGAAACTTCTAAGGAATACTTAAAATGTAACCTGTCCTTAGGCTGCGGCGAGTCATAATTTCTATTTAGATGTCTTCCCATCCATTTGTTGGCGAGTTAATACTTCTATAGATCCTTACGACCCGCCAATCGCCTTTATGCAGATTTCTGTCCTTGTATCTTGAGTTTTGCGGCCATGGGTACCATCTCCAAGAGTAATTGGTTGCCATCAGAGGTCAGTGACACCGTCCTTGAAGGTTTTGTAAAGGTGGGAACTCTAGCTCCGCAGGAAACAATCGGTTGGCGAGCCGCCTTAAGAGAGCGACGTCCACAACCCGCCGATGGGGAGGTGGTGGTCTTTACTGATCATATTGAGCGGGGCTTCACACAGCCCGGCTCAAAATTCTTCAGAGACACCCTGCACTTCTTTAACCTCCATCCCCAAGAATTAGGCCCAAACTCCATCACCAACCTTTGTCAATTCCAAGTATTATGTGAAGCTTACTTGCAAATAGAGCCTACCGTCCTCCTGTTCAGGAAATTCTTCTACTTGAACCGCCAAACTGAATTCGCCGACGACCCCTGCCTAGAACTTGGTGGGGTCAACATTCAGAGACGACGAGAATGCGGGTTCTCGGCTGCTGCTCTACCTAGTCACCCCAAAGGTTGGGGGAAGACTTGGTTTTATTGCCGCAACACTGCTCCAGCACTGAGAACCCCTTACCAGGTTTTAGGCAGGAACACCTACCTATGGATTTTAAG
Source organism: Hordeum vulgare subsp. vulgare (assembly GCF_904849725.1). Classification (NCBI taxonomy): domain Eukaryota; kingdom Viridiplantae; phylum Streptophyta; class Magnoliopsida; order Poales; family Poaceae; genus Hordeum; species Hordeum vulgare. The sequence goes on along the minus strand of NC_058524.1, from coordinate 373,657,022 downwards.
CTACCCGAGAAGCTGACTGATGAGGAAGAAGCTTCACTCGCTCTTGTCTTTGCAAAGCTCAGGGCCTTGACCGTCAACGGCCTTACTGGCGTCGATTTGATCCGCTGCTGGGTGGAATGGCGGATAATGTCTTTGAGCCGCCGGGGTGGCTTAATGTGCGAATACGATGGCGGCTTAAACCATCCGCAATGCTTCTACAACGTCATGCTTGAAGAGGAAGATATTTTCAATATTGTAAAGAAACTATGTGGCGAACCACTTGAGACTTGCTCCAAGATTGGTTTAAAATTGTTCTGCCTCTGCAACCCGGCTCCAGAGGTGAAATAACTCAACTAACCTATCTTGCTTTTTATAAATTTGAGCTTGTTTCTAACCCGGGTTCCAATTATGTTAATCAGAAGAACTCACCTTTCTAGAAACAAAGATCGAAAACTGCCGTCAAAAAGGTGCCGAGGAAAACTGCCCCAAAAACCAAGGGCAAAGCCGCCACAGTAGAGTCGTCCGTTGTGGGCGAGTCTCGGGACACAGAAGAACACTCAGAGGTAAGTGCTTTTGTCCTTCTTATTCTAACACAGCCCGTACTCAAGCTTTGCCGTTTCCGTTTATAGGGTGATGACATGGAGAGCCAAGATGAATACATCGAGGTAATTTCCATTTCTTCCGACTCAAATTCTTCTCCTCCCAAGCCGACAAGGCGAGTCTGTAGAAAAGTTCCCCTGTCTCACCGAGATGCTCATCTGGATCCTGATTTCCTTTTGAAGAAGGCGAGTTTTACACCAAAACGTCACAGTCGAAGCCACTCTGGGATCTCTTATCCGGGTTGCCAGAGAAAACAGCCGGTCGCAAGCGACAGAGCAAGGTATGTGTTATACTAAGTGTCCTTATTTCCTGTGCGGTCGATTCTCATGATTTACTCAATCTTTTGAATCTTATGTCGAACATGTTTCACGTCCTTCATCCGGCGACTCAGCTGCTTTGGCTCTTCGCCCTTTAATCCGCCTCTAGGGGTAAGTCCACTTGCCAATATTTTCTTTGGATGCCAATCTTTCAATTTTAACATAACCGCTACTCTTATAGGGATCAAGACAAAAAGAGGAAAACCGGCGAGTCATCGTCTAACCCCAAGGTGGTTGAGAAAACGGGAATAAGCACTTCCATCCCAGAATCTCAAGATGAACCGGCTGAGACTAACGTCGAAGCTCCTGACGATCTCCCTGATATTCAAGATGAGCTACGGAGCCCACAAAAAGAAGTAGCTGAGAATCTCAATCCGCCAAGCCCTCAAAAGGCGGCTGAAGACGTGACACCTGATCCAAATCCAGTCTTCATTATCAGAACAGGCTATTCCGAACCTGCATCCGCAGTGTTGACCAAGCATGCACCCAAGGATGCCCCAATCCTTATAGAGAAGGGAATGACCAAGTTGAAGCTTCCCAATATTGAGAAGCTAGAGTTTGATGAATTACATTCTGGCTATTTGAGTCGCTTGGAGACGAGTGACGAAATGGAAAAAAGCCTGGTTAATATGATGAAGAGAAAACATGAGGTATGATACCTGTTATCCTCCTTCACATGTACTCCCATTAGCCCTCCAAAAGGCGAGTCATCTTTGATGAGTCGGAGTTTTGTGACGAGCTTTGTAGAGAGCTTCAACCTGTAGCCCCCAAGGGCCGGGTCATCTTCTTGGAGATGAGCCGGGTATTGAGTGTAAACCGCAAGAGAACTTCAACCTGTAGCCCCCAAGTGCCGAGTCATCTTTTTGAAGATGAGCCGAGTCTTCTGTGTAATTTGAACAAAACTTCAACCTGTAGCCCCCTGATACGTCTCAAACGTATCTATAATCTTTGATGGTTCCATGCTATTATCTTGTCAACTTTGGATGTTTTATATGCATGAATATGCTATTTTATATCTTTTTTTGGGACTAACCTATTAACTCAGTGCCAAGTGCCAGTTTCTGTTTTTCCATGTTTTTGGCCCATTTTCAGACGGAGTCCAAATGGAATGAAACTTTACGACGATTTTTTGGACCAAAAGAGACCCCCGAAGCTTTGGAAGAAGGCCAGAAGAGCCACGAGGGAGTCACAAGCCCTGACGCCACCACCACCCCTAGGTGGCGCAGGGTAGGCTTGTGACCTCCTCGTGGGCCCAACTGACGTAATTCCACCGCCATAAATTCCTATAAATTCAGAAACCCCCCAAAAGAAACCTAGATCGGGAGTTCCGCCGCCGCAAGCCTCTGTAGCCACCAAAAACCAATCTGGATCCCGTTCTGGCACCCTGCTGGAGGGGGAATCCATCTCCGGTGGCCATCTTCATCATCCCGATGATCTCCATGACGAGGAGGGAGTAGTTCTCCCTCGGGGTTGGGGGTATGTACCAGTAGCTATGTGTTTGATCTCTCTCTCTCTCTCGTGTTCTTGAGATGTCTTGATCTCGATGTACCATGGGCTTTGCTACTATAGTTGGATCTTATGATGTTCTCCCCCTCTCCCTCTTGTAATGAATTAAGTTTCCCCTTTGGAGTTATCTTATAGGATTGAGTCTTTGAGAACACTTGATGTATGTCTTGCACGTGTCTATCTGCTGTGATCAAGTTGCGGGTTTGTGACAATTGGGAACCTATGCATATGGGTTGGCACACGTGGATTCATGTGAGTACTTGATGTATGTTTTGGTGATCAACTTGCGGGTTCGTGACATTGGGAACCTATGCACAGGGGTTGGCACACGTTTTGACTCTCTAGTAGAAACTTTGGGGCACTCTTTGAAGTTCTATGTGTTGGTTGAATAGATGATTCTGAGATTGTGTGATGCATATCGTATAATCATACCACGCATACTTGAGGTGACAATGGAGTATCTAGGTGACATTAGGGTCTTGGTTGATATGTATCTTAAGGTGTTATTCTAGTACGAAGTCTATGATGGATCGAACGGAAAGAATAGCTTCGTGTTATTTTACTATGGACTCTGGAATAGATCGATCAGAAAGAATAACTTTGTGGTGGTTTCGTACCCGACAATAATCTCTTCGTTTTTTCTCCGCTATTAGTGACTTTGGAGTGAATCTTTGTTGCATGTTGAGGGCTAGTTATATGATCCAATTATGTTATTATTGTTGAGAGAACTGCACTAGTTAAAGTATGAACCCTAGGCCTTGTTTCCATGCATTGCAATACCGTTCGTGCTCACTTTTTCCACTTGTTACCTTGCTGTTTTTGTAATTTTAGATTACAAAAACCTATATCTACCATCCATATTGCACTTGTATCACCATCTCTTCGCCGAACTAGTGCACCTATACAACTTACCATTGTATTAGGTGTGTTGGGGACACAAGAGACTCTTTGTTATTTGGTTGCAGGGTTGCTTGAGAGAGACCATATTCATCCTACGCCTCCCACGGATTGATAAACCTTAGGTCACCCACTTGAGGGAAAATTGCTACTGTCCTACAAACCTGTGCACTTGGAGGCCCAACAACGTCTACAAGGAGAAGGTTGCGTAGTAGACATCAAGCTCTTTTCTGGCGCCGTTGCCGGGAAGGTTAGCGCTTGAAGATATATCTTTAGAAATTGCAATAGAATCTTTTTGTTTCTTGTTCTTCGCTAGAAAACTACAAAAAAAATAAAAAAAATGGAATTGAGGATGCCTCATATGCTCCACCTTTTCAATGTCTTTCGTGAGCATGATGGGAAGGAAAATTGTGCTCAAGTGCTGAAAGAAGAATTACATAGAATGCTTGGCATAGAATATGTGAATGATGAGCATGATTGCAATGTTGTTAGCATGAATTCTATGAATACCCATGATGCTAATGATATGCAAAGCCACAAGCTTGGGGATGCTATATTTGATGAAGATGATCTTTTTAGTTATTCCACTTTGAATGATCAAAATTATTTTGATGAAAGCATGCCCCCATTGTATGATGATTATTGTGAGGATACTTATGCTTTGAAGAAGAGGGATGATAAATCTTGTCATACTTTCGAAAACCCCTTTGCTAAACCTTGCTTTTTCATTGCGGACACAATTTGTAGTGCTCAAGTCTTTTACGATACTCCCACTACTACTCTTGAGAATAGATTTCCTTATGTGGAGAGTAGTAAAATTTCTATGCTTGTAGATCATGAAAAGAATGCTTTAGGTGCTGGTTATATTGTTAAATTCATTCATGATGCTACTAAAAATTACTGTGAGAGAGGATCATATGCTTTTACTTATTGCAATAGTATCAAGCTTCCTCTCCATATGTTGAAATTTTTGAAGCTATGCTTGTTTTGCCTTCCTATGCTAGTTGATTCTTGCTCCAATAAATTGTTTGATCACAAAATCCCTATGCATAGGAAGTGGGTTAGACTTAAATGTGTTAGCCATTTGCTCCATGATGCTCTCGTTGTGTTTCAATCCTTACCTTTTATGTGAGCATCATTGAAATCAATGCCTAGCTAAGGGCGTTAAACGATAGCGCTTGTTGGGAGGCAACCCAAGGAATCTATCCTTTTCTTTCTGTTTTTTGTTTTCCACACTTTCATAATTCTGTTATGATTGTGTTTTTTGTGTTTCTTTTTGCGTTTGTGCCAAGCAAAACCGTTATGATTAGTCTTGGGGATGATCGTTTGGTCATGCTGGAAAAGACAAAAACTTTCTGCTCACGAAAAGAATTTTCATTTTTTTTCCTGTAAGAGCTTTTGAGTTGATTCTTTTTGCTGCTGATTTCTACGCCATTTCTTCAGACTCTCGTAATGTTTCAGAATTTTTGAAGTACCAGAGGTATACGAAATATACAGATTGCTACAGACTGGTCTGCTGTTAACAGATTCTGTTTTTGTTGTGTTGGTTGCTTATTTTGATGAAACTATCGATAGTATCAGGGGGTATTAGCCATGGAAGATTGAAAATAAAATAACCCAACATCAGCATAAGTAGAATTTAAGTTTGCTACAGTACCTAAGGAAGTGGTGGTTTGCTTTCTCATACTAATGTTATCACGAGTTTCTGTTTAAGTTTAGTGTTGTGAAGTTTTCAAGTTTTGGGTGAAGTTCCTATGGACAAAGAGATAAAGAGTGGCAAGAGCTCAAGCTTTGGGATGCCCAAGGCACCCCAAGAGATTCAAGGATGCCGTAAAAGCCTAAGCTTGGGGATGCCCCGGGAAGGCATCCCCTCTCTCGTCTTCAATCCATCGGTAACGTTACTTGGGGCTATATTTTTATTCACCACATGATATGTGTTTTTCTTGGAGCGTCTTGTATCGTAGGAGTCTTTTATTTTTTTGTGTCACAATCTTCCTTGCTGAACACCTAGAGAGAGAGACATGCACTCACCGTGATTTTTTCGAGCTTCACTTATATCCTTTGGTTAGACAATTCAGCTCACATGTGCTTCACTTATATCTTTTGAGCTAGTTGCTTTTGCTCTGTGTGCTTCACTTATATATTTTAGAGCACAGGGGTGCATGTCTTGGTAGTTGATCTATGCTATGAAAGTAGTCTCAAAAGGGGTAGTTATCCAAAGGGATATGAAAACTTCCACCTTCATGTGCATTGAGTAGTTAGAGAAGTTTGATTCATCTCAATTAGTTTTGAGATGTGGTTGTAGTAATATTTAAGTTATGTTAGTATGGTGTTGGGGATCTAGAAATACTTGTGTTGGAGTTAGTGATTCCCGTAGCATGCACGTATGGTGAACCGCTATGTGATGAGGTCTGAGCATGATTAGTGTATTGATTGTCATCCTTTGTGTGGCGGTCGGGATCGCGCGATGGTTTATACCTACCAACCCTTCCCCTAGGAGTATGCGTGGAATGCTTTGTTTCGATTACTAATAAAAATTTTGCAACAAGTATATGAGATCTTCATGACTAATGTTGAGTCCATTGTTTAGATGCACTTTCACCTTCCACCATCACTATCTTCTTAGTGCCGTGCAACTTTCGCCGGTGCACAAAACCCACCATTAGCCTCCCTCAAAACAGCCACCATACCTACCTACTATGGCTTTTTCAAAGTCATTCCGAGATATATTGCCATGCAACTACCACCATGACATGTTCCACCACGTCTACATTGCCATTGCATGATCGTAAGATATCTAGCATGATGTTTCCATTAATGTCTATGCCATGCTAGATCATTGTCACGGTACACTACCGAAGGCATTTCAGATAGAGTCATCATTGCTCTAAGTTTTGAGTTGAAAGTGTGATGATCATCATTAATGGAGCATTGTCCCATGTGAGGAAATAAAAGAGGCCAAAGATGCCCACCAAAAAAACAGGCCAAAGATCCCACCAAAAAAAATATAAAAAAATGAGAGAAAAAGAGAGAAGGGACAATGCTACCACTTTTCCACACTTGTGCATATTAAGCACCATGATCTTCATGATTGACAGTCTCTCGTTTTGTCACCACCAGATAGCTAGTGGGAAATTTTCATTATATAACTTGGCTTGTATATTCCAATGATAGGCTTCCTCAAAATTGCCTTAGGTCTTCGTGAGCAAGCAAGTTGGATGCACACCCACTAGTTTTCTTTAAGAGCTTTCACATACTCTTAGCTCTAGTGCATCATTTGTATGACAATCCCTACTCATTCACGTTGATATCTATTGATGAGAATCTCCATAGCTCATCGATATGCCTAGTCAATGTGACCATCTTCTCCTTTTTTGTCTTGCAACCTCCACCACAGTCCACACCACTTATAGTGCTAAAACCATGGCTCACGCTCATGTATTGCGTGAGAGTTGAAAAGGTTTGAGAAAGTAAAGGTGTGAAACAATTACTTGGCCAATACCGGGGTTGTGCATGATTTAAATTTGTTGTGCAATGATGATAGAGCATAGACAGACTATATGCTTTTGTAGGGATAACTTTCTTTTGCCCTTGTTATTTTGAAAGTTCATGATTACCTTGCTAGTTTGCTTGAATTATTATTGTTTCCACGTCAATAGCAAACTATTGTTTTGAATCTAATGGATCTGAACATTCACGTCACATAAGAGGAGTTATAAAGGACATCTATGCTAGGTAGCATGAAAGCATAAAAAATTCATTCTTTATCACTTCCCTACTCGAGGACGAGCAGGAGTTAAGCTTGGGGATGCTTGATACGTCTCAAACGTATCTATAATTTTTGATGGTTCCATGCTATTATCTTGTCAACTTTGGATGTTTTATATGCATGAATATGCTATTTTATATCTTTTTTGGGACTAACCTATTAACTTAGTGCCAAGTGCCAGTTGCAGTTTTTTCCGTGTTTTTGGCCCATTTTCAGACGGAGTCCAAATGGAATGAAACTTTACTATGATTTTTTGGACCAAAATAGACCCCCGAAGCTTTGGAAGAAGGCTAGAAGAGCCACGAGGGAGTCTCAAGCCCTGACGCCGCCACCACCCCCCTAGGTGGCGTAGGACAGGCTTGTGACCTCCTCGTGGGCCCAACTGACGTAATTCCACCGCCATAAATTCCTATAAATTCGGAAACCCCCAAAAAGAAACCTAGATCGGGAGTTCTGCCGCCGCAAGCCTCTGTAGCCACCAAAAACCAATATGGAGCCCGTTCCAACACCCTGCCGGAGGGGGAATCCATCTCCGGTGGCCATCTTCATCATCCCGGCGATCTCTATGACGAGGAGGGAGTAGTTCTCCCTTGGGGCTGAGGGTATGTACCAGTAGCTATGTGTTTGATCTCTCTCTCTCTCGTGTTCTTGAGATGTCTTGATCTCGATGTACCATGGGCTTTGCTACTATAGTTGGATCTTATGACGTTCTTCCCCCTCTCCCTCTTGTAATGAATTGAGTTTCCCCTTTGGAGTTATCTTATCGGATTGAGTCTTTGAGAACACTTGATGTATGTCTTGCACGTGTCGATCTGCTGTGATCAAGTTGCGGGTTTGTGACAATTGGGAACCTATGCATATGGGTTGGCGCACGTGGATTCATGTGAGTACTTGATGTATGTTTTGGTGATCAACTTGAGGGTTCGTGACATTGGGAACCTATGCAGAGGGGCTGGTACACGTTTTGACTCTCTGGTAGAAACTTTGGGGCACTCTTTGAAGTTCTATGTGTTGGTTGAATAGATGATTCTGAGATTGTGTGATGCATATGTATAATCATACCCACGGATACTTGAGGTGACAATGGAGTATCTAGGTGACATTAGGGTCTTGGTTGATATGTATCTTAAGGTGTTATTCTAGTACGAACTCTATGATGGATCGAACGGAAAGAATAGCTTCGTGTTATTTTACTACGGACTCTTGAATAGATCGATTAGAAAGAATAACTTTGTGGTGGTTTCGTTCCCGACAATAATCTCTTCGTTTGTTCTCCGCTATTAGTGACTTTGGAGTGAATCTTTGTTGCATGTTGAGGGCTAGTTATATGATCCAATTATGTTATTATTGTTGAGAGAACTTCACTAGTGAAAGTATGAACCCTAGGCCTTGTTTCCACGCATTGCAATACCGTTCGTGCTCACTTTTTCCACTTGTTACCTTGCTGTTTTTGTAATTTCAGATTACAAAAACCTATATCTACCATCCATATTGCACTTGTATCACCATCTCTTCGCCGAACTAGTACACCTATACAGCTTACCATTATATTAGGTGTGTTGGAGACACAAGATACTCTTTGTTATTTTGTTGCAGGGTTTCTTGAGAGAGACCGTCTTCATCCTACGCCTCCCACGGATTGATAAACCTTAGGTCACCCACTTGAGGGAACATTGCTACTGTCGTACAAGCCTGTGCACTTGGAGGCCCAACAACGTCTACATGGAGAAGGTTGCGTAGTAGACATCATCCCCAAGGACCGGGTCATCTTTTTTGAAGATGAGCTAGGTCTGTAGTTTTAAATTGAAGAAAGCTTCAACCTGTAGCCCCCAAGGGCCGGGTCATCTTCTTGGAGATGAGCCGGGTCTGGAGTGTTAAATTGGAAGAAATCTTCAACCTGTAGGCCCCAATCGCCGGGTCATCTTCTTGAAGATGAGTCGGGTCTTACTTTAAGGTATTATCATGGAAAAATTGAATCATACATTAGCCCCCAAGTGTCACGGATATTGCTTGCAATCTGCATGAAACTTGTCATAACCGTCTTGATTTTTGAAGGAATCGTTGATCCAGGCCGACTCAACCGTGTCCGGCTTGAAGCGAAGCTTAGCGGAGCAACAAGATTCCTGGGCTTAGTTTGAAGAAAAGCTCCGCCTTGCATTGGTTGATATTGAGAAAATGAAGGCGGATCACAAAGAGTTTGAAGATAAAGCTGAGGCTGAGCGAGTCGCCTTGCTGAAAAGGGCCGAACAAGCCGAAGAACAAATGAAGGTCGCCGTGTAGGAACCGACTGGGCTGAAATTTCACATCTCAAAAATGACTAATGCCGTGTTTGGTAAGTATCTGTCGTTATCCTTATTTGTAAAGTCATGTTGTAAAACACATCGGCGACTTATGATTGTGCATCCTTGCTGCAGGTCCTCGATCCGCCAATCTCCATGATGATTGTGTATTGAAGCTGAAGGCAATATATACCTTAACTGAGCAACTTTATACTGGCGGCATGATGACTATTAAGGCCGTTATGGGCGATAAGGAGCCCGTGAAGACAATCAATTATATGCTGGGGTGCTTGTCCACACTGCCACAATAGATTGAAGAATAAAAAGATCAGCCACCCGGAAAGGAGTACTTACCACCCTGAGCCGATGCTTGGCTTATGCTCCAGAGCTTAAGCCGGAGGAGATAACTGGCGGGTTTCCAGAATATAAAGACGACGAGTCAGAATTTATTGAGGAGGATTATCATCGCTGTGTGAAGGAATCTCGCCTAGTGGCGACTCAACTGGGAGCTAGTCTTGACTTATCCAAGTATCAGGCGACATATGATGAGAACAACAAACGTGTCACTCCTCCCTCTTATGAAATCACTGTTCTGACTCCGCAGCACCGTAAGCATCTTTTTGACTCTGATGCCGACCCGTCCACCATCTTGACCGACGAGGCTGAGTTCCATGCCTTAACCAATTGCAATTGGACAATGGGCGACTTATAGATACAAGAAGGCGAAGGCTCGACGCAGGATAATCCGAAGGCGGCTTGAACAAGGTGTTACTTGAAGACCACCCATGGAGATCAATTCAGAAAAATCCAATTCCGGGTCATGTAACATTTGTTGGCCTTCTGAGCCATGTAATAGGTTAGAGATGAAAACAATATTGTTCTGCACCGTACCTTTATTGACTCTGAAGTCTCAACATTTTGAAAATATGAGCCGCCTTACTAGGCGTTTTGCCATGTTTTCATCAAAGTAATTATTCTTCATGTGGTCAGAGAAGAATATTGAGCCGGCTCAATGAGACGCGGCGGCTTATAATGAGTTTTTGAAAACTCTAACTGTACCATAAAGATACTTTGTAGTCATAAAGTTTGCCGGCTCAATGAGTCGCGACAGGGTAGGATGAGCTTGCAAGCCTCTAGTGCTACCCTAGAGAGGCTTTTGCAATAGCCTTAGTTGTTTAGACCAACTGATCAGACGCGAGTCAAGCTTCAGTGAAGCAGGTTCAGTGAACCCATGGTTTGTCTATTTTCCATATGCCGGCTCCCGCAAGCACCCTTCATGTTTTAACCAAGGCAAGTTCAGGGTCCAAAACTGGATTGACTCGCCGAGATTACACTGGACCATAGGGCGAGTCGCCAAACATACAGTCCAATATAACCATTGTAATGCGTTAATTTTTCGCTAGACAAGAGGGTATTCAGTCTGAACTCAGTGAGTAGAAGCCCCCAAGTGACCTATGATTAGGGAAAAGTCGAACATAGGATTGCAGAAGCATTTACGCTCTTACTGCAAAATGACCTGGGAACTAGTAGCCCCCAAGTAAGCAGGCTTAATTCTCAAAATCATATAAGGTGCCCATGTTTGAAGCGTGCAACGTGGAAACTTTGGTCCTCTTTGGCTTACCAGTATCCAATTTTGAAATAAGTGTAGTGCGGCGACTTATGCTCTTTGATACTGATAGCATCAATGCTTGGATGACTTGTGAAACAATAAAGACTCATGCTTTCAAGAAGCTGAAATGGCAAACCCTGAATTTCATGGGCGTCGGCTTTATTGCTATATATATAAAAGAGTACAAGGACTAAGCTATGTACAATGATAAGGAGCCAATGGCTCTAAGTATAATATGGCCGCAAGTGGGCAATGTTCCATGCCGGGTTGTTTCTACCTCTGTTGTTGGCCTGTCTAGACGAAGACCCACCAGGTAGTAAGAACCATTATGAAGACTTTTGCTGACGACAAACGACCCTTTCCATGGGGGTGATAATTTGTGCATACGAGTATGATCTTGAATCAATTGAAGCACTAAGTCGGCTTCCTCAAAGACCCGACTTTTGACTCGGCGGCTATGATAGTGTCGTAGGTCTTGCTGGTAAATCGCCGATCGTGTTGCGGCTAAGTGACGCTCCTCTTCCAGAGCATCCAATGAATCTTGACGCGCCAGCATTATCCTCCTCAACATATGCGGAAACTCATGGCGAGTCATGCCTAATGTCACCTTAGCTTCGTAAACCAAGAAAAAGGGCATGTAACCAGTGGACCTGTTGGGGGTAGTCCTTATGCTCCAAAGTACTGAAGGAAGCTCTTCAACCCAGCAACCCGGAGTGCGTTCCAGAGGAACCATGAGCCGAGGTTTGATGCCATGCAAGATTTCCTGATTCGCCCTTTCCACCTGTCCATTGGATTGGGGATGCACAACCGCAGAGACATCGAGCCAGATGTGCTCCTTTTCACAAAATTCCTGCATGGCGCCTTTGGATAAATTAGTACCATTATCAGTGATGATACTATGAGGATACCCGAAGCGAAAAATTAACTTCTTGAGGAACTTGACAGCCGTGTCTGCGTCGCAATTGCTAACCGGCTCTCCTTCAACCCACTTGGTAAATTTGTCAATCGCCACCAGTAGATGAGTCTTTTTGTTGGAAGACATCTTGAAAGGACCAACCATGTCGAGCCCCCAAACCGCAAAAGGCCATATAATTGGGATAATCCGCAACACTTGAGCTGACACATGCATCTAACGCCCAAATTTCTGACACCCATCACACCTGCGCACTATGTCCTCAGTATATGCGTGAGCCGTCAACCAATAGAATCCATGTCTAAAGGCCTTTGACACCAACGAGTGTGGCCCGTCGTGGTGACCACAGTCGCTAGCGTGAATCTCATTAAGGATCGCACGTCCTTCTTCGGGCGAGACACATCTTTGAAAAATTCCACAAGTGCTTCGTTTGTGCAACTCACCCTTATGTATGATCATAGACTTGCATCGTCGGATAATTTGGTGAGCCAGCAACTCATCAGCAGGTAACTCGCCCCGTGCCAAATAAGCCATGTAAGGGACTGCCCAATCCGGAGTGGCACGAAGAGCCGCCACTAGTTAGATTCTAGGTCAGGGACTGCTATATCTTCCTCAGAGGGCAACTTAGCTGACGGGTTATGCAAGATATCCAAAAATACATTGGGAGGAACCGGCTTACGTTGAGACCCGAGTCGTGAAAGAGCGTCAGCTGCCTCGTTGAGACGGTGGTCAATGTGGTCAACTTGATAACCATGAAAGTGACCCGCCACAACTGATACAACACGCATGTAAGCCGCCATCAACGGATCCCTGGAATCCCACGTTCCGAAAACTTGTTGCACCACTAGATCCGAGTCGCCCAGGCATCTAACCCGGCTAAGGTTCATCTCTTTGGCGATCCTAAGCCCATGGAGCAAGGACTCGCATTCCGCTGCATTGTTAGTACATGGAAACATGAGCCGCAGGACGTAGCAAAACTTGTTACCCTGCGGGGAGGTCAGTACCACGCCAACCCCCAAGCCTTCCAACTGCCTGGACCCGTCAAAGTGGATGGTCCAATATCTGTGATCCGGTCTGTCTTCTGGAATTTGCAACTCGGTCCAGTCGTTGATGAAATGAACTAAGGCCTGAGACTTGATGGCCGTGCGGGGCATATACTTCACGTGATGAGGACCAAGCTCAATGGCCCACTTAGCGATCTGCCCGGTCGCTTCACGATTTTGTATGATATCGCAAATCGACGCATAACTAACCACCGTGATCGGATGCTCTTGGAAGTAGTGCTTCAGTTTCCAACTCGCCATGAAAATCTCGAAAACCAACTTTTGTCAGTGTGGATAATGCTGTTTGGAGAGGGTCAAGACTTCACTGACAAAGTATACAGGGCTTTGGACCGGATACTCCTTTCTTTCTTCCTTGCGTTCGACAACCACTGCCATGCTTACTGCTATAGAGTTAGAATCAATGTAGAGGAGCATAGGCTCTTTGTCGGTGGGGGGCGGCTAAAACGGGCGGCTCAGCCAATTGCTTCTTGAGGGCCTCAAAGGCTTCGTTGGCTGCGTGTGTCCACACAAAACTGTGTGTTTTCTTGAGCAACTGATAAAGGGGGATGGCCTTCTCGCCAAGGCGGCTTATGAAGCGACTCAAAGCCGCGATACGACCCACCATACACTGGACCTGGTTGATATTAGTCGGCTTGCCAAGGGAAGTAATCGCCTTAATATTGTCCGGGTTGGCCTCAATACCTCGCTCTGACACCAAGAAGCCCAATAACTTCCCTGTGGGGACACCGAAAACACACTTGGTCGGGTTAAGCTTCATCTCATACACACGCAAACTGTCAAACATCTCCTTGAGATCTTCCCGAAGTGACTCATTCTTTTGGGATTTTACCACTATGCCATCAACATAGGCATGAACATTGCGCCCGATCTGATTGTGCACACAATTCTGGATACAATGCTCATAAGTCGCCCCCGCACTCTTGAGCCCAAATGGCATGGAGACATAGCAAAAAGCACCAAAAGGAGTTATGAAAGCCGTTTTTTCTTGATCCTCCAGAGCCATCTTGATCTAGTGATATCCTGAGTATGCATCCAAAAAACACAGCCGCTCGCAACCCGCGGTAGAGTCAATGATTTGATCGATACGAGGGAGAGCGAAAGGGTCCTTTGGGCAGGCTTTGTTAAGGTCGGTGTAGTCAATGCACATGCGAAAAGTGCCATTCTTATTGAGGACCAAGACTGGATTGGCCAACCACTCTGGATGAAAAACCTCCACAATGAACCCAGCAGCCAAGAGTCGGGCTACCTCTTCTCCGATTGCCTTACGCCTCTCCTCATTGAAACGACGGAGGTACTGCCGAACTGGCTTCATCTTGGAATCTATATTAAGGTGGTGCTCAGCAAACTCTCTCGGTACAGCTGGCATGTCAGAAGGTTTCCATGCAAAAATGTCCGATTCTCATGGATGAATCCGATGAGCGCTCTTTCCTATTAGGGATCCAGACCCGTCCCAATAGTGAATTTCTTGGAAGAGTTGCCAGGCGTGAAATCGACCTGCTTGGTGTCATATGTAGGTTTAAACTTGAGGGGCGGCTCTGAATCGATTGTGGGCTTCTTGAGTGGGGACATGTCTGTCGGGTCAACATTGGCCTGGTGAAACTTGAGTTCCTCAATGGCGAAAGCCGACTCAGCATAAGCGGCATCTCCTTCTTCGCACTCCTGAGCTATCCTCCGATCTCCACTTAGCGTGATGATTCCCCTAGGGCCTAGCATCTTGAGCTTAAGGTAGACATAACATGGTCGGGCCATGAAGCGGGCGTAAGCCGGCCAACCGAAAAGCACATGATAAGGGCTCTTGATATTGACCACCTCGAACATGAGAGACTCGCTCCTGTAGTTAGACTGGGTGCCAAAAGCCACATTGAGTTTAATCCACCCAACCGGATATGCCGACTTACCCGGGACGATGCCGTGGAAGACCGTGGAGGAAGGCATCAAGTTGCCTCCAGAGAAATTCATTCTTCGGAAAGTGTCATAGTATAGGATGTTGATACTGCTGCCACCGTCCATGAGGACTTTGGAGAGGTATAGCCCCCCACATGTGGTGCCACAACCAATGCCAAGTCACCAGGGTTATCAACCCGAGGTGGCTGGTCCTCTCTACTCCAGGTAACTGGCTGCTCAGACCAGTTGAGATACTTGGGAAGCGTCGGCTCTGCTATGCTGAGGGCTCTATGCTTAACCTTCTTGTCCCTCTTGCAAGCGTTGGTGGTAAACACGTGATACTGCCCGCTATTCAACTGCTTGGGGTTGTTCTGGAAGCCGCCGTTGTCATTCTTCTGCTGAGAGCTGCCCGGATGAAGCTTCTGCTGAAAACCGCCCTCCGCATTATATTGCTGGCTACTCTGGACTGGGTACTGCCCAGCGTTGGAGTGTGAACCGCCCTATGGACCAGGGTTGGGGAAACCGCCAAACGGATTCCTGTGTGAGCCGCCCGATCCAAATTGGTCTGGGTGTCCACCATTACTCCCTCCTTGGTTGTTCTTGAGTGCCTTGGCGCGAAACTCCTGCATCACATAGCAGTCTTCCCAAGAATGAGTGGCTGGGCCCTCCTCTGTGGTATGTTGTGAGCAGGGGCCCTTGAGCATCCCTTGATAGTTACGTGGCCTTTTCCCACTGAAGCCCCTTTTCTTCTGATGTTGATTCCCGGTCCCGGTGTTAGTATTGACGACGAAATCAGTGGCACCTTCCTGCTGCCTTTTCTACCCTTGGCTCGCGGGGTTGTATTTATTTCGTCCCTGGGCCTAAGATTAGCCTTTGGATGATTCTCCTTTCCTGGCATTGCCGATTTTATTATCGCCCTCCCCGGGATCTTTGGTATCGTCTGACTCGGTGTATCTGGTTAGGGTGTCCATCAACTCACTCATATCCTGCACCTTCGCTTGAGTCGCCCAAGCTTCAACACCAAGGGATGGTAGTGACAGTTTTTCTCCAAGATCAGCAAGGCTTGAGCCGCCGTGAAACCATCCGATGAATGGATTACCTCTGCAACCCGCCGTGTCCCATGATGGGCCGACTCGTGCAGACGTTGAACACAATGTTGTAAGTCGACAATAGTCATTGGATGCTTGCAGGTTCCTCTGAAGTTCTTGACAAAACATTCCTTCAACTCGGCCCAGGTGTTGACGGAGTTGGACGGCAAATTCTTCAGCCAAGTGCGCGCCGTCCCTTCGAGCATCATTGTAAAGTACTTGGCACACACCGTGCCGCTAACATCGAGCATGTCCATCGCAAGCTCGTAACTCTCAACCCATGCTCCTGGCTCAAGGTCCGACGTGTAGTTGGGAACCTTGTGCGGACCCTTAAATTCTTTGGGCATACGCTCATTGCGGAGGGTGGGTGAAAAACAGGGTATCCCTATGTTCCTGCCTCCTGACTCGTCGTGCGCGGGGGAAGGCGGCACATAAGCCTGATAGCCTTGACCCATCGCGGCTGCCGCCTCTGTTAGACGGGCGGCTCGTGCTGCGTCCACGAGGTACTGGGCATGCGTGTCTCGCAGCCTGTAGTGCCCCAAGTGCAAAGCTTTCCCTTTTTGTAACCTTCCATGTGGGACCACCATGACATTGCTATGATTTCATGTGATGGCCCTTATTATTTTTCCTTCCTTTGCATGCATGCATTCCATATCATTACCTTGTCCTTGTGATGTTTCTCTGTGCTCTTATGATCTCATGTGATGCTTGTGTCCTTGTGTGGTGAAGTGAGATATGGAGTTTGTGTGGGGTTGGCATGTGATAGTAGGATGAGTAGCGGTTTGCTTAGCCTTCAAAAATCTATCTCCCTCCTATTTACTTCAAGCCCATATTTTATTGCCTCATTCCTGATTTTAAAATGCTCTTGTATTAGCTGAATTGTGGTGATTTTGAAATGTGAAGTTGCTGATTTAAAAGGGGTTCTCAAAAGGTGAAAAATAATTACAAAACAGCCCACATAATGCTGTTATGTAAATATTCATTTGCCCCTAATATTCATTTTGCATTTTATTCAAATAGGTCATATTTTTCCATGACCAGGGGATAATTTTGTTTGATTTTATCCCCAATATTTCATTCTGTGCTTTAATTCCTTCTCTGTTTTTTTTGTAAATAGGAAATGAGGGAAATCCTTTCCCTCTATCTGTCGCCGCCTGTGGGCCTACTCCCACAGGCCGGCCCACTTCCCCTCTCTCTCGCGCACGAGCCAGCGCACGTTCCTCGTCTTCCTCCTTTCAAGGTCGCCCCCCCTGTCAGCGACTCACCCTCGCTCCTCTATGCTTTCCACCGAAGCTCCCCCGCACGCACATGGTCGTGCCGCGTTCCTCACCTCTCCTTCCCCCTATTTAATCCCTCCTTGGCGTCCGTGCCAAGGCTAGGGTTCCTCTTCCCCGCCACCACTTCTTACCATCTCCCTCTCGTCTCTGTCGACGGCCTCAGGTAAGAGGAGGGCGCGTCCGCCATGGCCGGATCATGAAGGTGCTCGCCACCGTTGCTGCTGAGCCACTTCTTCCTCTCCAAGGCGACGGCGAGCTCGCGGGATCTCGTTGGGTTCCATTCCCGCGACTAGGACGCGACATCCACCTCTTCTTACCCTACTTCATCAACGCCTCCTCCCGCTCCGGCAATCTACTCCGACGCGGCTTCCTCATCTATGTCCTCTGCTTCCTCTCCGGTGGGCTCGCGTCCTTCGGTTGTGGGGTGAGCAGATCATCCTTTCCCCCTTCCCTGTCTTCGATCTGGTGTAGGGAACGAGTAGAAGGTCACCGGATGCTCCCTGTCACCGGCGCCGCCACGCACCGTAGAGGCATAGCTGCGGTTCGTCTCGGGCGGAGTTAGCATAGGAAATGGAACCGTGGATGCATAGTCATCCTTCCATCAACGAGCCGGTGCTCAATTTAGCCCGTGTCGCCGACGGGACAGATCCCCTGTTCCGGCCGCCGTGGCTCTCCTGTATCTCGAAGGGGGATGCTCAAAAGGGATTATGCCCCTTCTCTGTCGAACTCCTTGACCGTAGCATAGTGGTAGCGATCACTGTGTGCCTGTTGTGAGGTGTGGGTTCGAATCCCCCCTCGGCACCTTTTGTTTTGGTTTATTTAACACTGTAGACACAGGGTATCACCTTACCCTGCTAGATCCTGTCTCTCACTGTCGAACACAGTGGCAGTAGCAGAGTGGTTTGTGTCTGTGGCTTGTACCAGGGGCACTAGGGTTCGAATCCCAGGCCAACCCTTTTGTATTTTTTTATTCCTTTCTTTCTTTCTTATTTTGTTTATTTGCTACACCTTGTGCCTGATTTATAGACATATAGGTGTGCATCTTATTCTTTCTTACCTGCCCAGTACTTGTAGTGGTGTGACATACATGGGAGTGTGGTGCATGTGTGTATATGTGTGCACATGGAGATGTGCAAGTATTTGTGTGGAGATGCTAGCATAAGCATGAGCTTGTAGATGCATGAAGTGGAGTTACTAGAGTAGGTAGTTTATATTTGCAGGCTTACTAGCTCAATGGGTTGTTAGGTTGCTGCCCTATAATGTTCTTGTGTAGTGATCTTATCAGATTTAGAGGGGTGTGTTTGTGTGTGTAGATGGTCTTCCCCTCACCACATATATTTTGGTATGTGTGATCTTGCTCTAGTGATGATTGCCATGACAACATGTGTAGGTAGCTGTTTTAATCAAGGGCATGATGTGCTTGAGGGTTATGTGGAGTAGATGTGTGTGAGAGAAGCATCCCACCTTTGCTAGCAAACTATGCACCTTTACATGACCATACGTGAGAGGGCATGGTGTTTTGTGTGTGTGGATAGCTAGGTAGAGGTGCTTGTGATGTTGTTGTGTCATGCCACACATACATGGGGTCAAAACCCTCATGTAAACATTGGTGTTGTGCACATGAACAAGCATTCATGTAGGAGTTGATCTAGTGAATGCACATGATATGTTGCACTATTCACTATATAGGAATCTATGTTGTTTTTCCTTCCTAGTTTGTGACCACTTGTTCCAAGCAAGTGCATAAGATATTATATATGTTTTTATGGTAGAATATTCCAAGGAATCCATTGTTGAACTTAGTTTTGCCATTGGAACATTTTCTGGAGATGACATATTTCATTTTCTTCTATGTTTAGAGCTTGGTTCCATGTGATTTGTTGAGCACAAAGGTTTGCTTCTTGGTTGTGCTAGTAGAGGGTGACCCCCTCTACCTCATGTTGGTTTCATATCATGATTAGGATACCATATGTGCAAGTTATTCCCACTCAAAGTAGGCATGTGGCTGAAATTCCAAATTAGTGAAAATCTGAGAACTAAGTCTGAGAATCTGTTTATATTTTCTTCTCCTGTTGATGAGTTTGTGTAGGTCAATGTGTTGTGATCTAGTCTTAGCTTTCAACTGGAAAGTTGGACCTGATATGTTTGTCTAGCTCCCTGTAAAATTTCAAGTCATTTGGAGTCTTGTAGATATTGTTTTGGCTGCTTTAAAAATGCTTCAGAGCATAGACAAAAAGTGAGAATCTGGAATTTTCACTAAGTCCTTGAAACTGATATCTTTGGGCAAGTTTGCAGCCTTGTAACTTTCTGTGTTTAATTCCTTTTTGTGTGATTCTTGCTTGTGCTTGCAGTATTCTTGGATAGCTACAGCCACATATATTGTTTGTCACATTTGGGTGGCTGTAGGTGCTTTGCATGTAGCTCACAAAGTGCTATGATGCAGTTTATGGCAGATTGTGTAGTTTTGTCATTTTGATGTTTGTGGGTGCTTAGTTGATGATGTGGTGTTCTTCCTTGATCCACCTCATTCATGTTGATTTGTTTTATGTCTTGCATACCTGGAAATACCAGAGTTGTGCCATTTGAGTGTGTGGTGATGATTTTGACACATAGGGCTTCATATCTTGTTTCATTGATTCCCGTTGATCCGTAGGTCCGATTGTAATGTTCTTTATATGCTTTTGCATCGTTTTCTCGAGACGCATATGATAATGTCATTATAATCCATGTAAAAATAGCTTAGGATGAAGTTCTGTCCAGGAACATGTTTTTACTCCTTATGCTTGTGCTAGTGATAGAAATAGTGATGCATGCTCATATTCATCTCATGCATCATGTGCTTGTTTCATATTGAGGTGCTGTTGTTCATTGGATGTTATTCTTATGTTGGGTAGCACCGGTATCGGAGAACGAATACGTGGATTCGGGAGAATACGTGTAGGACGAACAAGAACCATTCCAAGCCGAGGATATCACAGGCAAGATGATATGACCTTGATTCCATCTTTAGACTTGTTATGCTAGATTATGTTTCCTTTGTCATATGCTCGCTGCCTACCACTGAAATATTTGCCTCTTGATATGCCATGAAACCAAACACTTACCCCTTCCTAGCAAACTTGAATGGCTCAGTAGGCTTTGCTCAGCTACTAATGTTAGCGTTGCTAGATGCAGGTGCTTTGTCTCATGTGATAAAATGAGCTTGATATCATATCTTAAATTCTGTTATTTAATTAATGCACCTATATATTTGGTAAATAACGGAAGTCCTAGCCTTTTGCCGGGTGCTTTGTTCCGTTATTGCCGCCATAGTCACCGGTTACCGGTGTTTGATTCCATATTGATCGCTCATAACACATTCGGGGTTGTTATGGGGACCCCCTCGATAAATCGCGTAGTGTTAAGGCTTGTCCGGCAGGACCCAACATTGGTTTTAATCTGCTAATCACTTAATAATAATCCGCATAGGGAATAGCTACCCCGAGGAATTTAATCAACAACCCGGGCCAGTGCTCTCATGAGTGTTGGTCCACCCACCTAGAAGTCGGCAAGACCACCCCAAGGAAACTTGAGGTTTGGTCCTTGTCCATGTTGCATAGACGGTGTTGTCCTGAGACTGAGATATGCGGCTCTTATCAGGGTCGTCGACACACCGGGAGGTCCTGCTAGTCTTGTCTTACCTTAGCGATATATCTTGCGTATAGGAATCCCGGTGAAGCTTTGGTTCTCCTCAGAGTTGAGGTTTTCCTCTAAGGAATCCGACGAGATCACGAGATTCGTGATAGAGGAATACTCTGTGGCCCATGTATGTTTGTGATGGACTAGTTGGAGCACCCCTGCAGGGTTTAATCTTTCGGAAAGCCGTTCCCGCGGTTATGTGGCAACTTGGAATATTTTGTTAACATCCGGTATTAGATAACTTAAACATAAGCTAATAAAATTGCCAACTGAGTGCGTAACCGTGACTGTCCCCTCGAAGATCTCTCTTCGATCGGGAACACGGTGGGGTTATGATTGACATAGGTAGGTGTTCAAGATCACTTAGTGATCAAGTATTCTCGACCGCTAGTATAGACCACCTTCATAAATGTTCTATGTAAGTTAGCCACCACATCAAGCTTAGGATGCTGCAACCTTAAACACTCTACCCTATCCAACCTAATAACTTGACTAGTTCTGGCACCAAGATCATAGATTGCTGAGTCCCCGTGGCTCACAGATTCCTTCACAACAGCAACAGGTTCAGGTACCCCAGAGACAGGTGATCCCGACGGCACGCAGCTGGCGTGGCAGTACGATGAGGAGACCGACCGCTTGTACGTGAACTATCCAGATGATTGAGGCGTGGTCGTGATTGTGGGCCAGCAGGCAGGGTAGCATAGCCATTTCTCTTGTTTTGTAGTCCGTAGCGGAACTACTTTGATTGTATGCGGGATGTACTCTGATATATTTATGAGAAGGCAATTGAACCCCTGATTGTCTATCTGTTATTATTATGTATGTGCTGTGTTACCTTGTTTGCGAGACGCTTAGATGCGCTCCTTTCCAATTCGGGGCCTCGATCCCCAGATTGGAAAGGACCGCATCTTAGTCGTTACAAGTTGGTATTCATAGCCTTACGACCATAGGAGCCTTTGTGTGATCGTACTTGTCCGAGTCGAGTCTAGTAAAATGTTTTGAGTCTTAGTTATATCGGAGAGTAGGATTCTTTTTTCTCCTCTTCCATGCTCTGGTGAGGTTCCTGTCTTAGGAAATCTTTAATTCTACTCCTCTTCTCGCTCAATTTTTTTAGGATCACGGGGGTATTTGTGAAATCTATATGATTTCGATGTGACGGAGTCCTGTCTTGGTGCCTCCCGTTTGCTTTGATTTTCTTCCAGGGAGTTGAGCTCCAGGGGATTCTCGCGCACATCGCCATCATTCAGATTTCTGAGTATCTAAGAACGAAGGATGTTCGTTATTGCTTCAATACTCGTAGTGGCGAGATAACCCCGATGTCCCCAGTACTGGTGCAGATTGTTCGGGGGTACTGCCATACTTAGTATCGTTGTGATCACGAGGGTCTGTTTTAGATGAAGGTCCGAGATGCTGGTTGTGTGTTGACGGATGTGATACAGGTGACGGGTTAGTATAGGAGTTGTGTGATATTACTCCTTGTATCCGTGTACCAGATTGCATGACCAGTTATTTCGGGAATTCATAGGTGGGATATCAAGTAGTATCTTATAGGACTATCTTCCTACAGATGCATGATTGAGGTTGGGGAAATCTCGATCATATGTTTGTTCTGAGTAGTTCTAGCTCATACTTGTTTGAAGTGGTCTTAGTCGGAATTTTGTCGTCCATCACTTTGAGGAAGCATTATTACTATTTTGTTCGAGTGCAATTGCTTTATTCCTGTTCAGATATTCCTGTCTTTTGATTCAGCAATATCTTCAATTTATTCTGTGGGCTGATATGCCGTCCGTCTTCAGGATGGCTCCACCAACTCGTCAGAACCCAGGGCGTGAGGATATGCCGCCTCCACCTCCTCCTCCGGAGAATCCTCCGCCGCCGCCTCCTCCTGCTGAGGCCTGGCAAGCGGTGATGGCTGCTACTAATGCAAACACTCAGATGCTGCTACAGTTGCTGCAAGAGAGGGGTAACCAGCAACAAGGCAATTTCCAGCATGGTGGCAATCAATTTGCCAATCTGAGCCAGTTCCTGTCGAATCAGCCAAAGACATTCAGTTCTTGTGACCAGCCATTTGATGCAGAGGACTGGATCCGTGATATGAACAAGCATTTCGAGTGTAGCAATGTGCGTCCTGAGGATTATGTTAAGTTTGCAACGTTCCAGTTGAAGGGGCATGCTTCTATCTGGTGGCAACAGCTGAAGGACTCCAAGGCGCTAGAGTGATTTCTTGGGATGAGTTCTGTCGTGACTTCAGGTCCCACTACATCCCTTCCAGCTTTGTGGAGGAGATGCGTGAGAAGTTCACGCGTTTGAAGCAGGGTGGCAATTCCGTGTACAAGTACAACGTTGAGTTCCACGAGCTAGCCCGTTACGCGCTGCAGGATATCCCGGATCAAAAGAGAAAGATTTATGAGTTTAGAGGTGGCTTGAAAGAAGATTTGCAGCTAGCTCTTGCCTTGCACGATCCTGAGGAGTTCAACAAGTTCTAAAACCTAGCTCTCAGAGCAGAGGCAGCCTTGCTCAGGGTGGAGAATTCTAAGAAGCGCTTCAGAGATTCCAGCTCTTCCTCGACTCAGGTGGTTCAGAAGCAACATAAGTTTTGGGTTTCTCCTCCTCCTCCTCGGCACTCATAGCAGCTTAAGCACTCTGATGGTCGTGGTTCTTCCCACCCACCCAACCCTGTCTTCCATCAGAGATTTCAGCATCAGAAGCAAGGGCCTCCTCAGACTCAGTACCGGCAGCCAGCAGATGTCACTTGACACAAGTGTGGGCAGATGGGTCACTATGCCAACAAGTGTACTTCTCAGCTCCGTCTGCCGCCTCCTCCTCCAGGAAAACCTCCAAGCAATGCTCTTGTCAAGTTCAACCCCAGATGAGCTCGAGTCAACATGGTGAATGCAGCTGAGGCAGATAACTCGTCAGATGTGATCATGGGTAACCTCCTCGTCAATGATATTCCTGCTAAAGTGTTATTTGATTCTGGTGCATCGCATTCGTTTATCTCAAGGCCATTCTCATTTAAGCATGGGTTCCCTACTCGTGATTTGCCCAAGCCTCTTTCAATTGTGTCTCCTGGCAAGATCATGAATTGTCACATGATGGTTCTGGATGTTTCTGTCAAGATGGGCGCTTATGCTTTTCTGGCATCTCCTATTGTCTTGGGCAATTCCGACATCGACTTGATACTTGGTATGGACTGGCTGGCCATGAACAAGACGTCAATTTATTGTGAAGCCAAAGAAGTGAAGCTTACACACTCTTCGGAGGACGTGATAATATTCGCGGCGTGCGATGATACAATCCGTCTGTTCTCTTTGAATGAAAAGGGTGAGATCAATCCTATTTTGCAAGTCCCAGTGGTCTGCGAATATGAAGATGTGTTTCTTGAAGAGCTGCCAGGCAAGCCTCCGCACAGAGAAGTTGAGTTTGTGATTGAGCTTGAGGGAGGAGTAGAGCCCGTGTGCAAACGGCCGTACAAGCTGGGTCCAGAAGAATTGAAGGAACTTAAGAGGAAACTCGATGAGCAGGAGCGTTTGGGTTTGATCAGACCGAGCTCCTCTCCGTGGGGCTGTGGTGTTCTGTTTGTCAAGAGGAAGGATGGCACGGACCGGCTGTGTGTCGATTACCGTCCATTGAACAAGAAGACAATCAGGAACAAATAGCCACTTTCGAACATAACTGAGTTGTTCAAACAGTTGAAAGGTGTTAAGGTCTTCTCCAAGCTTGATCTCAGAATGGGCTATCATCAAATTCACATTCACGAGGAAGATATTCCGAAGACTGCCTTCAGGACTAGTTTTGGCTCGTATGAGTATACGGTCATGTCTTTTGGTCTGGCAAATGCTCCTCTGACTTTATGTCGATTGATGAACTACATATTCTCTCCGTTTAAGAATGACTTTGTCTTGCTCTATCTCGACGACATTCTGGTCTTTTCTAAAACTGAGGAAGAACATGAAGAACATCTCAGATTGGTGCTTGATAAGCTGAGAGAGTACAAGATGTATGCCAAGTTTTCCAAGTCCACGTTCTGGCTGAAAGAAGTGGTTTATCTTGGGCACATTATCTCTGCCGAGGGCATCAAAGTTGATCCGTCCAAGGTTCAGGCCATTGTTGAATGGGAGCCTCCGCAGAATGTGAAGCAGCTTCGAAGCTTTCTCGGGCTTGCTGGCTATTGCAAAAGGTTCGTTGAGAACTTCTCCAAGATCGCCAAGCCGCTCTCAAGTCTTCTTCAGAAGGGTGTTAAGTATGCTTGGTCTCCAGAGTGTCAGTTGGCCTTCGACACACTCAAAGAGAAGCTTACCTCCACTCCAGTCTTGGTTCCTCCAGATGATTCCAAGTCTTACCAGGTCTTCTGCGACGCTTCTCTCCAGGGTCTTGGTGTAGTCCTGATGCAAGATAAGAAGGTGGTTGCTTATATCTCCAGGAAGTTGAAGCCAGCGGGGAAGAACTATCTTGTGCATGATCTTGAGCTAGCAGCTGTGGTTCACGCTCTGATGACTTGGAGACACCTCTTGTTGGAACGTAAGGTTGAAGTTTTCACCGATCACAAGAGTCTCAAGTACATCTTCACTCAGCCTAACTTGAATCTTCGGCAAACACATTGGGTCGAAATGCTCCAGGATTTTAATCCGAGTGTTGAGTACACGCCAGGCAAAGCTAATGTCGTGGCAGATGCTTTGAGAAGGAAGGCATATTGCAATAGTCTGATTCTGCAACCTCTCCACCCTGGTCTTTGTGAGTCTTTCAGGAAGCTCAACCTTCAGCTAGTACCTCAGGGATTTCTTGCAAACCTTCAGATCTCTCCTACCTTGGAAGATCAGGTCCGGGCAGCACAACTTCTTGACGCTATGGTGAAGAAGGTCAAGATTGGCGTTGGAAAGAGTCTTCCCAAGTATAAGTGCTTCACTGTTGATGCCAGAGACACGTTGTTCTTCGAGGATCGCCTTGTCGTCCCGAAAGGTGATCTCAGGAAGGTAATCATGGAGGAAGCTCAGAACTCTCTGCTCTCTATTCATCCTGGAAGCTCCAAAATGTACCACGACTTGAAACAGACCTTCTGGTGGACTCGTATGAAACGTGAGATGGCTCAGTTCGTAAATGAATGTTATGTATGTCGAAGGGTGAAAGCAGAACATCAACGTCCAGCAGGTCTTTTGCATTCATTGCCCATTCCCGAGTGGAAGTTCGATCACATTGAGATGGATTTCGTCACCGGGTTTCCGAAGTCCAAGAAGGGTAATGATGTCATCTTCGTCGTCATCGACAAGTTGAGTAATGTGGCTCATTTTCTTCCAGTCAAGGAGTCCATTTCAGCAGCTCAGCTGGCAGAGTTGTACGCCTCCAGGATTGTCTCTTTGCATGGCGTGCCTATGATGATCTCTTCGGATCACGGAAGTATCTTCACTTCCAAGTTCTGGGACTCCTTTCAGTCTGCTATGGGCACGAAGATCCACTTCAGCACAACATTCTATCCTCAGACTAGTGGTCAACTGGAGAGAGTGAATCAAGTTCTTGAGGATATGCTAAGAGCGTGTGTTATCTCTTTTGGCATGAAGTGGGAAGAATGTCTGCCTTTTGCGGAGTTCTCGTATAACAACAGTTATCAAGCTAGTTCTGGCAAGGCTTCATTTGAAATTCTCTGTGGCAGGAAGTGTCGTACCCTGCTCAACTGGTCCGAAACCGGCGAGCGTCAGATCCTTGGGAATGATTTGATAGAAGAAGCCGAGGATATGTGTCGGGTCATTCGCGAAACCTCAGAGCAGCTCAGTCCCGTCAGAAGAGCTATTATGATAGCAAGCACCGTGACATGTCTTATGAGCTTGATGACTTCGTCTATCTCAAGGTGTCGCCTATGAAGGGTATGCAGCGCTTTGGCATCAAAGGCAAGCTTGTGCCTCGTTTCGTTGGTCCGTTCAGAGTGGTCGGCAAGAGAGGAGACCTTGCGTACCAGCTCGAGCTTCTGTCAAGCTTTGCAAATGTCCATGATGTGTTCCATGTTTCCAAGCTTCGGAGGTGTTTCAAGACCCCCGAGCGCACTGTTCATTTTCAAGACATCGACCTTCAGCCTGGCCTTTCTTATCGTGAGCATCCAGTTGCGGTTCTCGAGGCGACTGAGCGAAAGACCCGCAACAAGACCGTGAAATTTCTCAAAGTGCAGTGGTCACACCATTCCGATAAAGAGGCTACGTGGGAACGCGAGGACCACCTCCATTCTGAATTTTCGGAATTCTTTCACGAGTAGATCTCGGGGCGAGATCTTTTTTGTAGTGTGGGAGAATTTGTAGTGCCCCAAGGGTAAAGTTTTCCCTTTTTGTAACCTTCCATGTGGGACCACCTTGACATTGCTATGATTTCATGTGATGACCCTTATTATTTTTCCTTCCTTTGCATGCATGCATTCCATATCATTACCTTGTCCTTGTGATGTTGCTTTGTGCTCTTATGATCTCATGTGATGCTTGTGTCCTTGTGTGGTGAAGTGAGATGTGGAGTTTGTGTGGGGTTGGCATGTGATAGTAGGATGAGTAGTGGTTTGCTTAGCCTTCAAAAATCTATCTCCCTCCTATTTACTTCAAGCCCATATTTTCTTGCCTCATTCCTGATTTTAAAATGCTGTTGTGTTAGCTGAATTGTGGTGATTTGGAAATGTGAAGTTGTTGATTTAAAAGAGGTTGTCAAAAGGTGCAAAATAGTTACAAAACAGCCCACATAATGTTGTTATGTAAATATTCATTTGCCCCTAATATTCATTTTGCATTTTATTCAAATATGTCGTATTTTTCCATGACGAGGGGATAATTTTGTTTGATTTTATCCCCAGTATTTTATTCTGTGCTTTAATTCCTTCTCTGTTTTTTCTGTAAATAGGAAATGAGGGAATTCCTTTCCCTCTATCTGTCGCCGCCTGTGGGCCTACTCCCACAGGCTGGCCCACTTCCCCTCTCTCTCGCGCAGGAGCCCGCGCACGTTCCTCATATTCCTCCTTTCAAGCTCGGCACTTGGGCCCCCTAGTCAACGACTCACCCTCGCTCCTCTATGCTTTCCACCGAAGCTCTCCCACACGCACATGGCCGTGCCGCGTTCCTCACCTCTCCTTCCCCCTATTTAATCCCTCCTTGGCGTCCGTGCCAAGGCTAGGGTTCCTCTTCCCCGCCACCACTTCTTCCCATCTCCCTCTCGTCTTTGTCGATGACCTCATGTAAGAGGAGGGCGTGTCCGCCATGGCCGGATCGTGAAGGTGCTCGCCGTCGTTGCTGCAGAGACATTTCTTCCTCTCCAAGGCGACGGCGAGCTCGCGGGATCTCGTGGGGTTCCATTCCCGCGGCTAGGACGCAACGTCCACCTCTTCTTCCCCTAATTCATCGATGCCTCCTCCCGCTCTGGCAAGCTACTTCGACGCGGCTTCCTCATCTACGTCCTCTGCTTCCTCTCCGGTCGGCTCACGTCCTTCGGCTATGGGGTGAGCAGATCATCCTTTCCCCGTTCCCTCTCTTCGATCTGGCTTAGGGAATGAGTAGAAGGTCGCCGGGATGCTCCCTGTTGCCGGCGCCGCCACGCACCGGAGAGGCATAGCTGCGGTTCGTCTCGAGCGAAGTTAGCATAGGAAATGGAACCGTGGATGCGTAGTTGTTCTTCCATCAATGAGCCGGTGCTCAATTTAGCCTGTGTCGCCGGCGGGACAGATCCCCTGTTTCGGCCGCCATGGCTCTCCTGTGTATCTCGAAGGGGGATGCTCAAAAGGGATTATGCCCCTTCTCTGTCGAACTCCTTGACCGTAGCATAGTGGTAGCGATCACTGTGTGCGTGTTGTGAGGCGTGGGTTCAAATCCCCCTCGTCACCTTTTGTTTTGGTTTATTTAACACTGTAGACACAGGGTATCACCTTACCCTGCTAGATCCTCTCTCTCTGTCAAATGCAGTGGCAGTAGCAGAGTGTTTTGTGTCTGTGGCTTGTACCAGGGTCACTGGGGTTCGAATCCCACGCCAGCCCTTTTGTATTTTTTTATTCCTTTCTTTCTTTCTTATTTGTTTATTTGCTTTCATTTGCTACACCTTGTGCCTGATTTATAGACTTATAGGTGTGCATCTTATTCTTTCTTACCTGCCCAGTATTTGTAGTGGTGTGACATACATGGGAGTGTGGTGCATGTGTGTATATGTGTGCACATGGAGATGTGCAAGTGTTTGTGTGGAGATGCTAGCATAAGCATGATCTTGTAGATGCATGAAGTGGAGTTACTAGAGTAGGTAGTTTATATTTGCAGGCTTACTAGCTCAATTTGTTTTAGGTTGCTGCACTATATTTTTCTTGTGTAGTGATCTTATCAGATTTAGAGGGGTGTGGTTGTGTGTGTAGATGGTCTTCCCCTCACCACATATATTTTGGTATGTGTGATCTTGCTCTAGTGATGATTGCTATGACAACATGTGGAGGTAGGTGTTTTAATCAAGGGCATGATGTGCTTGAGGGTGATGTGGAGTAGATGTGTGTGTGAGAAGCATCCCACCTTTGCTAGCAAACTATGCACCTTCACATGACCATATGTGAGAGGGCATGGTGTTTTGTGTGTGTGGATCGCTAGGTAGAGGTGATTGTGATGTTGTTGTGTTATGACACACATACATGGGGTCAAAACCCTCATGTGACCATTAGTGTGGTGCACATGAACAAGCATCCACGTAGGAGTTGATCTACTGAATGCACATGATATGTTGCACTATTCACTATATAGGAATCTATCTTGTTTTTCCTTCCTAGTTTGTGATCACTTGTTCCAAGCAAGTGCATAAGATATTATATATGTTTTTGTGGTGGAATCTCCCAAGGTATCCATTGGTGAACTTAGTTTTGCCATTGGAACATTTTCTGGAGATGACATATTTCATTTTCTTCTATGTTTAGAGCTTGGTTCCATGTGATTTGTTGAGCACAAAGGTTTGCTTCTTGGTTGTGCTAGTAGAGGGTGACCCCCTCTACCTCATGTTGGTTTCATCTCATGATTAGGATACCATATGTGCAAGTTATGCCCACTCAAAGTAGGCATGTGGCTGAAATTCCAGATTACTGAAAATCTGAGAACTAAGTCTGAGAATCTGTTTATATTTTCTTCTCCTGTTGATGAGGTTGTGTAGGTCAATGTGTTGTGATCTAGTCTTAGCTGTCAACTGGAAAGTTGGACCTGATATGTTTTTATAGCTCCCTGTAAAATTTCAAGTCATTTGGAGTCCTGTAGATATTTTTTTGGCTGCTGTAAAAATGCTTCAGAGCATAGACAAAAAGTGAGAATCTGGAATTTTCACTAAGTCCCTGAAAACTGATATTTTTGGGCAAGTTTGCAGCCTTGTAACTTTCTGTGTTTAATTCCTTTTTGTGTGATTCTTGCTTGTGCTTGCAGTATTCTTGGATAGATACAGCCACATATATTGTTTGTCACATTTGGGTGGCTGTAGGTGCTTTGCATGTAGCTCACAAAGTGCTATGATGCAATTTATGGCAGATTGTGTAGTTTTGTCATTTTGATGTTTGTGGGTGCTTAGTTGATGATGTGGTGTTCTTACTTGATCCACCCCATTCATGTTGGTTTGTTTTATGTCTTGGCTACTTGGAAATACCAGATTTGTGCCATTTGAGTGTGTGGTGTTGATTTTGACACGTAGGGCTTCATATCTTGTTTCGTCGATTCCCGTTGATCCGTAGCTCCGATTGTAATGTTCTTTATATGCTTTTGCATCGTTTTCTCGAGACGCATCTGATCATGTCATTCTCATGCATGTAAAAATAGCTTAGGATGCAGTTCTGTCCAGGAACATGTTTTTACTCCTTATGCTTGTGCTAGTGATAAAAATAGTGATGCATGCTCATATTCATCTCATGCATCATGTGCTTGTTGCATCTTGAGGTGCTGTTGTTCATTGGATCTTATTCTTATGTTGGGTAGCACCGTGATCGGAGAACGAATACGTGGATTCGGGAGAGTACGTGCAGGACGAATAAGAACCATTCCAAGCCGAGGATATCACAGGCAAGATGATATGACCTTGATTCCATCTCTAGACTTGTTATGCTAGATTAAGTTTCCTTTGTCATATGCTCGCTGCCTACCACTGAAATATTTGCCTCTTGATATGCCATGAAACCAAACACTTTCCCCTTCGTAGCAAACTTGAATGGCTAAGTAGGCTTTGCTCAGCTACTAATGTTAGCGTTGCTAGATGCAGGTGCTTTGTATCATGTGATAACATGAGCTTGATATCATATCTTAAATTCTGTTATTTAATTAATGTACCTATATATTTGGTAAATAACGGAAGGTCTAGCCTTTTTCCGGGTTCTTTGCTCCGTTATTGCCGCCATAGTTACCGGTTACCGGTGTTTGATTCCATATTGATCGCTCCTAACACGTTGGGGGTTGTTATGGGGACCCCCTTGATAAATCGCGTAGTGTTAAGGCTTGTCCGGCAGGACCCAACATTGGTTTTAATCTGCTAATCACTTAATAATAATCTGCATAGGGAATAGCTACACCGAGGAATTTAATCAACCACCCAGGCCAGTGCTCCTCATGAGTGTTGGTCCACCCACCTAGTAGTCGGCAAGACCACCCCAAGGAAACTTGAGGTTTGGTCCTTGTCCACTTTGCATAGATGGTGTTGTCCTGAGACTGAGATATGCGGCTCTTGTCAGGGTCGTCGACACACCGGGAGGTCCTGCTAGTCTTGTCTTACCTTAGCGATATATCTTGCGTATAGGAATCCCGGTGAAGCTTTGGTTCTCCCCAGAGTTGAGGTTTTCCTCTAAGGAATCCGACGAGATCACGAGATTCGTGATAGAGGATTACTTTGCCGCCCGTGTACGTTTGTGATGGACTAGTTGGAACACCCCTCCAGGGTTTAATCTTTCGGAAAGTCGTGCCCGCAGTTATGTGGCAACTTGGAATATTTTGTTAACATCCGGTATTAGATAACTTAAACATAAGCTAATAAAATTGCCAACTGAGTGCGTAATCGTGATTGTCCCCTCGAAGATCTCTTTTTGATTGGGAACACGGTGGGGTTATGATTGACGTAGGTAGGTGTTCAGGATCACTTAGTGATCAAGTATTCTCGACCGCTAGTATAGACCACCTTCATAAATTTTCTACGTAAGTTAGCCACCACATCAAGCTTAGGATGCTGCAACCTTAAACACTCTACCCTATCCAACCTAATAACTTGACTAGTTCTGGTACCGAGGTCATAGATTGTTGAGTCCCCGTGGCTCACAGATTCCTTCACAACACCAACAAGTTCAGGTACCCCAGAGACAGGTGAAAGGATCGATATGGTTGACTAGAGGGGGGGGGGGTGAATAGACAACGACCACTTTTTAATTAATCTTAGCAAGTTAAGGTAAACACCATATAGGTTCACAAATATTACGACAATGAGGTGAACCCTAATGGAGCTAACAATGAGAGCTATTAAGACAAGTAAGATATAGTCAACAATATAAGCATACACAAAGTAAAGGTTAGAGATAACCACGAGTGGAACCGATGGAGACGAGGATGTGTTACCGAAGTTCCTTCCCTTTGACAGGAAGTACGTCTCTGTTGGAGCGGTGTGGAGGCACAATGCTCCCCAATATGCCACTAAGGCCACCGTATTCTCCTCACGCCCTCGCACGATGCAAGGTACCGTGATTCCACTATAGGTGCCCTTGGAGGCGGCGACCGAACCTTTACAAACAAGGTTGGGGCAAACTCCACACAAAGCTTGGAGGCTCCCAACTAGACCACGAAGCTTCACCACAATGGAATATGGCTTCTAGGTGACCTCAACCGTCTAGGATGCTCAAACACCCAAGAGCAACAAGATCCGCAAGGGATTGGTGGGGGAATCAACTTTTCTCTTGGTGGAAGTGTGAATCTAGGCCTTCTCAACCAATCCCTAAAGAATCAACAAGTTTGATTGGCTAGGGAGAGAGATCGAGCACTTTTGAGCTTAGGGAGCAACAATGGAGCTTGGGGAGGTAAGAGATGGGGTTCCACAGCTAGAAGAACCCTTTATATAGTGGGGGGGGGGGAAATCCAACCGTTTTCCCACTCTCTGCCCGAGCTCCAGCGGTACTACCGCCGCCTGCAGCGGTACTACCGCTGGCACTCCAGCGATACTACCGCTGACCAGGGGCGGTACTACCGCTGGCATTCCAGCGGTACTACCGCTGGCCCCAGCGGTACTACCGCTGGGCCCCGGGTAGTGCAAAAGCACTACCACCGCCAAGAAAGTCTTCGCAAAAAGGTCCGTCCACGAACAACCGCTAGGCAGGTGGTACTAAGCTCCTGGAGCGGTACTACCGCTGACCAGGGGCGGTACTACCGCCAGCCAGCGGTACTACCGCTGGCTGCAGCGGTACTACCGCTAGCATTCCAGCGGTACTACCGTGCAAGGAGGAAAGAAACACAGTGGCGGGGGCCGCTCCAAAGATGAAGGTAAGGGAAAATATGTGTAGTGTGCGCGTGCAAAGATAGATTCCACCCAAACCTTTCCACTACGGTTCCCCTCTTAATAGTACGGCTTTCCTATGACTCAAATAAAGAGAATCGTAGAGAGCGCCGTGCTTCCGTTCCATGAATGAGGAGGCGAGTCGTCTTGTGCCGTTGACGTGTGTTATCTGAAACCTTAACACACACGGTTAGTCCTTTACGGTACTGTCATCAATCACCAAAATTACTTAGGCATAAACTATGCCCCAACAATAGGTGATCCCGACGGCACGCAACTGGTGTGGCAGTATGATGAGGAGACCGACCGCCTGTACGTGAACTATCCAGAAGATTGAGGCGTGGTCGTGATCGTGGGCCAGCAGGCAGGGTAGCATAGCCATTTCCCTTGTTTTCTAGTCCGTAGCGGAACTACTTTGATTGTATGCGTGATGTACTCTGATATATTTATGATAAGGCAATTGAACCCCTGATTGTCTATCTGTTATTATTATGTATGTTTTGTGTTACCTTGTTTGCGAGACGCTTAGATGCGCTCCTTTCCAATTCTGGGCCTCGATCCCCAGATCGGAAAGGACCGCATCTTAGTCGTTACACAACCCAGGTGGGTTGGCATGCGGAGGTTAACGCCGTTCACTGCTAGACACTGGGGGCGGGTCGTCATGGCGACTCCTGGTATGACTTGCGCGAAGCGTAGAGTGCAGCCGATCACGACTATACGAGTACTGCGCTTGTTGGACCACCACCGTTTTCAACATCTCGATAGCGTTCCTTGCCTCCACCTCAGCTAGAGAGTTTCCATGAATGGGAAGAGAATCTAGGTTGTGGGTTGCAGCCAACACATTGTCGACGGGGTTAGAAAAGTGACCCCGCGGCGTGTGGAAGTGCGGCGGCTGGGCCGTCGGCTGAGGTGCATGTGGATTGGGCAGCGGTGGAGCTGGCTCAACCTGCTGGGACCCGCCGTGGCAGGTTAGGTTCCCCCAGGGGTATGTCGGCTGTCGAAGAGTTGGACAGGGTTCAGATCGGCCGGAAAATGATTATGGTGCCTCCTTTGGTGAACCACGTCCGGAGTGCCTTGTTCGCGTTCAAGCCTCCATCCCTGAACCCTTAGCCGTTCTGTCTCCGCAACGATCTGGGCCTGCTAGTTCGCCATCCGAGTGGCCTCGACTTCGATCTCGCGCTGGATCTTGGTCATCTCCTCCCTCAGCTTGTCTAGTTTGGCGTTGACCTCTTCTTGGTTCTCCGCAGTCGCGGCAACCATCGTGAGCTTAGACATCTCTGCCACTAGATCTGCCATGGATTGAGCCAGAGTCTTCCCTAATCCGCTGGCTCCGTTGTTGCCTGGTGCGGTCGGCTGAGCTGCTGCCGCTCCTGCCATGTAGATGTCGACCTGACAATGGGGTTCCTGGAAATCCTCGTAATTCGCCGCCTCGGGCAATCCCCCAAGCCTCCCTTCGTGGAGAGGGTAGATTGAATCTGTGTCGCCGATGGACAACTCGTCATCGGAGTTGACTGGGGTATTCTCCTGGATCAGCGGCTCATACGGCAGGACGGTCCCCTGCGTAAATCCAATGAAGGTGTGGCATGTCCTGACGTGACGTTTGGCGGGTTGGGCGAACCGAGCCGGCTCGACGATGTCGGTGAAGGTGTCCGGCTCGTGTACGAGAACCCCAAACTTGCCAATGAAGACTTGCATCTTGCCGAAGGGGACCCTGTACCCAGACTTGATTGAATCAGTGTCATGCCCCTACTGAGAGTTGTTGATGTAGTACTTCCTGCGGAGACTCTTAGTCATGAGGCCGACCGCGTAGCTCCCCAACCCTGGAAGGGCTACCTTTGAGAAATCAACTCCACCATGCGCTGGCCCCACGGTGGGCGCCAACTGTCGTGGTTTTGTCAGGACAGATATCCTCTGGAAAGGACTTAGAGATGGAGCCATCGCACCTTGGTGGCGACTCAAAGGGGTTAAGCGGAAGCAAGACTCGGGTTTACCCAGGTTCGGCCCCTCCGATGGAGGTAAAAGCCTACGTCCTGCTTTGTGTATATTGATGGTGGAATCGATTACAAGGGTGTGTAACTCGCCTGACCTAGCTCTCGATGGATTGTAACTTAATATTTCTACCCTAGAGACTCGCTTTTATGTACTGGTCGAGGCCCTAGGTTTACAAGAGTCCAGGTCACATCATAAACCGTGACCTGACATATCTATAAACCGCCGTGTCTCCCAAGCAAGGAAACTACCCGGCGAGTCTTCCTCTTCATGGGCCTTGACTCGCCATCCGGGCTCTTGGGCTCGGCCGGCTCTCTACTGGAGATCACCTCACCCCTTCTGGGTCCTGGGTCTAAGCCCATCTTGATCACGATTGACGAGCCACCATGAACCTGACCCGACCCTATATGGCGGGTCATACAACTGGCAATATCCCCAACAATATTCGAAAGACTGGGCTTCTCCCTTTCATCTCACTTGTGTGTCGTTCGATGCTGAAGATAAACCCTTGTGCGATCACGACACTCGTTTACCAATGGCGTCATGAGACACACTCTTTTCACTTCTATGTTGGGGAGATGACGATCACTTTGCAGGATGTTTCTCTGATCACTGGACTTCCCATCAAAGGAGAGCTTATTTGTTTTAGCAGAGATTCTGAGGGATGTAGTGACATTATGGTTGGACTCCCCGGACCAGTAGAGCCTGTTTGTTTTAGCACATTTCATCCTTTTATTGATATTGTAATTGGATTTTTTGTGCGCGCCATGCAAGGCGCCCCGGAGGAGAGCGCCAGACGTACTAACATGGCGCCTTAGGCTAGGGCACAATGGTCTTTAGTTTTCTGTTTTTTTTAAGTTATGTGGTTCTTGTTTTTGTACTAGCTTTGACATACATGTTCAACTCTAATATATTATCATAACTTCTTGATATACATTAGTTGAACACACAAAAGGTGCATGACATACATAGATTCGACACACAAAAGGTTCACGACTTACATAAGTTTGACAAACAAAAGGTTCACCAGATACATATATTTGACACATACATAAGACTGACGCCCCAATACAGTAAGCATAGTCTCGATCACCACCATCACCACGGCCTACCACCATCACCACAACCACGTCCTCGACCACCACCATCACTACGACCACATCCTTGACAACCACCATCACCACGACGACTTCCTTGACCACCACCATCACCACGACCACATCCCCAAGCTCCACCACCATCACCACGACCAAGTCCTTAAGCTCCACCACCATCACCACGACCAACACCACCATCACCACGACCACATCACCATCACCGCGGCCACCACCACCATCACCGCGGCCGACACCACCATCACCATCTCGTTTTGATCTCTTTATTTTGATACAACCTCTATTATTGTGCCTCGTTACATTCACCATAACGCTTGATATCACGAGGCTACATGAAATGTTGGTTCCCCCATTCCTTACGAAATCCACCACCCAATCATCCTTGTCACCCAAGAAACACTTTGTCTTCCGTCTTCCACGTATCACCACCTTCATCTCCAGATTGGTGTATAGTGGGTTGCCATGATATTGTGGCCATTTAGATTGGTCTAGATAGGGATGAAACCTTGCAACCCATGTATTTTTGAGCGCATCCAATGAATACTCTTCCAATCTTACATTGTTGGTCATATGGATGTTGGGGAACGTCGCATGGGAAACAAAAAATTTCCTACGCGCACGAAGACCTATCATGGTGATGTCCATCTACGAGAGGGGATGAGTGATCTACGTACCCTTGTAGATCGTACAGCAGAAGCGTTAGAGAACGCGGTTGATGTAGTGGAACGTCCTCACGTCCCTCGATCCGCCCCGCGAACAATCCCGCGATCAGTCCCACGATCTAGTACCGAACGGACGGCACCTCCGCGTTCAGCACACGTACAGCTCGACGATGATCTCGGCCTTCTTGATCCAGCAAGAGAGACGGAGAGGTAGAAGAGTTCTCCGGCAGCGTGACGGCGCTCCGGAGGTTGGTGATGATCTCGTCTCAGCAGGGCTCCGCCCGAGCTCCGCAGAAACGCGATCTAGAGGAAAAACTATGGAGGTATGTGGTCGGGCAGCCGTGAGAAAGTCGTCTCAAATCTGCCCTAAAAGCCCCATATATATAGGAGGAGGGAGGGGAACCTTGCCTTGGGGTCCAAGGGATCCCCAAGGGGTCGGCCGAGCCAGGGGGGAGGACTCTCCCCCCCCAAACCGAGTCCTACTTGGTTTGGTGGGAGGGAGTCCTTCCCCCTTCCCACTTCTCCTTTTTTTTTTCTTTCCTTTGATTTTTTCTCTCTTGGCGCATAGGGGATTGGTGGGCTGTCCCACCAGCCCACTAAGGGCTGGTGTGACCCCCCCAAATGCCTATGGGCTTCCCCGGAGTGGGTTGCCCCCCTCCGGTGAACTCCCGGAACCCATTCGTCATTCCCGGTACATTCCCGGTAACTCCGAAAACCTTCCGGTAATCAAATGAGGTCATCCTATATATCAATCTTCGTTTCCAGACCATTCCGGAAACCCTCTGACCTCCGTGATCTCATCCGGGACTCCGAACAACATTCGGTAACCAACCATATAACTCAAATACGCATAAAACAACGTCGAACCTTAAGTGTGCAGACCCTGCTGGTTCGAGAACTATGCAGACATGACCCGAGAGACTCCTCGGTCAATATCCAACAGCGGGACCTGGATGCCCATATTGGATCCTACATATTCTACGAAGATCTTATCGTTTGAACCTCAGTGCCAAGGATTCGTATAACCCCGTATGTCATTCCCTTTGTCCTTCGGTATGTTACTTGCCCGAGATTCGATCGTCAGTATCCGCATACCTATTTCAATCTCGTTTACCGGCAAGTCTCTTTACTCGTTCCGTAATACAAGATCCCGTAACTTACACTAAGTTACATTGCTTGCAAGGCTTGTGTGTGATGTTGTATTACAGAGTGGGCCCCGAGATACCTCTCCGTCACACGGAGTGACAAATCCCAGTCTTGATCCATACTAACTCAACTAACACCTTCGGAGATACCTGTAGAGCATCTTTATAGTCACCCAGTTACGTTGCGACGTTTGATACACACAAAGCATTCCTCCGGTGTCAGTGAGTTATATGATCTCATGGTCATAGGAATAAATACTTGACACGCAGAAAACAGTAGCAACAAAATGACACGATCAACATGCTACGTCTATTAGTTTGGGTCTAGTCCATCACGTGATTCTCCTAATGACGTGATCCAGTTATCAAGCAACAACACCTTGTTCATAATCAGAAGACACTGATTATCATCGATCAACTGGCTAGCCAACTAGAGGCATGCTAGGGACGGTGTTTTGTCTATGTATCCACACATGTAAATGAGTCTTCATTCAATACAATTGTAGCATGGATAATAAACTATTATCTTGATACAGGAATTATAATAATAACTATACATTTATTATTGCCTCTAGGGCATAATTCCAACAGTCTCCCACTTGCACTAGAGTCAATAATCTAGCCCTCACATCACCATGTGAATTACATTGTAATAAATCTAACACCCATACAGTTCTGGTGTCGATCATGTTTTGGCCGTGGAAGAGGTTTAGTCAGCGGGTCTGCTACATTCAGATCCGTGTGCACTTTGCATATATTTACGTCCTCCTCCTCGACATAGTCGCGGATGAGGTTGAAGCGTCGTTTGATGTGTCTGGTCTTCTTGTGAAACCTTGGTTCCTTTGCTAAGGCAATGGCACCAGTGTTGTCACAGAACAAGGTTATTGGATCCAGTGCACTTGGCACCACTCCAAGATCCGTCATGAACTGCTTCATCCAGACACCCTCCTTAGCCGCCTCCGAGGCAGCCATGTACTCCGCTTCACATGTAGAATCTGCTACGACGCTTTGCTTGGAACTGCACCAGCTTACTGCACCCCCATTAAGAATAAATACGTATCCGGTTTGCGACTTAGAGTCGTCCGGATCTGTGTCAAAGCTTGCATCGACGTAACCTTTTACGGCGAGCTCTTCGTCACCTCCATACACGAGAAACATCTCCTTAGTCCTTTTCAGGTACTTCAGGATATTCTTGACCGCCGTCCAGTGATCCACTCCTGGATTACTCTGGAACCTACCTGCCATGCTTATGGCCAGGCTAACATCCGGTCTAGTGCACAGCATTGAATACATGATAGAGCCTATGGCTGAAGCATAGGGGACGGAGCGCATATGCTCTCTATCTTCATCAGTTGCTGGGCACTGAGTCTTACTCAATCTCGTACCTTGTAACACTGGCAAGAATCCTTTCTTGGACTGTTCCATTTTGAACCTCTTCAAAACTTTATCAAGGTATGTGCTTTGTGAAAGTCCTATCAGGCGTTTTCATCTATCCCTATAGATCTTAATGCCTAGAATGTAAGCAGCTTCTCCTAGGTCCTTCATAGAGAAACTTTTATTCAAGTAACCTTTTATGCTCTCCAAAAGCTCTACGTTGTTCCCAATCAGTAATATGTCATCCACATATAATATTAGAAACGCCACAGAGCTCCCACTCACTTTCTTGTAAATACAAGATTCTCCAACCACTTGTATAAACCCAAATGCTTTGATCACCTCATCAAAGCGTTTGTTCCAACTCCGAGATGCTTGCACCAGTCCATAAATGGATCGCTGGAGCTTGCACACCCTGTCAGCATTTTTAGGATCGACAAAACCTTCGGGTTGCATCATATACAACTCTTCCTTAAGGAAACCGTTAAGGAACGCCGTTTTGACATCCATCTGCCAGATTTCATAATCGAAAAATGCAGCTATTGCTAACATGATTCTCACGGACTTAAGCATCGCTACGGGTGAGAATGTCTCATCGTAGTCAACTCCTTGAACTTGTGAAAAACCCTTTGCCACAAGTCGAGCTTTATAAACGATCACATTGCGTCAGCGTCCGTCTTCCTCTTAAAGATCCATTTGTTCTGAATAGCCTTGCGGCCCTCAGGTAGTACCTCCAGAGTCCACACTTTGTTCTCATACATGGATCCTATCTCGGACTTCATGGCTTCTAGCCATTTGTTGGAATCTGGGCCCACCATTGCTTCTTCATAATTTGCAGGTTCATTGTTGTCTAACAACATGATTGATAAGACGGGATTACCGTACCACTCTGGAGCAGCGCGTGATCTCGTCGACCTGCGTGGTTCAACAGAAACTTGAACTGGAGTTTCATGATCATCATCATTAACTTCCTCCTCAACCGGCGTCGCAATGACAGAGGTTTCCCCTTGCCCCGCGCCACCATCCAGAGGGATGAGAGGTTCGACAACCTCGTCAAGTTCTATCTTCCTCCCACTCAATTCTCTCGAGAGAAACTCCTTCTCGAGAAAAGTTCCGTTCTTAGCAACAAACACTTTGCCCTCGGATTTGAGATAGAAGGTGTACCCAACTGTCTCTTTTGGGTAACCTATGAAGACGCACTTTTCCGCTTTGGGTTCCAGCTTTTCAGGCTGAAGCTTTTTGACATAAGCATCACATCCCCAAACTTTAAGGAACGACAACTTTGGCCTTTTGCCATACCACAGTTCGTATGGTGTCGTCTCAACGGATTTTGATGGTGCCCTATTTAAAGTGAATGCAGCTGTTTCTAATGCATAACCCCAAAACGATAACGGCAAATCAGTAAGAGACATCATAGATCGCGCCATTTCTAACAAAGTATGATTACGACGTTCGGACACACCATTACGCTGTGGTGTTCCAGGCGGTGTTAACTGCGAAACAATTCCACATTGTTTTAAGTGAGTACCAAACTCGAAACTCAGATATTCACCCCCACGATCAGACCGTAGGAACTTGATCTTCTTGTTACGATGATTTTCCACTTCACTCTGAAATTGCTTGAACTTTTCAAATGTTTCAGACTTGTGCTTCATCAAGTAGACATAACCATATCTACTTAAATCGTCAGTGAAGGTGAGAAAGTAACGATATCCGCCGCGTGCCTCCACGCTCATTGGACCACACACATCGGTATGTATGATTTCCAACAAGTCACTTGCACGCTCCATTGTTCCGGAGAACGGAGTCTTAGTCATCTTGCCCATGAGGCATGGTTCGCACGTGTCAAGTGAATCAAAGTCAAGTGACTCCAAAAGTCCATCAGCATGGAGTTTCTTCATGCGCTTTACACCAATATGACCCAAGTGGCAGTGCCACAAAAATATGGCGCTATCATTGTTTACTCTAACTCTTTTGGTCTCAATGTTATGTATATGCGTATCTCTATCAAGATTCAATATGAACAATCCTCTCACATTCGGTGCATGACCATAAAAGATGTTACTCATAGAAATAGAACAACCATTATTCTCAGACTTAAAAGAGTAACCGTCTCGCATTAAACAAGATCCAGATATAATGTTCATGCTCAACGCAGGCACTAAATAACAATGATTTAAGTTCATCACTAATCCCGATGGTAGTTGAAGTGACACTGTGCCGACGGCGATTGCATCAACCTTGGAACCGTTTCCTACGCGCATCGTCACTTCGTCTTTCGCCAGCCTTCGTCTATTCCGCAGTTCCTGCTTCGAGTTGCAAATGTGAGCAACAGAACCGGTATCGAATACCCAGGCACTACTACAAGAGCCGGTTAAGTACACATCAATAACATGTATATCAAATATACCTGATTTTTCTTTGCCCGCCTTCTT
This sequence comes from Hordeum vulgare subsp. vulgare, assembly GCF_904849725.1. NCBI lineage: Eukaryota > Viridiplantae > Streptophyta > Magnoliopsida > Poales > Poaceae > Hordeum > Hordeum vulgare. Next base: position 373,614,959 of record NC_058524.1, on the reverse strand, counting down.
ATCTGCCAGATACTTGGGGCAATTGCGCTTCCAGTGACCCATACCCTTGCAATAGAAGCACTCTGTTTCAGGCTTAGGTCCAGCCTTGGGCTTCTTCGGTGGATTGGCAACAGGCTTGCCGCTCTTCTTGGAATTGCCCTTCTTGCCTTTGCCGTTTCTCTTGAAACTAGTGGTCTTGCTCACCATCAACACTTGATGCTCTTTACGGAGTTCAGACTCTGCGACTTTCAGCATCGCAAACAACTCGCCGGGAGACTTGTTCATCCCTTGCATGTTGTAGTTCAACACAAAGCCTTTATAGCTTGGCGGCAGTGATTGAAGGATTCTGTCAGTGATAGCTTCTTGCGGGAGTTCAATCCCCAGTTCAGCTAGACGGTTTGAGTACCCAGACATTTTGAGCACATGTTCACTGACAGACGAGTTTTCCTCCATCTTGCAAGCATAGAATTTATCGGAGGTCTCATACCTCTCGATCCGGGCGTTCTTCTGAAAGATAAACTTCAACTCCTGGAACATCTCAAATGCTCCATGACGCTCAAAGCGACGTTGAAGTCCCGGTTCTAAGCCATACAAGACTGCACATTAAACTATTGAGTAGTCCTCCTTACGTGCTAACCAAGCGTTCTTAACATCCTGATCAGCCGTAGCGGGTGGTTCATCTCCTAGCGCAGCATTAAGGACATAATCCTTCTTTCCAGCTTGTAAGATTAGCTTAAGATTACGAGCCCAGTCTACAAAGTTGCTTCCATCATCTTTCAACTTAGCTTTCTCTAGGAACGTATTAAAATTGAGGATGACACTTGCGTGAGCCATGATCTACAACACAAATATATTCAAAGTGGACTTAGACTATGTTCAAGATAATTAGAGTTCAACTTAATCAAATTATATGCTAAACTCCCACTCAAAAAGTACATCTCTCTAGTCATTTGAGTGGTTCATGATCCACTTACACTATCCCAAGTCCGATCATCACGTGAGTCGAGAGTAGTTTCAGTGGTAAGCATCCCTATGCTAATCATATCAGCTATATGATTCATGATCGACCTTTCGGTCTCATGTGTTCCGAGGCCATGTCTGCACATGCTAGGCTCGTCAAGCTTAACCCGAGTGTTCCGCGTGCGCAACTGTTTTGCACCCGTTGTATGTGAACGTTGAGTCTATCACACCCGATCATCACGTGGTGTCTCGAAACGACGAACTGTAGCAACGGTGCACAGTCGGGGAGAACACAATTTCGTCTTGAAATTTTAGTGAGAGATCACCTCATAATGCTACCGTCGTTCTAAGCAAAATAAGGTGCATAAAAGGATTAATATCACATGCAATTCATAAGTGACATGATATGGCCATTATCACGTGCTTCTTGATCTCCATCACCAAAGCACCGGCACGATCTTGTTGTCACCGGCGCCACACCATGATCATCCATCAACGTGTTGCCATCGGGGTTGTCGTGCTACTTATGCTATTACTACTAAAGCTACATCCTAGCAAAATAGTAAACGCATCTGCAAGCACAAATATGTTAGTATAAAGACAAACCTATGGCTCCTGCCGGTTGCCATACCATCGACGTGCAAGTCGATATTTCTATTACAACATGATCATCTCATACATCCAATATATCACATCACATCATTGGCCATATCACATCACAATCATACCCTGCAAAAACAAGTTAGGCGTCCTCTAATTTTGTTGTTGCAAGTTTTACGTGGTGACCAAGGGTATCTAGTAGGATCGCATCTTACTTACGCAAACACCACAACGGAGATATATGAGTTGCTATTTAACCTCATCCAAGGACCTCCTTGGTCAAATCCGATTCAACTAAAGTTGGAGAAACCGTCACTTGCCAGTCATCTTTGAGCAAAGGGGGTTACTCGTAACGATGAAACCAGTCTCTCGTAAGCGTACGAGTAATGTCGGTCCAAGCCGCTTCAATCCAACAATACCGCGGAATCAAGAAAAGTCTAAGGAGGGCAGCAAAACGCACATCACCGCCCACAAAACCTTTTGTGTTCTACTCGAGAAGACATCTACGCATGAACCTAGCTCATGATGCCACTGTTGGGGAACGTCGCATGGGAAACAAAAATTTTCCTACGCGCACGAAGACCTATCATGGTGATGTCCATCTACGAGAGGGGATGAGTGATCTACGTACCCTTGTAGATCGTACAGCAGAAGCATTAGAGAACGCGGTTGATGTAGTGGAACGTCCTCACGTCCCTCGATCCGCCCCGCGAACAATCCCGCGATCAGTCCCACGATCTAGTACCGAACGGACGGCACCTCCGCGTTCAGCACACGTACAGCTCGACGATGATCTCGGCCTTCTTGATCCAGAAAGAGAGACGGAGAGGTAGAAGAGTTCTCCGGCAGCGTGACGGCGCTCCGGAGGTTGGTGATGATCTCGTCTCAGCAGGGCTCCGCCCGAGCTCCGCAGAAACGCGATCTAGAGGAAAAACTATGGAGGTATGTGGTCGGGCAGCCGTGAGAAAGTCGTCTCAAATCTGCCCTAAAAGCCCCATATATATAGGAGGAGGGAGGGGAACCTTGCCTTGGGGACCAAGGGATCCCCAAGGGGACGGCCGAGCCAGGGGGGAGGACTCTCCCCCCCCAAACCGAGTCCTACTTGGTTTGGTGGGAGGGAGTCCTTCCCCCTTCCCACTTCTCCTTTTTTTTTTCTTTCCTTTGATTTTTTCTCTCTTGGCGCATAGGGGATTGGTGGGCTGTCCCACCAGCCCACTAAGGGCTGGTGTGACCCCCCCAAATGCCTATGGGCTTCCCCGGAGTGGGTTGCCCCCCTCCGGTGAACTCCCGGAACCCATTCGTCATTCCCTGTACATTCCCGGTAACTCCGAAAACCTTCCGGTAATCAAATGAGGTCATCCTATATATCAATCTTCGTTTACGGACCATTCCGGAAACCCTCGTGACGTTCGTGATCTCATCCGGGACTCCGAACAACATTCGGTAACCAACCATATAACTCAAATACGCATAAAACAACGTCGAACCTTAAGTGTGCAGACCCTGCGGGTTCGAGAACTATGCAGACATGACCCGAGAGACTCCTCGGTCAATATCCAATAGCGGGACCTGGATGCCCATATTGGATCCTACATATTCTACGAAGATCTTATCGTTTGAACCTCAGTGCCAAGGATTCGTATAACCCCGTATGTCATTCCCTTTATCCTTCGGTATGTTACTTGCCCGAGATTCGATCGTCAGTATCCGCATACCTATTTCAATCTCGTTTACCGGCAAGTCTCTTTACTCGTTCCGTAATTCTAGATCCCGTAACTTACACTAAGTTACATTGCTTGCAAGGCTTGTGTGTGATGTTGTATTACCGAGTGGGCCCCGAGATACCTCTCCGTCACACGGAGTGACAAATCCCAGTCTTGATCCATACTAACTCAACTAACACCTTCGGAGATACCTGTAGAGCATCTTTATAGTCACCCAGTTACGTTGCGACGTTTGATACACACAAAGCATTCCTCCGGTGTCAGTGAGTTATATGATCTCATGGTCATAGGAATAAATACTTGACACGCAGAAAACAGTAGCAACAAAATGACACGATCAACATGCTACGTCTATTAGTTTGGGTCTAGTCCATCACGTGATTCTCCTAATGACGTGATCCAGTTATCAAGCAACAACACCTTGTTCATAATCAGAAGACACTGATTATCATCGATCAACTGGCTAGCCAACTAGAGGCATGCTAGGGACGGTGTTTTGTCTATGTATCCACACATGTAAATGAGTCTTCATTCAATACAATTATAGCATGGATAATAAACTATTATCTTGATACAGGAATTATAATAATAACTATACATTTATTATTGCCTCTAGGGCATAATTCCAACAATGGACACTCAAATTTCTAGTGTGGGATGCATCCATCAAGTGAGAGCATGGAAGATGATACAACGTAGGCCTCTCACATGAGCACGCGCCCATCTTAAGATAAACCTTGAAGGACCAGCTCCATATGGCATGCCATCACGCGACATTCCACCGTGCTCATCAACTTGGTAAATCAATTATATGTTTCCAAAGGACTGAATATTGTGTGAATCCGCCTTCCTTGCTTGGTATTCCATCCAATCATCGACCTTTGCTAGATATATATATACAACTTTTTGGCCTTGTTTTTTTCATATATCAATTTGGCCATTTCCTCACTATACTTCTGAAAATAGACACTCAACTTTTGGAATGTATGTAAGTGCATATAGTGCCCCTTAGTGATTTTGGTGGACTGAAGACTTATAGGTTAAGAGACTGATATGTTTGTGAGTGTACAGAGGGTCTACAAGTCGCTAAGGAGTTTGAGTTATTTGAAGAATATCGACCCCTAAAATGTATGTCTTGAGGTGAATACTTTGGTCATTCCTTGAAGACTTTGATAGCGAAGAAATTGCTATTCCTCATGAAGACTTTGAAAATGAGGAATTTGGTGTATCCCGAAGAAAATGCTCTGAAGACTTTGAAGCTTGAAGATTTACTCTTTTTGTTTCATTTTCTTCTTTCTTGAGTCATATGAACACCATACTGTTAAAGGGGGTCGAGGTAACACTAAGGAAAGATTTCCTTATGATGCTCAACTCAATACCTACACATACCAAATCCTTTGAGTGAAGCCTTTGAAAATCTCTCACAACTTAGTCAAAGTCTTCACTGACAAAGATGAAGTTCTTCTCGTCGCTGAAGAAATTGTACTAACTTAGGAGTTAGAATTTTGACAGTGCGAACTGCCTATTAGTGAGGAACATGAGAGACATGATGACTTTCACAGCTGAAAGATCCGACCGTTGCTGCGCCACGCGCCACCTGTCCCCAATCTTATCCACTGAACGGTCATATCATTGGGGGCATTAATGTCAAATCATGTCGGGATGCACCCGGGCTATAAATAGTCGCCCCCAACCACGAGTTGGTCGGCTGCTCCGAGAGAAACTGACACTTGTCATTTAGAGCAACCCATTCCTCGAGGACTTTGAGCGAAAATCATCAAGTGAGGAAAGACCCCAAACACCCAAACCAAAACCCCAAAACCCCAAAGTGATTGAGCATCACTGAAGAGATTGTTCCTGTGTGGAACCGACGCTTGTTACCTTTGAGGACTATGAATCCTCCACACGGTTAGGCGTCATGGTCTAGAGCATCCAACAGTAAATTGTGGATCCCCGGGTGACCGAGTTTATGAGGGTTTGGAAGTCTGCCATGAAGACTTACCACGTGTGTTTGGCGAGGACTGTGTGTCCTTAGCTCAAGGAGAATACGGTAGGGACTGTGTGTCCCGGGACTCTGTGTCCTTTGGTTTGAATACCAAGCCACTCCAAACCATACATACGACTTTCACAACAGTCGGAACTGGTTCATCAAATCATTGTCTTAATTGAGCAATGGGTTCTAATTCCTCAACTCTTTCATTTCCTCAATTGCATGTTGATTACTTTGATCTTTACTGTTTGAAGAATTTTACTGAAGACTTTCTTTAATTCCTTACCTCAAATTCTTCACTTAAGCTGATGATGTGACCTGTGCAAACCGAACGTTTCACTTCGCTCTCATGACTAAGCTATAGATGTCTTTGCACATATGTTTGAGTACTTATTCCGCTGCACTCAGTTCGTGACTGAGGACTTTCCTCACTAGGAATTTCCTGAGTGACGAATTAGTAAAAATCGCATATTCACCCCCTCTAGTTGATATAACGCACTTTCAATTGGTATCAGAACAAGGTACTCCCTTGTTCCGTGTGATTTTGGAACCTCCTGGAGTTTTAGTTATGTTGACCGCAAGTATGATCAAGGGTTACTGCGGGTTGTCCTACGTTTGAAGGAAAGGATTTCCCTTACTGGAAGAACAAGGTGCGCATGCACCTTGAAGCAATTGACAACGATCGCTGGTATGTTCTGGAACATGGTGTTCCCTCTGTCACTTCAACTATCACTGCGCTGATGTGAAGAGATTCAAGCAACTTGACTCTCAAGCAAAGAATATCATCTGTGGCCATCCGAGCAAAGGTTTGTATGGCAAAGTGAGTGCATTGGCTTTTGCGAAGCTTATCTGGGAAAGGTTGTCCAAAGTCAACGCAGGAGTGTCCACACAACGCGATTCTCGTGTTGATGTTCTTCGCAATATCTTCAACCGCTTCAAGAGACTTGATAATGAAAGCTGTCAAGACACCTTTGATAACCTCACTCACATCTCCAATGAGCTTGAGGTTCTTGGAGACAGAGACATCACAGACCATGAAGTTGTGAAGAAACTGCTATGATCTCTTCATCCATCATTTTACACACTGGTACTGATGATTCAAGAACGAAGAGACTACAAGCTACTGGATCCTACTGATTTTCTTGAGAGACTCAATACTCATAATTTCCAACAAGCAGAGAAGAGAGACATTTATGGACCATGCTATACAAGACCTCGTGCGCTGAAGGCAAAGGTCGTTTCCTCATCTGAAGAAGAAGACTCTGATTGCATTCTTGGTGATCCCGAAGAACTTGGTCATGAACTTGCTATGCCCGTGAGGAAATTCCAGAAGTTCTCAAGACCTGGCCAGTTCGGAAAGTATTCAAGGAGAGATATGAGGAAATTAGAATCTTCATCTCAGGACTACAAGAAAAGAAGCTTCCATAAATGCAAGAAATCTGGTCACTACATTGCTCATTGTCCTTGTTGGGTGAAGGAATCAAGGAAGAAGAAGTACAAGAATGACAGTTCTGATGAGTCGAAGAAAAAAAAGAAGTCTTCAAAGTCCTCAGTAGGTATATCGCTCTATGATTGTCTCTTTATTGTACCTGTGTGCATCTAGGACATACATTATGCTTAGTGTTTGCATGTGTGTCCATTTTCAAGCAAAACCGAAGGAATCACACCATAAGGCTATGAAACATATTCTTCGATATCTAGCTCACACACCAACACTTGGATTATGGTACTCGAAGGGCTCAAATCTCCACCTCGTTAGATATTCTGATTCTGATTATGCTAGTGGCCATGTGGATCGCAAGTCAACAACAGGCACCTGCCATTTCCTCGGACGATCCTTAGTCTGCTCGTCCTCAAAGAAGCAGAACTGTGTGCCACTTTCCACTACCGAAGTTGAGTACAATGCAGCTGGTTCTAATTGTCCTCAACTTCTGTGGATGAAGCAAACCCTCAAGGACTACGACATCAACATGAAGAATGTATCACTCTACTATGACAATGAGAGTGCAATCAAATTGCATACAACCCAGCACAACACTCGAAGACCAAGCACATCCAGATTCGTCATCATTTTCTTTGTGATCATGTACTCAAGGGCAACATCATCATCGACCACGTGAAGACTGAAGTCCATCTAGCAGATATCTTCACTAAGCCCTTGGATGAGAAGAGATTTTGCAAGTTGCGATGTGAGCCAACTATCTTAGAATCTTCGAATGTTCTATGAAAAAGGCACACATCCTAACACTTACGCAAAATTGATGACTTAGATGTGCAACACACAAAGTAACGTTTTTCTTCAATCAATGAAGAATAACCCTCTAAGTGTGAATAAATTAATGAAGAATTTGATTCTGAGGACCCTACGACAATTGAACGTGGTGCCTGAAATCATCATTCTTATACGGTGGGTCACGCCACCACCAAATTTGAAATTCTTCAATTTGAAATTCTTCAATGTTGAGACTTCTGCAAATTCCTAAAATCTTCAAAGTCTTTAGATTTGCAAAATCCTCAAGATCGCAAATTCCGCAAAAAAATCAAATTATTCAAAACTTCCGAATGATGTTCTTCATTGACTAGATACTAAGTTATGAGCTTTCAAAGTCCTCAACAACTTTCACTTATTGCTAATTTTTCAAGTTGGTTTTTCTTCTAAGTGAATGTGATCGGAACTGTCTCCCCTCTATGCTAAGTTCAATCCAAACTATTCTCAACTCTTCATATGCGTTCTATTTGACACTTGTTCAAAGTCCTCGCTGAGTTCTTGTCAACTGAAGACTTTGCTAACAAAATCCTAAAAAAAATAAACTCAAATATTTCGGCTGCTGCCGCCCAAACCGCACCCACTATCCATGATTGGATAAGCACGATCTCTACCAAAACCACCGCTTAGTACGTGGGTGACACGTGTCAAGCGGAGAGGAAGGGTCAGGGGCATTTGGTCCAAAACTTTCGCACGAGACCGTTTTTCACCTAAGCTATAAATAGACCCTACCCCTTCAGTAAAATCTCTTCCTCCCGCTCTCATGTTCCCCACTCGAGCTTTAACCTAGCGCCACCGCTGGAAATCTTCGTCACCGGTGAGGAACAGCTTCACTGCCTCGACCTCGCCGTCACCGAACACAAGCCAGCCGCAGATCATCTCCCTTCGCCGTCACCGTAGGTGTCTTTAGTTGCCAAGTTAGGGCGGTGGAGATCTGAACCAACAAGCTTCCGTTTTCACCTTATCGTATCATCGTCTTCTTCACACAAGGTAATTAAAATCTAATTTTACTGCCCCCGTTGATCCGTATATTTCCATTAGATTTGTGAAAACTATTATTCCTCAGAAAATTCATCAGATGTACACTTCCATGCCTTAGAACACTTGAAAAATTTCACTAAGTCACTCAATTCCTCAAGATATTCCTCAATTGTGTAAATTTTCGGATCTGCACAACTCCGGAACCAAAGTCAAGGACAATTAGCGAAATTCCTCAACAAAGCATTGGTTAGTTTCCTCAACTTGACTCATTTTGGAAACCTTCTGAGAACGCATATGACCTCTTCAAATTTTTCGCACCTATACTCTGTTCACAGGTACAAAATGTCAGTGATGAATCTCTAGGTTTCGCATAAACTTAACTCATTTGCAGCGTTTCTTGAAGAAAATCTGCGTGTGTCATCAGATTCCTCAAGAATTCAAATTCCTCACCAAATTCCTCAAATGAAGAAAATGGCTGATGACAAGAAATAGAAGGGTGGAAAGAAGGCAGACCTAAACACTGCTTTTGAGATTCCTGATGACATTTATGTTGACTATTGCACACCTCATGCAAAAGTCTATGGAAAGGAAACCAATGCAAAGCGCAAAATCAGGCTTCAGAAGATTGAACAATGATGGGCAAAGGAGTGGAAAGAATAAAAATATGTCACTCCCAAGTACACCAAGAAATTTTCCCCGAAGCCCCCTTGCAATAGACCTCCCGTGGGAGATAAAAAAGTGCACATCCCTTAAGCATAGTTATATTAAGGACTATCCTCAAGAAAAGGCAAAGTATCTGGCGAAATTGAAAAAAGTTACTGTCGGCATTCTGGGAATGGGGGTTCCCACACCTGCCTGCGTGCGGCCCAGGGCTGGCCTACTTCATCAACCAAGCATCAGCAGGCTCGACATCACTCAAGGCAAGGCCCTCGTGAGGGCCAAGCCTCACGAGGAGGAACGACATCAAGACCTGTAGGGGGCCTCCTCAGGACCCCTCCGAAGCGGCGGACATTCCGAGGCAAGGTCTGGGCTTTGGAGTCAAGGATGACGCAGGGGAAGGACAGGAGAACCGCAGATGACAGGGCCTTGCAGTTTCCCCTTTGGTGCAAAGGAGGCAAGGACGTATGCGGGACCGGAATGCATCTTCCAAAGGTTTCCACTTCGGTGTAACCAAACCACCGACGCCCGCCAACAGGGCGGATGTCACCCCTGCAACGCGGGCATCCAGTTTGCAGGCTAAGACCACCTTTAGGCCGGGGTGCACGTTCCCCTGTCCCCCTTTAAAATTGGCCACTGTGCGATCCCTTCCTGCCGAAGCGATAAGGGAAGAGGACCGGGGTCGTCACTATAAATAGAGGATAGGTTGCTTCATAGAGGGGGACCCCGATTCCTGAACCACTCATTCACCCACTAGCACTCCGCAAGGTCATCCACCCTCCGGAGGTGCCCAAGAACTGTACTAGTTCATCCACCAACCTCCGCGAGAGGCAATCCACCAAAGCAGGAGTAGTGTTTTACGATTCGCAGCGGCCCGAACCTGGGTAAACTGTTGTGTTCCATGTTTCCCTCGCCATCGAGTGAGTTCTTCACCGTTCCCATCGAGTAGAGAGCTGGGCGAGGTTAGGCCGTGTGAGATATTCATACACGCCCCTGAGTTCGAATCCTTAGGGTTTTGCGGAGCCCGAAATCCAACAATTGCCAAACAGGCCGTGATGACTTTGAATGAGGAATCTCCCGCTGTAGCTGCTGCTGCCTCCTCCTGTGATGCCGAGGCCTGTGCCACTGAACCAGCTCCAAAGAAGGCCCTGATGAATAAATCAGGTGTAAAACTCAAGTCCTCAATAGCTCTCTCAAAACAGCAAAATCATCAGTGAGCTCCAAGTGTTGCTGGCAAATCCTCAACTGCTGCCAAAACCTCAACTGCAGCAAAGTCTTCACTTCCACTTCAACCCCAGTCAAGTCAGCAGCCAACAAGGACCCCAATTCCCTCATGACCATCCGCCTCTAGCTCTGCACATAATTCTTCAGGTGGAATTATGAAGAAACAGATGACTGCTAGGAGTGGAACATGGCCCATCCCAAACAGAGTTGTCCTCAGTGTTCTCTCTGCATCAGAGGATTAAGATGAATATGATGATGAAACACTTGGAGCAATTATCAAAAATAAACAAGAATGGGTTGCACAGACAAAAGGTACCACCATTCATCTCGCACTTGATCAAAAAGTGGTGCTGGACTTCATTGAACTCTGGTACAAAGATCCCAACACACCCATTAGTGATTTGAAGCTTCCACTTGGACCTAGTCACATGGTGGCCTCATTCATCAATGAAGAAAAATGGAAGGCCCAGCAAGCTAGACAAGCTCAAAAGGCAAAGGTTCAAAAGGAGTAGTACTTGCAAAAAAATCTTCTGTCCTTGACGCCAGAGCAACTTGTCTCCACTCAAACTGAGATCGAAACCCTTAGTGACAAATACACTAGCTACCATCCTGATAGGAAAGGAGCCAAAGTGAGACTCGTCAAGGCCGCTACCGAAGCCGTAGCGGAATATAACAATAGGGTTGCAGCCCCAACGTAACCATCAAATCCTCAGGCCAGCTACACTGTCCAACTACCTGCTGACTTTGCTGAAGAACCTACAACTGATGTACGTGCTAGGCCAGATGAAGAACATGATGTGCCTGAAGAAAATGCTCCTTCACCAAAGTCTTCAAAGCTGATGCAAATCACTCTTCCTTGTGCAACAGAAGTGAAGAAAACCAAAGCGACTGAAAACAAGCCAAAAAGAGAGAAGCCTTGACAAGATCAGAGTCCTCGGAAGCAAAATGCTTGAGGACTTTGCCAACTTCATCAACTGCTCCAATTGGTGCCACGCCTATCAATGTTGCACCTACCTATATGATGGCGCCCTTTGGTGAGGAGCAGGTCATCCAAGAAGGGGATGAAGAAATGGAAGAAAATGGATCTAATGCTTCCACACCCATTGATGAGGAAATTGGAGCTGATCAAATTCCTCAAGCCTCAACTCCTCCTCCTCAGAACACAGAGATGAATGCTGAAGAAAAGTGTAAGTACATATAGTGCCCCTTAGTGATTTTGGTGGTTTGAAGACTTATAGGTTAAGAGTCTGATATGTTTGTAAGTGTACACATGCTCTATAAGTCGTTGAAGAGTTTGAGTTATTCAATGAATATCGATCCCTAAAAATGTATGTCTTTGGGTGAAGACTTTGGTCATTCCTTGAAGACTTTGATCGCGAAGAAATTGCAAAGAAATTGATATTCCTCATGAAGATATTGAAGATGAGGAATTCGGCGTGTCCCGAAGAAAACACTCTCAAGACTAGGAAGCTTGAAGATTTACTCTTTCTGTTTCATTTTCTTTATACTTGAGTCATAGGAACACCGTACTGTTAAAGGGGGTCGAGGTAAAACTATGGAATGAATTTCCTCATGATGCTCAACCCAAACCTACATCTACAAAATCCTCAAAGTGAGGAAGATGAGAGATAGGAGGACTTTCACAGTTGAAAGTTCTGACTGTTGCCGCGCCACGCGACATCTGTCCCAAATCTTGTCCACCCAACGATCATATAATTAAGGGCATTTATGTCAAATCGTGTCAGGATGCTTCCAGTCTATATATAGCCGCCCCACAACCACTAGCTGGTTGGCTGCTCTGAGAGAAATTGATACTTGTCATTTAGAGCAACCCAAATTTCTCCAAGCCTTTGAGCGAAAATCATCAAGTGAGGAAACACCCTGAACACCCAAATCCAAACCAAAACCCAAGTGATTGAGCACCACTGAAGAAGTTATTCCTGTGTGGAACTGACACTTGTTACCTTTGAGGACTGCCCATCCTCCAGACGGCTAGGCGTCATGGTCTAGAGCATCCAACAGTCAATTATGCATCGCCGAGTGACCGAGTTTGTGAGGGTTTGGAAGTCTGCCCTGAAGACTTACCACGAGTGTTGGGCGAGGACTGTGTGTCCTTAGCTCAAGGAGAATACGGTAGGAACTGTGTGTCCTGGGACTGTGTGTCTTTTGGTTTCAATACCAAGCCTCTCCAAACCAGACGTACAACTGTCACAGCAGTTGGAACTGGGTCAGCAACAACTGTCTTCATCGAGCTACTAGTTCTATTTCCTCAACTCTCTCATTTCCTCAATTGCATGTTGAAGACTTTCATCTACACTATTTGGAGAAGTTGACTGAAGATTTTCTCTCAATTCCTCACCTCAAATTCTTCACCTGAGTTATTCTTCACCTACTTATCCTGTACTCGTGACATGTGCAAACCGATTATCTTATTTCACCCTGAGTACTTTGCTGTAGACGTTTTTGCTCTTCTGACCAAGTACTATTTCCGCTGCACTTAGTTCATCACTGAGGATTTTCCTCACTAGTATTTTCCTGAGTGATGAAATTGTCAAAATCGCCTATTCACCCCCCTCTAGTCGATATAACGCACTTTCAAAAAGGATGACGATGTGGACATTGGCTGCAACACCCAGTGATACATGATGAATTGTAGGAAAAGGCTCATCCCAATTCACCATTGGTCACTCCAATTCCTCAAATACATGAGTCACGTACATCCACTGAAGTCCTAACAGGATCAGAAGAAAAGAGCATTCTGGTGATGTCTGTCCTAGAGCAAGAATCAACTGCATCAGCTGATGAAAGTGAGAATGTTGAAGAAACTGCTGCGCGAGAAACTGATACATCGGCTCATCATATTCCTCAGACTGAAGAACGTGTGCCTTAAGAAACTGCACCTGCACAAAGTTAAGAAACTGCTGCTAAACCACTTGTTGCAAATCCTCACACAGTTGTTGTGGTGGCTCAAATTCCTCAGGATGATGAAAATCTTTAGCTAAATCCTCAACCAAAGCCTCGTCAGCCTTACTCCAAAAGGCCAAATTTTCAGAAGGAATTGTTCTATGATGAGCATCATTTCTTTATTGGTGCAAATCCATATGAAAACTTTGTATCAGTCATAAGAGGTTTTGGACAAGAACGCAACTCAACTACTATAGTGTTGTGCTCGTAGACAAGAACACGATCTTCCACCATCGACATATTATTCATGGAGATATGGAAAACATTCCATGCTTTACCCCAGCTCTGAATCTTCTTCATGATGCAGGGTTACTTCAATTCTGCATCGGTCTCTGTGAACAGAATGAAGAGCTTATTCTTCAATTCTATGCCACCCTGCATATCTCTGGTGACCCCAAAAACATCAACTCTTGCGTCTTATACTGGATGACCGAAAATACTCATTTTTGTGCTCGAGCCACAGAATTGCTTCGAGCTCTGCCAGTTCCAATTCCTTCAGAAGGGGCAAGGTGTTTATATGATGACAAAGAGGTGCCTAATCATCTGATGGAAGTGCTCATGAAACCCTTAGCTCCTGGCAAGCCTCCAAGGACTCAATTCCTGGTGAAGGCATTGAAATATGTGCCCAGGACAGTCTACAAGATCTTGTCCCAAACCTTCGCTCCTATCAAAGGTCATGACTCCCAAGAAAATGTTGTGGGGACCATGAAGAATATGCTCTTTAACATCATTCATGGAATCCAGATAAATCTTCACGATTTCTTCAGGAGGACCTTGGCCAAAAATGCCTTGTCACCATTTGAGTTGAAGATATATGCGCCATGGATCATGAGATTCATCAGGACCAGATCCTCAATACACTATGAAACTGATTATCTGAATCACCTCAGCTACTTGCATCATCTTGAAGTCCTGAAGAAATATTTTGAACTGATTGAAGGCCAAGGAAAATCTGTGATAGATGAAGGAACTCGGCCACTCGATGGTCAATTTCGTCAGGCTGCATCATATTCTACCAATGACGACACTATATCGCAAGAGTCTGATGGTAAGGCAAAAGCTTCAAGCCCAACTATCCCATGGGTGATGACTGATCGAGAGCTTCTCCTCAGTCTTCATCAGAAAGTTGATCGAAACCATAAGTGGGTTAAGTGTCTATTTGGCTCCATTGTGAAAACCCTCAATGCAAGTCAGAATGGTGTGAAGAAATCCCACTACCATCTTCATGAAGTATTTGATTGCACTTGGGCCATACTGTCGCACCTCAAGACTCCCAAGAAGCTAGCAAAATTGAGTTCATGCGAGACTTCAACTAGTCAGGGCCACCAAATAATAAATTCAAGAAGATGTTAGTTCCTGATTTGGTTGACACTTCATTTTCCTCATTTCACTCTGCTGATGAAGATGAAGATCTTGATGATACAACTGTTGGTCGAACCGGAGCGAATGACCCGAAGAATGATGGTGCTCCTCCTCCATCAACAAGTTGATATTCTTCAGGGGCGTTAGTCCTCAGTTTTGTCCCTTTTCGTCACTTGATGACAAAGGGGGAGAAATCTGAGTTAGTCTTCAAGTGGGTCTACTTTATGGACTAGTATAAACTTTGTTAAGTTACAACTCTCGTTCTTGTGAATTTTTTGCTGTAATGAGTTGTAACTTAAGCCCAGTGGTGGTCCGACACTTATGAACATTTTTCCTCGCATGCTTATTCCTCAAGATGATTAAATGCATGCATGATGAAATTCGTCAGACACCATTTTTCATCATGCATTTCAAATTCCTCATGCTATATGTTAAATGTGTGTATGAATTACACGATATAGGGGAGATCTCCATGATCTAAATCAGCAATGTGCATTTGCAGTCCAAAGAAAATTCATCAAACATGCACATCTTGAGGGGGAGTTTCTCTACATCTTGTAATCAAATTCCTCAAACTCTGTACTTACACTTCATATTTTTACCCCCGTTTAAAACTTAACTTATTTGTCATCAACCACCAAAAAGGGGGAGATTGTAAGTGCATCTAGTGCCCCTTAGTGATTTTGGTGGACTGAAGACTTATAGGTTAAGAGACTGATATGTTTGTGAGTGTACACATGCTCTATAAGCCGCTGAGCAGTTTGAGTTAGTTGAAGAATATCGACCCCTAAAAATGTGTGTCTTCGGGAGAAGACTTTGGTCATTCCTTGAAGAATTCGATAGCGAAGAAATAGCTATTCCTCATGAAGACTTTGAAAATTAGGAATTTGGTGTATCCCGAAGAAAATGCTGTGAAGACTTTGAAGCTTGAAGATTTACTCTTTCTGTTTCATTTTCTTCTTTCTTGAGTCATAGGAACACCGTATTGTATAAGGGGGTCGAGGTAATAGTAAGGAAATATTTCCTTATGATGCTCAACTCAAAACCTAGACATACCAAATCCTTCGACTGAAGCCTTTGAAAATCTCTCACAGCTTAGTCAAAGTCTTCAGTGACAAAGACGAAGTTCGTCTGGTCGCCGAAGAAATAGCACTAACTGAGGAGTTAGGATTTCGGCAATGCGAACTGCCTATCAGTGAGGAACATAAGAGACATCAAAACTTTCACAGTTGAAAGATTTGACCGTTGCTGCTGTTGGGGAACGTCGCATGGGAAACAAAAATTTTCCTACGCGCACGAAGACCTATCATGGTGATGTCGAGAGGGGATGAGTGATCTACGTAACCTTGTAGACCGTACAGCAGAAGCGTTAGCGAACGCGGTTGATGTAGTGGAACGTCCTCACGTCCCTCGATCCGCCCCGCGAACAATCCCGCGATCAGTCCCACGATCTAGTACCGAACGGACGGCACCTCCGCGTTCAGCACACGTACAGCTCGACGATGATCTCGGCCTTCTTGATCCAACAAGAGAGACGGAGAGGTAGAAGAGTTCTCCGGCAGCGTGACGGCGCTCCGGAGGTTGGTGATGACCTTGTCTCAGCAGGGCTCCGCCCGAGCTCCGCAGAAACGCGATCTAGAGGAAAAACCGTGGAGGTATGTGGTCGGGCTGCTGTGGAAAAGTCGTCTCAAATCAGCCCTAAAACCTCCATATATATAGGTGGGAGGGAGGGGACCTTGCCTTGGGGCTCAAGGAGCCCCAAGGGGGTCGGCCGAGTCCAAGGGGGAAGGTTCCCCCCCCAAACCGAGTTGGACTTGGTTTGGTGGGAGGGAGTCCTTCCTTCTCTTCCCACCTCCCCTTTTTTTTCTTTTCTCCTTGATTTTCTTCTCTAGGCGCATAGGGCCCTCTTGGGCTGTCCCACCAGCCCACTAAGGGCTGGTGCGCCACCCTCATGGCCTATGGGCTTCCCCGGGGTGGGCTGCCCCCCCGGTGAACTCCCGGAACCCATTCGTCATTCCCGGCACATTCCCGGTAACTCCGAAAACCTTCCGGTAATCAAATGAGGTCATCCTATATATCAATCTTCGTTTCTGGACCATTACGGAAACCCTCGTGACATCCGTGATCTCATCCGGGACTCCGAACAACATTCGGTAACCAACCATATAACTCAAATACGCATAAAACAACGTCGAACCTTAAGTGTGCAGACCCTGCGGGTTCGAGAACTATGTAGACATGACCCGAGAGACTCCTCGGTCAATATCCAATAGCGGGACCTGGATGTCCATATTGGATCCTACATATTCTACGAAGATCTTATCGTTTGAACCTCAGTGCCAAGGATTCATATAATCCCGTATGTCATTCCCTTTGTCCTTCGGTATGTTACTTGCCCGAGATTCGATCGTCAGTATCCGTATACCTATTTCAATCTCGTTTACCGGCAAGTCTATTTACTCGTTCCGTAATACAAGACCCCGCAACTTACACTAAGTCACATTGCTTGCAAGGGTTGTGTGTGATGTTGTATTACCGAGTGGGCCCCGAGATACCTCTCCGTCACACGGAGTGACAAATCCCAGTCTTGATCCATACTAACTCAACTAACACCTTCGGAGATACCTGTAGAGCATCTTTATAGTCACCCAGTTACGTTGCGACGTTTGATACACACAAAGCATTCCTCCGGTGTCAGTGAGTTATATGATCTCATGGTCATAGGAATAAATACTTGACACGCAGAAAACAGTAGCAACAAAATGACACGATCAACATGCTACGTCTATTAGTTTGGGTCTAGTCCATCACGTGATTCTCCTAATGACGTGATCCAGTTATCAAGCAACAACACTTTGTTCATAATCAGAAGACACTGGCTATCTTTGATCAACTGGCTAGCCAACTAGAGGCTTTCTAGGGACGGTGTTTTGTCTATGTATCCACACATGTAAATAAGTCTTCATTCAATACAATTATAGCATGGATAATAAACGATTATCTTGATACAGGAATTATAATAATAACTATATTTATTATTGCCTCTAGGGCATAATTCCAACAGTCTCCCACTTGCACTAGAG
Source organism: Hordeum vulgare subsp. vulgare (assembly GCF_904849725.1). Lineage (NCBI taxonomy): Eukaryota > Viridiplantae > Streptophyta > Magnoliopsida > Poales > Poaceae > Hordeum > Hordeum vulgare. Next base: position 373,597,169 of record NC_058524.1, on the reverse strand, counting down.
TCAATAATCTAGCCCTCACATCATCATGTGAATTACATTGTAATAAATCTAACACCCATACAGTTCTGGTGTTGATCATGCTTTGACCGTGGAAGAGGTTTAGTCAGCGGGTCTGCTACATTCAGATCCGTGTGCACTTTGCATATATTTACGTCCTCTCCCTCGACGTAGTCGCGGATGAGGTTGAAGCGTCGTTTGATGTGTCTGGTCTTCTTGTGAAACCGTGGTTCCTTTGCTAAGGCAATGGCACCCGTGTTGTCACAGAACAAGGTTATTGGATTCAGTGCGCTTGTCACCACTCCAAGATCCGTCATGAACTGCTTCATCCAGACACCCTCCTTAGCCGCTTCCGAGGCAGCCATGTATTCCGCTTCACATGTAGAATCTGCTACGACGCTTTGCTTGGAACTGCACCAGCTTACCGCACCCCCATTAAGAATAAATACGTATCCGGTTTGCGACTTAGAGTCGTCCGGATCTGTGTCAAAGCTTGCATCGACGTAACCTTTTACGGCGAGCTCTTCGTCACCTCCATACACGAGAAACATCTCCTTAGTCCTTTTCAGGTACTTCAGGATATTCTTGACCGCTGTCCAGTGATCCACTCCTGGATTACTCTGGAGCCTACCCGCCATACTTATGGCTAGGCTAACATCCGGTCTAGTGCACAGCATTGCATACATGATAGAACCTATGGCTGAAGCATAGGGGACGGAGCGCATATGCTCTCCATCTTCATCAGTTGCTGGGCACTGAGTCTTACTCAATTTCGTACCTTGTAAAACTGGCAAGAACCCTTTCTTGGACTGTTCCATTTTGAACCTCTTCAAAACTTTATCAAGGTATGTGCTTTGTGAAAGTCCTATCAGGCGTTTTGATCTATCCCTATAGATCTTAATGCCTAGAATGTAAGCAGCTTCTCCTAGGTCCTTCATAGAGAAACTTTTATTCAAGTAATCCTTTATGCTCTCCAAAAACTCCACGTTGTTTCCAATCAGCAATATGTCATCCACATATAATATTAGAAACGCCACAGAGCTCCCACTTACTTTCTTGTAAATACAAGATTCTCCAACCACTTGTATAAACCCAAATGCTTTGATCACCTCATCAAAACGTTTGTTCCAACTCCGAGATGCTTGCACCAGTCCATAAATGGATCGCTGGAGCTTGCACACCCTGTCAGCATTTTTAGGATCGACAAAACCTTCGGGTTGCATCATATACAACTCTTCCTTAAGGAAACCGTTAAGGAACGCCGTTTTGACATCCATCTGCCAGATTTCATAATCGAAAAATGCAGCTATTGCTAACATGATTCTCACGGACTTAAGCATCGCTACGGGTGAGAATGTCTCATCGTAGTCAACTCCTTGAACTTGTGAAAAACCCTTTGCCACAAGTCGAGCTTTATAAACGATCACATTGCGTCAGCGTCCGTCTTCCTCTTAAAGATCCATTTGTTCTGAATAGCCTTGCAGCCCTCAGGTAGTACCTCCAGAGTCCACACTTTGTTCTCATACATGGATCCTATCTCGGACTTCATGGCTTCTAGCCATTTGTTGGAATCTGGGCCCACCATTGCTTCTTCATAATTTGCAGGTTCATTGTTGTCTAACAACATGCTTGATAAGACGGGATTACCGTACCACTCTGGAGCAGCACGTGGTCTCGTCGACCTGCGTGGTTCGACAGAAACTTGAACCGGAGTTTCATGATCATCATCATTAACTTCCTCCTCAACCGGCGTTGCAACGACAGAGGTTTCCCCTTGCCCTGCGCCACCATCCAGAGGGATGAGAGGTTCGACAACCTCGTCAAGTTCTATCTTCCTCCCACTCAATTCTCTCGAGAGAAACTCCTTCTCAAGAAAAGCTCCGTTTTTAGCAACAAACACTTTGCCCTCGGATTTGAGATAGAAGGTGTACCCAACAGTCTCTTTTGGGTAACCTATGAAGACGCACCTTTCCGCTTTGGGTTCCAGCTTTTCAGGCTGAAGCTTTTTGACATAAGCATCACATCCCCAAACTTTAAGAAACGACAATTTTGGCCTTTTGCCATACCACAGTTCGTATGGTGTCGTCTCAACGGATTTTGATGGTGCCCTATTTAAAGTGAATGCAGCTGTTTCTAATGCATAAACCCCAAAACGATAATGGCAAATCAGTAAGAGACATCATATATCGCACCATCTCTAATAGAGTACGATTACGACGTTCGGACACACCATTACGCTGTGGTGTTCCAGGCGGTGTTAACTGTGAAACAATTCCACACTGTCTTAAGTGAGTACCAAACTCGAAACTCAGATATTCACCCCCACGATTAGACCACAGGAATTTGATCTTCTTGTTACGATGATTTTCCACTTCACTCTGAAATTGCTTGAACTTTTCAAATGTTTCAGACTTGTGTTTCATCAAGTAGACATAACCATATCTACTCAAATCTTCAGTGAAGGTGAGAAAATAACGATATCCGCCGCGTGCCTCTACGCTCATCGGACCACACACATCGGTATGTATGATATCCAATAAGTCACTTGCACGCTCCATTGTTCCGGAGAACGGAGTCTTAGTCATCTTGCCCATGAGGCATGGTTCGCATGTGTCAAGTGAATCAAAGTCAAGTGACTCCAAAAGTCCATCAGCATGGAGTTTCTTCATGCGCTTTACACCAATATGACCTAATTGGCAGTGCCACAAAAATATGGCGTTATCATTGTTAACTCTAACTCTTTTGGTCTCAATGTTATGTATATGCGTATCGCTATCAAGATTCAATATGAACAATCCTCTCACATTAGGTGCATGACCATAAAAGATGTTACTCATAGAAATAGAACAACCATTATTCTCTGACTTAAAAGAGTAACCGTCTCGCAATAAACAAGATCCATATATAATGTTCATGCTCAACGCATGCACTAAATAACAATGATTTAAGTTCATCACTAATCCTGATGGTAACTGAAGTGAAACTGTGCCGACGGCAATTGCATCAACCTTGGAACCATTTCCTACGCGCATCGTCACTTCATTTTCGCCAGCCTTCGTCTATTCCGCAGTTCCTGTTTCGAGTTGCAAATATGAGCAACAGAACCGGTATCGAATACCCAGGCACTACTACGAGAGCCGGTTAAGTACACATCAATAACATGTATATCAAATATACCTGATTTTTCTTTGGCCGCCTTCTTATCTGCCAGATACTTGGGGCAATTGCGCTTCGAGTGACCCATACCCTTGCAATAGTAACACTTCGTTTCAGGCTTAGGTCCAGCTTTGGGTTTCTTCGTCGGATTGGCAACAGGCTTGCCGCTCTTCTTCGAATAACCCTTCTTGCCTTTGCCGTTTCTCTTGAAACTAGTGGTCTTATTCACCATCAACACTTGATGCTCTTTACGGAGTTCAGACTCTGCGACTTTCAGCATCGCAAACAACTCGCCGGGAGACTTGTTCATCCCTTGCATGTTGTAGTTCAACACAAAGCCTTTATAGCTTGGCGGCAGTGATTGAAGGATTCTGTCAGTGATAGCCTCTTGCGGGAGTTCAATCCCCAGCTCAGCTAGACGGTTTGAGTACCCAGACATTTTGAGCACATGTTCACTGACAGACGAGTTTTCCTCCATCTTGCAAGCATAGAATTTATCGGAGGTCTCATACCTCTCGATCCGGGCGTTCTTCTGAAAGATAAACTTTAACTCCTGGAACATCTCAAATGCTCCATGACGCTCAAAGCGACGTTGAAGTCCCGGTTCTAAGCCATACAAGACTGCACATTGAACTATTGAGTAGTCCTCCTTACGTGCTAACCAAGCGTTCTTAACATCCTGATCAGCCGTAGCGGGTGGTTCGTCTCCTAGCGCAGCATTAAGGACATAATCCTTCTTTCCAGCTTGTAAGATTAGCTTAAGATTACGAGCCCAGTCTACAAAGTTGCTTCCATCATCTTTCAACTTAGCTTTCTCTAGGAACGTATTAAAATTCAGGGTGACTGTCGCGTGAGCCATGATCTACAACACAAATATATTCAAAGTGGACTTAGACTATGTTCAAGACAATTAGAGTTTAACTTAATCAAATTATTTGCTAAACTCCCACTCAAAAAGTACATCTCTCTAGTCATTTGAGTGGTTCATGATCCACTTACACTAGCTCAAGTCCGATCATCACGGGAGTTGAGTATAGTTTCAGTGGTAAGCATCCCTATGCTAATCATATCATCTATATGATTCATGATCGACCTTTCGGTCTCATGTGTTCCGAGGCCATGTCTGCACATGCTAGGCTCATCAAGCTTAACCCGAGTGTTCCGCGTGCGCAACTGTTTTGCACCCGTTGTATGTGAACGTTGAGTCTATCACACCCGATCATCACGTGGTGTCTCGAAACGACGAACTGTAGCAACGGTGCACAGTCGGGGAGAACACAATTTCGTCTTGAAATTTTAGTGAGAGATCACCTCATAATGCTACCGTCGTTCTAAGCAAAATAAGGTGCATAAAAGGATTAACATCACATGCAATTCATAAGTGACATGATATGGCCATCATCACGTGCTTCTTGATCTCCATCACCAAAGCACCGGCACGATCTTCTTGTCACTGGCGCCACACCATGATCTCCATCAACGTGTTGCCATCGGGGTTGTCGTGCTACTCATGCTATTACTACTAAAGCTACATCCTAGCAAAATAGTAAACGCATCTGCAAGCACAAACGTTAGTATAAAGACAACCCTATGGCTCCTGCCGGTTGCCGTACCATCGACGTGCAAGTCGATATTTTCTATTACAACATGATCATCTCATACATCCAATATATCACATCACAAGCATACCCTGCAAAAACAAGTTAGACGTCCTCTAATTTTGTTGTTGCATGTTTTACGTGGTGACCATGGGTATCTAGTAGGATCGCATCTTACTTACGCAAACACCACAACGGAGATATATGAGTTGCTATTTAACCTCATCCAAGGACCTCCTCGGTCAAATCCGATTCAACTAAAGTTGGAGAAACCGACACTTGCCAGTCATCTTTGAGCAACGGAGTTACTCGTAACGATGAAACCAGTCTCTCGTAAGCGTACGAGTAATGTCGGTCCAAGCCGCTTCAATCCAACAATACCGCGAAATCAAGAAAAGACTAAGGAGGGCAGCAAAACGCACATCACCGCCCACAAAAACTTTTGTGTTCTACTCGAGAAGACATCTACTCATGAACCTAGCTCATGATGCCACTGTTGGGGAACGTCGCATGGGAAACAAAAAATTTCCTACGCGCACGAAGACCTATCATGGTGATGTCCATCTACGAGAAGGGATGAGTGATCTACGTACCCTTGTAGACCGTACAGCAGAAGCGTTAGTGAACGCGGTTGATGTAGTGGAACGTCCTCACGTCCCTCGATCCGCCCCGCGAACAATCCCGCGATCAGTCCCACGATCTAGTACCGAACGGACAGCACCTCCGCGTTCAGCACACGTACAGCTCGACGATGATCTCGGCCTTCTTGATCCAGCAAGAGAGACGGAGAGGTAGAAGAGTTCTCCGGCAGCGTGACGGTGCTCCGGACGTTGGTGATGACCTTGTCTCAGCAGGGCTCTGCCCGAGCTCCGCAGAAACGCGATCTAGAGGAAAAACCGTGGAGGTATGTGGTCGGGCTGCCGTGGAAAAGTCGTCTCAAATCAGCCCTAAAACCTCCATATATATAGGTGGGAGGGAGGGGACCTTGCCTTGGGGCTCAAGGAGCCCCAAGGGGGTCGGCCGAGTCCAAGGGGGAAGGTTCCCCCCCCCCAAACCGAGTTGGACTTGGTTTGGTGGGAGGGAGTCCTTCCTTCTCTTCCCACCTCCCCTTTTTTTTCTCCTTGATTTTCTTCTCTAGGCGCATAGGGCCCTCTTGGGCTGTCCCACCAGCCCACTAAGGGCTGGTGCGCCACCCTCATGGCCTATGGGCTTCCCCGGGGTGGGTTGCCCCCCCGGTGAACTCCCGGAACCCATTCGTCATTCCCGGCACATTCCCGGTAACTCCGAAAACCTTCCGGTAATCAAATGAGGTCATCCTATATATCAATCTTCGTTTCCGGACCACTCCGGAAACCCTCGTGACGTCCGTGATCTCATCCGGGACTCCAAACAACATTCGGTAACCAACCATATAACTCAAATACGCATAAAACAACGTCGAACCTTAAGTGTGCAGACCCTGCGGGTTCGAGAACTATGTAGACATGACCCGAGAGACTCCTCGGTCAATATCCAATAGCGGGACCTGGATTCCCATATTGGATCCTACATATTCTACGAAGATCTTATCGTTTGAACCTCAGTGCCAAGGATTCATATAATCCCGTATGTCATTCCCTTTGTCCTTCGGTATGTTACTTGCCCGAGATTCGATCGTCAGTATCCGTATACCTATTTCAATCTCGTTTACCGACAAGTCTCTTTACTCATTCCGTAATACAAGATCCCGCAACTTACACTAAGTCACATTGCTTGCAAGGGTTGTGTGTGATGTTGTATTACCGAGTGGGCCCCGAGATACCTCTCCGTCACACGGAGTGACAAATCCCAGTCTTGATCCATACTAACTCAACTAACACCTTCGGAGATACCTGTAGAGCATCTTTATAGTCACCCAGTTACGTTGCGACGTTTGATACACACAAAGCATTCCTCCGGTGTCAGTGAGTTATATGATCTCATGGTCATAGGAATAAATACTTGACACGCAGAAAACAGTAGCAACAAAATGACACGATCAACATGCTACATCTATTAGTTTGGGTCTAGTCCATCACGTGATTCTCCTAATGACGTGATCCAGTTATCAAGCAACAACACTTTGTTCATAATCAGAAGACACTGACTATCTTTGATCAACTGGCTAGCCAACTAGAGGCTTGCTAGGGACGATGTTTTGTCTATGTATCCACACATGTAAATAAGTCTTCATTCAATACAATTATAGCATGGATAATAAACGATTATCTTGATACAGGAATTATAATAATAACTATATTTATTATTGCCTCTAGGGCATAATTCCAACAGCTGCATCACGCGCCACATGTCCCTAATCTTATCCACTCAACGGTCATGTCATTGGGGGAATTAATTTCAAATCATGTCGGGATGCTCCCAGGCTATAAATAGCTGCCCCCATAAATAGTAGTTGATTGGCTGCTCCAAGAGAAGCTGACACTTGTCATTTTGAGCAACCCATTCCTCGAGAACTTTGAGCAAAAATCATCAAGTGAGGAAAAACCTCAAGCACCCAAACCAAAACCCAAAAACCCCAAAGTGATTGAGCATCACTGAAGAGATTGTTCCTGTGTAGAACCAATGCTTGTTACCTTTGAGGACTGTGCATCCTCCAGACGTTTAGGTATCAGGGTCTAGAGCATCCATGCGTAAATTGTGGATCACCGGGTGACCAAGTTTGTGAGGGTTTGGAAGTCTGCCGTGAAGATTTACCACGAGTGTTGGACGAGGACTGTGTGTCCTTAGCTCAAGGAGAATACGGTAGGTATTGTGTGTCCTTTGGTTTGAATACCAAACCACTCCAAACCAGAGGTACGTCTTTCACAACAGTTGGAACTAGGTCATCAAACCATTTGTCTTCATCGAGCAATGGGTTCTAGTTCCTCAACTCTTTCATTTCCTCAATTGCATGTTGATGACTTTGATCTTTACTGTTTGAAGAATTTGACTGAAGACTTTCTCTAATTCCTCACCTCAAATTCTTCACTTAAGTTATTCATCACCTACTTATCCTGATCATGCGACCTGTGCAAACCGAACGTTTCACTTCCCTATGATGACTAAGGTATAGCTGTCTTTGCATAAGTGTTTGAGAACTTATTCCGCTGCACTCAGTTCATGACTGAGGACTTTCCTCATTAGGAATTTCCTCGGTGATGAATTTGTAAAAATCGCCTATTCACCCCCTCTAGTCTATATAACGCACTTCCAATGTGTACTCTACTATTGCCGTCATACGCAATGCATGGATACCCTTTAAAACCATGTTGAAACATTCAACCATGTTGCTTGTCATGTCACCACATCTCACTCCTTCGTTGTCGAAAGGCCGTGCCCACTTTCCTTTATCAGCAAGGTTCCTATTTAGGAATTTTTTTCTTTGGCATACAATTTGTCCAACAATTTCTCAGAATGTCTAGTGGTGAATGCGAGACAACAATCATGGAGAAGGTTAGATAATTCCTTGTCTCCACATGCCCGATAAAAGTTAGACACAAAATGCTTCATGCACCACCAATGATGCACACGCGGATGTCGTGGAATCTCAATCTTCACTACATTAAGTATCCCTGGGCGACAGTCTGAGATGATGCAAACCTCTCCTTGAGGTCCAATTACATTGGCCCTCACTAGATTAAGAAACCGCTCCTAGTTGGAGTTTTTCTTTGCCGACACTAAAGAGAAAGCCATTGGAACCAATTTGTCACCACAATCATTAGCAATAGTGACCAACAATGTGCCCTTGAACTGGTCGGTAAGAAATGTGCCATCCACGAACATAACCAACCTACAATGCATGTAGGCCCTAATGCATGGTTCATAAGTCCAGAATGCATGTCCAAATATTCGGACGGTTGCATCTTTGTATATCCTTGTTCTCACGCCATCTCGCTCCACCACATACTACAAGGCTAGATTTTCTGCAGCCATCACTTTCAACACCACTGCGAGGCGGTTGTATGATTCTTCCCAACCTCCATACAATGTGTCAAAGGAGGCTTGCTTGGCCTTCCATGCCCTCCCCTACTTCACCATGTACTCGAAGACTTCCTTCACCATCTCCATCAACGCCCTAATGGGATATGTCAGAAGTATCTTTATTGACGGTGAAAATTGGTATGAAACAAATTTGGAGGTCAATTGAAGGTAATTATCCTTTACATTAGCATCATCAATATTCTTGTCACCACACCGGTGATGAGACACGGAATTTGTAATCCTCCATTGCGACCGACCTTTGACACATCTTGCACGGATAACCCAATGGCAATGATTCTTGTGTTACTCACATTTAACCACATAATGCAATTTGGAGTTTGAGTTATCCATAAATAATGCTTGATGAAACTTAACCGTGTAGTCTCTCACCGATAATTTAAGTTCTACCAAGCTTTCAAAGATTGTTCCTTCACTAACACCATACACACTTGCCCCGGTATCTTGCTTTGAAGTTAAACTTGGTGCAAGAATTTTACTTGTGCCACCATCAACAATCACCTTATTGTCTAAGCTTAGGTCATGGAACAGTGATGTATCGTGACCCCGGCCTATTACCTTCTTGAAAGCATTGGCTCCTTTAGTCGTCAAACCATCCTCATTTATTTCTTCATCTGAGCCTTCGTCCCCCGAGTACCATGAATAGGACCTATTGTGTGGAATGTCATGGTACATGTCCTCTTCCATGCAATTTTCCTCCACATTGCCAACATAATGGTCATGAAGATAAGTCTTCATTATCAACTTGGTCATTCGACACGGTGTAGGTTGGGTCTTTGGAGGTTGGCTCGTTGTTGTGTCATAGACATCCGGATTAACATGTGGTGAATCTCGAACCGAGCTTCTAACAGTACATGAAGATGCACACCGATTCAAATAAAATGCAAACGAGCACGAACAATGTTTTTGGAAAATAACTCAAATGATTTATCTTGTGAGGCAAACACTCTCTCTTTATATGCTTCCCAATGAAACTTGGAGTCAAGAGGCATTATCTTCCAACGAATATGATGTGCATACCCAACATTATACCTTCCAATTAAGTCTACACCATCGCTTTCTTCCATCCAATGCAACCTTATTCGAAGCTCAACCGCAACCTCCTTTAGGCTAGGGCTTGTGGGAAACGCCATCATTGTTGGCTTCTTCTTAAGGTTGCCATACTCCGCGTCACCCTTGTCAATGTACACAAAGTCCACATGATGCACATTCACGATCGTCGACATCTACAATTATAAACACAAAAATGCATCAAAACAAATTGCAAAATTGAATGACGTAGGGTTTCTCCAATTCTCCACAATGTGGAGATTTCAACCAACAAAATTAGAAGGAATGAGGGAGAATATCTTAAGGGGTCGAAGGGGGGATAAATCACCGATTTGGATCTCTGATCCATGAAATTTTGTGGGCATTAGGGAGGGGCATGAGTGGCGCAGCCGGGTTGGAGAAGGGGAAAAGAGAGGGTTTGGGGGGGGGGAGGGGACACCTAGTTTTGTGTATTCAACGAGCGTGGCGCCGTGGGCTTAGGCATCATGCTGCTTAGCATGTCGCCCTATCCGGGGGTGCCATGTAACCGGGTGTAGGATCCGAAGTATGTCTAGAAGGGGATGGTGATTAGACTACTTGAGCAAATAAAAACTTAGCCTTTTCCAATTTTAGTTGTGGGCCAGTTTTAGAAGTTGTAAAAAGTCAAGCACACCCTACACATGCATATCTAAGATTGTTGGAGTGGAAAGTAAATACATGCAAGTGTAAGTAGATGGAAGGGATAGGAAGATCAAACACAAAGGTGGACACGACAATTTTTGGCGTGGTTGCGATAGGTGGTGCTACCATATGTTCATGTTAGTGGAGACCTCAACCATGGAGGGTAACGACTGTGAGAGTCCACATAGGGCTGCACCCAGAAGGGGTACATGAAGAAGCGGCCTTGTCTATTCCACCATGGCTTACGTTCACACAGGACTAGTCTTATTCAGGGTAGATCTTCATGAAGTAGGCGATCTCCTTGCCCTTACAAACTTCTTGGTTCAACTCCACAACACGAAGTAGAGGCTCCCAGTCGACACCTAACCAATCTAGGAGGCACTATCCTCCAAAAGGTAATAGATGCGGTAGAACGATGAACTCCTTGCTCTTGTGCTTCAAAAGATAGTCTCCTCAAAAGTCAATCACTCTCTCATAGATCTGTCATGGGTAGAAGAGATTGATTGGGTGGAAAGCAACTTGGAGAGGCTAGAGATCAAGTTTCTAGTGGATGGATCGGTATCTCTTGATCTCAATACATGAGTAGGTGGCTCTCTCTTAGAAAAATGGATATGGCAGGTGTGTGTGTGTGTTCTGAGTGCTTCCTCTATGAATGAGAGGTGGTGGATGGGTATATATAGACATCTCCAAAAATCAAACCATCACAACATTATTTCCCAACTCGGTGACACCGACATTAATCTCGGTGGTACCGAGTTGCACTAAAAGTGGCAACTTTCAAATTCTCTGTGAGACCGATATAGGAATCTCGGTGGTACCCATATGGTGATCTCGGGCAGTTCAAATCTCGGTGAGACCATTTTCAAAACACGGAAATTCTGATTCTTGAAATTGTCAAACCATAAAGTTGTTCATTGATTTTTGGTGGCACCGAAGTGAAAGTTAGTGGTACCGAGATTCTAGGGTTTGGCATAGGATCTGTCTTTGAAAAAACCGGTAGGGTGAGTGGAAATGTTGGTGGCACCTATTTTGATGTTTAGTCTTTGGATAGAGAATTTTGTGGGAGAATGACTGAATATTTTTGGTGGCTATGTCTAAGCACTTGAGCAACCAATTCATCATAGATACCTCACCCCCTTCTAATAGTATTGGCTTTCCTATGGACTCAAAAGTGATTTCTCAGAAATATAAAATGTAGAGTCCTCTTGCTTGAAGCTTGGCCAATTCTATTCCTTTCCTTGTATCAAGGGGTTTATCCTCACAATCCTTTAGCCAATGCATCTTTGAACTTTTCTGAAATATACTTGGATAGAATCATTAGTTCAATGACACATATGTTGTTACTAATTACCAAAACCACCTTAGGGAGCAACTGTGATTTCCATCTCCCCCTTTTTGGTAATTGATGACAACATATAGATCAAGGCCTAGATAAAAGATATAATCAATGATTAGCATTCTCTCATTGAGAAGTACGTGAAAATCAAGAGCTCCCCCTAAATTTGTGCATTATTTTGAATTTGCGTTTGAATGCAAATGCACAATCGATTAGGGTCATTGGTCACTCTTCCATGTCACATACATCTTGGTGGTGCGCATAAGTGATAGGTATGAACAGTAATGCACATAACACCGAACAAATAAATGAATGATCATCATGTAGATAGCACACAGATAAAACATAGTAGCATCAATAATCAAAGCGTATGATCAAACAGAATGAAGAACAAAGTTTAAGACATCCAAAAGACCAAATGTTTTTGAAAAACCAAAATAGAACAATACAAGAAGACTCTCTCTCTCTCTCTCTCTCTCAAATCCCTAATGATCCATACACTTCTCCCCCTTTGGCAAAAAGTTACCAAAAAGTCCAAATGTCTAGTGCTAAGCCTCACTTTGGGCTCGATCTCCGCCAGTTGCAGTTGATGTAGTCAACATGAGAGTGCCAGCGAAGGCTTCAATGGATGTCCTATGAGGTGGAGGTGTTGACACTGGAGGTGCAGGAGTTGGTGGAGCTGAAGGAGCTGAAGGCGCCTATGCTTGAGCTGATGAAGTTGGTCTAGCTTCTGGAACTAGCATAGCTTGTGAGATCCCAGAACCGACGCTCCAGAAGATTCCCTTTTATTCCATTGTCGCCGTGTTAATTATTTGGTTGTCACATCCATCATCGCATCATGCACACCATCCGCATTTCATCGGCACTCTATTGCCGTCATTATTTCAAAACTTGCATCCGTTATTAGTTGTCACATCTTTCAGTTTCTGTCGTTGACCATTTCGAGACCAACCACACCAGCACACGCCCGCGGCATCGAAACAAATATTTTTATTAAAAATGTGTATAAAACATTCTCAGAATGGGTCAGAAGTTGGCGTGTGGTCTTATTATCGTGTAGGTATTCCACGTGCCAAATTTCGTCGCAATCAGAGGTCATTTGATACCCCAATGGATAAACCTATAGTGACACTATAGTCGGTTTAATTGATGGATGTTTCAATGTTTTAAAATCTTGCCACGGGCCACAAAGTCACCTCTCTTCTCATCCTAGCCCATCTACACAGCCCACTACCACCTAGCCTAAGCCCCCTCCATTTCGAACGATCCGATTACGATCGTATGGCCGAAATCGGTGCTAAAATCCCTAAACCTAGTCGCCTTTTCCTATATAAACACCTCCCCTATCTAATTAGGGAACCCTAGTCTCTCCCTCGAAATCCGCACAGCCACGAGCATCCCCAACCTGCAGCCTCTTCGGGCTGAATCGGGCCCCGGTGAGCCCGCAGCCGTCCACACCAACAACGCAGAGCCGCCCTCGAGCTCCCCGTCGCGCTCGCCAGCCTCCCCTCGTCGAACCCCCACCGTCACATGTCGGCCACCGGAATGCATCGCTGCTGCATCGCCTGCACACACCGGAACATTGATCCCGTCTCCATCGCCTTCCCACAAGGTCCGGCTTGCCGCCGTCATGGGAGCTTGCCCCGAGCTCAGCGCTGCCAAGCTCTCCCCGCTGCTCAAACCGCCGCTGACAGTCACCATCGCCCCTCCGTGGGGACGAATACAGTGCCCTGCCACTGGATCTCCCTGCCCTAGTGCTCCCGGAGCTCCTCGCTAGCGTTTCTCGACAACCACAATCACCGTCGTTGCTACCTCTCTCAATCCAGGCGGGATCCAGAGGACGACGACTTGCTCACAGCCGCTCACGTGGGCCGACCTCCCAGCGCCCGCATGGGCCCACATTAGTCCCCGTCGGCCCATCTCGCGAGCCCCAGGCCCAACCCCAAGCGCTCGCCCTACCCCACTCCCGCTGACCTGCTCACGGGCCGAGACCTCCACCAAGGCCGAGCAGCATTGAAGGCCAGCCCAAGCCGCGCCACCGAGTGAGCCTAAGGCCGCGAGGTGAGCCGCTATCCAGCCTCCCCTATATGTTGCTCGTGCAACATTTTGTTATCATATGCATGCCCGTGTGTAACCGATTTCTGCAGATTCGGCCCACAGATGTTTTTTTCCAGCGCTACGAATTTATCTAATTTCTAGGTAATTTCCTAATTACATAAAATTGCATGAGTTTGTGTTACTAATAAATAGTTAACCATGCATCATATGTAAAAACAATAGATATGTAAAATGTTCAGATTTTTTTGTAGATTCATAATATCCCACTTTCACACATGTTAAAAATAGTTAAACTTGCTGTTGAATTGTTCTGCGTAATGCCATATTAAAATGATTTAATTCATAGAAAAATAACCGTGCAACGCATTTAAAATGGTTTAATTCATTTCTTTTGGGGAATGCTTTCTCCTGGAATAAATTCAACATCCTCCTCATCAGAATTAAGCTTCTTCCTTGACCTGGTAGCAGCCTTGGGCATATCATGGGAGCTTGGAGTACCTGGGTCAGAAGTTGTCCTCTCAGGGCCAGTGCCTGAGTCCATTTCCACACTTGGCTCTCTGGAAACATTCTGGATATCCTCTGAATCTGACATACTAACAAGCAACCAATCAAAGAAGCTGACCTCGTGAATAGAAGTAGAAGAGCACGAGTGGATGAGCATCACAAAATGCAGAAATTTTCAAAAATTTGAACTTAAAAATCTGAAGTTTAAGTTTCTGCAAAAAGGGATTTTGGTTCCACCGAGTCAAATATTTCGGAACCACTGAGACACACAACCTCCTTAATAGAAACTTGGGACACTTTTCGGTTCCACCGAAAAGAGTAACTCGGTTTCACCAAGATTATTCCCAACATTGGTTAGACCGATTTTTCTCACTCGGTGACACCGAGATTCGGTTTTTCGGACGATTAACCCTAAAATTTCTTCGTTCTCTAATCTAATGGAATCTTATTCTAGATAGTAACATTGCAATTCATGGAATGAAGATGGAGTAAACCTATTTGCACAAGATTTGGATTGAGGAGTGCAAATAGGGCCGAAACCTTACCCTAACTTGGTGAAGGTCTTGCAACGGTGACGATGGCAGATGATATTCCCGTGGGCGGCGAGGACTCATGCAGCGAGGGCCCACATGATATGAATATGATGTCTTGGGGATGAGGACTCGGCAGCGAGGAGGTAAAGAAGGTGACAATTGAGGAAGTATTTCATATGTCGGTGACAACGATTTGAATTTTTTGGCGCCATCGAGTTCCATAAGTGTCAGGTGACACTGAAACTCGGTGAGACCGAAAACATTCTATCAGTGGTACCAAGATGGGAAAATCAAATCAGCCCTAGGCATCCGTGGGACCAAGATTTTGTAATTGGTCGCACCAAAATGCACTTGGGAGGTTTTGGAAGACAACCCTTGTCGAGTTTGTTCAAATTTTGTGATGTAGCATGAATAGAATTTGAGACGAGAAAACATAGATAGCTAGAGAGGGGTACTTAGGCATTCTTGTATATCCAATTGGCGAAATAAAAATAGAAAGCCAAATAACAACAATGGGATATCCTCGAATGAGCAAAAATATGCACACCAACATGCTCACACAATAAGATGTGAAATAAAACATGGCAAACATGCACAACCACTCTAGTATTTTCCGAGCACTTTGGCGATGACAAAGTCATCTATATATGAGTGTATTAACATAGGAGACAAGCAAGAATACTTGATCATATGTCATACTCATTGTTTAAGCATAAGTGGGGTTGCCACTTTTACATAAAGATTTCAATGTGTTCACATCTTAAGTGATGCTTATACTCAAGTCTTAGAGTAAATCTCCCCCTTGATGTGACATCCCCCCAAAGATGGATAAACTAACCTTCAGTTTTGTCATAGAAAACTTCATGTAGATGTAGTAGTGGTGGATGCTCATTGTTGATGAAGATCATCTTGAGTTGGGAGCAATCCTTGTTGTTTCTTAATCTTTTCACCTACATGGGTTAGTCCCAAAACACAACGAACAAATACAAGGATATCTACAGACATGGAGTGAAGTACACGTAAGATGATGTCCAATGATACATTAATTACCTTGTCCCTTGCTTACCTTTGAAGGAATGTGTGACTCCTTGAACTAATGCATATGGTTGGAGTTGATTGCATATAGTTCTTGCCAAAATGAATAAGAGTGAACCTCATTAGTAGACTCACCCCTCAAGAACTTCTCTAGTTATTCTTATCGGGGACCCACATTAACTTTATGGGGATCCTTGGAGTTGTGGTAGCACTAGATGAAGTAGAGCTAGTAGTGGCCTTGGGAATCCACTTGACCATGGCTTGGGGTTCTTCCTCAAATGAGTCAATATCCTCTTGAAGCTTGTCCTTGCCCTTGTGGTCTTGTCGCGGAAGGTCATCTTGAGAGCACGTTCCCTTGGGAAGAGTAGGATCATACTTCTCCTTTTGGGGTACAAACTTCATGATGGGATATTGACCTTCTTCCCATTCAACTCCGTTGGCATTGAAGTAGCCAACACCTTGCTTCTTCCGGTGTCCTCCTTGCTTGCGTACCATCTCCTCGAATTGGTTACTTTTGCCAAGACTCTTGAAGACACCTCTCTCTATAATTCCTTTCAATAAATCATTTTCTTGCTCAAATGTAACTTGGCTAAGACAATCATTAGTGGAATCAAGATAGCTACTAGCAACAACATCATTTGATTTAGCATTAGAATTGTTGTTACTAGATGAAGAACCTTTCTTGCCTTTGTTACTAGTGTGCTTAGGTTTCACTTGTGGAACAATGGTAGACAAGAGTAACCGTTTGTCTAGATAATAAGAACTCTTCTTTCGAAGATCATCATTGATTTCTTTTAGAAACTCATGTTCTTGCTCTAAATTTAGCTTCTCAAAGAGTAACTTGTCATGAGTTCTTGCAATCTCTCTATGATCTTCTGGAGTAGATTTATGAGCTAAATTAACAATGTTTAATTCTTTAATTAGTCGTTCAATCTATTTCTTATCATCATCATACGACTTATCTTGACTAGCATGATTATCATCAATTTCATTTTTATCACTGTCACTAGTTTTATCAAAGAGAAAGTCATCTTCCCCTAACAAGTCATCCACATCACTATTAAAGTCAAAGTACTTGGGGTGTGATACCTTGGGGCCTTTTTCCATTAAGCATCTTCCAACCCCTTCATTTGGTGAATCAAATATGTCATAGGAGTTGGAGGATACGCGTGCAAGACCGGCAAGACTTTCATCTTGACTATAGTCGGATTTGGAGTGGTAGGTTATCTCGGATTAGTGTCATACTCAGAGTCGGATACCCATTCACCAACATGAGCTTGATGTCTTCTTGTTGAGTGGCTCTTGGTGTACTTGTCCTTCTTCTCTGATTCCTTACTTCTTCGGGAGTGTCTTTGTTCATAACGATCTTCTCTACTCCTTCTCTCTCTGCAAGGTGACTCTTCTCTCGAGCTTAGTCTTCTAGGTGACTCTTCTCTTCGTTTGTGGGGAGCCGAGCACTCATTGGAGGAGTGACAGGGCTTTCCACAATTATAGCAGTTTCTGTCACGACTAGATGAACGCTTCTCTTCATATCTTGAGCTAGAGCTTCTCTCTTTGCCTATAGTCTTGTAGAACTTGTTGAATTTCCTGACCATGAGGCTTGTCTCTTCATTGGTAACAAGGTTGTAAATTGTAGTAGCGGGAGCATCATTTGAAGCTTTGTAAGCACCGCTTGACTTGTTGTGCATCCCTTCTTTGTCCTTGAGTGACATTTCATGAGCAAAAATCCTTCCAATGACTCCCATTGGCTTGAGATCCTTGTAGTTTGGCATCATTTGGATCAATGTGCACACGGTGTCGTACTTCCCATCCAAGGCTCTAAGTATCTTCTTGATGATGATTTTTTGGGTCATCTATTTGCTTCCAAAGCCGACAATCTCATTTGTGATTACAGAACATCTCAGCGACTCCTTCACCATCCTCCATCTTGAACTTGTCAATCTGACTTTGTAGCACATCCAACTTATATTCCCTGACGAATTCAGTATCTTCGTGCATATCAATCAAAGTGTCCCAAATTTCCTTGGCATTTTTAAGGAGGCTGATTTTGTTGAATTCTTCGGGGCACATGCAGTTGAATAGAATTTCACATGCTTGAGCGTTGTATTGCAACTTCTTCAATTCTTTCGTTGTTACTTCACGATCCGGTTCCTTGCCATCACCAAAGAATCACATTGCAATCCAACACGAACAACAATCCAAACGGGGGGGGGTTATGACCAAGAATATGCATTTTCATCTTATGCTTCCAACTAGCAAAGTTTGTACCATAAAAATATGGACCTCTATGGTGGTAATTTCACTCACTAGACGCCATACTCTCCTAGCTTGTGAAACTAATGCAATGGAAACCTGGCTCTCGTACCACCTGTAGGATCCAAAGTATGTCTAGAGGGGGAGGGGTGATTAGACTACTTGACCAAATAAAAACTTAGCCTTTTCCTAATTTTAGTTGTGGACAAGTTTTAGCATTTGTAACAAGTTAAGCACATCCTACACATGCATATCTAAGAGTATTGCCGTGGAAAGTAAAGACATGTAAGTGTAAGTAGAGGGAAGGGATAAGAAATCAAGCAAAGCTTGACACGACGATTGTTGGCGTGGTTCCGATAGGTGGTGCTATCGTATGTCCACGTTAGCGGAGACTTCAACCCACGGAGGGTAACAACTATGGGAGTCCACGGAGGGCTCCACCAACTAGGGGTCCATGAAGAAGCGGCCTTGTCTATACCATCATGACTAGCCTCACTCGGCGTAGATCTTCACGAAGTAGGCGATCACCTTGCCCTTACAAACTTCTTGGTTCGACTCCACAACCCGAGGTAGGAGGCTCCCAAGCGATACCTAAGAAATATAAGAGGCACCACCCTCCAAAAGTTAATAGATGCGGTAGAATGATGAAATCCTTGCTCTTGTGCTTCAAACGATAGTCTCCTCAACACTCAGTCACTCTCTCATAGATTTGGCATGGGTAGAAGAGATTGATTGGGTGGAAAGAAATTTGGGGAGGCTAGAGATATGGTTTCTAGTGGATGGATTGGAATATCTTGATCTCAACACATGAGTAGGTGTCTCTCTCCCAGAAAAATGGATATGACAGATGTGTGTGTGTGTTCTGAGTGCTTTTTCTGCGAATGAGAGGTGGTGGAGGGGTATATATAGGCATCTCCAAAAAAACCAACCGTTACAAAATTATTGCCCAATTCGGTGACATCGACATGAATCTCGGTGGTAATGAGTTGCACCAAATGTGGCAACTTCCGAATTCTTGATGAGACCGATACAAGAATCTCAATGGTACCGATATGGTGACCTAGGGAAGTTTCCAAATCTCGGTGAGACTGATTTCAAAACTCAGAAATTATGATTCTTGAAATCGAGAGACCAGAAGGTTGGTCGCTAATTTTCGGTGGCACCAAAGTGAAATTTGGTGGTACCGAGATTCTGGGGTTTGGCATAGGATCTGTCTATGAAAAATTGGTAGGGCCTAGTGAAAATGTTGGTGACACCGATTTTGATGTTTAGGATTTGGATAGAGAATTTTGTGGGAGAATGAGTGAATATTTTTGGTGGCTATCTCTAAGCACTTGATCAACCAATTCATCATAGATACCTCACCCCCTTTTAATAGTATTGGCTTTCCTATTGACTAAAAGTGATTTCTCACAAATATAAAATTTAGAGTCCTCTTGCTTGAAGGTTGGCCAATTCTATTTCTTTCCTTGCATCAAGGGGCTTCTCCTGACAATCCTTTAGCCAATGAATCTTTGATATTTTGTGAAATATACTTGGATAGAATCATTAGTTCAATGACAAATATTGTGTTATTAATTACCAAAACCACCTTAAGGAGACATTGTGCTTTCACTAGGTCGTGCCAACGCGGCATGTCAGCACCGACCAGTATGGCGCCCTTGACCAAGGCGTCATGTGGTCGACCATGGTGCCCCGGGTGCAGGCATCATGCAGGAAGAACCATTTTGTTAAATATTTTTGATAAGGGTTCATTTTGTGCTGAACTTTAGCCGAAGGCCCAGTTTTGTCGTTTTTCACTCTGCATGACCGTTTCCCCCTCTCAGGCCTCCACGCCTCCTTTGGTTCAATATACAGTAGGACTATGGAAGTTATTGGAAAGGAGATTATACATATCTCAATTCCTAGGAAGATTTAGTTCTTCTTACTTTGAAACGTGTAGATAGAAATATGAATCTATTTCTATAAATTAGACATGATTCTAGATTTTTCCCCAAGTATTATTCCTATAAACCAAGGGAAAAGTTTACCTTCAGCGAGCTGATCGGGGGTGTGCATACGTTGGCTTCGTGTGTGTCGGATCTTATATTTATCACACGGCTGAGAGCATCCCCACACCTCGTCTTTTTCCAGGGCAACCGTGTCCATTCCCGGTAACTAGGCTTGTATTTCAGGATGGCGACCGCTAGATTTGGGAGGGTGTTGGGTGGACATGGCATATTCACTGCGGTGGCAATGACGTCGGGTTCGAGATTTGCGGTGGTAGATGGCGACTCAAGTAGGTACATATCAGATATCCTTCCCTCATTTCTCGCTAATGTGGTAGGCGGCAATGGTGGTGCTTCCCTGCAACTTTACCTCTATGCCTTCTGGCAAAAAGTTTGTGCTGCCCGACGACTACGCGGTGCTCCCCCGTTATAGTGATTGTTCGGCGACATCGTTGGATAGGTGTCGCCGGTGTAGTAGGAGGGGATGTCGGCGGTGTAGTTGGGAGAGGGGTCGCCTGCATAGTAGTAGAGCAATAGCCAACCTGGTGATGTTAGCTTTTGGTATTGGATTTTTGTAGAGTTGTGGTGCAAAGTTTTTGTACATGTGATGCTGAGTTCTGAACAAGTGAGCAAAGGTTGTGCTCTTGATGTGCTACATTGTTTGCTTTTGGTGCTGGAATTTTGTAGAGTTGCGCTGCTGAGTTTTTGTACATGTGTTGCTGAGTTGTGACTTTTGTACATGCGGGTAGAGGTTACACTGTTGATGTGTTGCATTAGATTTGATGCACTGCAAGGATTTTGATGTAGATGTTCCCATACCTTTTTTGATTCGATGTGCTGCTGAATTCTTGCATTGTATCCGTGAAAATCATAGAGTTGTGCATGTGTTGGAGAATTGCTTTTATTTCTGTATTTTTGTAGCTCATACTACCCTTTTGTAGCTCATAGTTTCATAGATTGAATTTTAGCTTATGTTTTTGAATTTTTGTAGTGAATTTCCCGTAGCTTATAACACATGAAAAATTAGCTTATGTTTCCGAAATTAGCCGAACTTTGCTTGAATTAGATTTAGTTTTCTGAAATTTTTGTACTGCATTTCCAGTAGATCGTAAGGACAGGAAAATTAGCTGATGTTTCTGAAATTAGCTGGAACTTGCTTGAATCAACTTTATGTTTCTGAATGTTATACCACATTTCCTATAACTCATAGGACATGGAAATTAGCTTATGTTTCTGAAATTAGATGGACTTGCTTGAAATCACTTACGTTTCTAAATTTCCCATGTCTCTACGATTTTCCACTAGTTTAAACACTTCTCACTTTTAGATCACTAGATATCCATGCTCATAGCATCATTTTTTCATTTTTGTTTTGATTTCTGATGTCTACTACGCAACCTTCTCCTTGTAGACGTTGTTGGGCCTCCAAGTGCAAAGGTTTGTAGGATAGTAGCAAATTTCCCTCAAGTGGGTGACCTAAGGTTTATCAATCCGCGGGAGGCGTAGGATGAAGATGGTCTCTCTCAAGCAACCCTGCAACCAAATAACAAAGAGTCTCTTGTGTCCCCAACACACCCAATACAATGGTAAGTTGTATAGGTGCACTAGTTCGGCGAAGAGATGGTGATACAAGTGCAATATGGATGGTAGATATAGGTTTTTGTAATCTGAAATTACAAAAACAGCAAGGTAACAAATGGTAAAATTGAGCACGAACGGTATTGCAATGCGTGGAAACAAGGCCTAGGGTTCATACTTTCACTAGTGAAGTTCTCTCAGCAATGATAACATAATTGGATCATATAAGTAGCCCTCAACATGCAATAAAGAGTCACTCCAAAGTCACTAATAGCAGGGAACAAACGAAAAGATTATTGTCGGGTATGAAACCACCACAAAATTATTCTTTCTGATCAATCTATTCAAGAGTTCGTACTAGAATAACACCTTAAGATACATATCAACCAAGACCCTAATGTCACCTAGATACTCCATTGTCACCTTAAGTATCCGTGGGCATGATTATACGATATGCATCACATAATCTCAGAATCATCTATTCAACCAACACTTAGAACTTCAAAGAGTGCCCCAAAGTTTCTACCAGAGAGTCAAAACGTGTGCCAATCCCTGTGCATAGGTTCCCAATGCCACGAACCCACAAGTTGATCACCAAAACATACATCAAGTACTCACATGAATCCACGTGTGCCAACCCATATGCATAGGTTCCCAATTGTCGCAAACCCGCAAGTTGATCACAGCAGATAGACACGTGCAAGACATACATCAAGTGTTCTCAAAGACTCAATCCGATAAGATAACTCCCAAGGGGAAACTCAATTCATTACAAGAGGGAGAGGGGGAAGAAAATCATAAGATCCAACTATAGTAGCAAAGCCCATGGTACATCGAGATCAAGACATCTCAAGAACACGAGAGAGAGAGATCAAACACATAGCTATTGGTACATACCCTCAGCGCCGAGGTAGAACTACTCCCTCCTCGTCAGGGAGATCGCCGGGATGATGAGGATGGCCACCGGAGATGGATTCCCCCTCCGACACGGTGCTGGAACGGGCTCCAGATTGGTTTTTGGTGGCTACAGAGGCTTGCGGCGGCGGAAATCCCGATCTAGGTTTCTTTCTGGAGGTTTCTGAATTTATAGGAATTTATGGCGGTGGAATTACGTCGGTTGGGCCCATGAGGAGGTCACAAGCCTGGTCGCCACCACCTAGGGGGGTGGTGGCGGCGTTAGGGCTTGTGACTCCCTCGTGGCCCATCTGGCCTTCTTCCAAAGCTTCGGGGGTCTCTTTTGGTCCAAAAAATCATCGTAAAGTTTCATTCCATTTGGACTCCGTCTGAAAATGGGCCAAAAACACGGAAAAAACAGAAACTGGCACTTGGCACTGGGTTAATAGGTTAGTCCCAAAAAAGATATAAAATAGCATATTCATGCATATAAAACATCCAAAGTTGACAAGATAATAGCATGGAACCATCAAAAATTATAGATACGTTGGAGACGTATCAATTTCCAATATGCCCCTCTACCAAACTCGATGGTTGACAAAGTGGGTATGCGACATAGCCAATCCGTTCAAGGTAAGAAGAGTGATGTAATAAGCAATTCTTGCTTTGGGGATTTGTTGTAAATCACTCTTGTGGTTCCTCTCCAGAAGGGATTCTCGATTTCATAGTTATGAGGATCGACACTAAGCAGCGTGTGCTCAAGTATGTTTCTGTTTTGTTTTGACATTTTTTCCTTTCTCTTTGTTGCATAACACCTTTTTCTTTTTGCAAAATCTAATGATTTTTACTTTGTGTACTGTAGGATATATGACCACAAGAAAATACACTTTACAAGAGACATGGTTAAGAAGATATTCAATCTCCCATCTGGTAGCAGGCCGGTAGAATTTGGGAAGAGGGGAAAAGCAGATTTACCTGGCATATATTTGGATGGTGAAATGGCTCAGATAGCCACCATCGCAACTGATATATCAAAATGTCGGGACCCCGATCCTAAGTCATAGGAATCCAGCCTGTAACACATCGCATCTCTTTGCGGTCTCATGCACGGTTAACTCCACGGCTGCAGCCTTACCTTGGCCGGGACCTTTGCGTCTTTTGACTCACGTATGCAATAGTGTCGCTAGCATTCCAATGTCAAAGAACCCGGATCGACAAGTCTAGTCACAAACCAAAGTGGCAGTACCGCACAAGGACAGGCATACATGACCCAACAAAGCAGGTGTCGGTCACCAGCGAGTGTAGACGAGTCGTAGCAAGCTACAAGGACTCCAGTACATCGCGTGACATTTCCCCAAGGGGACAGACACAGCAGCTGAGAAGGACACATGCCGGTCAACCAATGTGTCCGGAGCAGTAGCGAACTACCAAGGCTCATTGGATCACAAAGGAGCATTTCCTTGTAAGGAGTGCTACTAAAGTTCATGACTAGGTAATCGAACCCCATACATATCAGGTACGACACACGTACGCATGGCATACCGATATGTATAGATACATCGATGGCATCACAACATAACCATAAACATACAAGCTTTATTTAAGAGGCTCGGAAGAGCCACACACACAATATTACACATTAAGGGTCTCACGACCCATAATAGCAGTCATTCAGTTACAAGCCAGCGGAAGAGTTTAAAACTGTCTGAGTACACACAGGGCAACTAGAAGGCACATGGCCTGACTATACTACAGATCCAACGTAGGGCCAGATCGTAGCTGGGACACCAGCTACTCGTCGTCGTTGATGTCTACGAAGAACCCTCCATTAGGGTCATTAGCAACCTCTGCAACATTTATTAAGCAAACATGAGTACGAAGGTACTCAGCAAGACTTTAGGATAACTATCTACTCATGCAAGGTATCAATAAGGTATTGTGGGGTTTCATGCGGAAAGCCAGCATTTGACTCGTGGCTAGACAACTTGCATTTTTAAATAATTTTGACAACTTGATTTCTCGCACACGAGTCCACTAACACCACAACAATACACCATCGTGGAATCATTCCGTCTCCATACGGAAATGCCGTCCACGACACTCACGCTTATCTTGACAATTTTATGAGTAATCATTGAAATTATCTATGAACAACATATGTCTCCAAGTAATCCATATCCGCGGACGCGGCTATTCGAATAGATCATAACCCTACAGGGGGGGGGGGTACTTCGTCACACACTCTCTCGCCACTTATCGCCATGTGCACGTCATACACCTCGGCAACCTTCAAGCGGAAGCCCAGCGAGGGAGTTGGCCACGACCGTTAACCATACCAGTACCTAGTCCAGGTTTATCGCCTATCTGAGAGTAACCCGTACGGAAGTCCGGCCGGGGTTTCCGCCACGGCCTCAA
This sequence comes from Hordeum vulgare subsp. vulgare, assembly GCF_904849725.1. NCBI lineage: Eukaryota > Viridiplantae > Streptophyta > Magnoliopsida > Poales > Poaceae > Hordeum > Hordeum vulgare. The sequence goes on along the minus strand of NC_058524.1, from coordinate 373,572,097 downwards.
ACGATGTGCGCAGGGTTCCCAAGCCCATCATCCGGGTGCCACTTGGTACGCCATGACACTGCCTACCGCATCACAGCCCACCTCTCAGGTCAGCACCATGCACGGCCTCCAGCATGACTATAAACACCAGAAACTACTTGCAACTCCTGGACCGAGTACTAAGCGGTTAATAAGTCGAGAGGGTCAATTAAGTATCCGAACGTGTGGTAGTATCTAGTCTTGGATTACATACACGGAACTCAGTTCCTAAGGACGGTTCCAATGAAACAACCCACCATGTACTCCTACACAGCCTTTCACCGGTACCTTTACCAAATCAGGTTCAACACACAACCTTTGCCTACCGAACACATTATCACAATTCTGTTCATCTCCCAGATGACAGACCATACACAACTCTAAGCATAGCATGCATAGCAGGATAAGGCACATCATGGCTCAAGCAACTACCAGATATGATAGGTTGCAAGGTTCGGCTATTTACTGTGACAAGGATAGGTCATGCAAAGGAAGTGGGTTCAACTAACGTGGCAAAAGCAGTTGAAGCATTTGATCCTAATGCAATAAACAAGTGCAGGAGCAAGAACATGGGATTTATCGGGATGATCAAAATGGTTGCTTGCCTTGTTGCTCAGAGGAGGGACAATATCCGTCAGACGGATATTCGGTGGAATCCGAGGGAGCGGAGCCTACCGAAGGAAATGACAACAATCAATATCAAGCATATGCAATCAAGATGATGCATGAGCATGGCATGAGAATGCAAGGTGATAAACTAATATAGCCAGCATGTATTAGGTTTGAAGTTGATTTGAATCAAATTCAAATATCACTTCAAACGAGGTATTCTCAGATACCGATTTAATTGATTCGACCTGATGCTCAGATCAACTTGATGTTATCATGCATGGGATGAAAGGTTAAGTTGCTGGTTTGTATTTAGAACAGTGTTTGATCATGTCAAACAAAAAGAAATTTAAATACTTTCCATAATCCATTTATAAAGTATTTATAAGAATTGACTTATTCATTAATCTACATGTTTGGGTTCTGTAACTTTTTCAAACATGATTGAAAATAGCATATTCAGATTCCTTGAATTTTTCTGATACTTTTTCATATATAAATTATTTTCATTGGAGTTACAGATTAATTTCTATGAATTTTTGAAGTTTTAAACATTTGTGGAATTATTTTTATACTGGAAAATACTTTTGCTGCATCAGCATGACATCAGCAGGTCCATCTAGCCGTTGAAAGTCAAACCTGACCAGTGGGACCCACTGGTCAGTGTCTCTGGTCAATTTTAGATTAGGATTAATCTTATTTAGTTAATTAAACTCACTGGACCCACATGTCAGTGTCTTATTAATTTATCTGATTTATTTTTATTATCTCTAAACTATCCAGAGGCTGGCCCCACCTGTCAGTGGCTCAGGCCAGCTGAGATCCACCGGCGGCGAGGTCGTCCTCGCCGGCGGGGAGCCTCCCCTCCGGCGAGCACCAGAACGTCGGGGGGGGGGGCTCGGAAACGGCGCACAGAGGGCCAAACGTTGCGCGGAGAGCACCAGAAGAACAACACTTCTCCCGCGGTTCCATTTCTGCACTTAGCCGGGGCTTATCTGGCCGGAGATGACGCCGGCGACGAGCTTGGCGGCGTCCAAGGTTCGGGCGTCATCGAGGTCATCAATACAGAGGGAGTTGCGCACGGGACTTAGCTCCTATGGCATCTACGCGACGGCCTGAAGCTGCTGGTGCCCTCAGAAGGACGAGCTGATCACCGGAGGGTTACCGGAGACGAGCTGCAGCGGCGGATCTTGTCGGGCTCCGGTGGAACTACGCCTAGAGGAGGGGATCGACGGGGAGATCTTAGGGGAAAGACGCGCAAGCTCACGAGGAGTGAAGTGGTGGCGCTAGTTTGCTCGGGGACGGCCTGGAGAGGGAGAACGCCGGCGACGATCTTCGATGACCCGAGGAAGAAGACGACTGCTTCTTGTCGTTTCACTGCATCTGGGCGTCGGGCCCGGGGCTAGGAAGCTTCAGGGAGTTGCGGCGGAGCTAATGCGCGGCTCAGAAGGAAGGAGGGGAGGCTAGAACGACGGCGAGCTCGAGCTCTGCTCGGGCTCCAATGGCGGCAGAAGGAGGGAGGAGAGATCCGAGAGGAGGGAGGGGGGGACTGGCGCTGGGAATGGATAGCCATGGGCTCGTGGAGCTTATCCCCGTGCTTGCCAGCCCGAGGTGGCGGCCAGGCAGGCGCACAGGTGCGTGGCCGTGCCGGAGTACGCGGCGGCCACCTCCTGCTGCCCACTGGCGGGGGAGGAAGACGACAGGAGATGCTGGGTCGGGCTGAGGTGAGCGTCAGGTAACTTCTTTTCTCTTTTTTTCTGTTTTGTTTCTGTTTTGCTATTTCACTGATTTTCTATTTATTTCAACTCCCAAATAGTTTGTAAAAACTATTTTAAACACACCAGAATATTTGTTGGAATATTTCCAACCATTCTCAAAGTTTTCAATATTTTTGAAAGTTTAAAGTTTCTGATTTCAAATTTAAAACTTGAAACCAGTAGCTTTTTGCATTTATTTAAAATGCTTAAAGTGTCAAGAAAATGGTTTTCTTCATTGCTCATTTACTTTCATGATTTATGAGAAAGTTAGAACTTTTCTTGAGGCCATTTTGGGTTCATTGATTTTAACTAGTTTGAGATTTCCTTTATTTAAAGAAGTGGCTAGGGTTTTTGAGCTTTCCTTCATCACTTTCTTTGTTCTTGTTGAAATTTTCTTAGATGCAATGCAAAGAAGACATGAACACAAGACTATATGGCTTAAGGTGTCAGGGATGTGACACAAAAGCACATGATGATGATGAGGAGATCAATGAGAGTTCATGGCTTTTACTGTTCCTAGCTTTGGTCCTAGCTCTTGGCACTTGAAACATGGTCCCTTTAGAATATTTGTATATCTTATGAGACATCAGTGTGATACATGAATTTGAGTGGGACGAGCACATCGTGTGTGATGTGATGACAGAGGTTAAAAAATACCAGGATAGAAGGAATGATGGCAAATGAATTCAAACATCGGTGGCTATCTACCTATGCTTTCGGTACAATCCTTCATCCCCGTAGCACCCCCCTAATGGAAAAGGGTGATTATGTGTCTTTCCTTTTTTTTGTCGTTTTTACACGTAATTTACATGGACCACCTTCATGTGCCAAGAGGATGCATAGTTGATCCCACCATCAACTACTTGATGCCTAGAGCTTCTTTTCTTCGTGAAATGGACTCGGACGCTATTATTGCAATAAACACCATGGATAATGGTTTTTGGAACCGTCGTGTAAGTTTCTCAATATGAACACACTTCAATTATGAATTATTTTAAATGAAGTTCAACACCAATACACCATGCACAACATATGAGTCATGTCATATATAGGTTAGCTTTCCCAAGGAACCATCCAAGGCAATGTCACAGAGGATCCGTTGGAAATTAGTGACAAAGGTTGTGCTATTGAGGGTGCAACGGCCAATCTGGATGTGTCGGAGAGCTCCCACATGCAAGCTAATGTACATGGGGAGCCGATGTGTGTTCTCGAGGTCCACCTCACGCTGGTATGGAGGGTACCGATGGCGGTTCACAACATGTGCATGGGCCACTCCAGCTAACACGGGCGGTGGCGATGATGTGTGTGGCTCTTTGGAGGAGTGGCTCCAAGGATTGCCAACATTCGAGGAGTTAGAGGTGATTATCTTTTGCGACTCTTTTTTCATACCACCTCTTGCTTGATAGGCTTGTCAAAAACAACTTACCTAATAACTAATGTGTTTCCCTCTTTTTTTATGCGCATTGCAGTTGCTCCCGCATATGAAAGTCGTATACACCAAGCACAAAGATCTCCACGCTACAAAACTTAATGCTACATTCAACTCTTTTGGGAGGGTGATGTAGGGCATGTACTACAAGCGCTTGGGCCTAATGTTGTCTGAGACACACAAAGCTGAATCCATGAGGCATAAGCACAAATTTGAAGGTGTTGAAAGAGTCGATATGGTTGACTAGAGGGGAAGGGAGTAGGAAACCACCATTTTTTAGCATTTCTTAATAAATTAGGTTTAGTAATGAATAGGTTGTCGAGATATGCAACTAGATGAGCATCCAATATGATTATAGCAACAACAACACAAGCATGCAAAGGATACAACACAAATAAATCTTACACAAAGTAAAGGTAAGAAGTAACCACAAGTGGAACCGATGAAGACAAGGATGTGTTATCTAAGTTCCTTCCCTTTGAGGGTAATTACGTCTCCGTTGGAGTGGTGTGGAGGCACAATGATCCCCAATAAGCCACTAGGGCCACCACATTATCCTCATGCCCTAAAACAATGCGAGGTGTCGTGATTCCACCAGTGATGCACTTGAAGGAGGCGATCGGACCTTTACAAACAAGGTTGGGGCAATCTCCACAACTTAACTTGAGGCTCCCAACACAACCTCGAAGCTTCAACACACTGGATTGTGGCTTCAAGGTGACCCATTCCGTCTAGGGTGCTCAAACACCCAGGAGTAACAAGATCCGCAAGGGATTAGTGGGGGGGGGGTCAAATTTCTCTTACTAGAAATGTAGATCGAGGCCTTCTCCACCCTAGAGCATCAAAACTATTTGATGGCCAGGGAGAGAGATCGGGCGAAAAGGAGCTTAGGAGAAACATTGGAGCTTGGGGGGAAAGAGGTAGGTCAACTTGGGGAAGAATATCCCCTTTTATAGGGGAGGGAAAACATACCGTTTTCGCCCACAAGTCACGCATAAGCGGTAGTACCGTCGAGAGGAGCCATACTACCGCCTAGTGCGGTAGTTCTGGGATCAACATGCAATTGATACAAGTCAATGATGTGGTAGTGTCGTCGGAGCAGTAATACCGCTCCTGCCATAGGTAGTGGAGATAGGTAGGGCGACAGTACCGCAGGGAGCGATACTACCACTCCACTTCCGCTCGAGTGGGAAAGGATACTACAAGAAAATTATAAGAAGTCGTAGGCATGAATGTGGAGGGTGGTATTACCGCCAGAGCGGTAGTATTGCTCCAGAACAGCAGTACTTCCTATTAATGCTTTAATGTATTGTGCTTCTACAAGAGTGGAGGAGTGGACGGAGTCACGGTATTGCACGAGCGGTACTACTGCTCTGTGCTACTGCTCAACAATTGCAAAAGCACGAGAACCAAAACATAAGAAGTAGTGCCCTTAGCACTGGAGGGCGGTAGTACCGCTGGCGCTTACTACCGCTCACCAATGCAGTACTTCCACTTAAATGCTTCTGAAAATCCTAAGCAGAAGACAACAGCTCCAAAGAGCCTGGATGGAAAGAGGGTGCAAATGTGTACGTGTTGATTCCACTCTAACCTTTCCAAATGTGGACCCCCTCTTGATAATACAGTTTTCCTACGAATCAAAACCACCAAAATGAAATTGTCGGAAAGTAACCGTCTTTTTTTTAAACACCGAGGGGAAATAAATCGTCACGTTCCACCTAATAATCTCTGAAATCTAAATGCACATGGTTAATCCGCAATGGGTATTATCATCAATCACGCAAACCACTTACAAAATGTGCTCTAACAATCTCCACATTTTTGCTTAATTGATGACAACACAGTATTTGCACATAAGATGAACATAAGGCTTAAGCAAGGCCAGCACTTAAAAAATATAGACGGGCTCCCCCTAGATGTGTGTCCTATCTTAATATGCTTTTGGAATGAAAAAATCTCACACTAGGATCAACATTCCCCCTATATTTTGTAGACTTGACAACACCTATAATCAACATAATATGAGGGGAAAGCATGGATGCAAAATATAGTACGAGAGCATAAAGATAGAGCACAAGATATATATAATCTCACATACTTACAACTTTGGTGGACATTAAGATAAGTAGTAGGGTAGCAAATGTCTCACACCATACAATAGGTACTTAAAGGTCTTATAATCAAACCAAACCACACGATAAAAGAGCTCACGAGCGAAGAAAGCAAAGGAAAATAAGACACACTCGTGACTCGAAAAATCCCTAAAACTCCCTATCCCTTTGGCATCAAGACACCAAAAGGGAAAAGAGCACTAAGACAATCCAAGGTGATATCCATTTTCTAGAACACTATCACCAGTCCATGTACTCGTGAGACTCCTCCTCCGAAGCTGCATGCAGATATTTCTTTGAGTTAGTACACTTGCAATGTTGATTAGTCCACTCCACCTCATATGTGATCTTGTCCTCGGACCCACCGGGGTACCTCCATACCAACCTGCGTCATAATCATATTGTGATGATTGCAAGCCTTCTTTTGTGCCACATGTGCCTTGTACTGACCTTGTGCCCGAAGACATAAAAGCCTCTTCATCTTCGACTTAAGGTTGTATGCCCATGATGGTTTATCCTCAGTCGGTGCAACAAACTCATAGTCTGGCTCCTCCTCCTCATCATAATCAGTGGTGGTTATCTCAGGATCAACCGATGTAGTGCCCCAATTTTCCTTCACTCGTAACTTGAGCACCCCATGAGTCATCATGTGCTCAATGTCAAGGGGGTTACCTGGACACTCAACAACCCATGTATCCTCAATCAGATTAAAGAGATAAGGTCCATAGATGGTCACCTTCTTGTCAAGAACTGCTAAACGAAGCTCACACCATATAATGTGCGAAACATCCAAAGTAGAGACTTTGCCCTTCTCCTTCATGCAAAGCAGTAGCAAATCCATGAGACATGACTGTATTGATCCATGTTCCCAATGCGAGGGAAGTGAGTGTTACGGAAAATACAATGCATAATGTCCAGGAAGGGGTTTGTCCATCCCTGATCACCATAACCCACACTATTCATGAATGTCTTCTAGTTGGTATTCAACCTCCTCCCACGAGTCATTCACATCATATTCCTCTCTTCATTAACATGAAAGTGCATTGTGGCATAGAATTGAGCCACAATATCACAGTCAAAGTCCTTGTTGAATTCCATGATAGGAAACAAACCCCACTGCTGGCATAGAGCAAGGGCCTCACCAAAGTATCCAACATTAGTGGGGTTTCACATGTGCACTATTTTGATGTACTTGACGTCCACAAACAAGTTCTTCTTGGCCTTCAGAATATCAACATAGATAAGAGCTCGATCCCTGGTCCAGAAGGGACAACCAACAAGAGCCTCACCCTGAGGACGGTGATACAAGTTGCACTAAGGCAAGGCAACAAACTCCTTAGTAGGCATCTCATCTAGAGGTGTGGTGGTCTTTGGCTTGCTGATAGTCTTGTTGATATTCCTCTTCGATTGGCCACTGGAACTAGCGTCAACATCATCTGCAATACATAAGCGGTTTGGAACCACCCTAATGGTCTGGATTCTTGTGATGAGCTTGGTGAGCACATCTACAATCACCTAGAACCCAAAAAAAGGGCGAAGGAAAAGCAGGTGTACAGATATTGCATAAGCCATATGGAAAGAAAATTTGAGAATAAATGAAGCATGTCAGAAAGGTTGGATTTTGCTACCTCTTGAGCTTGCGTTGGTTTTTCCCTTGAAGAGGAAAGGGTGATGCAACACAGTAGCAGTAAGTATTTCCCTCAGTTTGAGAACAAAGGTATCAATCCAGTAGGAGAATCAAGCCAAGTGTCTAGAGTACCTGCGCAAACACAAACGAGCTTGCACCAAACGCTATAAAGGGGTTGTCGATCCCTTCAAGATTGATTGCAAAGTGAGATCTGAAGGTGGAAAGTGCAACGAAGTAAAAGTGCAAGGCTGAAAATATGATGTGAAGTAGACCCGGGGCCATAGTCTTCACTAGAGGCTTCTCTCAAAATAGCAAATATTACGGTGGGTGAACGAATTACTGTCGAGCAATTGATAGAACCGCGCAAAGTCATGAGGATATCTAAGGCAATGATCATACATATAAGCATCACGTCCGAGACAAGTAGACTGATACTGTCTGCATCTACTACTATTACTCCACACATCGACCGCTATCCAGCATGCATCTAGTGTATTGAGTTCATGACGAACAGAGTAACGCCTTAAGCAAGATGACACGATGTAGAGGGATAAATTCATGCAATAGATATAAACCCCATCATTTTACCCTTGATGGAAACAACATGATGCGTGCCTCGCTACCCCTTCTGTCACTGGGTGAGGTCACCGCATGGTATGAACCCAAAACCAAGCACTTCTCCCGTTGCAAGAATCATAGATCAAGTTGGCCAAATAAAACCCACAACTCGAAGAGAATTACAAGGATATGAAATCATGCATATAAGAGATCAGAAGAAACTCAAATAAGATTCATAGATAATCTGATCATAAATCCACAATTCATCGAATCTCGACAAACATAACGCAAAAGAAGATTACATCGGATAGATCTCCATGAAGATCATGGAGAACTTTGTATTGAAGATCCAAGAGAGAGAAGAAGCCATCTAGCTACTAGCTATGGACCTGAAGGTCTATGGTGAACTACTCACGCATCATCGGAGAGTCAATGGTGTTGATGAAGAAGCCCTCCGTATCCGAATTCCCCCTCCAGCAGGGCACCAGAACGTGCCCCAGATGGGATCTTGCGGAGACAGAAGCTTGCGGCGGCGGAAAAGTATTTTCGTGGATCTCTCTCGTGGTTTTGGATTTTTCGGGGATTTATAGGCGGAAGAAGTAGGGCAGACGAGCCACAGGGGGGCCACAAGCCTGCTAGGCGCCCCCCGGCCGCGCCTAGGGGTCTTGTGGCCTCCCATGGTGGCCTCTGCCTTGGTTCTCACGCCCCGTGCGTCTCTTCTGTTCCAGAAAAAATCTTTTCGGAAGTTTTATTCTGTTTGGACTCCGTTTAATATTATCCTCTGAAAAGGATCAAAAACACGGAAAAAACAGGAACTGGCACTTGATCCCGAGTTAATAAGTTAGCCCCAAAAAAGATATAAAAGGCATACCAAACATCCAAAGTTTGACAAGATAATAGCATGGAACCATCAAAAATTATAGATACGTTGGAGACGTATCAAGCATCCCCAAGCTTAACTCCTGCTCGTCCTCGAGTAGGGAAGTGATAAAGACATAACTTTTGATGTGGAATGCTACCTAGCATATTTGTCCTTTGTAACTTCTTTCATGTGACATGAATGTTCAGATCCGTAAGATTCAAAACAGTAGTTTGCTATTGACATGAAAACAATAATACTTCAAGCAAACTAGCAAGGTAATCATGAACTTTCGAAATAACAAGGCCAAAGAAAATTATCCCTACAAAATCATATAGTCTCGCTATGCTCCATCATCCCCACACAACTAATTTAAATCATGCACAACCCCGGTATTGGCCAAGTAATTTTTTTCGCACTCTTACTTTCTCAAACCTTTTTCAACTCTCACACAATACATGAGCGTGAGCCATGGATATAGCACTATAGGTGTAATAGAGTGTGGTGGAGATTGTGAGATAAAAAGGAGGAGATGGTCGCATCGGCTCGGCGTATCAAAGGGCTATGGAGATGCCCATTAATAGATATCAATGTGAAAGAGTAGGGATTACCATGCAATGGATGCACTTAGAGCTACAAGTATGTGAAAGCTCAAAAGGAGAACTAGTGGGTGTGCATCCAACTTGCTTGCTCACGAAGACCTAGGGCAATTTTGAGGAAGCCCATCATTGGAATATACAAGCCAAGTTATATAACGAAGATTCCCACTAGCATATGGTGGTGACGAAACAAGAGACTCTCAATCATGAAGAACATGGTGCTATTATGAAGCACAAGTGTGGAAAAGATAGTAGCATTGTCCCTTCTCTCTTTTTCTCTCTTTTTATTTATTTATTTTTGTTTGGGCTCTTTGGCCTCTTTCCATATATCTTTTTATGTGGGGAACTTTGGCCTCTTTTTTTTATTTCCTCACACGGGACAATGCTCTAATAATGATGATCATCACACTTTTATTTACTCACAACTCAATGCTTAGGACAATGATGACTCTGTAGGAAATGCCTCTGGCAGTGTACCGGGATCTGCAACAATCTAGCTTGGTGTATGACGTTGAAAACATCTCGCTAGCTATCTTACGATCATGCAATGGCAATATGAAAGTGATGGCACATGTCATGAGACGGAACGGTGGGAGTTGCATGGCAATATATCTCGGAATGGCTATGAAAATGCCATAGTAGGTACGTATGGTGGCTGTTTTGAGGAAGGCATATGGTGGGCTTGTGCATCGGCGAAAGTTGCGCGGCACTAAAGAGGCTAGCAATGGTGAAAGGTGAAACTGCATCTATACCATGGACTCACATTAGTCATGAAGAACTCACATACTTATTGCAAAAGTTTTTATTAGTAATCGAAACAAAGTGCTAAACGCATACTCCTAAGGGAAGGGTTGGTAGGTATTAACCATCGCGCGATCCCGACCGCAACACAAAGGATGACAATCAATAGATCAATTGTGCTCCGACTTTCTAACATAGGGGTTCACTATACGTGCATGTTACGGGAATCACTAACTTCAACACAAGTATTTCTGGATTCACAATACCCTACTAACATAACTCTTAATATTACCAAACCCATGTCTCAAAACTATTTGAGAGGAATCAAACTTCTCTTTCTAATCAATGCACAAGAACATGGAAGTTTTATTGTATCCTCTTTGGGTACCTATCACCTTTAGGACTACTTTCATAGCACAAGCCAACTACCAAGTTACTCAGAGAGATCACTCTCAAAAAGAAATAAGTGAAGATCAAGAGTTCTTATTTCTCCAAAATATAACACCGCCGTTCTCTAAAAGATCTAAGTGAAGCACTTAGAGCAAAGTTATCTAGCTCAAAAGATATAAGTGAAGCACATGTGAGCTAAATTGCCTAACTCAAAAGATATAAGCAAAGCTGAAAGAGTATTCTAGCAAATTCACGATGAGTGCATGTCTCTCTCAAAAGGTGTGCAGCAAGGATGATTGTGACACAACAAAAATAAAATACTCCTACGATACAAGACTCTCCAAGCAAAACACATATCATGTGGTGAATAAAAATATAGCTCCAAGTAATGTTACCGATGGATTGAAGATGAAAGAGGGGATGCCTTCCCGGGGCATCCCCAAGCTTAGGATTTTTGGTGTCCTTGAATTTGGCTTGGGATGCCTTGGGCATCCCCAAGCTTGAGCTCTTTCCACTCTTTATCCCTTTGTCCATGAGAACATCACCCAAAACCTGAAAACTTCACAACACAAAACTTAAACACAAAATCGTGATATCATTAGCACAAGAAAACAAACTACCACCTCTTTAGGTACTGTAGAAAAATTGATTTCTATTTATATTGGTGTTATATTACTGTATTCTCACTTTTCCATGGCTAATACCCCCCGATACTATCCATAGTTTCATCAAAATAAGCAACCAACACAACAAAAAACAGAATCTGTGAAAAACAGACCAGTCTGTAGCAATATGTATACTTTGTATACTTATGGTATCTCAAAAATTCTGAAAAATTACTACAGTTTGGGCAATTGGCTTATCAACCATCAGCAAAAAGAATCAACTCAAAAGCTCTTTCTGTATAAAAACTAAAAATACTTTCGTGAGAAAAACGTTTATGTCTTTTTCCAGCAGGGTCAAACAACCATCACCAAACTAGTCATAAAGGTTTTACTTGGGTCAAACACAAAAGACACAATCATAACAGAATTATGATGGTGTGGACACAACAAAACAGAAAGCAAAAAGCAAAGATAAATTCATTGGGTTGCCTCTCAACAAGCGCTATTGTTTAACGCCCTTAGCTAGGCATAAGGTGATAGAATCATGTATCGTCGTCTTTGGTGCTCAAACCATAAGTAGCCCTCATCATGGATTCATAAGGCAATCTTATTTTCTTTCTAGGAAAATGCTCCATGCCCTTCTTTAAAGGAAATTGAAATCTAATATTCCCTTCCTTCATATCGATGATAGCACCAATGGTCCTTAGGAAAGGTCTACCAAGAATGATAGGACATGTAGGATTGCAATCAATATCAAGCACAATGAAATCCACGGCTACATAGTTCCTATTTGCAATAATAAGAACATCATTGATCCTTCACATGGGTTTCTTAACAGTAGAATCTGCAAGATGCAAATTAAGAGAGCACTCATCAATCTCATTAAAGCCTAGAACATCACATAAAGACTTCGGAATCGCGGAAACACTAGCACCCAAATCACACAAAGCATTGCATTCATAGTTTTTTATCTTGATTTTGATAGTAGGTTCCCACTCATCATGAAGTTTTCTAGGGATAGAAACTTCCAATTCAAGTCTTTGTTTTGGCAATAAGTATGTGGAGAGTTTAGCATGGATTGCATCAAGGAAATACATTCAATCAAAGAGCAACTATCATAATTTAATTCCTTGAAATCCAAAGTAGTAGTTTCATTACTACTCAAAGTTTTGATATCCTCTACTCCACTTTCAATGCTTTTAGCATCAAGATAGATAGACTCCAAATCATTTGGGCGTTTTTCAACCAAGGTGGATTAATATCCAGCCCCATCATAATTAGGTTTGACACTAGAAAACAAGGATTCAATGGGACTCACACCAAGCACTTTAAGATCTTCGTGATTCTCATCACGAGAACACGCCTTTTTAAGCCATTCATGTCTAGCACGAATTTGGTCGGTTCTTCCTTTACTATCATTCATGGAAACACGCATAGATTTCAAAGTTTCATCCATATTGATCTTGGGAGGAGCACATCTAACTTCCAAAGCATCAATATCAATAGACATTCTATCAACGCTCCTAGCCAAATCATCAATTTTGAGTAGTTTTTCTTCTATGGACGCATTGAAAATCTTTTGCGAGTTGATAAACTCTTTGATATTACTCTCTAGATCATAGGTTAATTTATTGTAATTTCCATGAGCATTGTTGTAGGAGTTGCCAAAGTTATTAGAGGGATTACTAGGAAAAGGCCTAGGAATATAGTTTCCTCTAAAAGCATTGTTGTTGCCAAAATTATTCCTACCAACAAAATTAATGTCCAAGCTATCATTGATACTCTCAATAAAGGAAGACAAGGGAATATCATTTGGATCTAAAGGAGCACCTTTACTAGCAAATAATTTCATTAACTCATCCATCTTAGCACTCAACGAGTTAATTTCTTCTATAGCGTGTACCATTTTACTAGTAGGTGACCTTTCAGTGTGCCACTGAGAATAGTTTGTCATGATATTGTCTAGGAGTTTTGTGGCTTCTCCTAATGTGATTTCCATGAAGGTTCCACCGGAGGCGGAGTCCAAGATATTTCTAGAAGCAAAATTCAAACCAGCCTTGAAGATTTGTATAATCATCCAAAGACTCAAGCCATGAGCGGGACAATTTCTAATCATCAATTTCATTCTCTCCCAGGATTGTGCAACATGTTCATGATCAAGTTGCTTAAAATTCATGATATCATTACGGAGAGAGATAATCTTAGCCGGCGGAAAATACTTGGATATATAAGCATCTTTGCACTTGTTCCAAGAATCAATACTATTTTTGGGCAAAGATGAAAACCAAGTTTTTGCTCGATCTCGCAATGAGAACGGAAATAGCTTCAATTTAATCACATCATTATCCACATCTTTCTTATTTTTCATATCGCAAAGCTCAATGAAGGTATTAAGATGGGATGCAGCATCTTCACTAGGAAGGCCGGAGAATTGCTCTTTCATAACAAGATTCAGCAAAGCAACATTGATTTCATATGATTCCGCACTAGTGGCGGGAGCAATCGGAGTACTAATAAAATCATTATTATTAGTATTCGAGAAGTCACAAAGTTTGGTGTTTTCAGTCATGGTGACTTCAGCAAGCAGACAAGCACACAAGCGAACAGAAAGCAAGCGAAAGAAAAGGGCGAACGAAAAAGGCAAATATTTTTGTAAATTTTTATTTTTCAGAAGTGGGGGAGAGGAAAACGAGAGGCAAAAAAAGTAAATGCAAGAGATGAGTTTGCGACACTTACTTGGATAAGCTTCACTTTAGAATAATCCCCGGTGCCAAAGATTGACACGTTGACGGGAGACTATTCTTGACTTGATCCTCCCCGGCAACGGTGCCAGAAATTCTTCTTGCTACCTCTTGAGCTTGCGTTGGTTTTTCCCTTGAAGAGGAAAGGGTGATGCAGCACAGTAGCAGTAAGTATTTCCCTCAGTTTGAGAACCAAGGTATCAATCCAGTAAGAGAATCAAGCCAACTGTCCAGAGTACCTGCGCAAACACAAACGAGCTTGCACCCAACGCTATAAAGGGGTTGTCAATCCCTTCAAGATTGATTGAAAAGTGAGATCTGAAGGTGGAAAGTGCAACGAAGTAAAAGTGTAAGGCTGAAAATATGATGTGAAGTAGACCCGTGGGCCATAGTGTTCACTAGAGGCTTCTATCGAAATAGCAAATATTACGGTGGGTGAACGAATTACTGTCGAGCAATTGATAGAACCGCGCAAAGTCATGACGATATCTAAGGCAATGATCATGCATATAGGCATCACGTCCGAGACAACTAGACCCATACTGTCTGCATCTACTACAATTACTCCACACATCGACCGCTATCCAGCATGCATCTAGTGTATTGAGTTCATGACGAACAGAGTAACACCTTAAGCAAGATGACACGATGTAGAGGGATAAATTCATGCAATAGATATAAACCCCATCTTTTTACCCTTGATGTCAACAACACGATGTGTGCCTCGCTACCCCTTCTGTCACTGGGTGAGGTCACCGCACGGTATGAACCCAAAACCAAGCACTTCTCCCATTGCAAGAATCATAGATCAAGTTGGCCAAACAAAACCCATAACTCAAAGAGAATTACAAGGATATGAAATCATGCATATAAGAGATCAGAAGAAACTCAAATAAGATTCATAGATAATCTGATCATAAATCCACAATTCATCGGATCTCGACAAACACACCGCAAAAGAAGATTACATCGGATAGATCTCCATGAAGATCATGGACAACTTTGTATTGAAGATCCAAGAGAGAGAAGAAGCCATCTAGCTACTAGCTATGGACCCGAAGGTCTATGGTGAACTACTCACGCATCATCGGAGAGGCAATGGTGTTGATGAAGAAGCCCTCCATATCCGAATCCCCCCTACGGTAGGGCACCAGAACGTGCCCCGGATGGGATCTTGCAGAGACAGAAGCTTGCGACGGCGGAAAAGTATTTTCGTGGATCTCTCTCGTGGTTTTGGATTTTTCGGGGATTTGTAGGCGAAAGAAGTAGGGCAGACGAGCCACAAGGGGCCCACAAGCTTGCTAGGCGCAGGCCCCCCTGGTCGCGCCTAGGGGCTTGTGGCCTCCCCTGGTGGCCTCTACCTTGGTTCTCATGCCCCATGCGTATCTTCTGTTCTGGAAAAAATCTTTTCAGAAGTTTTATTCCGTTTGGACTCCGTCTAATATTCTCCTCTAAAAAGGGTGAAAAACACGGAAAAAACAGGAACTGGCACTTGGCGCTGAGTTAATAAGTTAGTCCCAAAAAAGATATAAAAGGCATACAAAACATCCAAAGTTTGACAAGATAATAGCATGGAACCATCAAAAATTATAGATACGTTGGAGACGTATCAGATTTCTAGGGCATAGGGGGTAGTATTGTGCCCAGCAGCGGTAGTACCACCAAAGGTTAAGTGGTATTACCGCCCACCTGCGGGGATACATCCGCAGCATGGTTCCGACAAAAATCCGAACTTTCAATAAGCCTAGTCTATTCTCCTATCTAGGAGTCATCCCACGTCCTACTCATGCCAAGATTTATCTAAAAATCTAGGAAACCACATGCATTGCCCTAGATACAAGATTCAAAAAATAGTACCATGGAAGAGGAAAAAGAGGGTAGTACCGGCATCCATGGCAAGCGGAGAGGGTGGGGATTGATCCCACCGGTCAGAAACGCGGTAGACTACATGGAACCGAAGGGTCGGGGCTGGCCTCCGGGGTAGTTCTTGATCGCATGAGAGAGAGAGAGGACTCAGGAGAGGGAGGAGTGAATGGGTATGGGGGAGTTAGAACTCCCAGTGCCCTCCACTTAACCCGTCCTAGAGGCCTCTAAGCGTTAGTACCATGGTGGCAACGGTAGTACCTCTTGCACGGTAGTACCGACCAATACCAGCGGTAGAACCACCCTAGTGTAATGGCAGAAGGTGAAAATCACTGCCCTTAGATGTAGTAACGGTGTTCGGCATGGCACTACCGCTTCCACAGTAGTGCCGGCCATAACCAGCGATAGTACCATCTGCATCCGAGAAAACTGCCAATATCAAGCTTTTGAAAAATGAACTTATGCAATTTTTTTAAGAGGTTTGAGAGGGAGAAGTCTTGGGTTGGAAATAAGAAAACCAACAAAAAGGAAGGATACTCCATGGTTAAACACAATGAAAACGAGTGCACACATGGAGTAGTCCAACAACCTAAAGCCTATAACCGCGAAAGCACAACTCAAACCGAACGAAACCAATCCACTCAAAGAATGGGCGATGACCGAAGTCACCTATGTTTAAGTCAATTGGTGTGTCACCGCGAAGATTTTAACCCTGGGTCCATGACCAAAACTCGTCTTTGAAGCAGAAGTACAATAAAAGATGGCTAATGTGAAGGACTTGATCTATTTATGCATAATGGGAGGAGGGATATTTCACTGAGAAAACAACATTCCCTATGTCCATGCCTACACCTAAACAAGATAAAGTGATGAGTGCAAGGGGGAGCGTAATACTTCAAGCCACATTGATCAAATCAACTATATTTATCTCATGCCTGAACTCATGAAATCTTTCTTCATCCAATGGCCTTGTGGAAATATCTGCAAGTTTTTCATGAGTGTTAACATAAATAAGATCAATCTCTCCATGCTTGATGTGCTCCGAGATGAAGTGATGGGAATCTCAGTATGCTTTGTGCTGCAATGTTGAACCGGGTTGTGGGAGATCTTGATGGAACTTTCATTGTCACGAAAAAGAGGCACTTTGTCACAAGTGACACCATAATCCTTTAAGGTTTGCCTCATCCATAGCAATTGAGCACAACAACTTGCAGCGGCTACATATTGATATGTCTCCAATGTATCAATAATTTTTTATTCTTCCATGCTATTATATTACCAATCTTGGATGCTTTATATCCATTTGTATGATATTTTATATCAGTTTTGAGAACTAACCTATTAACCCAGTGCCCCGTGCCAGTTGATGTTTTGTGCATGTTTTTGGTTTTTTAGGAAAATAGTACCAAACAAAGTCTAAACAGAATGAAACACTTTGATGATTTCGTGGACCAAAATAAGACCTGGAAGCTTCGGGGGAAGAACGGAGGACACACGGGGTGCCCCCAAGCCAACGGGGCGCACCCAGGGTTGTGGTTGCGCCCTGTTGGATTAGGGCCACCTATGAGCTCCTTCAAACCTAACTCTGCCTCTATGAATCCTATTTCATTTGGAAAACACTAGAGAGCCACACAAAATACTTTTTCCGCCGCCGCAAGTCTTTGTTCCATCGTGATCCCATCTGGAGCCCTATTTCGGTGCCCTACTGGAGGGGGGATCAATCACGGATGGCCTCTACATCAACCTTGTTGCTCGCATGGTGATCTGTGAGTAGTCTACCACGGACCTACATGTCCGTAGTTAGTACCTAGATGGACACCTCTCTCTCTCTATGTTCTTCAATGCAAATATCACCACTATTCCCAGAGTGGTCTATCTTATGTAATCACTCTTTGCGGTTTGTTTGTTGGGATCCAATGAAATGTTGGTTTATCTTCAGATTATTCATTAAAGTATATATAATCTTTGTTGGTTATATATATGCATGATTATGATAGCTTCGTATTTCTCTTCGATCTATCTGTTTGGTTTGGCTAACTAGACTGATTCATCTTCGGCTGGAGTTGTGCGTTGTATGGGTTCAATCTTGCGGTGCTCAATCCCAACGACACAAAGGGACATGCCACATATTTGTATTGATACCATTAAGGATAAAATGATGGGTTTATTCATATTAGTTGAGAATACTTTGTCTACATCATGTCAACTTTCTTAAAGAGTTACTCTGTTTTACTTAGTACTCTAGATGTATGTTGAATAGCAGTCGATGAGTGGAGTAATAGTAGAAAATGTAGGCAGGAGTCGGTTTGCTTGCCTACGTACGTGATAATTTTCGTGAATAAATTTTGCATAGATTTGCACTTTTCTATCAATTGCCAACATTAATTGTTTACCCATCGTATGCTTTCAAAGAGAGAGAAGCCTCTAGCGAAAACTATGGCCCCCGGGTCTTCTCAAATATAATTAAAGCACAAAAAACATTGCTTCCATTTATCTACCTTTATTTTATTTTGCATTTATATTATCTATCTATCACTACTTATCGCTTGCAAGTAATGAGTTCAAGGGTTCAAGTGTGTGCTATTTTGTGTGTAGGTGTTGAAGACATGCATTTATGTGTTCCTATTAGTTCAATAACCTTCCTTGTCACTGAGGCAAATACTTATCTCTACTGTTCTGCATCTCCCCTCCTCTTCAGGGAGATTCCAACACAGTTTATAAGTAGCAGGAATTTTTTTTTGGCGATGTTGCCGGGGAGTATCACCAAATACCTATCAAGTACCTTCACAAAAATTATCATTCACGTGTTCTACTTTTTATTTGGTGTAATATTTGATTGCCTAAAAATATCAAAAACACAAAAATATTTATCTTTGTCAGTTTATTTGTTTGCTTGCTATACTTGCTAGTTTGCTTGTTACTTTGCTTGTTTCATCACAATATCTCAATACAATACCAAGTTGAGTGACTTCTTGAATACCAATAATAAAGATTTTATTATTACTCCTATACCGCCTGCCACTAGTGCATAGTCTTACGATATTAATGCTACATTGCTAAATCTTGTTATGAAACAACAATTTTCTCGAAGTCCTAATGAGTATCCGGTTCGCATCTCAATACTTTTGTTGAATTATGTTATATGCAACGGAAAAAGGATATGGATAATTGAAAGTGCATTATATCGACTAGAGGGGGTTAATAGGTGATTTTTACAAGTTTGTCACTAAGGAATTGCTACTTGAGGAATTTGCTAAGTGATAAACTACAAGCAGCAGATAAAGTACTCAAGTGCATGCATAACATGCCAGTATTATAGTCATCGTGATGAAATGAAACACACACAAAGCACAGTAGCATGTAAACACGATAAGCGGGTGGAAAACAAGGCGACTTGAGAATTTCGGTTTAGGAAACTGAGTAAGTCTTCAGTCAAAGTCTTCAAACAGTAACAATCAATTTCATCAGCAAGTTAACGAGGAAATGAAAGAGTTGAGGAAGTAGAACCAGTTGCTCGTTGAAGACAATGGTTTGGTATTCGAGTTCCAACTATTGTGATAGACGTATGTCTGGTTTGGAGTGGCTTGGGATTTAAACCAAAGGACACACATTCCTTACCGTATTCTCCTTGAGCTAAGGTCATACACACCACACCCAATTATTCATGGTAAGTCTTCAAGGTAGACTTACAAACCTTCACAAAATCGGTCACCCGGCGATCCACAATTTTCTCTTGGATGATCTAGACCATGACGCCTAACCATATGGAAGATACACAGTCTTCAAGGGTAACAAGCATCAGTTCCACACATGAACAAGCTCTTCAGTGATGCTCAATAGATTTGGATTTTAGGTGTTGAGGTTTTGGGTTTTTCCTCACTGATGATTTTTTTCTCAAAGTCCTCATAGGATGGGTTGCTCTAAAAGACACTTTCCAATCTCTCTCGGAGCAGCCAACCAACTAGTGTTTGTGGGGGCAGCTATTTATAGCGAGGGTGCAACCTGACATGATAAGACATAAATGCCCCTAATGATATGACTCTTGTAAGGATAAGATCATTTTGGACACCTCGCGCTAAGCACAACAATGGTGAGAATTCGAACTCTCAAATTCCTGCGGGCTACCATATTCCTCACGGTAGGCAATTCACACTAGCGAAATCCTAACTCCCCAATCAGACCAATTTCCTAACAAACCAGAAGAACTTTGTCTCTCTCTCACTCAAGAATTTTACTAAACTGTATGAGATTTCCAAAGGCTTCACTCAAAAGATTGGGTATGTGTAGGTTTTGAGATGAGCATCACTTGCAAATTTTTCCATAGTATTACCTCGAACCGCTTTAACAGTAAGGTGTTTCCTATGGCTCAAAAAGAGGAAATGAAACTAAGAAAACAAAAGTCTTCAAGCTTCATAGTCCTCACATCAATATCTTCAAGGTCACACGAATTTCTTCATTTTCTAATTCTTCAGGAAAGCATCGAAGACTTCAGTTGAAGACATTCATTTTTAGGGGTCAACAACTATCGGATATATCAAACTCATCAAAGTCTTATAGAACTTGTGTACACACACAAACACATTAGTCCCTTAACATGTAAGTCTTTAATACACCAAAATCACTAAGGGGCACTAGATGCACTTACAATCTCCCTCTTTTTGCTGATTGATGACAAATAGATAAACATATGAGGTGTAAGAACAATATTTGAGGAATTTTATTGCAGGATATAGAGGTACTCCCCCTGAGGATGTGCATATTTCAGGAATTTGCTTTGGACTTCAAATGCACATGGCAGGATAAAATCTTGGAGATCTCCCCCTATATCTTGTAATCAATACACACATTTAACATATAACTTGAGGAATCTGAAATGCATGATGGAAAATGGTGACGAAGTTCAGCATGCGAGCATTAACGAACTTGAGGAATAAGCATGCATAAAATAGTTCAAAAGAGTCAGACCACCATCAGACTTAAGTTTACAACTCACCAAATGAACACCTCAGAAGAGCAAGAGTTGTAACTTTAAAAACAACCCAAATACAAAGACCCGCTTAAAGACTAACTCAAATTTACCCCCCCCCCCCCTTGTCATCAAGTGACGAAAAAGGACAAAAATTAAGGACTAACGCCCCTGAAGAATTTCATCTTGAAGGTGGTGGAGGAGCGCCAACGTTGTCGTTGGGTTTGTTTGTTAGAGTAGGGCCTTCAGCAATGTAGTCAAGGTCCTCAGCTTCATCCATCTTGCGTGATGAAGAATATGAGCTTGTAACAAGATGAGGAACTTGAACCTATTTGAACTTTTTTGAAGGAGGATATGACCAGCCAAAGTTCTGCTAAAATTCCATCTCCTTGAGTTCTTCAGGTGTCTTGTCATGAGCAAGAATGGCCCAGGTGCTGTCAAAGATTTCATGCACGTACTGGTGGTTTTTCTTCACAGTGTTCTGTGTCATTGTCATGTTTTGAAGAGTTGCACGAAACTAAAGTTTGACCCACTTGTGATTGCAATCGACTTTCTGGTGATGAGTTAAGAGAAGTTCATGATAAGTCATCACACGAGGGATAGTGGATTGAGGATTTTGACCTGAGGCCTTTGCTGCACAATCTTGCGAGGCAGTTTCATCATTGGTGGAATATGATGCAACATGATGAAATTGGCCATCCAATGGGTGAGTGCCTTCATCAACAACAACTTTGCTATTTCCATCTACTCAGGAAATGTCCTTTTGATGAATTCAATTAGAGGCAAGAAGCTTAAGTGATTCTAAAAGTGTGTCTGATAGTGAACTAAATACCTTGTTGTGATGAATCTCATAATCCAAGGTGCATAAGGTTTCAAGTCAAATGGCAATGTTGCAATAGTGGCTAAAGTCCTCATGAAGAAATCCTGAATATTGATGGAGATCCCATGAATGATGTTGAATAGTAGATTCATTATCATGCCCACGACGTCTTCTTCTTCAGAGTTGTGGACTTTGATGGGACTAAGGGTTTTGGTCAGAATACGATAAATAGTTCTGGGCACATATAGCTAATTCCTTCACAAGGAAGGTTGTTCTTGGAGCTCTGCCAGCAGACAAAGGCTTCATGAGCACTTGCATCATGTGATCAGGGATTTTAGGTTCATCTTATACAAGTCTTGCACCATCCGGAGAAGGAGTAACTGGTAGGGCATGAAGCAATTATGTCGCTCGTGCTTTGTAGTGATTGTCTTCAGTCATCCAATCCAGAATCCATGTGTTGATTTCACAAGCCTCACTGGATATGTGCAAGGTTGCATAGAATTGAATTATTAGCTCTTCATTCCAGTCACAGATGTCAGAGCAAAAATTTATGAGTCCGGCTTCATGAATAATATTTAGTACCGGTGAGAAGAATGGGATGGACTCCAGATCCACATGAGGAATTTGCTGGTGCAGGAAGACTTTGTTCTTGTCAAACAGAATAGAGGCATATAGTTTTATCTGGTTTGAAGTCCAGAATCTATTTCTTCTAATTCTTGTCAAGTCATAAGTATTTTCACATATGAAGAAATGACACTCAATGGATAAGTAAACCTTGTTGAATTTGGGCCTCTTTGTGGCTTTGAATGGTAATGAGGGCTTGGCTGAAGATTTGGTTTGAAGTGCTTCCCTAGGCATAGTTTCAGTAATTACAGACTGAAGAATTTGTACATCAGGTTCCTCAATAGCAGTATGGGTGGTGATTTCCTTGGGTGATGCAACTGGAATTTCTTCAGGTAAGGATTTGCAAGGAGTATGACGTCCTTCAGATTTAATCAATATTTCTTCAGTCTGAGTAGGAGACTGAGGAATTTGAGTGAGGGAAGTAGTGATTGGAGAATTTGGGTGTGCATCTTCCCAATATTCATCATTTATCAATGGAGTTGTTGAACCAACATCCACCTCCTCATCAATTTCTTCAACACGAGCCTCTTGAGTAGTGATGTAAGGATGGGGTGATGATACCTATGGAGATGATGCATTTTCTCAACCTCAATTTCTTCATCCACCTACTCTAATGAAGCAGCAGAGTGTGTTTCTTCATATGTATTATTTGGAAAGACATAGCCTTCACCAAATGCAAGGTTGTTAGAATCGCGATTCTGAATCGGATCGGAGCTCCGTTGGTAGGATCGTGAACCGTAAAATCATAACTACCAGGATCGTAGAATTTTAGATTCTATGAGCAAAATCGTAGAATCGGAGGGGCTAGTTTGTATCGTAAAGTCGTAAGATTCTAAGACTTGAGTCACAATTCTGACAACTTTGATCCAAATGGAACTATCTCAAAAGAAAGCACGACTAAGATTGGTGTTGCATCAGTTGGATCATCTGAGCAACTTTGCAAAGTCCTCAATTTCTTTATAGCTGATGATTCTCCCGATGATGATGCCTTTCTTTTCTTTGCTACTGCATCTTTTTCTATAGTGTTGGTTTTATTCACTTCTGATGCAGAAGGAAGTGTGACTTTCTTTACCCTTGAAGATTTTGCATGAGCAGCTGAGGAGCATGAAGGTGGTGCAGTTTCTTCACGCACGACTGGTGCAGTTGCCCTGTGTATTTCTTCAGGCACAACATGAGATGCTGCCATGTCAACTTCAATTTCCCCTAGCTCAACAGATTATTCAGCTTGTCGTGTTGGTTCTCCATGCACAACATTGGGAGTTGCGCTGGCAGTTTCTTTAGCTGGCAGTGCAGATGGGTTAGCCTCGGGAATTTGCAGTTGTGACTTTGCAAGAACCCTTGAGTTGTGGTTACTGAAGAACATTCTTGCTTTGTTGAAAAATCTGACCTTGGCCCCTTTCCAGTCAGCATAGTATCTGTCATACTCATCACCGAGGCTTTTGATTTCAGCTTGCATTCCAAGAAGTTCTTCACGAGACAAGTTGATAATGTTATTACTCACAAGTCATTCTTTCTTGTATTGAGACTTCTTGAGTTGGCTAGTTGTCTCATATTTCCATTTTTCTTCAGCTATGAAGGCCGTCAGAACATGACTTGGAGCAGGTGGCACATTCAAATCATCAACATGTGTGTTTGGGTCTTTGTGCCATATGTCGATGAAGTTGAGCACATCCTTTGATCCAGAAGATGAGGGATTTGAGTACCCTTAGCTTGAGCAACTCTTTGTTGCTTGTTTCTAATGATTTCAGCAAGTTCTTCATCATCCTCAAATTCTGATGGAACATGAAAAACAACCTCATTCTTATGAGGACTTGGTATTTGACCGCGTCCATCAGTTGTGCTTGTCTTCAGAGCAGTGGCCCTTGAATAAGTGTGAGCTGAGGCAGATGCAGATGCCCGTGAGGCAATTGAAAAACCCACAGTCCGCTAACACATTGCAAGATTCATAGAAGTTGATGCTTTGGTGGCAGCGAGACATGAAGTTGTTGTGAGAGAGGGCATTAGAGCTGCCCCTGAGGAAGTTGCTTGAGGAATTTTCTGTGAGGACTTTGCAGTTGAGGAACTTGGCATTGAGGGCATTGAGCTTGAAGACTTTGGCCTTCGAGAAGATTTCTTGTGCATATTCTTAGGCGTTTTGCCACTTGCAGTGGCCTCAGTATCAGCAACTTGAGAATCCTCGTTGAATTTATTCACAACTTTAGCTGCAATCTTTTACATTTTTTCCTAGTGTTTGACCCACTCTTTGGGAGATTCCTCACCACACCTGATGCTGGTGGGATCAGCTTCCTGACGAGCACCTAGAGGAGGTCTTGAGCATGGAGGAGTGACAACAAATTTCTTCATATACTTGGGAGTGACATATCTGTATTATTTCCACTACTTAGCCCACCTTCTCTTTATTTTCTGTACGCGCGTTCAGCGTTGCTGCTTTGTCTCTTTCCCATAAGTTTCCTCGTCAGGAGTGCAATAGTCATCATATATGTCCTTAAGAATTTCAAAAGCAATATTTACTTTATGCTTCTTTCCTCCTTTGTGAGGTCTTTTCCTATCCGACATTTTTTCACTTGAGGATTTTGAACTTTTGAGTATTCTGAAGATGTATGCAATTTTTCTCTGAGGAATGCTGCAAATGAGTTAAGTTGATGAGAATCTAGAGATTCATTAGTAGACATCTGTACCTATGAACATAGTATATGTGCGAAGAATTTGAACAGGTCATATGCATTCTCAAAAAAAATCGAACGAATATCAAGTTGATGAATTTGACCATAGATGTCTTGAAGAATTTCACTAAGTATTCTTCACTTAGGTTCGAGAGTTGAGTAGATTTGATAATCCACACAATCAATAAATCGTGAAACAAATCATAATTTAGAAAAACAAATCAAGGGAAATAAGCTTTAGGGTGTTTAGAGAATGGATTGTTGAAGAATAAAACACTTCTTCAGGATTTTCTGGCAATATAAATATCAAATAGGGCAGTAAAAATATATTTTAATATGAAGAACAAAATGAATTATGCGTAACAAGGAAGAAGCTCGTCTGTTTATATCTCCTGCGCCCTAACTTGGCGGCGGAAGACAGCTACGACGGCGATGGAGTGAAGAAATCTGCAGCTAATGACGAGATGATGTATATACTTCTCGCACCTCGTTGGTTACCCCAAGTGGAAGGTTGAGATGTAGTCAGCAGAAGGTTTTCCCTTACACAGAGACTGTAAGGTTTATCGAACCAGCAGGACTCCTAGGCTCAACAAGTAGGTGTCTCCCACCCTGGTGCTAGCAGAAGACGTGGACCTGCACACACAGAAATAAATTTGCTCCCAACGAGTACAAAGAGGTTGTCAATCTCTCCGGCCTTGTAGTTCGCAAAGGATCAAAACACAAGCGGGAATAGTAATAGTGATTGCAACGGAAAAGTAAATAAAGCGGTAAATGATGGAGGTGTAAACAATGATGGTGATATGGACCGGAGTCACATGATGTTCACTAGTGATGTCTCTCTCCCAAAAGACGATAAACAACTATTCTTGGGTAAACAAATTACAGTTGGGCAATTGACAGAATTATGAATGCACCACAATGCTAATTATGCTACTTAATAGTTAGAGGTTCAATAGTAATGGGCAGTACGCCAAGACAAGTAGACCATTTTATTCATCAACATCTACTTACTAATCATCCGCCTTGAGATATCTATCTGGAACATCTCGCTCGTATTAAGTTGCGAGCCCCACCCAAAGTGTAAACTCAAAGCAACGGACTACTGCACTAACGAACTATGCGTAAGGTAAACAATCCTTGCAACCATGGTCACAAGCACCGTTGTTTTCTCCCTGGTGGCAACATCACATCCCCTAGTCTCATGTTTCTGTCACTCAAGCTAGACATCGAGGGACATGAACCCACAATCATGCAGAACGCTCCCTCTTGGAGTTACAATCTACTACTCGGCTAAAGCAATAAATATCAATGGAGAACATGCATGAATCACTAAGGAACATAATATAAAAGGATAATAAAATATATAACTCATAACAATCTGAACATAATCTCATAATCCATCGGATCCCAACAAACCGAGCATAGCAATAGCAAGAGAATTACATAGATGCCTTGATCATGTAGGGCAGCTCACAAGGACTAACCATTGAAGCACAAGATTGGAGAGAAGACATCACATAGCTACTGGTCATGGACTCATGGTCCAAGGAGGACTACTCACGGCACGTCCGGGAAGCGTCGATGGCGGTGGAGAAGCTCCCGGAGGTCAATCCTCCCTCCGAGAGGGTGCCAGGAAGAGGTCTCATAACGTTCCCGATCTCGGAAGCGCTACGGTGGCAGAACGATGGAGAAATTCGCGATTCTGGATGTGATGGAAGGGTTTCCTCTCGGAGGAGTAAATATAGGCCGAAGGAGGGCACCAGAGGGCGGGGGACCAACCCAAGCGGTCTCCCGGCGTGGCCTAGGGGTGGGCCGCGCCCACAGGTCGCCTGGACGGCCTCTAGCCCATCTTCGGTGATCTGGAAGCTTCCGTTACGCTGATTTTTTATATATTTTTCTCGGGATTTTCTGGGCTTCGGAAAATTGGGTAAAAGCCCGTGCAAAAAAGACATCAGCAGACAGAAACTGACACTGGGTGCACTGAGTTAGTAGGTTATTCCAAATATGTGTAAAATGATATAAAAGTATAGCAAAACATATAACAATGTCACCCAAAAGATCATGGAACAAGCAGAAATTATAGATATGTTTTGGACGTATCAACATCCCCAAGCTTAATTTCTGCTCGTCCCCGAGTAGATAAATGATAACACAATAATTTCTGTGGTGACATGCTAACACACATATAAGAACTTCAAAGTAAAGCAAGTAAGGTATGCAATTCAAGTCAGGATAATAACAAGCAAGAGTTTATATCTAGTATTGAAAGTAGCAAAGTAAGAACATAAAGGTGCAAGAGCTCTTGCTGTGTGTGACTCGAATGTCTCCAAATGGTGTTTGCGTGCAAGAAGAGGGAGATGGTTTGAGATCATAAAATATTTTTAATTGAGAACTCAATCTACTAAACCTCACACTTAGTCTCCTTCGAAATCTTATTTTGACTGCTCCCCAGACCATTATTCATGCACAAGTCAAAACGATCTTCTCCCTTTCGACTTTGAGCACTCATGCAATGGATGAGCGTAAGCAAGATATGTTGGCACTTAGGATGACAAATAGAATAATGACGGGGAAGGAAGACAAAAGGTGTGAAAGGCTCACATCAATGGGGACAACCATAGGCGAGAGAAAGCCAAATGATAGATATGATGCGAGGAGTAGGGATTGCCATGTAACGGATGCACATATGAGCTAAGGTAAGCTCTCCAATGGAACTAGTGGGGTGCATCCAACATATTTTCTCATGAAGACCTAAAGCTCATTTAAGGAGGCTCGTCATTGGAATATGCAAACCTAGTTCTATAGTGTAAGGGTCCCCACATAGTTATGCATGAATGATAATCTCTATGTAGTGCAAATATAGCAATGGAGTACGAGTGTGGATCTTTCAAATGGAATAGTAGTGTTGCCCCATCTCTCTTTTTATTTCTCTTTTTTTATTATTTTTTGTGGCCTCTTTGGCTCTTTCTATTTATCTCTCATTTGTCCTCTTTGGGATCTTTTGTTTTGTCCTCTTTGGGATCTTTTCCTCACTTAAGGGCAACACTCTACGTTTTACATGAATAAAAGAAGATCATCACACTTTATAAGAAGTACGCAACATAAAGACAAGTGAAAACTTTCATGATGTATGCAAATGCCTCTGCCAGTGTAGCAGGATATGCAATGATACTAGCGCGTCATGTAGCAGTAATAAGGGAAAGGCCCAACTATCATGCGGCTCTCCGACCAAGCAAAAGCATGTATGACATGAAGATCAAGTCATGATATGGTGGATGTTGCATGGCAACGTATCTCGGAAAGGCTATGGAAATGTGTTAATAGGTAGGTATGGTGGTTGTTTTGAGGAAAGATATAATGAGGCTTATATATGACAAAGCGTATCATGTCATGGGTTTGGATGCACCGGCGGAGTTTGCACCAACTCTCAATGTGAGAAAGGGCAATGCACAGTACCGAAGAGGCTAGCAAAATATGGATGGTGGAAGTGCCAAGAATCGAATACCCACATTAGTCTGAAGAACTCATACACTTATTATCGGTAACTCTCTATCTAGTTAGCAAATTCATAAAGAGACAAGTACCCCTAGGAGGAGTGTTTGGGGGTTTGGTTATCCTTGCGCATCCTCGACTCATGGTAACGTGATGGTACTCTATATATTCCAACCCCTCCAGAGGTTAGCGATCAATTTAGTAGCTAGAGTTCTCAATTAATTTTTAGTTTTTGAAAAACACACGGATTTCCCAAAATACGACATCTATCACTAATATGCTCAATCTCTTGGCACTAATAGTCCAAACATTACTCAAATCAATACCTCAAAACTATTGCAAGTTACTACTATACTTAAATAGCAACCTTAATTACCTACTCATGCAAGACACACAACTCAGTGCAACAAGCCAACTCTCTAAACAAGATAAGCATGATAACTCAAGGGAGTTCCAGAAGCAACCTAAATAAAAGCTCTTAAAAAGATAAGCATGAAAAATAAGAGCTAAGCATGACAGTAGCTATGGAAAGATAAAGAACACACAAAAAATATAAGCATGGAAACATATGTTGTGTTCTAGAGTGGAATGGAGCGTGTTTCTCTCCCAAAGAAGGTAGGCTAGGTTCCGACTTGTTATGAACAGCAAGAAAAACTAAAACAACCTAAAAAGTAAAGAGCAGGACGCTCCAAGCATAGCACATAACATATGAAGTTATAAAAATATATCATGGAGATGGACGAACTGATGATTATTTATAGAGAAGGGGATGCACGGGGGCATCCCCAAGCTTAGATGCTTGAGTCTCCTTGAATATTTCTTGGGGTGCATGGGGGCATCCCCAAGCTTGAGTGCTTGACACTCCTGTATCTTCTTTCATCATCTCCCATCGCATACTTGAAAACTCTCTTCATACGAAACTCATCATAAGCTGATTAGAGTGGTTAGTAACCTTAATAAAATAATTCATTACCTACTGGAAATAATGATTTTCATGAAAAGCTACTTCTCATGATTTCCAAAAGGTTTTTGCAAAGGAAAAGCAAGCTTAAGATTTGCAAAATGATGAAAACGCAAAACATGGCAAAATATGTGAAAAAGAGAACATCAGGCAGTAAATAATTTATTTGGGGCACTTCTGCAACTCAAATCAAAAAACTCAGAACAGATGCCAGAAAGGCAATTATATATAGCATGCTTTCAAAACAATTCAGATCAAAAAGTTGATCTGGTGATTTTTGGCGATTTTTTCCGTCAGGCAGACAGAATCTGTTTCTGGACAGCATGTCACAATTTTTGAACTTTCTTGCAATCGGAGGCTATAACTTGGCACAGATCTTAAAAATAAAGATACAATGATGTTGCTACAGTAGTAACAAGCATCAAGACCACTAAAACTTAAAATAAAAACTCAAAGTAAAGATAACAAGGGTTGTTTCCCTAGAGCTCTTTCTTTATAGCCATAAAGATAGGCTTATGATTTTAATGATGCTCTCGTAGGAATAAGAGTTGTAGAACAAAAGAGAGCATCAAGAAGAAAATACGAAACACATTTAAGTCTAACATGCTTCCTATGCATAGTAATATTGCAATAGAATAATTCATAGAAGCACAAAGCAATAAGCATAGGAAGGCAAAACGAGTGCAGCTTCAAAACCTTCGACATAAAGAGAGGGAACTTGATATTATTGAAATATCTATAAGCATATGTTCCCTTCTCATAATAATTTTTAGTGGGATCTTGAATAAATTCAACAATATAAGTATCACATAAAGCATTTTTACCATGATCCACATGGACTTCATGAAGAGGATAAACTTGGAGTAAAAGAGAGACTGAATCTCTTCCCAATCACGTAGGTGAGAACCATATAGTAGCCTATACCATTCCAATCCTTTTCCTTTAAGTTACAAGGCAAATAATTTCCTCATGACTCCATCTCTTGTCAAACCTGAAATCTTAAACAACTCACAAAGTTCTATAAGTTTCAACAAATGAATACTAGGATTGACTGTTCCATCTCCTACATAACAATCGTTCCTAATTATTTCAATCATCCCAAGTGGTATTTTGAATGGGATACATTCAGTAGGTGGAGGAGACTTCTCTACCACAGGTGTGGTAAAGCGGCCTTCCCCAAGCAGCGAACTAAGAGTGCAGTTTTCCATAAGCCTAACTAGTCATGCCAATCATGAAAAGCAAACTAACAAGACTAAAAACAAAGGTAAAAGAGAGTGTGCAACTCCCCTATCTTGAAGACTGGAGTCCCCGGCAACGGTGCCAGAAAACTTTGCTTGATGACGAGATGATGTATATAATTTTTGCACCTCGTTGGTTACCCCAAGTGGAAGGTTGAGATGTAGTCAGCAGCAAGTTTTCCCTTACACGGAAACTGTAAGGTTTATCGAACCAGGAGGACTCCTAGGCTCAACAAGTAGGTGTCTCCCACCCTGGCGCTAGAAGAAGACGTGGACCTGCACACACACAAATAAATTTGCTCCCAACGAGTACACAGAGGTTGTCAATCTCTTCGGCCTTGTAGTTTTCAAAGGATCAAAACACAAGCGGGAATAGTAATAGTGATTGCAACGAAAAAGTAAATAAAGCGTTAAATGATGGAGGTGTAAACAATGATGGTGATGTGGACCGGAGTCACATGATGTTCACTAGTGATGTCTCTCTCCCAAAAGACGATAAACGACTATGCTTGGGTAAACAAATTACAGTTGGGCAATTGACAGAATTATGAACGCACCGCAATGCTAATTATGCTACTTGATCGTTAGAGGTTCAATAGTAATGGGCAGTACGCCAAGACAAGTAGACCGTTTATTCATTAGAATCTACTTACTAATCATCCACCTTGAGATATCTATCCAGAACATCTCACCGGTATTAAGTTGCGAGCCCCAACCAAAGTGTAAACTCAAAGCAACGGACTACTGCACTAACGAACTATGCGTAAGGTAAACAATCCTTGCAATCGTGGTCACAAGCACCGTTGTTTTCTCCCTGGTGGAAACAACAGAGCCCATAGTCTCATGTTTTTGTCACTCAAGCTAGACATCGAGGGGCATAAACCCACAATCATGCATAATGCTCCCTCTTGGAGTTACAATCTACTACTCGGCCAAAGCAATAAATAGCAACGGAGAACATGCATGAATCACTAAGGAACATAATATAAAAGGATAATCAAATATATAACTCATAACAATCTGAACATAATATCATAATCCATCGGATCCCAACAAACCGAGCATAGAAATAGCAAGAGAATTACATACATGCCTTGATCATGTAGGGAAGATCACAAGGACAAACCATTGAAACACAAGATTGGAGATAACACATCACATAGCTACTGGTGATGGACTCATCGTCCAAGGAGGACTACTCACGGCACGTCTGGGAAGCGTCCATGGCGGTGGAGAAGCTCCCGGAGGTCAGTCCTCCCTCTGGCAGGGTGCCGGGAAGAGGTCTCCTGACGCTCCCGATCTCGGAAGCGCTGCGGCGGCGAACGATGGAGAAATTTGCGATTCTCGATGTGATGGACGGGTTTTCTCTCGGAGGAGTAAATATAGGCCGAAGGAGGGCACCAAAGGGTGTGGGACCCATCCAGGCGGCCTCTCAGTATGGCCTAGTGGTGGGTTGCGCCCACAGGTCGCCTGGGCGGACCCTGGCACCCCTATGGCCCATCTACGGTGATCTGTAAGCTTCCGTTACGCTGATTTTTTATGTATTTTTCTCGGGATTTTTGGGGCTTCGGAAAATTGGGTAAAAGCCCCTCAAAACAGACATCAACAGACAAATAGCGGCACTAGGTGCACTGAGTTAGTAGGTTAGTCCAAATATGTGTAAAATGATATAGAAGTGTAGCAAAACATATAACAATGTCACCCAAAAGATCATGGAACAAGCAGAAATTATAGATATGTTTTGGACGTATTAGCAGCCTGCGCGAGTACGACAGCGAGGAGGCCGAGGTCGTGAAGCTCTTCTTCTTCGGTGATGATGAAAGTTAGTGGCCGCACTAGGTTCGAGCTCGAGAGCGATGGGAATGAGTGACTCTAAAGCACTGAACGAGGAGGGGTATTTATAGTGAGGTGAAAAATTGAACAACCGAAGAGTTTAGACACATATAGCCCCGACCCATGCTACCCTATGGACATCTGTCACCCATGTACATAGTAGTGGAGATCGTGGGTGAATATTTTAATCGAGTCGTGGGAAGTGGGACATCTTTGAGCAGGAACCAGCAAAATTTGATATGAAAATTTTAAGGTTTGGTTCGCATATTCTTGAGCTCACAAGAACCTAGTGAAGACTTTGAACGACTTTCAAATAGTACGCATATGAAGAATTTGTGAACACACTCGGTTGAGTTTAGCATAGAGGGGGAACGGGTTCGATCACATTTACTTTGATGAAGAATCGACTTGAAGAATAAGATATAAGTGAATGTGTTGATGACATTGAAAACTCAATATACATACATATACATATACATACATATATATATACATACACACACACACACACATATATATAGACACACACACACACACATACATATATGTATATGTATATACACACATATATATATATGTACATATACATATATATAACACCCTTCAAGAGTCTTATTCTGCTTATTCTGATAACACTCTCGTACTATGCCACTTCGGAATATAAACCCACGAGCGAACCAAAGTAAGTTGCACATAAAAAC
Organism: Hordeum vulgare subsp. vulgare; assembly: GCF_904849725.1. Classification (NCBI taxonomy): domain Eukaryota; kingdom Viridiplantae; phylum Streptophyta; class Magnoliopsida; order Poales; family Poaceae; genus Hordeum; species Hordeum vulgare. The sequence continues at coordinate 373,538,892 of NC_058524.1, read as the reverse complement.
AAAATTCACCCCACTCCCTCGCCCACGATTTTCTCTAGCCCCGCCTCCTCCTTCCTCGCGTTGCATGTGCCCACCCCCACCTCCAACCTTCTTCCTCCCCGCCCCTCACCCAGCCACCGCCTCTCCTACTACCATCCCCTGTGGCCGGAGCAACCTTACCGCCGGCCATCGCGTCCCAGCCCGCCGCGCCCCTCCCACGCCGCTCCACTTTTCCCTGCATCAGATCTGATGCGGCGACGAGCCCTCCCGTGCCATCACACCCTCCCTTTGCCCAACTACGATGCGGCCATGACCCCTCCTGGGACGCCCCACCCTTTGTCGTGGGAATGAACATGACAGTAGAGATGAGGGGTATGAAAGGAGAGGGCAGAGTCCTAGCTATGGCAAGCTTGTACACATGATGTATGAGTTCAGGCCCCTCTCGTGGAGGTAACATGACTACGTCTCTGTGCTCTGGAGCTCTTGCAGTGTGGAATGTGTGTGTTACAGGGGGTGCGAACCCTTGTCCCAGAGGGGAGGGGTGGCTTATATAGAGTACGTTGTCCCTCATCAATACCCTACAACCAAGGGTTTGATTAGTGTAGTTTAAAGGCGCACATTACTGATAACGTACGTAATTAATGTTACTTATGACAACCAGCCGAACACTCGCCTGTCGGCCTCCCTGGCGTGGCTTCTGGTCTTCTACGTTGATTGGCTTCTGGTTCTTCCGAGTGGAAGTTGATTGCTGAGTGAAGGAGGAATTCTCCAAGTGATTGCTTATCGAGTGATTCACATGCTATGGCTATCCAGTCTGAGCCCTTCTTGTAGTCTTCAAGTCTTTAACGAGGTGCCCTTAGGTAGGACATGTAAGTCAGGCCTATGGCCCTACCCTAGGTACATACCCCCATCATTAGCCCCCGAACGGATCTGGGTTCGAGTGACGAAGGGGTCGATGCAAATTTTATCGAGGCATACATATCTTGAAGATGCTTCGGGGTTTAGTAGAATTGTGCGTCAATTGAAGTCCTCATCATTCACCCTGATCAATTCTGCTGTGAAGTACGTCCGAGTGAATTTGATCATTGAGGTTGATCCGAGAGACTAACGGGATCTTGAGATGTGACGGATCACTTCGTCGGGTTCGGATTTCACGGGATTCAAAATTTTGGTTAGCGCGTGTCGTGCGGTGATGACACAGCAACCAGGGCAAGTGGGATAACAATGCTTTGATTATCGTGTCGCCTTTATCGCCACATATCATGCCTCCTGTGTTATCGGGATAGACAGAGATCCGGCGGGCCCACCAGTCAGCGACTCACTCGGGCGGTTATAAATCCGGTCGACGCTAGGGTTGGAGCAGTGCCTTTTCTTCATTCTCCTATGTTTCCTCTCCATCTCCGCCCCGCACGTGTTGCTTTGATCTGCCTCTGCCGCCGCTGAGATCACCAAAGGTAAGGCGAGCAAGCATGAACGCGTCAAAAAGGGTGGAAAGTCGAAGAAGTCGGGAGGCCGATCCGCGCTGCCACCAGGGTGGATCCACGGAAATTTTCTCCCGTCAACCATTCAAAAGGAGGATGTTCTAGAGGTCATCGAACACGGGATGATAGATGAGAAGTCGTGGAGGCTGCCTAAGGGGGAGGTCGAGCCGGAGTCACGTGAAGGAGAACGGGTCCTCCTCCTTACTCACATCGAGCGAGGTTTTTCTTTGCCCCCTCATCCTTTCATCCGCAGTTTTCTGAATTACTTTGCTGCACAACTTCATCATATTCCTCCCGATTCCATCGCATACGTTGCCACATTTGTAATGTTGTACGAATGCTTTTTGGGATGCCCCCCTCATTGGGGACTGTTTCAACACATCTTCACTATGCACCCCCAATCGATGAAGAAAGCTAATCCAAGTGATAGTAGAACTCATGTCATTCAGTTGTGTGGTGGTCTGGGGATTCATAAGAGGAGTAGGAGTATGTATCCTCAGATGACCCTTCCCAACTCGGTCCGGAACTGGCAGTCGACTTTGTTTTATTGTAATGCTATTGCATCTCCAAATATGTCGACTGGCCTTCCCCCATTCACTTTGGAGCGACCAACTGTTCCTAGAACGATAAACGTGTCGGATGAGGACAAGGTTCGGGTAGGGATTCTGGTAAATAAGGTGGTTAACTTGGTACGTGGCGGAGTGTCTGGCATGGACTTGCTTGAAACATTCCTCAGTCGGTGTATTCATCCTCTTCAGGCTAGGGATCATGCCATGTGGCATTATTCGGGCCGTGAGGATTCCACTCGGTTGCACCCAGAGGAGGTTTCTGAAGAAACCATGGCTCAGTGGCTCAGGGGCATCACTGGAGCCTGCGACAATCCATTAGGAGCCAAGCGGGTCTTGCCTTTCTCTGCTGAAAACAAGCCACGGAACATGGTGAGTTATTTCCTTGCCGATTACTTTAATATCTTTGTCGAGTGATTGAATCTTTGGCCGACTGACTTTGCTATATTTACAACTTGTAGGAGTGGACAAACATGCATTCACCTATGTCGAACAGGGATCAGGTTGACGTTGGTGGGGAAAGTGAAGGTGGCAGCGCCGACATCGACTATGTTGAGGACAGCGAGGGGAGCGAAGACGACTCAGAGGAGAGTGAGGAAGAGATCCAGTCTCCTCCGTGCATCGACTCTCGATCCAAGCATTGCCATGATCCGGCGGCTACCCCAAGGAAGACCTTAGTGTCAAGCACTAGGAATGTGAAGCATGACCGAGTTGCCACAACCGAGTCGGCAGAAAAGGCCACCAAACAACCCAAACCTAACGCTCCCAAGCCTCGGAAGGTTGTGCCCCGAATGAGGATTGTTGTGCCAATCGCTTCAACGCGAGTGTTTACCTTTTTCTTTCCTTTGTCGTTGTGAAATTTCATGCCTTTGATGTGCGAGTGGAATTTGCTTGCCGTAGCTGCTACCTCGGTGACGTCGCCTCCTAGAGATGAAGACCCCATGGACGTGGACCCTGTGGACATGGCCACCTCCCAACGAGGTATGACAAGTCTTCATTCTATTTTGTTATCTAGATATGATTCGTCGATTGGACTAACTGACATTGTCGATTGACTGCTACAGACGTCATCCACTTGGAGGACGATGAAGAACTGCAGCAGTCGAGTGCTGAATTGGCTAAAACCATGCCAGAAACGCTGGTGTCGAGTGCTCCTCCAGCCAGATCGATTGTTGTGCATACAGTGCCGGCTGCGCCTCTTCCGGTAACTCATGTTACCTCTGCTGCAACGCCGACTCCTCCAATGCTTGCATATACTCTGCACCATGTCTTGGAAGACCATACTGGAGCTGCTAAAGAGGCCATGATTCAGGCCCAACAGATGACACTGTGGACCAAGGAGGCGTATGAGGCTCACAAGTTGGCGTACGATGCCATCTCGGCGCTTCGAGCTAACGTCCGAGTAAGTGTGATTATAAGTTCATTTCTGGTTGAATCTTGTCCATCTTGACTTTGCACCCACTGGGTGTTTTCTTGTGTCGTATGGTTGCTTGTTTCTGATCCAGTGGGGGCATGCTGAGTGAACCCACTAGGTGTAGTCCCCGAGATCGATGTCGAGTGCTTGCATCGTCAGGGGTCTGATTGGAAGACACACTCTTCTATTTTTTTACTCGGCCAGGCTGGACCTGGTCGAGTGGTTTTGTATCCAGTGGGGGCATGCTGAGTGTACCCACTGGGTGTAGTCCCCAAGACCGTCGTCGAGTGCTTGCATCGGCACGGGTCTGACTGGAAGACACACTCTTCTCTTTTTTCTCTTTCTTTTTTTTGACTCGGCCAGGCCAGACCTGGTCGAGTGGTTTTGTATCTAGTGGGGCACGCTGAGTGCACCCACTGGGTGTAGTCCCCGAGACTAATGTCGATCGTTTACAAAGGGCATTAGTCTTAAGAACTTGGATGCAGGGTCCTTTTTCATACTTAGAGTACTTGCGCCACTCTGTCTGTCGAGTGAATATGTTTCTTTAGTATCTCCTCCACTGAATCTTTGTCTTAGTAACGGAAAGGTCCGAACCAGCAAGGATTATCCTGCGAGTTTCATGGACATAGTTTCCATCAACCATGATATGACACTTTGTAGGGCGGTGTGGGTGGGGGCGGCGAGCCTCCATTCGGTCAATTGAACTGCACTTCTCCACTCGGGAGTGGAAAAAATCAGTGTTAACTAAACTATTTCTTTGATGTTTTTAGAAAACCTGTGAGATTGGAGCCAAGTATGCCAACTTGGAATCAAAGAAGAACCAGCTTCAGCTGGATTTGGAAGTGACAACCAATGACCTGAATGTCTGGAAGAAGGCACTCGCAGATAAGGTCCTCGCAGAAGCTAAGGAGAAATCAGAGGCCGCTGAGGAGAAGCTCTTGGCAGTCGGCAAGATAGAAGAAGAGAACGCCAAGCTATATAAAGAATGAACCGAGTGGGGCAAAAAGCTTGCGAAGATGGCCAAAAGAGGGAACGTCATGGAGAAGTATCTGGGGGACTTCGTGGGCAAGATGCTCGGCACGCCCACTGGTACGCTTCTTTCAACGAGTGAATCTCTTCAAACTTTACCGAATGAATTGTGACTGACTTTTCATTTTTCCTTCACACAGAATTCTGCCAAGATTTTGATAGGGAGACTGAAGACGTGGAGTCGCATGTGGACCCTATCAAGTCACCTGTTGTAGATGTTGTGTCCATGAATATGTTTCGCCTCAATGCTCGTCTTTTGAAGGTCCAAGGGTACGTCGCCCGACTGCGAACTGCGTTGGGGAAGATCAACAAGGAGTTGTGGCCTCAAGACACCCTCCAGACTGATCTGGAGTCAATGATGAGCCGCTTGGACCAGATTCCCAACAGGGTGCACGCGTGGAAGAAGACTGTTGCATGTTGCGGAGCCGACGTGACTCTTTCGCTTGTCCGAGTCCATTGCAAGGAGGCTAGGGAAGATAAGATGAAGGCGCTCCAAGTGGCTAATACGAAGAAGCTCCGGTTTGAGGACTTCATGGAGACCTTCATCGATGTGGCCACTCGCATTGCTGATGGGATCAATCTTGACACCTTCGTTGAGCCTGCGAGTCCTGGTGAGCCATGAAAAGAAATGTCGATTACAGTCCAAACGTTAATTCGCCTCGGTATGCCGAGTGTTAATGTGTCCGTTAATACTTCGTTCAGGTGTTAAAATCGAGTACTTTTGTCCGCATAGCCAACTTTAATCCGTGCTGGATCTTTGAGTTTATCTGCGTTTGGCTAAGTTTGTTAGGTATTTGAATGTTCTTGACATTCAAGAAAATCCCTTACTTAAGCGAAGTCTGATTCGCAGTTAAGTACCCGAGTGGAAAGATTATTTTTCACCCGACTGGAGTCTAACTTAGGCGAAGACTAATTCGCTGCTAAGTTCCCGAGTGAAGAAGTTGCTATTCACTCGGCGGGGTTTTCTAACTTAGGCGAAGACATGTTCGCAGCTAAGCCTTTCGAGTGAGAGGATTGCTCGGCACTTGGAGTGAGTTTTATACTTAGGCGAAAACTGGTTTGCGGCCAAGCCTCCGAGTAAGAGTATTTCTTGTCACTCGGGGTATGTTCTAAACTTAGGCAAAGGCTGGTTTGCGGCTAAGCATCTGAGTGAATAGGTTGCTATTCGCTCGGAGGGTTTTTTAACTTAGGCGAAAACATGTTCGTAGCTAAGCCCCTGAGTGAAAGGATTGCTCGTCACTGGGAGTGAGTTCTAAACTTAGGCAAAGACTGGTTCGCGGCTAAGCCCCCGAGTGAGAGGATTGCTCGTCACTCAAAGTGAGTTTTAAACTTAGCCGAAGACTGGTCCGCGGCAAAGCATCCGAGTGAATAGGTTGCTATTCACTTGGAGAGGTTTTTAAGTTAGGCGTAAACATGTTCACAGCTAAGCCCCCGAGTGAGAGGATTGTTCATCACTCGGAGTGAGTTTAATACTTTGGTGAAGAAATGTTCGCAGCTAAGCCCCCGAGTGAGAGGATCGCTCGTCCTCGGAGTGAGTTTTATACTTAGTCAAAGACATGTGGCAGCTAAGCCCCCGAGTGAGAGGATTGCTCGTCACTCGGAGTGAGTTTTATACTTAGGCGAAGACATGTTCGCAACTAAGCCCCTGATGAGAGGATTGCTCGTCACTCGGGGTGAGTTTTATACTTAGGCGAAGACATGTTCGCAGCTAAGCCACCAATTGAGAGGATTGCTCGTCACTCGGAGTGAGTTCTAAACTTAGGCGAACACTGGTTCGCGACTAAGCCCCCGAGGGAGAGGATTTCTCGTCACTCAGAGTGAGTTTTAAACTTAGGCGAAGACTGGTTCGCGGCTAAGAATCCAAGTGAATAGGTTGCTATTCACTTGAAGAGGTTTCTAACTTAGGTGAAAACAAGTTCGTAGCTAAGCCCCCGAGTGAGGATTGCTCGTCACCCGGAGTGAGTTTTATACTTAGGCGAAGACATGTTTGCACCTAAGCCCCCGAGTGAGAGGATTGCTCATCACTTGGAGTGAGTTTTATACTTAGGCAGAGAAATTTTCATAGCTAAGCCCCCGAGTGAGAGGATTGCTCGTCACCCGGAGTGAGTTTTATACTTGGTCGAAGACATGGTCGCAGCTAATCCCCCGAGTGAGAGGATTGCTCGTCACTCAGAGTGAGTTTTATACTTAGGCGAAGACATGCTCGCAGCTAAGTCCCCGAGTGAGAGGATTGCTCGTCACTCGGAGTGAGTTTTATACTTAGGCGAAGACATGTTCGTAGCTAAGCCCCCGAGTGAGAGGATTGCTCGTCACTCGGAGTGAGTTTTATACTTAGGCGAAGACATGTTCGCAGCTAAGCCCCCGAGTGAGAGGATTGCTCATCACTCAGAGTGAGTTCTAAACTTAGGCGAACACTGGTTCGCGGCTAAGCCCCCGAGGGAGAGGATTTCTCGTCACTTGGAGTGAGTTTTAAACTTAGGCGAAGACTGGTTCGCGGCTAAGCATCCAAGTGAATAGGTTGCTATTCACTCGAAGAGGTTTTTAACTTAGGCAAAGAAATGTTTGCAGCTAAGCCCCCAAGTGAGAGGATTGCTCGTCACTCGGAGTTAGTTTTATACTTAGGCCAAGACATGTTCGCACCTAAGCCCCCGAGCGAGAGGATTGCTCGTCACTTGGAGTTAGTTTTAGACTTAGGCGAAGAAATGTTCATAGCTAAGACCCCGAGTGAGAGGATTGCTCTTCACTCAGAGCGAGTTTTATACTTAGACGAGGACATATTCGCAGCTAAGCCCCCGAGTGAGAGGATTGCTCGTCACTCGGAGTGAGTTTTATACTAAGGTGAAGACATGCTCGCAGCTAAGCCCCGAAGTGAGAGGATTTCTTGTCACTCAGAGTGATTTTCATACTTAGGCGAAGACTGGCTCACAGCTAAGCGCTGAGCGAGAGGATTGCTCGTCACTCGGAGTATATTTTGTACTTAGGCAAAGACATGTTCGCAGCTAAGGCCCCGAGTGAGAGGATTGCTCATCACTCGGAGTGAGTTTTGTACTTAGGCGAAGACTGGTTTGCAGCTAAGCCCCCGAGTGAGAGGATTGCTCGCCACTCGGAGTATATTTTGAGTGTGAAATTGCAAGATCGAAATCGACAAAAATTGTAGGAATCATGACTTTGACAAGCAACACTATTCACAAAACTCTCTTATTACATCAAACCAATCGGTTATCAAGCATGAAAGCGTCACAGTAGGTCTGCATTCGAAGCACGCGGTTCGTCGATTCTCTTCTTGAGGTTGTAAAGGTGATAGGCTCCATTATTCAGTACTTTGGTGACGACGAAAGGTCCTTCCCATGTTCGCAGCTAAGCCCCTGAGTGAGAGGATTGCTCGTCACTCGGAGTGAGTTTTATGCTTAGGCGAAGACATGTTCGGAGGTAAACCCCCGAGTGAGAGAATTGCTCGTCAATCGGAGTGAGTTTTATACTTAGGCGAAGTCATGTTCGCAGCTAAGCCCCTCAAGTGAGAGGATTTCTCGTCACTCGGAGTGAGTTCTAAACTTAGGCGAACACTAGTTCGCGTCTAAGCCCCCGAGGGAGAGGATTTCTCGTCACTCGGAGTGAGTTCTAAACTTAGGCGAACACTGGTTCGCGGCTAAGCCCCCGAGGGAGAGGATTTCTCGTCACTTGGAGTGAGTTTTAAACTTAGGCGAAGACTGGTTCGCGGCTAAGCATCCAAGTGAATAGGTTGCTATTCACTCGAAGAGGTTTTTAACTTAGGCAAAGAAATGTTTGCAGCTAAGCCCCCAAGTGAGAGGATTGCTCGTCACTCGGAGTTAGTTTTATACTTAGGCCAAGACATGTTCGCACCTAAGCCCCCGAGCGAGAGGATTGCTCGTCACTTGGAGTTAGTTTTAGACTTAGGCGAAGAAATGTTCATAGCTAAGACCCCGAGTGAGAGGATTGCTCTTCACTCAGAGCGAGTTTTATACTTAGGCGAGGACATATTCGCAGCTAAGCCCCCGAGTGAGAGGATTGCTCGTCACTCGGAGTGAGTTTTATACTAAGGTGAAGACATGCTCGCAGCTAAGCCCCGAAGTGAGAGGATTTCTTGTCACTCAGAGTGATTTTCATACTTAGGCGAAGACTGGCTCACAGCTAAGCGCTGAGCGAGAGGATTGCTCGTCACTCGGAGTATATTTTGTACTTAGGCAAAGACATGTTCGCAGCTAAGGCCCCGAGTGAGAGGATTGCTCATCACTCGGAGTGAGTTTTGTACTTAGGCGAAGACTGGTTTGCAGCTAAGCCCCCGAGTGAGAGGATTGCTCGCCACTCGGAGTATATTTTGAGTGTGAAATTGCAAGATCGAAATCGACAAAAATTGTAGGAATCATGACTTTGACAAGCAACACTATTCACAAAACTCTCTTATTACATCAAACCAATCGGTTATCAAGCATGAAAGCGTCACAGTAGGTCTGCATTCGAAGCACGCGGTTCGTCGATTCTCTTCTTGAGGTTGTAAAGGTGATAGGCTCCATTATTCAGTACTTTGGTGACGACGAAAGGTCCTTCCCATGTTCGCAGCTAAGCCCCTGAGTGAGAGGATTGCTCGTCACTCGGAGTGAGTTTTATGCTTAGGCGAAGACATGTTCGGAGGTAAACCCCCGAGTGAGAGAATTGCTCGTCAATCGGAGTGAGTTTTATACTTAGGCGAAGTCATGTTCGCAGCTAAGCCCCTCAAGTGAGAGAATTTCTCGTCACTCGGAGTGAGTTCTAAACTTAGGCGAACACTAGTTCGCGTCTAAGCCCCCGAGGGAGAGGATTTCTCGTCACTTGGAGTGAGTTCTAAACTTAGGCAAAGACTGGTTCACTCGAAGAGGTTTTTAACTTAGGTGCAAACATGTTCGCCGCTAAGCCCCTGAGTGAGATGATTGCTCGTCACCCGGAGTGAGTTTTATACATAGGCGAAGACATGTTCGCACCTAAGCCCCCGAGTGAGAGGATTGCTCGTCACTCGGAGTGAGTTTTATACTTAGGTGAAGAAATGTTCGAAGCTAAGCCCCCGAGTGAGAGGATTGCTCATCACTCGGAGTGATTTTTTTACTTGGTCGAAGACATGGTCGCAGCTAAGCCCCCGAGTGAGAGGATTGCTCGTCACTCGGAGTGAGTTTTATACTTAGCCGAGGACATGCTTGCAGCTAAGCCCCCGAGTGAGAGGATTGCTCGTCACTCAGAAAGAGTTTTATAATTAGGTGAAGACTGGTTTACAGCTAAGCCCTGAGCGAGAGTTTTTCTCGTCACTCGGAGTATATTTTGTACTTAGGCAAAGACATGTTCACAGCTAATCCCCCGAGTGAGAGGATGGCTCGTCACTCAGAGTGAGTTCTATACTTAGGCGAAGACTGGTTCGCAACTAAGCCCCCGACTGAGAGGATTTCTCGTTACTCAGAGTATATTTTGAGTGTGAAATTGCACGATAGGAATCGACAAAAACTGTAGGGATCATGACTTTGACAAGCAACACTATTCACAAAACTCTCTTATTACATCAAACCAATCGGTTATCAAGCATAAAAGCGTCACAGTAGGTCTGCATTCCAAGGACACGGTTCATCGATTCTCTTCTTGAGGTTGTAAAGGTGATAGGCTCCATTATTCAGTACTTTGGTGACGACGAAAGGTCCTTCCCACGTGGGGGCAAGCTTGTGAGGCCGCTACTGATGCACTCGGATCACCAGATCGCCTTCGTGGAACGCCCGACTCCTGACATGCCTCGCATGGAAGAGATGTAGATCATGTTGGTATAATGTCAACCGAAACAAGGCCACTTCACGCTCTTCTTCCAGGAGATCTACTCTATCATGTCGTGCCTATTCAGCCTCAGCCTCAGAATATAGATCCACACAGGGAGAATTGTGTAGAAGATCACTCGGTAGGACGGCTTCAGCTCCATACACCAAGAAGAAGGGTGTGCGTCGAGTTGACCGGTTGGGAGTTGTCCTCAAGCCCCACAGAACAGACGGTAATTCAGATACCCAAGCTCCAGCTGCATGTTCCAAGTCTCGCAAGAGTCGAGGCTTCAACCCTTGAAGGATAAGGCCATTCACCCGCTCAACTTGTCCATTGGTTTGGGGGTGTGCGACGGACGCATAATCCACCCGGGTGCCTTGAGTACAGCAAAAGCGTTGATCTCTTTCGAGTCGAAGTTAGAACCATTGTCTATTATGATGGTGTGAGGAACTCCGTACCGGAATGTTATTTACTTCATGAACTTGATGGTGGTGCGCGAGTCCAACTTCTTTATAGGTTTGGATTCGATCCATTTAGTGAACTTGTCGACTGCAACAAGCAGGTGTGTGAATCCACTCTGGCCTAATCAAAAAGGACCGACCATATCCAAACCCCAAACAGCAAACGGCCACACGAGTGGGATAGTCTTCAAGGCAGATGCAGGCTTGTGAGACAAGTTAGAGTAGAATAGGCAGCCTTCGTAGTGATCAACGATATCTTTAGCCATCTCGTTAGCGCGCGGCCAGAACAACCCAACTTGGTATGCTTTTGCGACAATAGTCCGAGAGGACGCATGATGACCACGAGTCCCCGAGTGGATTTCCTCCAGGATCAGTCGGCCCTCCTCAGGGGAGATGGACCGTTGAGCTACGCTAGTAACACTTTCTCTGTAAAGTTGATCGCCCATCACAGTAAAAGACTTTGATCTGCGAACAATGTGCTTAGCTTTATCTTCGTCTTCTGGGATTTCATGCCTCAGATTGTATGCAATGTATGGTATTCTCCAATCGGGCGTGATCACCAGAATTTTCATGACTAAATCAACGACTGCTGGAACATCAATCTCAGTCGGATTGGAGGTGCTTATCGGTTGTGGGGGCTCTTCAGTCAAAGGATCCCCTTGCACCGAAGGATTATGTAAGTGTTCCACGAACACGTTGCTAGGGACAACTTTCCGAGTGGACCCAATCTTGGCCAGCTCGTCAGCTGCTTGATTTTTCAATCGGGGAACATGATGGAGTTCCACACCTTCGAACTTCTTCTGAAGCTTCCTTACCGCATGGAAAGGTTTCCGATATCCCATTCCTTCATCACTTGATTGACCATCAAATCTGAGTCACCGTACACCATCAGGCGCCGGACGCCGAGTGAGATGGCCATACGCAACCCGTAGTGGAGCGCTTTATATTCAGCCTCGTTGTTGGAGGAATCAAAGTGAATCTGGAGAACATAGTTGAGCTTGTCGCCTTTTGGGGACACCAATATCACACCAGCACCGGACCCATTTAACATTCTAGAGCAATCAAAGAACATGGTCCAGTGTGCCGCAATTGTTCCACCGGCTCGTTCATGAAATCAGCAAGCGCTTGAGACTTGATAGCTTTCTTTGCGTTGAACTTGATGTCAAAGTATAAGAGCTTCATGACCCATTTGGCCACGCGACCAGATGTGTCTCGATTGTTAAGAATCTCTGACAATGGAGCATCGCTGACGACTGATACCGAATGATCTTGAAAGTAGTGCGTAACCATCTTCGCTGATAAATATATTCCATAGAGGAGCTTCTGGTAATGAGGGTACCTTTTCTTCGAAGGGGCAATACTTCAGAAATGTAGTAGACTGGACGCTAGACTTTGTAAGGCTTGCCTTCCTCTTCTCGCTCGATAGTTAGAACTGTGATGATGACTTGATTAGTAGCTTCGATGTATAAGAGCAGGGGTTCTTTGCTGTGCGAAGCAGCAAGCACCGGCTAGGTGGAAAGCAGGGCTTTTAGCTCGACAAACGCTGCTTTTTCCTCGTCATTCCAGTCGAACACATCTGACTTCTTCATGAGTTGGTACAGAGGCAATGCCTTCTCACCGAGACGAGAAACGAACCGACTAAACGCCGCCAGGCAGCCAGTGAGCCTCTAGAGATCGTGCACACGCACATGGCTTTTCATTCGGATGATGGCGCCGATCTTCTCGGGGTTGACATCGATCCCACGTTCGGAAATGAGGAAACTAAGTAACTTGCCTCCAGGAACTTCGAAAGTGCACTTAGCTGGATTCAACTTGATATCTGCTACCTCTTGAGCTTGCATTGGTTTTTCCCTTGAAGAGGAAAGGGTGATGCAGCACAGTGGCAGTAAGTATTTCCCTCAGTTTGAGAACCAAGGTATCAATCCAAGTTCCTAAAGTACCTGCGCAAAAACAGCAAACTCGCACCCAACGCTACAAAGGGGTTGTCAATCCCTTCACGATTGATTGCAAGGTGAGATCTGAAGGCGGAAAGTGCAACAACGTAAAAGTGTGGAGCTAAAAATATAATGTGAAGTAGACCCAGGGGCCATAGTGTTCACTAGAGGCTTCTCTCATGATAGCAAATATTAGGGTGGGTGAACGAATTACCGTCGAGCAATTGATAGAACCGTGCAAAGTCATGACGATATCTAAGGCAATGATCATACATATAGGCATCATGTCCGAGACAAGTAGACCGATACTTTCTGCATCTACTACTATTACTCCACACATCGACCTCTATCCAGCATGCATCTAGTGTATTGAGTTCATGACAAACAGAGTAACGCCTTAAGCAAGATGACATGATGTAGAGGGATAAATTCATGCAATAGAGATAAACCCCAACTTTTTACCCTTGATGGCAACAACACGATGCGTGCCTCGCTACCCCTTCTGTCACTGGGTGAGGTCACCGCACAGTATGAACCTAAAACCAAGCACTTCTCCCATTGCAAGAATCATAGATCAGGTTGGCCAAACAAAACCCACAACTCGAAGAGAATTACAAGGATATGAAATCATGCATATAAGAGATCAGAAGAAACTCAAATAAGATTCATAGATAATCTGATCATAAATCCACAATTCATCGGATCTCGACAAACACACCGCAAAAGAAGATTACATCGAATAGATCTCCATGAAGATCATGGAGAACTTTGTATTGAAGATCCAAGAGAGAGAAGAACCATCTAGCTACTAGCTATGGACCCGAAGGTCTATGGTGAACTACTCACGCATCATGGGAGAGGCAATGGTGTTGATGAAGAAGCCCTCCGTGTCCGAATCCCCCCTCCGGCAGGGCACCAGAACGTGCCCCAGATGGGATCTTGTGGAGACAGAAGCTTGCAGCGGCGGAAAAGTATTTTCGTGGCTCTCTCCCGTGGTTTTGGATTTTTCGGAGATTTATAGGTGGAAGAAGTAGGGCAGAGGAGCCACAGGGGGTTCACAAGCCTGCTAGGCGCCCCCCCAGGCCATGCTTAGGGGGCTTGTGATCTCCCCCGGGGTCCTTTGCCTTGGTTCTCAAGTTCCCCGCGTATCTTCTGTTCCGGAAAAAAATATTTTCAGAGGTTTTATTCCGTTTGGACTCCGTTTAATATTCTCCTCTAAAAAGGGTCAAAAACACGGAAAAAACAGGAACTGGCACTTGGCACTGAGTTAATAAGTTAGTCCCGAAAAAAATATAAAAGGCAAACAAAACATCCAAAGTTTGACAAGATAATAGCATGGAACCAACAAAAATTATAGATACGTTGGAGACGTATCAAGCATCCCCAAGCTTAACTCCTGCTCGTCCTCGAGTAGGGAAGTGATAAAGAATGAATTTTTGATGTGGAATGCTACCTAGCATATTTGTCCTTTGTAACTTCTTTCATGTGACATGAATTTTCAGATCCGTAAGATTCAAAACAATAGTTTGATGTTGACATGAAAACAATAATACTTCAAGCAAACTAGCAAGGTAATCATGAACTTTCGAAATAACAAAGCCAAACAAAGTTATCCCTACAAAATCATATAGTCTGGCTATGCTCCATCATCCCCACACAACGAATTTAAATCATGAACAACCCCGGTATTGGCCAAGTAATTGTTTTCGCACTTTTACTTTCCCAAACCTTTTTCAACTCTCACGCAATACATGAGTGTGGCCATGGATATAACACTATAGGTGAAAAAGAGTGTGGTGGAGGTTGTGAGGCAAAAAGGAGGAGATGGTCACATTGACTCGGCGTATCAAAGGGCTATGGAGATGCCCATTAATAGATATCAATGTGAAAGAGTAGGGATTACCATGCAATGGATGCACTTAGAGCTATAAGTGTGTGAAAGCTCAAAAGGAGAACTAGTGGGTGTGCATCCAACTTGCTTGCTCACAAAGACCTAGGGCAATTTTGAGGAAGCCCATCATTGGAATATACAAGCCAAGTTATATAAAAGGTTCCCACTAGCATATGGTAGTGACAAAGCAAGAAGCTCTCAATCATGAAGAACATGGTGTTAATATGAAGCACAAGTGTGGAAAAAGATAGTAGCATTGTCCCTTCTCTCTTTTTCTCTCTTTTTTTCTTTTTTGTTTGGGCTCTTTGGCCTCTTTCCATATCTCTCTCTCTCTCTCTTTTGTGGGCAACTTTGGAATCTCTTTTTTTATTTCCTCACATGGGACAATGATCTAATAATGATGATCATCACACTTTCATTTACTCAAAGCTCAATGCCTTAGAACGATGATGACTCTATAGGAAATGCCTCCGGCAGTGTACCGGGATGTGCAACGATCTAGCTTAGCGTATGACGTTGAAACATCTCGCTAGCTATCTTACGATCATGCAATGGCAATATGTAAGTGACGGCACAAGTCATGAGACGGAACGGTGGGAGTTGCATGGCAATATATCTTGAAATGGCTATGAAAATGCCATAGTAGGTAGGTATGGTGGCTGTTTTGAGGAAGATCTATGGTGGTTTTGTGTACCAGCGAAAGTTGCGCAGCACTAGAGAGGCTTGCAATGGTGGAAAGTGAAAGTGCATCTATACCATGGACTCACATTAGTCATGAAGAACTCACATACTTATTGTGAAAGTTTTTATTAGTGTTGAACGCATACTCCTAGGGGAAGGGTTGGTAGGTGTTAACCATCGCGCAATCCTGACCGCAACACAAAGGATGACAATCAATAAATCAATTATGCTCCTACTTCCTAACATAGCGGTTCACCATACGTGCATGTTACGGGAATCACTAACTTCAACACAAGTATTTCTAAATTCACAACACCTTACTAACATGACTCTTAATATTACCAAATCCATGTCTCAAAACTAATTGAGAGGAATCAGACTTCTCTTTATAATCAATGCACAAGAATATGGAAGTTTTATTGTATCCTCTTTGGACGCCTATCATCTTTAGGACTACTTTCATAGCACAAGCCAACTACCAAGTTACTCAGAGAGAGCACTCTCAAAAAGATATAAATGAAGATCGAGAGTTCTTATTTCTCCAAAATATGACACCGCCATGCTCTAAAAGATCTAAGTGAAACACATAGAGCAAAGTTATCTAGCTCAAAAGATATAAGTGAAGCACAATGATCTAAATTGCCTAACTCAAAAGATATAAGCGAAGCTCAATGAGTATTCTAGCAAATTCACGATGAGTGCACGTATTTCTCAAAAGGTGTGCAGCAAGGATGATTTTTACACAACAAAAATAAAAGACTCCTATAATACACGACGCTCCAAGCAAAACAAATATCATGTGGTGAATAAAAAATAGCTCCAAGTAATGTTAGCGATGGATTGAATACGAAAGAGGGGATGCCTTCCCGGGGCATCCCCAAGCTTAGGCTTCTTGGTGTCCTTGAATTTGGCTTGGGATGCCTTGGGCATCCCCAAATCTTGATCTCTTTCCACTCTTTATCCCTTTGTCCATGAGAACATCACCCAAAACTTGAAAACTTCACAACAGAAAACTTAAATAGAAACTCGTGATATCATTAGAACAAGAAAACAAACTACCACCTCTTTAGGTACTGTAGCAAACTTCATTTCTATTTATATTGGTGTTAGATTACTGTATTCTTACTTTTCCATGGCTAGTACCCCCCCCCCCCCGATACTATCCATAGTTTCATCAAAATAAGCAATCAACACAACAAAAACAGAATCTCTCAAAAACAGACCAGTCTGTAGCAATCTGTATACTTCGTATAATTCTGGTATCTCAAAAATTCTGAAGAATTACGAACATTTGGGCAATTGGCAAGTAAAACAGAAACAAAAAGAATCAACTCAAAACCTCTTTCTAGATAAAAATGAAAAATAATTTCGTGAGTGAAAAGTTTCTGTCTTTTTCGAGCATGATCAAACAACCATCACCAAAACTAGTCATAAAGGTTTTACTTGGATCAAACACAAAAAGGAAACACAAAAAACACAATAATAACAGAATTATGATGGTGTGGACACAACAAAACAGATAGCAAAAAGCAAAGATATATTCATTGGGTTGCCTCCCAACAAGCGCTATTGTTTGACGCCCTTAGCTAGGCATTGATAATTCAATGATGCTCACACAAAAGACAAGAATTGAAGCACAACGAGAGCATCATGAAACATGTGACAAACATATCTAAGTCTAACATACTTCCTATGCATAGGCATTTTACAGGAAAACAAATTATCAAGACAAGCAATAACTACCATATGCAAGGAAGAAGAAAGAGACAATGTCAATCTCAACATAACGAGAGGTGATTTATTGATATGAAAGTTTCTACCACAATATTTTCCTCTCTCATAACAATTACATGTGGGATCATATTCAAATTCAACAATATAGCTATCACAAAGGATATTCTTTTCATGATCCACATGCATGCAAAGTTGACGCTCTTCAAAAATAGTGGGATTATCATCAACTAAAGTCATGACTTCTCCAATCCCACTTTCAATATTATTGGAAATATCATAATCGTCATGAGGCTTAAACAAATTTTCAAGATCATAAGAAAAATTGTCACCCCAATCACGATCATTGCAACAAGTAGTGCACATAGCACAACCAGCATCCCCAAGCTTAGGGTTTTGCATATTTTTAGAATGATTATCATTAATAGAATTCATAGTGAAACCATTGCAATCATTCTTTTCATTCAAGGAGCCCTCGTGAATCACTTCATAAATTTCTTCTTCACGGTTTTCAGATTCACGCATCTCAAGCAAAACTCCATAGAGAAAGTCAAGTGCACTCAACTCACTAGCAATTGGTTCAACATAATTGGATCTCTTAAAGAGATTAGCAAGTGGATGAGGATCCATATCAATAGATTTTCAGCAAGCGAAAATGCAAGCATATTGAAGGAACATAGCACACAAGCAAAGGAAAGGCAAACGAAAAAAGGCAAATATTTTTGTAAATTTCGTTTTTTCACAAGTGGGGGAGAGGAAAACGAGAGGCAAAAAAAGTAAATGCAAGACATGAGTTTGCGACGGTTACTTGGATAAGTTTCAGTTGATGCTCCCTGGCAACGGCGCCAGAAATTGGCACGTTGACGGGAGACTATTCTTGACTTGATCCTCCTCCCCGGCAACGGCGCCAGAAATTCTTCTTGCTACCTCTTGAGCTTGCGTTGTTTTTTCCCTTGAAGAGGAAAGGGTGATGCAGCACAGTAGCAGTAAGTATTTCCATCAGTTTGAGAACCAAGGTATCAATCCAGTAGGAGTATCAAGCCAAGTTCCTAAAGTACCTGCGCAAAAACAGCAAACTTGCACCCAACACTACAAAGGGGTTGTCAATCCCTTCACGATTGATTGCAAGGTGAGATATGAAGGCGGAAAGTGCAACAAAGTAAAAGTGTGGAGTTGAAAATATAAGGTGAAGTAGAACCGGGGGCGATAGTGTTCACTAGAGGCTTCTCTCATGATAGCAAATATTACGGTGGGTGAACGAATTATTGTTGAGCAATTGATAGAACCACGCAAAGTCAAGACAATATCTAAGGCAATGATCATACATATAGGCATCACGTCCGAGACAAGTAGACCGATACTTTCTGCATCTACTGCTATTGCTCCACACATCAACCGCTATCCAGCATGCATCTAGTGTATTGAGTTCATGACAAACAGAGTAACGCCTTAAGCAATATGACATGATGTAGAGGGATAAATTCATGCAATAAATATAAACCCCATCTTTTTACCCTTGATGGCAATAACACGATGCATGCCTCGCTGCCCCTTCTGTCACTGGGTGAGGTCACCGCACGGTATGAACCCAAAACCAAGCACTTCTCCCATTGCAAGAATCATAGATCAAGTTGGCCAAACAAAACCCACAACTCGAAGAGAATTACAAGGATATGAAATCATGCATATAAGAGATCAGAAGAAACTCAAATAAGGTTCATAGATAATCTGATCATAAATCCACAATTCATCGGATCTCGACAAACACACCGCAAAAGAAGATTACATCGGATAGATCTCCATGAAGATCATGGAGAACCTTGTATTGAAGATCCAAGAGAGAGAAGAAGCCATCTAGCTACTAGCTATGGACCCGAAGGTCTATGGTGAACTACTCACGCATCATCAGAGAGGCAATGGTGTTGATGAAGAAGCCCTCCGTGTCCAAATCCCCCCTCCGGCAGGGCACCAGAACGTGCCCCGGATGGGATCTTGCGGAGACAGAAGCTTGCAGCGGTGGAAAAGTATTTTCGTGCCTCTCTCCCGTGGTTTTGGATTTTTCGGAGATTTATAGGCACAAGAAGTAGGGAAGATGAGCCACACGGCGGCCACAAGCCTGCTAGGCCCCCCCCCCCAGGCCACGCCTAGGGGGCTTGTGACCTCCCCCGAGGTCCTTTGCCTTGGTTCTCAAGTTCCCCGCGTATCTTCTGTTCCGAAAAAAATCTTTTTGGAGGTTTTATTCCGTTTGGACTCCGTTTAATATTCTCCTCTAAAAGGGTCAAAACACGGAAAAAATAGGAATTGGCACTTGGCACTAAGTTAATAAGTTAGTCCTAAAAAAATATAAAAGGCATACAAAACATCCAAAGATTGACAATATAATAGCATGGAACCAACAAAAAGTATAGATACGTTGGAGACATATCAATATCATACTTTCTCAGGTTGGCAAATGTTTTTGACAAGTCAGTCAGCAGGTCGGAACCTTTGCTGGACTTGACCACAATATCATCCATATATGCTTTGACATTCCGACTGATTTGATCAAGCAGGCACTTCTGAATCATATGCATGAAAGTAGCGCCAACATATTTCAAACAAAAGGCATGGTGATATAGCAGAAACACCTGAAAGGGGTGATGAAGGCCATTTTTATTTCATCTAGACAAAACAAACGGATCTGATGGTAGCCGGAGTATGCATCAAGAAAGGATAAACACTCGCACCCCGCAGTCGAGTCGGCAATTTGATCGATGTGGGGGAGCGGAAAGTGATCTTTCGAGCAAACCTTATTGATATTATTGAAATCGATACACATACGAAGGGACTTTTCCTTCTTGGGGACCATGACGACGTTTGCGAGCCACTCAAAGTGGTAAACCTCGCGTATGAACTTCGCCTCCAAGAGTCGAACCACCTCCTCGCCAATTGCTTTCCATTTCTCTGTTGTAGACTGGCACAAATGCTCTTTAACAGGCTTTGCCTTTGGATCCACTCTCAGTCGGTGCTCGGCCAGTTCCCTAGGCACACTTGGCCTGTATGCAGGCTTCCATGCAAAGATGTCCCAGTTCTCACGGAGTAACTGGATGAGCTCGGCTTCCTATTTGTTGTCGAGTGTTGTTGAGATGTTGGTTGGGGCAGCATCAAAATTTGTCGGGTGGATGTTCACTTTTTTTACTTCACCCGCCGACTGAAAAGCAGACTCAGAAGCAGGCTTCTTGGAGTTCATCAGGTCAGCAGGATCAGTGTGTTGGAATTATGCCCTAGAGGCAATAATAAATATGGTTATTATTATAATTCATGTATCAAGATAATAGTTTATTATCCATGCTATAATTGTATTGAATGAAGACTCATTTACATGTGTGGATACATAGACAAAACACCATCCCTAGCATGCCTCTAGTTGGCTAGCCAGTTGATCAATGATAGTCAGTGTCTTCTGATTATGAACAAGGTGTTGTTGCTTGATAATTGGATCACGTCATTGGGAGAATCACGTGATGGACTAGACCCAAACTAATAGACGTAGCATGTTGATCGTGTCATTTTGTTGCTACTGTTTTCTGCGTGTCAAGTATTTATTCCTATGACCATGAGATCATATAACTCACTGACACCGGAGGAATGCTTTGTGTGTATCAAACGTCGCGACGTAACTGGTGACTATAAAGATGCTCTACAGGTATCTCCGAAGGTGTTGGTTGAGTTAGTATGGATCAAGACTGGGATTTGTCACTCCGTGTGACGGAGAGGTATCTCGGGGCCCACTCGGTAATACAACATCACACACAAGCCTTGCAAGCAATGTAACTTAGTGTAAGTTGCGGGATCTTGTATTACGGAACGAGTAAAGAGACTTGCCGGTAAACGAGATTGAAATAGGTATGCGGATACTGACAATCGAATCTCGGGCAAGTAACATACCGAAGGACAAAGGGAATGACATACGGGATTATACGAATCCTTGACACTGAGGTTCAAACGATAAGATCTTCGTAGAATATGTAGGATCCAATATGGGCATCCAGGTCCCGCTATTGGATATTGACCGAGGAGTCTCTCGGGTCATGTCTACATAGTTCTCGAACCCGCAGGGTCTGCACACTTAAGGTTCGACGTTGTTTTATGCGTATATGAGTTATATGGTTGGTTACCGAATGTTGTTCGGAGTCCCGGATGAGATCACGGACGTCACGAGGGTTTCTGGAATGGTCCGGAAACAAAGATTGATATATAGGATGACCTCATTTGATTACCGGAAGGTTTTCGGAGTTACCGGGAATGTACCGGGAATGACGAATGGGTTCCAGGAGTTCACCGGGGGGGCAACCCACCCCGGGGAAGCCCATAGGCCTTGGGGGAGACACACCAGCCCTTAGTGGGCTGGTGGGACAGCCCACAAGTGCCCTATGCGCCAAGAGAAGAAAAATCAAGAGGAAAAGAAAGAAAAAAAAGGAGGAGGTGGGAAAGAAGGGGGACTCCCTCCCACCAAACCTAGTCCAACTCGGTTTGGGGGGGGAGAGTCCTCCCCCTTGAGCCCCAAGGCAAGGCCCCCTCCCTCCCACCTATATATACGGAGGTTTTAGGGCTGATTTGAGACGACTTTTCCATGGCAGCCCGACCACATACCTCCACGGTTTTTCCTCTAGATCGCGTTTCTGCGGAGCTCGGGCGGAGCCCTGCGGAGACAAGGTCATCACCAACCTCCGGAGCGCCGTCACGCTGCGGAGAACTCTTCTACCTATCCGTCTCTCTTGCTGGATCAAGAAGGCCGAGATCATCGTCGGGCTGTACGTGTGCTGAACGCGGAGGTGCCGTCCGTTCGGTACTAGATCGTGGGACTGATCGCGGGATTGTTCGCGGGGCGGATCGAGGGACGTGAGGACGTTCCACTACATCAACCGCATTCTCTAACGCTTCTGCTGTACGGTCTACAAGGGTACGTAGATCACTCATACCCTCTCGTAGATGGACATCACCATGATAGGTCTTCGTGCGCGTAGGAAAATTTTTGTTTCCCATGCGACGTTCCCCAACAGTGGCATCATGAGCTAGGTTCATGCGTAGATGTCTTCTCGAGTAGAACACAAAAGTTTTTGTGGGCGGTGATGTGCGTTTTGCTGCCCTCCTTAGTCTTTTCTTGATTCCGCGGTATTGTTGGATTGAAGCGGCTTGGACCGACATTACTCGTACGCTTACGAGAGACTGGTTTCATCGTTACGAGTAACCCCCTTTGCTAAAAGATGACTGGCAAGTGACGGTTTCTCCAACTTTAGTTGGATCGGATTTGACCGAGGAGGTCCTTGGATGAGGTTAAATAGCAACTCATATATCTCCGTTGTGGTGTTTGCGTAAGTAAGATGCGATCCTACTAGATACCCTTGGTCACCACGTAAAACATGCAACAACAAAATTAGAGGACGTCTAACTTGTTTTTGCAGGGTATGATTGTGATGTGATATGGCCAACGATGTGATGTGATATATTGGATGTATGAGATGATCATGTTGTAATAGAAATATCGACTTGCACGTCGATGGTACGGCAACCGGCAGGAGCCATAGGGTTGTCTTTATACTAACGTTTGTGCTTGCAGATGCGTTTACTATTTTGCTAGGATGTAGCTTTAGTAGTAATAGCATAAGTAGCACGACAACCCCGATGGCAACACGTTGATGGATGATCATGGTGTGGCGCCGGTGACAAGAAGATCGTGCCGGTGCTTTGGTGATGGAGATCAAGAAGCACGTGATGATGGCCATATCATGTCACTTATGAATTGCATGTGATGTTAATCCTTTCATGCACCTTATTTTGCTTAGAACGACGGTAGCATTATGAGGTGATCTCTCACTAAAATTTCAAGACGAAATTGTGTTCTCCCCGACTGTGCACCGTTGCTACAGTTCGTCGTTTCGAGACACCACGTGATGATCGGGTGTGATAGACTCAACGTTCACATACAACGGGTGCAAAACAGTTGCGCCTGCGGAACACTCGGGTTAAGCTTGACGAGCCTAGCATGTGCAGACATGGCCTCGGAACACATGAGACCGAAAGGTCGATCGTGAATCATATAGTTGATATGATTAGCATAGGGATGCTTACCACTGAAACTATACCCAACTCACGTGATGATCGGACTTGGGATAGTGTAAGTGGATCATGAACCACTCAAATGACTAGAGAGATGTACTTTTTGAGTGGGAGTTTAGCATATAATTTGATTAAGTTGAACTCTAATTATCTTGAACATAGTCTAAGTCCACTTTGAATATATTTGTGTTGTAGATCATGGCTCACACGACAGTCATCCTGAATTTTAATACGTTCCTAGAGAAAGCTAAGTTGAAAGATGATGGAAGCAACTTTGTAGACTGGGCTCGTAATCTTAAGCTAATCTTACAAGCTGGGAAGAAGGATTATGTCCTTAATGCTGCGCTAGGATATGAACCACCCGCTACGGCTGATCAGGATGTTAAGAACGCTTGGTTAGCACGTAAGGAGGACTACTCGATAGTTCAATGTGCAGTCTTGTATGGCTTAGAACCGGGACTTCAACGTCGCTTTGAGCGTCATGGAGCATTTGAGATGTTCCAGGAGTTGGAGTTTATCTTTCATAAGAACGCCCGGATCGAGAGGTATGAGACCTCCGATAAATTCTATGCTTGCAAGATGGAGGAAAACTCGTCTGTCAGTGAACATGTGCTCAAAATGTCTGGGTACTCAAACCGTCTAGCTGAACTGGGGATTGAACTCCCGCAAGAAGCTATCACTGACAGAATCCTTCAATCACTGCCGCCAAGCTACAAAGGCTTTGTGTTGAACTACAACATGCAAGGGATGAACAAGTCTCCCGGCGAGTTGTTTGCGATGTTGAAAGTCGCAGAGTCTGAACTCCGTAAAGAGCATCAAGTGTTGATGGTAAATAAGACCACTAGTTTCAAGAGAAACGGCAAAGGCAAGAAGGGCAATTCGAAGAAGAGTGGCAAGCCTGTTGCCAATCCGCCGAAGAAACCCAAAGCTGGACCTAAGCCTGAAACGGAGTGTTTCTATTGCAAGGGTATGGGTCACTGGAAGCGCAATTGCCCCAAGTATCTGGCAGATCAGAAGGCGGGCAAAGAAAAATCAGGTATATTTGATATACATGTTATTGATGTGTACTTAACCGGCTCTCGTAGTAGTGCCTGGGTATTCGATACCGGTTCTGTTGCTCAAATTTGCAACTCGAAGCAGGAACTGCGGAATAGACGAAGGTTGGCAAAAGACGAAGTGATGATGCGCGTAGGAAATGGTTCCAAGGTTGATGCAATCGCCGTCGACACAGTGTCACTTCAGCTACCATCGGGATTAGTGATGAACTTAAATCATTGTTATTTAGTGCATGCGTTGAGCATGAACATTATATCTGGATCTTGTTTATTGCGAGACGGTTACTCTTTTAAGTGTGAGAATAATGGTTGTTCTATTTCTATGAGTAACATCTTTTATGGTCATGCACCGAATGTGAGAGGATTGTTCATATTGAATCTTGATAGCGATACGCATATACATAACATTGAGACCAAAAGAGTTAGAGTAAACAATGATAGCGCCATATTTTTGTGGCACTGCCGCTTGGGTCATATTGGTGTAAAGCGCATGAAGAAACTCCATGCTGATGGACTTTTGGAGTCACTTGACTTTGATTCACTTGACACGTGCGAACCATGACTCATGGGCAAGATGACTAAGACTCCGTTCTCCGGAACAATGAAGCGTGCAAGTGACTTGTTGGAAATCATACATACCGATGTGTGTGGTCCAATGCGTAGAGGCACGCGGCGGATATCGTTATTTTCTCACCTTCACTGACGATTTAAGCAGATATGGTTATGTCTACTTGATGAAGCACAAGTCTGAAACATTTGAAAAGTTCAAACAATTTCAGAGTGAAGTGGAAAATCATCGTAACAAGAAGATCAAGTTCCTACGGTCTGATCGTGGGGGTGAATATCTGAGTTTCGAGTTTGGTGCTCACTTAAGACAATGTGGAATTGTTTCGCAGTTAACACCGCCTGGAACACCACAGCGTAATGGTGTGTCCGAACGTCGTAATCGTACTTTGTTAGAGATGGTGCGATCTATGATGTCTCTTACTGATTTGCCGTTATCTTTTTGGAGTTATGCATTAGAAACAGCTGCATTCACTTTAAATAGGGCACCATCAAAATCCGTTGAGACGACACCATACAAACTGTGGTATGGCAAGAGGCCAAAATTGTCGTTTCTTAAAGTTTGGGGATGTGATGTTTATGTCAAAAAGCTTCAGCCTGAAAAGCTGGAACCCAAAGCGGAAAAATGCGTCTTCATAGGTTACCCAAAAGAGACAGTTGGGTACACCTTCTATCTCAAATCCGAGGGCAAAGTGTTTGTTGCTAAGAACGGAGCTTTTCTCGAGAAGGAGTTTCTCTCGAGAGAATTGAGTGGGAGGAAGATAGAACTTGACGAGGTTGTCGAACCTCTCATCCCTCTGGATGGTGGCGCGGGGCAAGGGGAAACCTCTGTCATTGCGACACCGGTTGAGGAGGAAGTTAATGATGATGATCATGAAACTCCAGTTCAAGTTTCTGTTGAACCACGCAGGTCGACGAGATCACGTGCTGCTCCAGAGTGGTACGGTAATCCCGGCTTATCAATCATGTTGTTAGACAACAATGAACCTGCAAGTTATGAAGAAGCAATGGTGGGCCCAGATTCCAACAAATGGCTAGAAGCCATGAAATCCGAGATAGGATCCATGTATGAGAACAAAGTGTGGACTTTGGAGATACTACGTGAGGGCCGCAAGGCTATTCAGAATAAATGGATCTTTAAGAAGAAGACGGACGCTGACGGTAATGTGACCGTTTATAAAGGTCGAATTGTGGCAAAGGGTTTTTCACAAGTTCCAGGAGTTGACTACGATGAGACTTTCTCACCCGTAGCGATGCTTAAGTCCGTCAGAATCATGTTAGCAATAGCTGCATTTTTCGATTATGAAATCTGGCAGATGGATGTCAAAACGGCGTTCCTTAACGGTTTCCTTAAGGAAGAGTTGTATATGATGCAACCCGAAGGTTTTGTCGATCCTAAGAATGCTAACAAGGTGTGCAAGCTCCAGCGATCCATTTATGGACTGGTGCAAGCATCTCGGAGTTGGAACAAACGCTTTGATGAGGTGATCAAAGCATTTGGGTTTATACAAGTGATTGGAGAATCTTGTATTTACAAGAAAGTGAGTGGGAGCTCGGTGGTGTTTCTAATATTATATGTGGATGACATATTACTGATTGGAAACAATGTAGAGTTTTTGGAGAGCATAAAAGGTTACTTGAATAAAAGTTTCTCTATGAAGGACCTAGGAGAAGCTGCTTACATTCTAGGCATTAAGATCTATAGGGATAGATCAAAACGCCTGGTAGGACTTTCACAAAGCACATACCTTGATAAAGTTTTGAAGAGGTTCAAAATGGAACAGTCCAAGAAAGGGTTCTTGCCAGTTTTACAAGGTACGAGATTGAGTAAGACTCAGTGCCCAGCAACTGATGAAGATAGAGAGCATATGCGCTCCGTCCCCTATGTTTCAGCCATAGGTTCTATCATGTATGCGATGCTGTGCACTAGACCGGATGTTAGCCTGGCCATAAGTATGGCAGGTAGGTTCTAGAGTAATCCAGGAGTGGATCACTGGACAGCGGTCAAGAATATCCTGAAGTACCTGAAAAGGACTAAGGAGATGTTTCTCGTATATGGAGGTGACGAAGAGCTCGCCGTAAAAGGTTACGTCGATGCAAGCTTTAACACAGATCCGGACGACTCTAAGTCGCAAACCGGATACGTATTTATTCTTAATGGGGGTGCAGTAAGCTGGTGCAGTTCCAAGCAAAGCGTCGTAGCAGATTCTACATGTGAAGCGGAGTACATGGCTGCCTCGGAGGCGGCTAAGGAGGGTGTCTGGATGAAGCAGTTCATGACGGATCTTGGAGTGGTGCCAAGCGCACTGGATCCAATAACCTTGTTCTGTGACAACACGGGTGCCATTGCCTTAGCAAAGGAACCACGGTTTCACAAGAAGACCAGACATATCAAACGACGCTTCAACCTCATCCGCGACTACGTCAAGGAAGAGGACGTAAATATATGCAAAGTGCACACGGATCTGAATGTAGCAGACCCGCTGACTAAACCTCTTCCACGGCCAAAACATGATCGACACCAGAACTGTATGGGTGTTAGATTTATTACACTGTAATTCACATGGTGATGTGAGGGCTGGATTATTGACTCTAGTGCAAGTGGGAGACTGTTGGAATTATGCCCTAGAGGCAATAATAAATATGGTTATTATTATAATTCATGTATCAAGATAATAGTTTATTATCCATGCTATAATTGTATTGAATGAAGACTCATTTACATGTGTGGATACATAGACAAAACACCGTCGCTAGCATGCCTCTAGTTGGCTAGCCAGTTGATCAATGATAGTCAGTGTCTTCTGATTATGAACAAGGTGTTGTTGCTTGATAACTGGATCACGTCATTGGGAGAATCACGTGATGTACTAGACCCAAACTAATAGACGTAGCATGTTGATCGTGTCATTTTGTTGCTACTGTTCTCTGCGTGTCAAGTATTTATTCCTATGACCATGAGATCATATAACTCACTGACACCGGAGGAATGCTTTGTGTGTATCAAACGTCGCAACGTAACTGGGTGACTATAAAGATGCTCTACAGGTATCTCCGAAGGTGTTGGTTGAGTTAGTATGGATCAAGACTGGGATTTGTCACTCCGTGTGACGGAGAGGTATCTCGGGGCCCACTCGGTAATACAACATCACACACAAGCCTTGCAAGCAATGTAACTTAGTGTAAGTTGTGGGATCTTGTATTACGGAACGAGTAAAGAGACTTGCCGGTAAACGAGATTGAAATAGGTATGCGGATACTGACGATCGAATCTCGGGCAAGTAACATACCGAAGGACAAAGGGAATGACATACGGGATTATACGAAGATTGATATATAGGATGACCTCATTTGATTACCGGAAGGTTTTCGGAGTTACCGGGAATGACGAATGGGTTCCGGGAGTTCACCGGGGGGGGCAACCCACCTCGGGGAAGCCCATAGGCCTTGGGGGAGACACACCAGCCCTTAGTGGGCTGGTGGGACAGCCCACAAGTGCCCTATGCGCCAAGAGAAGAAAAATCAAGAGGAAAAGAAAAAGAAAAAGGAGGAGGTGGGAAGGAAGGGGGACTCCCTCCCACCAAACCTAGTCCAACTCGGTTTGGGGGGGAGAGTCCTCCCCCTTGGACTCTGCCGACCCCCTTGGGGCTCCTTGAGCCCCAAGGCAAGGCCCCCTCCCTCCCACCTATATATACGAAGGTTTTAGGGCTGATTTGAGACGACTTTTCCACGGCAGCCCGACCACATACCTCCACGGTTTTTCCTCTAGATCGCGTTTCTGCGGAGCTCGGGCGGAGCCCTGCTGAGACAAGGTCATCACCAACCTCCGGAGCGCCGTCACGCTGCCGGAGAACTCTTCTACCTCTCCGTCTCTCTTGCTGGATCAAGAAGGCCGAGATCATCGTCGAGCTGTACGTGTGCTGAACGCGGAGGTGCCGTCCGTTCGGTACTAGATCGTGGGACTGATCGCGGGATTGTTCGCGGGGCGGATCGAGGGACGTGAGGACGTTCCACTACATCAACCGCGTTCTCTAACGCTTCTGCTGTACGGTCTACAAGGGTACGTAGATCACTCATCCCCTCTCGTAGATGGACATCACCATGATAGGTCTTCGTGCGCGTAGGAAAATTTTTGTTTCCCATGCGACGTTCCCCAACACAGTGTTCTTTCGGTATTCCTCGAGCTCAACCACAACCATCTGTTGATCGGCGATCTTGGAGCCTTGTTGCAAGAACTCCTCGGCCCTCTGCCAATTGCTTGTGACTATGATGACACCCTTGGGCCCTGGCATCTTCATCTTGAGATACACGTAACATTGGCGTGCCATGAAACGCACATAAGCAGGGCGACCAAGGATGGCATGATAAGCACTCTGAAAATCAACAACTTCAAACGTTATTTTTTCCTTGCGAAAGTTCTTGTCTGTGCCGAATACCACATCCAGTGCAATCTGGCCGAGTGACTTGGTCTTTTTCCCAGGGATGACCCCGTGGAACTGCATATTGCTTTCACTCGGTTCGGACATCAAAATGCCCATTCCCTTGAGGGTGTCTGCATACAGAATGTGCAACCCACTCCCACCATCCATCAAAACCTTGTGAAGACGAACACCTCCCACAGCTGGGCCTACCACCAAAGCTTGTCGGCCAGGGGTAGCGATGCGAGCAGGGTGATCCGAGTGATCGAACGTTATGGGCGCCTGAGACCATTCGAGGTATGAGGGGGTGGTTGGAACTGCCATGTTGACCTCTGTGTTTATGACCTTCAACCGACTTCTGCTATCTACATCAGCAAAAAACATCAGGGTGGCATTGATATCTGGAAAATATTCTTTATCTTCTTCATCCTCCTTCTTAGGAGTATTCTCACTCAATGGATTATCTTTGAACTATTGGATCCACAGTCTACACTGAAGAGTAGTGTGTTTGGGCAATATTAGATTGACATCTTCATATTTCTTCATGTGGATTGCACAAGGTATGTCGAGATCATCTGACTGATTTTTCGACTTCTTGGGGGGAATTGCCCATTGGGCTTTCCCTTGAACTTTCCTTCTGCCGCCAGGGCGACCACTTCTGCCGGAGTGGAACCATCGGCTTTGCGCTTCTGTTTCCGATTGGAACAACCGCCAACATCATTGTCGACTGCTTTTCCCTTACCGCTGCGGATGCGGTCTTCTTCTTCACCATTGGCGTATCGGGCAACAATCTCCATCATTTTGCTCATGGACATGTCACCTGTCGGACTGAACTTCAGATATAACTCTGTGTACCTGACACCAGCCTTGAAAGTGCAGACTTCCTGGTGCTCAAAAACATTTTCCACCTTGTGATGAAGGGTCGTCCAACGCTGGATATAATCTCTCAAGGACTCATTTGGCTTCTGCATGCAGTGCTGCAACTCGGACAAACCACCATGGCGCTTGCACGTGCCCTCGAATGTTTTGATGAACACTCGGGTGAGATCCTCCCAGCAATAGGTGCTAGAAGGAGCCAACTGATTCAACCACGCCCTGGCCGAACCATCCAGCATCAGAGACAAATGCTTCATGGCGACATTGTCGTTACCTCCGCCAATTTGCATTGCCACTCAGTAGTCATCGAGCCATGTTTCAGGATTAGATTCTCCTATAAAATTACTTATTATAGCCACCAACCTGAAGTTGGGGGGAATATCAGCACAACGAATTGCTCTACTAAAGCACTCGGTACCGGAAACCACAGTGACGCTTCCACTCGGACGATCTCTATCAAAACCATCTCTGTGAGCTGTACCCGTGTCAATTCTCCTCTGCGCGAGTACATTCCTCGCATCAAACCCAGGACTCTTCTCATCACCGAACAGGCGCCTATCGTCGTAGTGTCGGGACACATACGTACCACTCCTCGGAGGAGAATGCACCCGACGGCGGTCATCACGGTGGTAACGGGGAGAAACTGGTTTCGACCCTCATCTCTGTGCCGATCCTCTCGGTAACCCCCACCTCTGCGATGGTGAGGTGACCCTCGACTATAAACTAAACGAACTGTATTTGCTCTGGATGAATTACTGTGCAATCTATTGAGTGACCATGATACAGCTGAGTTTTGTTGTTGCGCTGCTTGAAGAAAAGTACGAATCTGCTCTAAGCCCCTACCAGCCTCTAAGTTTAACGGCTGAATAGAATCTGTCATCTTAGCGGTAGCTACAACATTTAGTACCGGTGTACAAAATACCTCGATGATGTTACGTGGTCCACTCTAAAAGAGTTGTCGCTGACGCCGACTGGACGGGCGTGTCCACTCGACGACTCTCCAGCTTCGCGTCCGCCGCGACCAAACCCAAGCGGGCTCTCCATAGAACCCGCCATGAAGACCTCCACCGTAGGATTGCAGCTCTCGCACTCGGAAGGAACATCACACTGATATGACGCCGAGTTGAACGCGCCTCGAAGAGGTTCGGTGAGCTCGATTGCCGCAATCTTCGGAGATTAAGCCTGGAAAGCCACCGCGTGTTTCACCCATCGCTAGAGTCGTGAGCGACCAGATCGCTAGTGGCGACGAGCACTGGGCGAACAGTCGACAGCAAGGTTGATGACTGTCGAAGGAGAACGTCGCATGAACTTGCATGGAAGTGTGTCGCCCCGCGGACCGGGAGCGCCTCGGCGTCGAGAGGTGCCTCCTGAAGCCATGTCGTGTCACACCGTGTTTTCACTTTGTTTCAACTATAGTCTTTTAAATATTCTAGTTTATTTTTTTAAGCAAATGCCATGAGTGCCATGGTTGTCATTGTTTGTGTGTATGCTTGAAGTTGTGGATCTAAAAACAATATTTTATAACATGATATTTCCAAAAAGATCATTTCTTTCATTTTGATTAATTCAAAACCTTGCTTTGGGTTTGCACTACAAGTCCCTGATTCCAAGGGAGTGCCATCACCCAAAGATTGTATACTCATTTCGGTACTATTATAACTCTCCAAAATCATAAAATAATTATTTTATAAAATATTTTCCTATTTTATTTGCATGTCCTTTTCTGAGTCCAGAATTGATATTTATGAATGGAAAATTATTTTTTTGCCTTAGAAAAATCTGAGAAAATTTGGAGATACTTAGGGGACATATATTTTCCATACATAAGATTTTCAACCCCTATTTATGCTCAAAATAATTGAGCAAAATCTTGAAAACCTATTATGTCTGTTTTAACCTTTTGAGATATTTCCAAAGGAAATATTCTCAATAAATTCCCAGTAAATTCTAGCATGCCTCCCAAGCTATATGTGGTGATCATGTCAAGTTTCACCTCATTACAAAGTGGTCTGGTTGACCGAATACTCCTAAAACCTTTCCTGTCCAGAAGCAAATTGTAGCAACTCTATATAGCACAGTTTTTCTAAATGACGTGAAACTTTGCATGAGTGCTCAGTACCCCAAATGAGGAGTCCCTGCCAAAAATTAGATTTGTGGGGATTAATTTACCCACATTCTCCTTTAATAAGACAAAATTGTCCATTTGGGGGTGTTTTCACGTTTACACTGTCAAACTTGTCCAATGGAGCTCAAATGTGGTAGAGCATCCTACTTTTGCATAAAACCCAATCGAGTTAACTTTCAGTATGAGTGGTGGAGGTTAACTACCCCAAACACATATCAAACACCTTCACCTAGAATGGTCAAACAACACCTAACACCCTCTAGACCCACTCCCTTCTCATTGAAATCTTAGCATAGGCTACCAGCATCACTCCTCAACTGCAGACGAGAGGCCCCTCTCTGGTTCCAAGCAGGTAAGCCAAAATCACCAATTTAGTCTCTGGTTCAAAACTGACAGCATCTCCAAAGCATTTCCCATTGACCAACAATGAGTCTCTCGGCTCCAAGCAGCTGAGGGGCATCTAAGCCAACTCCCGGACACGCCAGACGGGGCCAAAGCACCCCAGAGCGCGCCAGCATGCCGTGGCATGCCAAGTCCGCGCTCTGGGTGCACTACAGGGTGTGCCCGAGGCAAAGGAGGCTAGCCCCGGACGGTTCTCACCTCCCCTCGGTGTCTCTCCGCGTCTCCAACAAACCACCTGACTCAGGGCAGCCTCGGGGCCCCTTCTCCCCCTCTCTACTAACCCAGAGGACGCATGCCCACACGCGCTAGATTCGGCCAGAAGTGCGCGGCCCCGCAGCACGCGCGCACTGAGGCCCCTCTCCCTCTCGTTGAGTCTGTGGAGTCTCAAACCACGTCCACGAAACCGTGGCATCAACCCTGAGCTCTCTCTCCCTCTCCTGCAGCCGTGGTGAAACCACCGGCGCTCCCCCGCTCGGTGCACTGTTGCTGGCCTATAAATAGGCCCTCCCCCTTCACTCCAGCACCTCACCCCACTCCTCGAGACCCTCAATCGAGCCCCTAGCCACTCCACTCAAGCAGAAAGATCTCCCGTGCTCGAGATCAACCGAGGCCCCGTTGTTAGAGCATATATCTCCATATGTGGTTTTGATAATTGATGACAATTCCTATGGACTAATGGTTGCCTTAAGTTATATTTATAGGATTTGTCCATAGGCACTTCTTGAAGTCCATCTATTGGGTTCAAGGAGTTTATATGATGACCAAGGTGGTATTCAAGGTATTATCCAAAGAATGGTCACAGAGACACAAGGTTGATGAAGATCGTCAGACAAAGAGTAAATCAATATGATCAACACACAAAGCGTACAAGATGTACCGAGAGGGATCAAGTGATCCCATGGTATGGTAAGCATTGTCCATTACGTATTTGTGTACTAACCCATGGTCTTCATGAGAGTTCTATGTGGGGTTAGGTGTGTTTCCATGGGCTTGCATCAAGAGGAAGATCTCATACAACCCATGGAGGATGACGTCAAGTGCTGGAGGATGGTGGCAATGGACTTGTGAAGATATGCTGAAGAGCGGCTCACCCATGGTGTGTATGGGGGAGCAATCAACTAGTCTTCATCAACCCCGCGCAATAAAGAAAGGTGGTCCATCTTGAGGAAGCCAAGATCATCGTCATCTAGATCAAGAGGACAGGTTCAAGGTATAGGTTTGCCCTTGATAGGTTTTCTGTTTTAGGATAGATTGTCGTACTGTCAAGGGGGCTCTCAAGTGAGTAGCTTGATCGTATCGTTCGTTGAGAGCTCAAACCATTTGCATCCTTGAATCATACTTCTTGGTTCTTGTTTGGTGTTTTATTTGTGAGTTTTAGAGCTTATGGTCATCTTTATGACAAGCTCAAGTTCATCGAAAACGGAGTCCATATGCATCTTCTATGATGTTTTCGATGTTAGGAGTTTTTACCAGTCTTATTCGAAGAAGGGTTCTCACCATTTTCTTATGGGAATTTTATCACTTGATTCTTATTTATATTTATATCAAGATTGTGTTAGCCCATGTCGTTAGCTTTCCAACAAACTTGGTTTTGTTGAATTCGGAGTCCGTATGCGAAAGTTAGAGCAGTTTCAGTATCCAGCGGTAGTACCGCTCCTCGTGCGAGCGGTGGTACCGCTCCTGTAGCGTTAGTACCGCCCCCGGAGTGGTAGTAATTTTTTACTACCGCTCTGTAGCGGTAGTACCGCTCCGTCGAACTGTTTTTCGCATCCTTTTTGGCCTCAACATGGTTGGTGAACCTACCAAGCGGTAGTACCGCTCCCATGAGCGGTAGTACCGCTCTGTGCGGGCTATGAAGCATAACGGTTGGATTTTTCCCCAACTACAAAAGGGGTCTTCTTCCCCATTTAACCTTATCTCTTTCGCTCGTGTTCTTCCCCCATTGTTGACCTTCTTCGAGCTTGCTAACTCTCAATCCCCCCAATGATTCTTGCTAGTTCTTGAGGGAAAAGAGAGAGGAGATCTAGATCAACATTTCCACCAATCACTTTCTCCTCTAAGTGAGGGGAACCCCTTGGGTCTATATCTTGGAGTTCTTCGTGTTCTTCTTCGTTCTTCCTCTCATTTTCCTCCCTAGCATTAGTTGCTTTGGTGGGATTTGGGAGAAAAGGACTTGGGCACTCCGTGTGCCCTTGCCATTGCATTTGGTGCATCGGTTTGAGTTCTCCACGGTAATACGTGGAAGTGAGAAGTTAAGAAGCTTATTACCCTTTGGTACTTAGTACCCTAGAGATTGTTCTTCGTGGATGCTTTGGCATCCTAGAAGCTTGGTGGTGTCTCAGAGCTCAATCATTGTGGTGTAAAGCTCCAGGCAAGCGTCGAGGTCTCCAATTAGGTTGTGGAGATTGCCCCGAGGAATTTTGTATGGGTACCAGTGACCGCCCCCAAGGGTTGCCATTTGTACGGGTTCGGTGACCGCCCACAAGGGTACCTTATGGATTCACGGCATCTTGCATTGTGCGAGGGCGTGAGGAGATTACGGTGGCCTTAGTGGCATCTTGGGGAGCATTGTGCCTCCACACCGCTCCAACGAAGATTAGCATCCGCAAGGGTGTGAACTTCGGGATACATCATCGTCTCCGCGTGCCTCGGTTATCTCTTACCTGAACCATTTACTTATGCACTTTACTTTGTGATAGCCATATTGTTTCTTGTCATATATCTTGCTATCACTTAGTTGTTTATCTTGCTTAGTATAAGTTGTTGGTGCACATAGTTGAGCCTATTTGCTTTAGGTTTTGTGCTTGACAAATTAAACGTTAGTATTATTCCGCATTTGTTCAAGCCTAAACTGTAATTATTTTAAAGCGCCTATTCACCCCCCCCCCCTCTAGGCGACATCCACGCCTTTCAATTAGTATCAGATCTAGGTCTCTCTTTATTAGGTTTAACCACCTAGAGAGTAAGGATGTCGACTAGGGGTTTAGGATTCTCTGACACTCTTAGTTTCGATGGCACAAATTTTGATGTTTGGGTAATTCGCATGCTTAATCACTTTAGGGTCATGGACCCAAACTTGGAGCGAATTGTAGATATGGGTTTTTCTCCTCCAAAGGATTCTCAAAATATATCTTTAGAGGATGATAAAAACTCTTATCTCAATGCTCAAGCTTCTAATGTGCTTTTTGATGCTTTGAGCAATTTAGTTATATTTCAACTCATGCCATTCTAGGATGCTCATGAGTTGTGGACAAAGCTTCAAGATAAATATGGTATGTCCAAGATTTGTGGGAATGACTATTCTCCCTCCACCTCCAGTCGTGTGGTCTTCCCAACTTCATCTACTTCACCTACATGTGGATTGCCACAAGGTAATGATATGGTGAGTAGTGGAGATCATTGCAATGATGATAGTGGGCTTATTGTTGATGATCCTTCATCACTATATTATTGCAATGCTTCATCTTCGGGCGTTAACACTTCGAGCACTCTAAATGTTTTACATGCTTGTGTTGATAGTCCTTGCATATCATGTAAAAACTGCTTGACTAAATCTCATGATGATATGCTTCCTATATCTTGTTGCCATGATAAAAATGTATCTATTTCCTCGAGTTGTTGTGCTAACAATGTAGAGGAAATTCATCACTCCATGGAACAAGATGTGGCCTTGAATGATGCTTCAAGGGATCCTACATCATCATCTATTGTTACTCACTTTTGCCTTATGGCTAAGGCTTCAAAGGTATCTCCTACTTTGAATTCCAATATATCTCATGATGATGATGTTGATGATAATGGGGATGAGGATAATGATGAGGAGAGTGATAATATTGCATCCTTAAAAGTTAAGGGTGAAATGATTTTTAAATCTATTTATAAGAATAAACTTGCTTGTTCCAACTTCTTGGAAATCATGTCTATTGCCACTGAGGGCAAGAAATACATTGAGGAGTTGGAAGCTCATCTTGAGGAGCATGAGGCCACCATTGAGATAATGGAAGGACATGAGCGTGATTACGTGATACGTCTCCAACGTATCTATAATTGTTTTATGGTTTCATGCTATTATCTTGTCAAATTTGGATGTTTTGCATGCCTTTTATTTATTTTTGAGACTAATTTATTAATCCAGTGCCAAGTGCCAGTTCGTGTTTTTTCCATGTTTTTTACCCCTTTCACAGGAGGATTTTGAACGGAGTCCAAACGGAATAAAACTTCCGAAAAGATTTTTTCTGGAACGAAAGAAGATCGGGAGACTTTAGAACCAAGGCAGGGGGTCCTCAGGGACCCCACAAGCCCTCATGGCGTGGCCAGGCGGGCCGCGCCGTCCACGCTTGTGGGCTCCCCGGGCCATGCCTGCCCTAGGGTTTGCGCCTATATATCCCCAAAAAATCCACAAAAAATCAGGGGAGCATCGTAATCACTTTTCCGCCGCCGCAAGCTTCTATCTCCGCAAGATCCCATCTGGGGCGCGTCCTGGTGCCCTGCCGGAGGGGGGATTCGAACACGGAAGGCTTCTCCATCAACACCATGACCTCTCCGATAATGCGTGAGTAGTTCACCATAGACCTACGGGTCCATAGCTAGTAACTAGATGGCTTCTTCTCTCTCTTGGATCTTCAATACAAAGTTCTCCATGATCTTCATGGAGATCTATCCGATGTAATCTTCTTTTGCGCTGTGTTTGTCGAGATCCGATGAATTGTGGATTTATGATCGGATTATCTATTAATCTTCTTCGAGTTGTTTCCATAGCAGAAGAATTTCTGGCGCCGTTGTTAGGGAGGAAGATCAAGTCAAGAACTCATCCAAGTAAGTGTCGCAAACTCATCTCTTGCATTTACTTTGTTTGCCAGTTGCCTCTCATTTTCCTCTCCCCCACTTCACCAATTTGCCTTTTTCGTTCGCCTTTTCGTTTGCCCTTTTTCTCGCCCGCTTTTTGTTTGCTTGTGTGCTTGCTTGCTTGCTGAAGTCACCATGAACGAAAACACCATGCTTTGTAACTTCTCAAATACTAATAATAATGATTTTATTAGTACTCTGGTTGCTCCCGCCACTAGTGCGGAGTCATACGAAATCAATGTCGCTTTGCTGAATCTTGTTATGAAAGAGCAATTCTCTGTCCTTC
The DNA here is from genome assembly GCF_904849725.1 of Hordeum vulgare subsp. vulgare. Classification (NCBI taxonomy): domain Eukaryota; kingdom Viridiplantae; phylum Streptophyta; class Magnoliopsida; order Poales; family Poaceae; genus Hordeum; species Hordeum vulgare. Next base: position 373,501,271 of record NC_058524.1, on the reverse strand, counting down.
CTAGTGAAGATGCCGCATCCCATCTCAATACCTTCATTGAGCTTTGCGATATGCAAAACAAAAGAGATGTGGATAATGACGTGATTAAATTGAAGCTTTTTCCTTTCTCGTTGCGAGATCGCGCAAAAACTTGGTTTTCCTCTTTGCCCAAAAATAGTATCGATTCTTGGGATAAGTGCAAAGATGCTTATATATCCAAGTATTTTCCGTCGGCTAAGATCATCTCTCTCCGTAATGATATCATGAATTTCAAGCAACTTGATCATGAACATGTTGCACAAGCTTGGGAGAGAATGAAATTAATGATTAGAAATTGTCCCGCTCATGGCTTGAGGCTTTGGATGATTATTCAAATATTTTACGCTGGCTTGAATTTCGCTTCTAGAAATATCTTGGACTCCGCCTCAGGTGGAACATTCATGGAAATCACGTTAGGAGAAGCCACAAAGCTCTTAGACAATATCATGACAAATTACTATCCGTGGCACACTGAAAGGTCACCTACAAGTAAAAAGGTACACGCTATAGAAGAAATTAACTCGTTGAGTGCTAAGATGGATGAGTTAATGAATTTGGTTGCTAGTAGAAGTGCTCCTTTGGATCCTAATGATTTGCCCTTTTCTTGTTTGACTGAGAGTAGCAACGCTAGCTTGGACGTTAATTTTGTTGGTACGAATAACTTTGGCAATAACAATGCTTTTAGAGGAAACTATGTTCCTAGGCCTTTTCCTAGTAACTCCTCTAATAATTTTGGCAACTCCTACAAGAATACTCATGGAAATTACAATAGATTACCCTCTGATCTAGAGAGTAATATCAAAGAGTTCATCAACTCTCAAAAGATTTTCAATGCGTCCATAGAGTAAAAACTACTCAAAATTGACAATTTGGCTAAGAGCGTTGATAGGATTTCTTGTGATGTTGATGCTTTGAAAGTTAGATGTGCTCCTCCCAAAATCAACATGGATGAAACTTTGAAAGCTATGCGTGTTTCCATGATTGAGAGCCAAGAAAGAACCGCCCAAATTCGTGCTAGACATGAATGGCTTAAAAAGGCATGTTCTCGTGATGAGAATCACGAAGATCTTAAAGTGCTTGGTGTGACTCCCATTGAATCTTTGTTTTCTTGTGTCAAACCTAATGATATGGGGCTGGATATGAATCCACTTTGGTTGAAAAGTGCCCCAATGATTCGGAGTCCATCTATCTTGATGCTAAAAGCGTTAAAAGTGGAGTAGAAGACGTTAAAACTTTGAGCAGTAATGAAGTTACTACCGTGGATTTCAAGGAATTCAATTATGATAGTTTCTCCTTGATTGAATGCATTTCTTTGATGCAATCCATGTTAAACTCTCCACACGCTTATAGCCAAAACAAAGCCTTTACTGATCATATCGTCGAAGCTATGATAAAAGCACTTGAAGAGAAACTTGAATTGGAAGTCTCTATCCCTAGAAAGCTTCATGTTGAGTGGGAACCTACCATCAAAATCAAAATTAAAAACTATGAGTGCAATGCTTTGTGTGATTTGGGTGCTAGTGTTTCTGCGATTCCAAAGTCTTTATGTGATATTCTGGGTTTTAATGAGATTGAAGAGTGTTCTCTTAATTTGCATCTTGCTGATACTACTATCAAGAAACCCATGGGAAGGATCAATGATGTTCTTATTATTGCAAATAGGAACTATGTACCCGTGGATTTCATTGTGCTTGACATTGATTGCAATCCTACATGCCCTATTATTCTTGGTAGACCTTTCCTAAGGACTATCGGTGCTATCATCGATATGAAGGAAGGGAATATTAGATTTCAATTTCCTTTAAGGAAGGGCATGGAACACTTTTCTAGAAATAAAATAAGATTGCCTTATGAATCCATGATGAGGGCTTCTTATGGTTTGAGCACCAAAGACGACGATACTTGATTCTATTGCTACTATGCCTAGCTAAGGGCGTTGAACAATAGCGCTTGTTGGGAGGCAACCCAATGAATTTATCTTTTTCTTTCTGTTTTGTTGTGTCCACACTTTCACAGTTCGGTTGTGATTGTGTTTTTTGTGTTTCTTTTTGTGTTTGAGCCAAGCAAGACCTTTATGATTGGTCTTGGTAATGTTTGTTTGATCTTGCTGGAAAAAGACAGAAACTTTTCGATCACGAGATGATTTTTCATTTTTAGTCAGAAAGAGATTTTGAGTTTATTATTTTTGCTGATGATTGATATACTTTTTCCCTAGACCGTCGTAATTTTTCAGATTTTTTGAGGTACCAGAGGTATACGAAGTATACAGATTGCTACAGACCGGTCTGTTTTTGACAGATTCTGTTTTTATTGAGTTGGTTGCTTGTTTTGAGGAAACTATGGTTAGTATCGGGGGGTACTAGACATGGAAAAGTGAGAATACAGTAGCTCATTATCAATATGGATGGAATTCAAGTTTGCTACAGTACCAAAAGAAGTGGTAGTTTGCTTTCTTGTACTAATGTTATCACAAGTTTCTGTTTAAGTTTTGTGTTGTGAAGTTTTCAAGTTTTGGGTGATGTTCTCATGGACAAAGAGATAAGGAGTGTAAAGAGCTCAAGCTTGGGGATGCCCAAGGCCCCCCAAGCCAAATTCAAGGACACTAAAAATCCTAAGCTTGGGGATGCCCCGGGAAGGCATCCCCTCTTTCGTCTTCAATCCATCGGTAACATTACTTGGAGCTATATTTTTATTCACCACATGATATGTGTTTTGCTTGCAGCGTCTTATATCATAGGAGTCTTTTCTTTTTGTTGTGTCACAATCATACTTGCTGCACACCTTTTTGAAAGAGAGAGACACGCACTCATCGTGATTTTGCTAGAATGCTCATAGTGCTTCACTTATATCTTTTGAGCTAGATACTTTTGCTCTAGTGCTTCACTTATATCCTTTGAGCTAGATACCTTTTGCTCTTGTGCTTCACTTATATCTTAAGAGCACGGCGGTGCGTGATTTGGTAGTTGGCTTATGCTATGAAAGTAGTCCCATGTGCTAGGTACCCAAAGAGGATGCAAAAACTTCCATCTTCATGTGCATCGAGTAGAAAGAAAAGTTTCGATTCCTCTCAATTAGTTTTGAGACATGGACTCAGGAATATTAAAAGCTATGTTAGTAGGGTGTCGTGAATCTAGAAATACTTGTGTTTAATTTAGTGATTCCCGTAGCATGCACGTATGGTGAACCGCTATGTTAGGAAGTCGGAGCATAATTGATCTATTGATTGTCATCCTTTGTGTTGAGGTCGGGATCGCACGATGGTTTACACCTATCAACCCTTCCCCTCGGAGTATGCGTTTAGCACTTTGTTTCGATTACTAATAAAAACTTACGCAACAAGTATGTGAGTTCTTTATGACTAATGTTGAGTCCATGGATTAGATGCACTTTCACCTTCCACCATTGCTAGCCTCTCTAGTGCCGCGCAATTCTCGCTAGTGCACAAACCCACCAAATTCCTTCCTCAAATCAGCCACCATACTTACCTACTATGGCATTTTCATAGCCATTCCGAGATATATTGCCACGCAACTACCACCGTTCCGTCTCATGACTTGTGTCGTCACTCTCATATTGCCATTGCATGATCATACTAGATTTTTGCAAATCCCGGTACAGTGCTGAAGGCATTTCCTATGGAGTCATCATCATTGTGATTTTTGAGCTTTGAGTAACTAAAAGTGTGATGATCATCATTATTACAGCATTGTCCCATGTGAGGAAATAAATAAATAAATAAAAAGAGGCCAAAGATCCCAAAAACAAAAAAGAGAGAAAAGAGAAAAGAGAAAAAAAGAGGCCTAAGAGCCCAAATAAAAAATGAGAGAAAAAGAGAGAAGGGACAATGCTACTATCTTTTTCCACACTTGTGCTTCATATTAGCACCATGTTCTTCATGATTGAGAGCTTCTTGCTTTGTCACTACCATATTCTAGTGGGAACCTTTTATATAACTTGGCTTGTATATTCCAATGATGGGCTTCCTCAAAATTGCCCTAGGTCTTCGTGAGCAAGCAAGTTGGATGCACACCCACTAGTTTTCCTTTTGAGCTTTCACATACTTATAGCTCTAGTGCATCTCTTGTATGGCAATCCCTACTCATTCACGTTGATATCTATTAATGGGCATCTCCATAGCCAATTGATACGGTGAGTCAATGTGACCATCACCTCCTTTTTGTCTCACAACCACCACCACACTCTATTCCACCTATAGTGCTATATCCATGGCTCGCGCTCATGTATTGCGTGATAGTTATAAAAAGTTTGAGAAAGTAAGAGTGCGAAAACAATTACTTGGCCAATTCTGGGGTTGTGCATGATTTACATTAGTTGTGTGAGGATGATGGAGCATAGCCAGACTATATGATTTTGTAGGGATAACTTTCTTTGGCCTTGTTATTTTGAAAGTTCATCACTACTTTGCTAGTTTGCTTGAAGTATTACTGTTTTCATATCAATAGCAAACTATTGTTTTGAATCTTACGGATCTGAACATTCATGCAACGTGAAAGAAATTGCAAAGGACAACTATGCTAGGTAGCATTCCACATCCAAAGTTCATTCTTTGTCACTTCCCTACTCGAGGACGAGCAGGAGTTAAGCTTGGGGATGCTTGATACTTCTCCAACGTATCTATAATTTTTTATGGTTTCATGCTATTATCTTGTAAATTTTGGATGTTTTGCATGCCTTTTATTTATTTTCTCGGACTAACTTATTAATCCAGTGCCAAGTGCCAGTTCCTGTTTTTTCCATGTTTTTTACCTCTTTCAGAGGAGGATTTTGAATTGAGTCCAAACGGAATAAAACTTCTGAAAAGATTTTTTCTGGAACGAAAGAAGATCAGGAGACTTGAGAACCAAGGCACGGGGTCCTCAGGGACCCCACAAGCCCTCATGGCGCGGCTAGGGGGGCCTGCGCCATCCAGGCGTGTGGGCTCCCTGGGCCACGCCTGCCCTAGGGTTTGCGCCTATATATCCCCAAATATTCCACAAAAAATTAGGGGAGCATCGTAATCACTTTTCCGCCGCCGCAAGCTTCTGTCTCTGCAAGATCCCATCTTGAGCGCATCCTGGTGCCCTGCCGGAGGGGGGATTTGGACACGGAAGGCTTCTCCATCAACACCATGACCTCTCCGATGATGCGTGAGTAGTTCACCATAGACCTACGGGTCCATATCTAGTAACTAGATGGCTTCTTCTCTCTCTTGGATCTTCAATACAAAGTTCTCCATGATCTTCATGGATATCTATCCGATGTAATCTTCTTTTGCGGTGTGTTTGTCGAGATCCGATGAATTGTGGATTTATGATCAGATTATCTATGAATATTATTTGAGTTTCTTATGATCTCTCTTATGCATGATTGCATATCCTTGTAATTCTCTTCGAGTTGTGGGTTTTGTTTGGCCAACTAGATCTATGATTCTTGCAATGGGAGAAGTGCTTGGTTTTGGGTTCATACCATGCGGTGACCTCACCCAGTGATAGAAGGGGTAGCAAGGCACGTATTGTGTTGTTGCCATCAAGGGTAAAAAGATGGGGTTTTCATCATTGGTTTGAGATTATACCTCTACATCATGTCATCTTGCTTAAAGCGTTACTCTGTTCGTCATGAACTCAATACACTAGATGCATGCTGGATAGCGGTCGATGTGTGGAGTAATAATAGTAGATGCAGAAAGTATCGGTATACTTGTCTCGGACGTGATGCCTATATGCTATATCATTGCCTTAGATATCGTCATGACTTTGCGCGGTTCTATCAATTGCTCGACAGTAATTTGTTCACCCACCGTAATACTTGCTATTTTGAGAGAAGCCTCTAGTGAACACTATGGCCCCCAGGGTGTACTCCACACCATATTTTCAGCCTTACACTTTTTACTTCGTTGCACTTTCCGCCTTCAGATCTCACTTTTGCGAACAATCTTGAAGGGATTGACAACCCCTTTGAAGCGTTGGGTGCAAGTTGTTTGTTTTTGCGCAGGTACTTTGGACTTGACGATGCCCTCCTTCTGGATTGATACCTTGGTTCTCAAACTGAGGGAAATACTTACTACTCCTGTGCTGCATCACCCTTTCCTCTTCAAGGGAAAAACCAACGCAAATCAGAGAAGTAATAAGAAGAATTCCTACGCGCTAGGGAAGGACTTTTGTTGCCGCAGCATTACGCTAATGAGATCGCAGAGCTATCTCAAGCTCTTGAAAATGAACAAACCACCAAGGAATCTCTTGAGGAAACCTTTGCTCTAGAATTATCTAGATTAAAGGAATCCCATGATAGAGCTCTTGAGGTGGCTAATGATTTTACAACTAAAAATGATAAGCTTGAAGTTGCACATGCTAAACTCCTTGAGGACAATGAGCACCTCGAAAATGGCTCAAGGGCTATTAAGAGTTCGCTCATCGAACTGTCCGAGTCTCATGCTCAACTTGAAGCTTCATATGCTAAAGAGCTTGCCAAGGTGCCTTCTCCTCTTATTGCTAATGATGATGCTTGTGCTACTAACTCTACTTCTTGTGAAGCATCCATTTTAAAGGAGAATGTTTAGCTAAGGGCTCAACTTGAGTTGCTATCTAGCAATTATGGGAAATTGGAAGAAAGTCATGTAATGCTCACAAGCTCTCATGATGATCTTCTAGCATCCCATAATGTGCTTAAATTAGCTCGTGAGGCTATTACTACCAAGGTAACATCAAGTGAGCCTCATGTGGACAATGACACTACTTCTAGTCAAAATGCTATATTGCCATGTGCTAGTCCTCGTAATTCTTCTACTCATAATGTTACTACCTCTTGTTATGAATTACTTTCCTTGCCTTGTTGCTCTAAAAATGAATCTTATACTTGCTCTAGTACTTGTGTTGATACTAACCATGTAGAGGAAATCGAAGAGCTCAAGGCCCAAGTCACTTCTTTGAAGAAAGACTTGGAAAAGAGTCATGAAGGGATGTCCACACTCAACAATGTCTTGTGTGGGCAAAAATCCCCGAATGACAAATATGGACTTGGATTCAACTACAACAAGAAGAATAAGTCCAAAAACTTCAAGAAGAAGGGCCAAGAACAAGTCAAGAATTCGGCCAAGATTATTTGCTTCAAGTGCAAAATTGAAGGGCACCATGTTAGATCTTTCCCACTAAAGAAGAAGTCCCAAAGTCACAAGCAACAAGGGAAGCGACCACAAGTTCAATCACATATTCAATACAAGTTGAAGAAAGGCCTCTTCCCAAGAAGACCCAAGCCAACACTCCTCATGTTGAGAAATGAATAGGGAAGAAATTAAAGGGTAGATGTTGCTACTTATGTCGTGAGAAGGGTCACTTTGCTTCTTCTTGCACGAGAGGTAATTTATCCAACCCAATCATTATTCATGATATCTATTATCTTGGGGAGGATAAGGTTGGCAATGTGTTTGCCAATTTGTTGGTACTCAAAGTGGTGTCAAGAAAAGTACCATTTGGGTTGCCAAGCCTATTGTGACTAACCTCTTAGGACCCAACGTGATTGGGGACCAACAAGCTCAAACTTGATCAATAGGTAATTGTGGAGGACATTGGAGACTTTGATACATAATGAAGAATTAAGGAGTCTTCATCATTCATATTATCTCAAGCCAAGTTATTTGAATTATCGAGTTTCTATCTTATATCCAATGTGCCTCCTTACGGTAACTTGTACTTAAACTATTTACATTGTTAGTTACTTGCCCCTTTGCATGTTGTGGTTTTGTACCTTGCATGTGTTTGTATATGTTGTGCTACCAACTTGCTTATCTTGAGTAATCGAGTATGTGTATGTTGGTTTGCACATCATGTACATGTGAATCTTGTATTGAGCCTTTTCGCATCTTGTTTGTATCTTTGTTGGCTCTTGTGAGAGATTAATGGATTATCCCATTGTGGGGGAGTGATGTGCTTTGCACACCTCAAAATCCTATAAATGTGTATACATAGGGAATACCACTTAGTATTGATATTTCAAGATTATCTAGTTTCTATGTGGTATGTCTTACTCATGAGAAATTCAAATTCTATATGGTCCATTAATTATCTCGTGTTGGTTTTAATTTGCCACTTGTTAATATTGTTGGGTTATCACATTACGGGGAGTAATATGCTATGTGCATATTACAAGCCTAGAAAATTTGTACATTTGAGGTATTGCCACTTAGTGTTGATATTGTAAATTATCTTGTTCCTAGGTGGCATGTTATCTCTACAAGTGTCATTTGCTTGCGTTTTAGGGGTAAAAGATGATGTTGGATATATTTGTGATCTACCAATTAGTATTATTTCCAAAATACATCTTGTCCTTGACAATTGGTATTCCCATCATGTCATAGAAATTGCTAATCGTCTTTTCATTGGATTTTGTGTTTCGTTTGTCTTCCTTGCATCTTGTGGATCTATTTTAACATGTCTAGTGTTTTTATAGATATAGAGAAAGTGATGATCTCATCTTGTGCATTTTGTATTTAAATGCAAATTCTATATAATGCACATCCCTTGGGGGAGTTATCCTATTTTCTTTAGAACACTCTCTTTATTCGTCCATCATAAAATCTTTTGATCCCCATCAAGTGTTTTGATGGGAGGCAAGTCTTGATCTTTATGATGCTTTGTGACATCATGAAAATTTGTCAAGGGTTTGGTTTGTTTGGAACCTAGCTCTCTTTTGGAAACTAGATACCTCGTGTTTGTTTTGCTTCAATTGGTATCTTGTTTCCTTTTATTTGGCATGTGTCAATGGATATCTCATTCCTTGAGGTATCTTATAATTGATATCCTTCAAGTGATAGTTTTTCGTTTGGGATCTTATTATCACTTGATACCTTGTCTTTTGGTGACTTATCAACTTTGTGTTGAGTTGATTCTTGAGAGCCTTGAGAATGCGCATTTACTATATATAGCTTCCTTTGCATGCTTTCTTTCCTTGACCAGATATATAGGGGAAACTCCACCTTGTCATAAATTGGCTAAACCGTGCATGAAATTCAATTTCATATCTATATGCACATATTTATGTGGAGTTTGTCCTATGTATTGTTGGTTTTCTAACTCTTTGGTCCCAATGATTTTGGGCACCATTTTGTTTGTTTGTTGTTCTAGGAACAATTGGAGATGCATTGGATTCTCGGCTCACCTACAAGGAAAGTGTTGACACCGTGTGCTTAATGGAGCCAAGTTAGGATGATCAACGAAGAACCATCTACTACATCAATCCAATGATGTCTCGGTAACAAGTATCTACTTCATGCATACATTCCTTGCAAGGCCCGAACATGTCTTCTCTTGGCTGAGCGGTACTACCATGGGTAGCCACGGTACTACCGCTGGAGATGTGTTACTATTGCACTCATGCAATAGCAGCACCGACACGGTACTATCGCATCCAACACGTTAGTATTTTTCTGCTGCCGCTGGACGAACGGTACTACCGCCCAGCGAGCGGGAGTAAAATTTTACAACTGCTGGCCAGGCGGTACTACCGTGATGACGTGCATACTACCGCGCCATCGGGACCGCGAGGGGTTATACCCTCTTCTCGTGGTTCTGCCTCTCTCTCCAGGTTGCATCTTGGCATGAATCTCTTGATTCGTTCTTGTGGTACTTGTTTCCTTTCTCAAAGCATCCAAACGATGATGTCTTATTGCTAGTTGGGATGTCTATGATATTCGTATGTTGGAAGTGTTGGAAATATGCCCTAGAGGCAATGATAAATAGTTATTATTATATTTCCTGTTTAAAGATAATCATTTATTATCCATCCTATAATTGTATTGAATGAAAACATAGATACATGTGTGGATAAATAGACACAACAATGTCCCTAGCAAGCCTCTAGTTGGCTAGCCAGTTGATCAAGAATAGTCAAGGTTTTCTGGCTATGTGCAAAGTGTTGTTTCTTAATAACTGTATCACATCATTAGGGGAATCATGTGATGGACTAGACCCAAACTATGAACATAGCATATTGATCGTGTCATTTTATTGCTATTGTTTTCTGTGTGTCAAGTATTTGTTCCTATGACCATGAGATCATATAATCCACACGCACCGGAGGAATGCCTTGTGTGTATCAAACGTTGCAACGTAACTGGGTGACTATAAAGGTGCTCTACAGGTATCTCCTAAGGTGTTTGTTGGGTTAGTATGGATCAAGACTGGGATTTGTCACTCCGTGTGACGGAGAGGTATCTCGGGGCCCTCTCGGTAATACAACATCACACACAAGCCTTGCAAGCAATGTGACTAAGTGTAAGTCACGGGATCTTGTATTACGGAACGAGAAAAGAGACTTGCCGGTGACGAGATTGAAATAGGTATGTGGATAGCGAGGATCGAATCTCGGGCAAGTAACGTACCGAAGGACAAAGGGAATGACATACGGGATTGCCTGAATCCTTGACACTAAGGTTCAACCGATAAGTTATTCGGAGAATATGTAGGATCCAATATGGGCATCCAGGTTCCGCTATTGGATATTGACCGAGGAGTACCTCGGGGCATGTCTGCATAGTTCTCGAACCCGCAGGGTCTGCACACTTAAGGTTCGGCGATGTTTTAGTATAGTTGAGTTATATGTGTGGTTACCGAATGTTGTTCGGAGTCCCAGATGAGATCAAGGACGTCACGAGGGTTTCCGGAATGGTCTGGAGACGAAGATTGATATATAGGATGACCTCATTTGATTACCGGAAAGTTTTCGGGCATTACCGGGAATGTACCGGGAGTGACGAATGGGTTCCGCATGTTCACGGGGGGGGGGGGCAGCCCACCCGGGGGAAGCCCATAGGCCTTAATTAGGGGTTCCACACCAGCCCTTAGTGGGCTGGTGGGACAGCCAAAGAGGCCCTATGCGCAGGAGAGAAAAAATCAAAGGAAAAAGAAAAAAAAAGAGGTGGGAAAGAAGGGAAGGACTCCACCTTCCAATCCTAGTTGGACTAGGATTGGAGGTGGACTCCTCCACCTCCTTGGCCGGCGGGCTCTTGGGGTCTTGGACCCCAAGGCAAGTCTCCCCACCCCTCCTCCTATATATAGTGAAGGTCTAGGGCTGATTTGAGACAACTTTGCCACGGCAGCCCGACCACAAAACATCACGATTTTTCCTCTAGATCGTATTTCTGCGGAGCTCGGGCGGAGCCCTGTAGGAGTAGATCCGTCACCACCACCGGAACGCCATAACACTGCCGGAGAACTCATTTACTTCTCCGTCTTGCTTGCTGGATCAAGAAGGTTGAGATCATCATTGAGTTGTACGTGTGCTGAACGCGGAGGTGCCGTCCGTTCGGCACTAGATCGAAGCGGATCGTGGGACGGATCGCGGGACGGTTCGTGGGACGGTTCGCCGGGCGGATCGAGGGACGTGAGGATGTTCCACTACATCAACCGCATTTCTTAACGCTTCCTGCTATGCGATCCACAAGGGTACGTAGATCCAAATCTCCACTCGTAGATGGACATCACCATGATAGGTCTTCGTGTGCGTAGGAAATTTTTTGTTTCCCATGCGACGTTCCCCAGCAGTGGCATCATGAGCTAGGTTCATGCGTAGATGTTATCTCGAGTAGAACACAAAGGGTTTTGTGGACGGTGATGTTCGATTTGCTGCCCTCCTTAGTCTTTTCTCGATTCAACGGTATTGCTGGATTGAAGCGGCCCGGACCAACATTATTTGTACGCTTACGAAAGACTGGTTTCATCGCTTGACATGCAACCTCGTTGCATAAAGATGACTGGCGAGTGTATGTTTCTCCAACTTTAGTTGAATTGGTTTTGACCGAGGCGGTCCTAGGAGAGGTTAAATAGCAATTTGCACATCTTTGTTGTGGTTTTTGCGTAAATAAGATGCGAACTACTAGATACCCATAGCAACCACGTAAAACATGCAGCAACAATTAGAGGACGTCTAACTTGTTTTTGCAGGGTATGCTTGTGATATGATATGGCCAAAGACGTGATATGATATATTGGATGTTTGAGATTATCATGTTGTAATAGTTAATATCGACTTGCACGTCGATGGTACGGCAACCAGCAGGAGCCATAGGGTTGTCTTTTAAACTAAAGTTTGTGCTTGCAGATGCGTTTACTATATTGCTAGGACATAGCTTTAGTAGTAATAGCATGAGTAGCACGACAACCCCGATGGCGACACGTTGATGGAGATCATGGTGTGCCGCCGGTGACAAGAAGATCGTGCTGGTGCTTTGGTGATGGAGATCGAGAAGCACATGATGATGGCCATATCATGTCACTTATGAATTGCATGTGATGGTAATCCTTTTATGCACCTTATTTTGCTTAGAACGACGGTAGCATTATGAGGTGATCTCTCACTAAAATTTCAAGAAGAAATTGTGTTCTCCCCGACTGTGCACCGTTGCTACAGTTCGTCGTTTCGACACACCACGTGATGATCGGGTGTGATAGACTCAACGTTCACATACAACGGGTGCAAAACAGTTGCACACGCGGAACACTCGGGTTAAGCGTGATGAGCCTAGCATGTGCATACATGGCCTCGGAACACATGAGACCGAAAGGTCGATCATGAATCATATAGTTGATATGATTAGCATAGGGATGCTTACCACTGAAACTATCCTCAACTCACGTGATGATCGGACTTGAGCTAGTGGAATTGGATCATGAACCACTCAAATGACTAGAGAGATGTACTTTTTGAGTGGGAGTTTAGCAAGTAATTTGATTAGTTAAACTCTATGTATCTTGAACATAGTCTAAGTCCACTTTAAAAATATTTGTGTTGTAGATCAATGGCTCACGCGACAGCCACCCTGAATTTTAATACGTTCCTAGAGAAAGCTAAGTTGAAAGATGATGGAAGCAACTTTGTAGACTGGGCTCGTAATCTTAAGTTGCTCCTGCAAGCTGGGAAGAAGGATTATGTCCTTAATGATGTGCTAGGAGATGAACCACCCACCGCGGCTGACCAAGATGTTAAGAACGCTTGGTTAACACGAAAGGAGGACTACTCAGTGGTTCATTGTGCAGTCTTGTATGGCTTAGAGCCGGGACTTCAACGTCGCTTTGAGCGTCATGGAGCATATGAGATGTTCCAGGAGTTGAAGTTTATCTTTCAGAAGAACGCCCGGATCGAGAGGTATGAGACCTCCGATAAATTCTATGCTTACAAGATGGAGGAGAATTCGTGTGTCAATGAACATGTGCTCAAAATGTCTGGGTACTCAAACTGTCTAGCTGAGCTGGGGATTGAACTCCCGCAAGAGGCTATCACTGACAGAATTCTTCAATCACTGCCACCAAGCTATAAGGGCTTCGTGTTGAACTATAACATGCAATGGATGAACAAGTCACCCGACGAGTTATTCGCGATGCTGAAAGTCGCAGAGTCAGAACTCCGTAAAGAACATCAAGTGTTGATGGTGAATAAGACCACTAGTTTCAAGAGAAACGGGAAAGGAAAGAAGGGTAATTCAAAGAAGAGCGGCAAGCCTGTTGCCAATCCGACGAAGAAACACAAAGCTGGACCTAAGCCTGAAACGGAGTGCTATTATTCCAAGGGTATGGGTCACTCGAAGCGCAACTGCCCCAAGTATCTGGCTGATAAGAAGGCGGCCAAGGAAAAATCAGGTATATTCGATATACATGTTATTGATGTGTACTTAACCAGCTCTCATAGTAGTGCCTGGGTATTCGATACCGGTTCTGTTGCTCATATTTGCAACTCAAAACAGGAACTGCGGAATAAGCGAAGGCTAGCGAAGGATGAAGTGAAGATGCGCGTGGGAAATGGTTCCAAGGTTGATGCAATCGCCATCGGCACAGTTTCACTTCAGTTACCATCAGGATTAGTTATGAACTTAAATAAATGTTATTTAGTGCATGCGTTAAGCATGAACATTATATCTGGATCTTGTTTATTGCGAGACGGTTACTCGTTGAAGTCACAGAGTAAAGGTTGTTCTGTTTCTATGAGTAATATCTTTTATGGTCATGCACCCAATGTGAGAGGATTGTTCATATTGAATCTTGATAGTGATAATACACATATACATAACATTGAGACCAAAAGAGTTAGAGTTAACAATGATAGCGCCATGTTTTTGTGGCACTGCCGTTTAGGTCATATTGGTGTAAAGCGCATGAAGAAACTCCATACCGCTGGACTTTTGGAGTCACTTGACTTTGATTCACTTGACACGTGCGAACCATGCCTCATGGGCAAGATGACTAAAACTCCGTTCTCCGTAACAATGGAGCGTGCAAGTGACTTGTTGGAAATCATACATACCGATGTGTGTGGTCCGATGAGTGTGGAGGCACGCGGCGGATATCGTTATTTTCTCACCTTCACTGACGATTTGAGTAGATATGGTTATGTCTACTTGATGAAGCACAAGTCTGAGATGTTTGAAAAGTTCAAAGAATCTCAGAGTGAAGTCGGAAATCATCGCAACAAGAAGATCAAGTTCCTACGGTCTGATCGTGGGGGTGAGTATCTGAGTTTCGAGTTTGGTACTCACTTAAGACAATGTGGAATTGTTTCACAGTTGACACCGCCTGGAACACCACAGCGCAATGGTGTGTCCAAATGTCGTAATCGTACTTTATTAGAGATGGTGCGATCTATGATGTCTCTTACCGATTTGCCGTTATCGTTTTGGGGTTAAGCATTAGAAACAACTGCATTCACTTTAAATAGGGCACCATGAAAATCCGTTGAGATGACACCATACGAACTGTGGTATGGCAAAAGACCAAAGTTGTCATTTCTTAAAGTTTGGGGATGTGATGCTTATGTCAAGAAGCTTCCGCCTGAAAAGCTGGAACCCCAAGCAGAAAAGTGTGTCTTCATAGGTTACCCAAAAGAGACAGTTGGGTATATCTTCTATCTCAAATCCGAGGGCAAAGTGTTTGTTGCTAAAAACGGAGCTTTTCTTGAGAAGGAGTTTCTCTCAAAAGAATTGAGTGGGAGGAAGATAGAACTTGATGAGGTTATCGAACCCCTAATTCGTCTTGATGGTGGTGCAGGGCAAGGGGAAACCCCTGTTGCTGTGGCGCCAGTTGAGGAACAAGTTGATGATGATGATCATGAAACTTCGGATCAAGTTACTGTCGGACCTCGCAGGTCGACAAGATCAAGTACTGCTCCCGAGTGGTGCGGTAATCCTGTCTTGACGATTATGTTGTTGGACAACAATGAACCTATGAATTATAAAGAAGCAATGGTGGGCCCAGATTCCAACAAATGGCTAGAGGCCATGAAGTCTGAGATAGGATCCATGTACGAGAACAAAGTGTGGACTTTAGAAGTACTACCTGAAGTCTGCAAGGCTATTCAGAACAAATGGATCTATAAGAAGAAGACAGACGCAGACGGTAATGTGACCGTTTATAAAGCTCGACTTGTGGCAAAGGGTTTTTCACAAGTTCAAGGAATTGACTACGATGAGACTTTCTCACCGGTAGTGATGCTTAAGTCTGTCTAAATCATGTTAGCAATAGCTGCCTTTTACGATTATGAAATCTGGCAGATGGATGTCAAAATGGCGTTCCTTAACGGTTTTCTTAAGGAAGAGTTGTATATGATGCAACCCAAAGGTTTTGTCGATCCTAAGAATGCTAACAAAGTATGCAAGGTCCAGTGATCCATTTATGGACTGGTGCAAGCATCTCGTAGTTGGAATAAACGCTTTGATGAGGTGATTAAAGCATTTGGGTTTATACAAGTGGTTGGAGAATCTTGTATTTACAAGAAAGTGACTGGGAGCTCTCTGGCATTTCTAATATTATATGTGGACGACATATTGCTGATTGGAAACAACATGGAGCTTTTGGAGAGCATAAAAGGTTACTTGAATAAAAGTTTCTCTATGAAGGACCTTGGAGAAGCTGCTTACATTCTAGGCACTGAGATCTATAGGGATAGATCGAAACGTGTGATAGGACTTTCACAAAGCGCATACCTTGATAAAGTTTTGAAGAAGTTCAAAATGGATCAGTCCAAGAAAGGGTTCTTGCCAGTGTTACAAGGTATAAAATTGAGTAAGACTCAGTGCCCAGCAACTGAGCAAGATAGAAAGACAATGAGTTCCGTCCCCTATGCTTCAGCCGTAGGTTCTATCATGTATGCAATGTTGTGCACTAGACCAGACGTCAGCTTGGCCATAAGTATGGCAGGCAGGTTTCAGAGTAATCCGGGAGTGGATCACTGGACGGCGGTCAAGAATATTCTGAAGTACCTGAAAAGGACTAAGGAAATGTTTCTCGTGTATGGAGGTGACAAAGAGCTCGTCGTAAAAGGTTACGTCGACGCAAGTTTTGACACCGATCCGGATGACTCTAAGTCTCAAACTGGATACGTATTTATTCTTAATGGGGGTGCGGTAAGCTGGTGCAGTTCCAAGCAGAGCGTCGTAGCAGATTCTACATGTGAAGCGGAGTACATGGCTGCCTCGGAGGCCGCAAAAGAGGGTGTCTGGATGAAGCAGTTCATGACAGATCTTGGAGTTGTGCCAAGTGCACTAGATCCATTGACTCTGTTATGTGACAACACTAGTGCCATTGCCTTAGCAAAGGAACCAAGGTTTCACAAGAAGACCACATCCGCGGCTACGTCGAAGGAGAGGACGTGAATATTTGCAAAGTGCACACAGATCTGAATGTAGCACACCCGCTGACTAAGCCTCTTCCACAGGCAAAACATGATCAACACCAAAACTGTATCGGTGTTCGATTTATTACAATGTAAATCGCATGGCGATGTGAGGACTATATTATTGACTCTAGTGCAAGTAGGAGACAGTTGGAAATATGCCCTAGAGGCAATGATAAATAGTTATTATTATATTTCCTATTTAAAGATAATTGTTTATTATCCATGCTATAATTGTATTGAATGAAAACATAGATACATGTGTGGATAAATAGACACAACAATGTCCCTAGCAAGCCTCTAGTTGGATAGCCAGTTGATCAAGGATAGTCAAGGTTTTCTGGCTATGTGCAAAGTGTTGTTGCTTGATAACTGGATCACATCATTAGGGGAATCATGTGATGGACTAGACCCAAACTATGAACGTAGCATATTGATCGTGTCATTTTATTGCTATTGTTTTCTGCGTGTCAAGTATTTGTTCCTATGACCATGAGATCATATAATCCACTGGCACCAGAGGAATGCCTTGTGTGTATCAAACGTCACAACGTAACTGGGTGACTATAAAGGTGCTCTACGGATATCTCCGAAGGTGTCCGTTGGGTTAGTATGGATCAAGACTCGGATTTGTCACTCCGTGTGACGGAGAGGTATCTCGGGGCCCTCTCGGTAATACAACATCACACACAAGCCTTGCAAGCAATGTGACTAAGTGTAAGTCACGGGATCTTGTATTACGGAACGAGAAAAGAGACTTGCCGGTAACGAGATTGAAATACGTATGCGGATACCGACGATCGAATCTCGGGCAAGTAACATACCGAAGGACAAAGGGAATGACATACGGGATTGCCTGAATCCTTGACACTGAGGTTCAACTGATAAGTTATTCGGAGAATATGTAGGATCCAATATGGGCATCCAGGTCCCGCTATTGGATATTGACCGAGGAGTACCTCGGGGCATGTCTGCATAGTTCTCGAACCCGCAGAGTCTGCACACTTAAGGTTCGGCGATGTTTTAGTATAGTTGAGTTATATGTGTGGTTACCGAATGTTGTTCGGAGTCCCGGATGAGATCACGGACGTCACGAGGGTTTCCGGAATGGTCCGGAGACGAAGATTGATATATAGGATGACCTCATTTGATTACCGAAAAGTTTTTGGGCATTACCGGGAATGTACCGGGAGTGACGAATGGGTTCCGGATGTTCACCGGGGGGGCCAGACCACCCGGGGGAAGCCCATAGGCCTTAGGGGTGTTGCAGCAGCCCTTAGTGGGCTGGTGGGACAGCCCAAGAGGCCCTATGTGCAGGAGAGAGAAAATCAAAGGAAAACAAAAAAAAAGGAGGTGGGAAAGAAGGGAAGGACTCCACCTTCCAATCCTAGTTGGACTAGGATTGGAGGTGGACTCCTCCACCTCCTTGGCCGGCGGGCTCTTGGGGTCTTGGACCCCAAGGCAAGTCTCCCCACCCCTCCTCCTATATATAGTGAAGGTCTAGGGCTGATTTGAGACAACTTTGCCACGGCAGCCCGACCACAAAACATCACGGTTTTTCCTCTAGATCGTATTTCTGCGGAGCTCGGGCGGAGCCCTCCAGGAGTAGATCCGTCACCACCATTGAAGCGCTGTCACGCTGCCGGAGAACTCATCTACTTCTCCGTCTTGCTTGCTGGATCAAGAAGGCCGAGATCATCGTCGGGCTGTACATGTGTTGAATGCTGAGGTGTCGTCCGTTCGGCACTAGATCGGAGCGGATCGTGGGATGGATCGCGGGACGGTTCGTGGGACGGTTTGCGGGGCGGATCGAGGGACGTGAGGACGTTCCACTACATCAACCGTGTTTCTTAACGCTTCCTGTTGTGCGATCTACAAGGGTCCGTAGATCCAAATCTCCATTCCTAGATGGACATCACCATGATAGGTCTTCGTGCGTGTAGGAATTTTTTTGTTTCCCATGCGACGTTCCCCAACAGGAAGTTCATATTGTACAATAAGAAAATATTAGGCCATGTGCTATGCTTCCAAGCAAAGACCTTATTGATATATTTATGACTTCCTTTTCGATATCTTGTTTGTTCCTTGTTGTAACCATTTCGTGTGTACATCCTTCTTTGTGGATATATATCATCATGATTGTCTTCTACCTAGAATCTTTTAGACATGAGATAAGTTACATCTCTAATTGTATCATCTTTTCTTTCACGTCCATCGTTGCATTTCCTTTTTCCGTTTTTGGTGGTTTCGTGAAAGGATTTGTCTTGAGTGTGTATCTTACATTCTTGTATCTTGATGCACTCTTTGGTGGTGAAGATTATTTTTCCTCGTGCTTGTCTTGATGAGGGTTTTGCCATTTCGATTGGCATCCCTCCTCTTGACAAGGTTATTATTTCCTATCTTCACCATGGGCTGTCACAATCGTTGGTTCTCAATTTGTTTTTTAGTAAGCTTGTGAACCCATTTTCTAGTAGTGTGTGTGTGGGAAGGATATGTCTTGCACTTTGTTTCTCATTTCATCAAGACTATGTTGATGAGTAATGTTCATCCTTATCTTAGTATTCTCAAGTGCTTTGCCACGACTCACACACATTATTTTGGTTGAGCCTATCTTAAGTTGCTTCTTTTACATGTTGCTCAACCATTTGTTTTGTGCAAGTGATATGCTTACTGTCTCATCTATCTTCTTGCACTCGTTGTGTGTTTTTATTAATTTTGGGGGAGCAACAATCCTATTTTGTGCACTTGTATCAAATACAAAAATCTCTTATTAGTGCACAAATCATGGGGAGCTTCTCTAGTTTTGATAAAACACTCCTTTGCCTTTATCATAGTATCTTTGATTCATGTGGTTCGAAGGACCATGTGATTGTTTGTTCCATATGATATCTTTTGATTGCGTGCTTCTATTTTGTATGTCTTTATGCCATATGACCCTTCTTTTTTGCAATCTTTGGGTCCTCAATATAGTTTGTTTTCCTCCAACTACTTATCATTGTATTTGTGTATTTCTTTGCACTCATTTGCTGAGAAGTACACACTTTTTGGAGGACCACCTACTATATTGGCTTTCTAAACTTTTCGTCCATTTTGGCAATCGATGCCAATGGGGGAGAATTTTAGAGATTTACTTTGGATATGTTTAGAGGGTTTTGCTTTTATTGCGTAAGCATTTACATCTTGCACGCATGCATTATTGCTTTGTATGTGTGCGCTTGGTTATGCTTATTTCCTTATATAAACTCTCTTGAAGTGGTTTTCATCAATTACCAAAATGGGGGAGATTGTTAGAGCATATATCTCCATATGTGGTTTTGATAATTGATGACAATTCCTATGGACTAATGGTTGCCTTAAGTTATATTTGTAGGATTTGTCCATAGGCACTTCTTAAAGTCAATCTGTTGGGTTCAAGGAGTTTATATGATGACCAAGGTGGTATTAAAGGTATTATCCAAAGAATGGTCATAGAGACACAAGGTTGATCAACATCTTCACACAAAGAGTAAATCAAGATGATCAACACACAAAGCATACAAGATGTACCGAGAGGGATCAAGTGATCCCATGGTATGGTAAGCATTGTCCATTACGTATTTGTGTACTAACCCATGGTCTTCGTGAGAGTTCTATGTGGGGTTAGGTGTGTTTCCCTGGGCTTGCGTCAAGAGGAAGATCTCATACAACCCATGGAGGATGACGTCAAGTGGTGGAGGATGGTGGCAATGGACTTGTGAAGATATGCTGAAGAGCGGCTCACCCATAGTGTGTATGGGGGAGCAATCAACTAGTCTTCATCAAGCCAACACAATCAAGAAAGGTGGTCCATCTTGAGGAATCCAAGATCATCGTCATCTATCTCAAGGGACGAGGTGCAAGGTATAGGTTTGCCCTTGATAGGTTTTCTATTTTAGGATAGATTGTCGTACTGTCAAGGGGGGCTCTCAAGTGAGTAGCTTGATCATATCGTTCGTTGAGAGCTCAAATCATTTGCATCCTTGCATCATACTTCTTGGTTCTTGTTTGGTGTTTCTCTTTGTGAGTTTTAGAGCTTATGGTCATCTTTATGACAAGCTCGAGTTCATCGAAAACGGAGTCCATATGCATCTTCTATGATGTTTTCGACGTTGGGAGTTTTTACCGGTCTTATTCGAAGAAGGGTTCTCACCATTTTCTTATGGGACTTTTCTCACTTGCTTCTTATTGATATTTCTATCAATATTATGTTAGCCCATGTCGTTATCTTTCCAACAAACTTGGTTTCGTTGAATTCGGAGTCCGTATGCAAAAGTTAGAGCAGTTTCAATGTCCAGCGGTAGTACTACTCCTTGTGCGAGCGGTAGTACCGCTCGTGTAGCGGTAGTACCGCCCCCGGAGCGGTAGTAATTTTTTACAACTGCTCCGTAGCGGTAGTACCGCTCCGTCGAACTATTTTTCGCATCCTTTTTGGCCTCAGCATGGTTGGTGAACCTACCGAGCGGTAGTACCGCTCCCATGAGCGGTAATACCGCTGTGTGCGGGCTGTGAAGCATAACGGTTGGATTTTTCCCCAACTATAAAAGGGGGTCTTCTTTCCCATTGAACCTTATCTCTTTAGCTCGTGTTCTTCCCCCATTGTTGACCTTCTTCGAGCTTCCTAACTCCCAATCCCTCCAATGATTCTTGCTAGTTCTTGAGGGAAAAGAGAGATGAGATCTAGATCCACATTTCCACCAATCACTTTCTCCTCTAAGTGAGGGGAACCCCTTGGGTCTATATCTTGGAGTTCTTCATGTTCTTCTTTGTTTTTCCTCTCATTTTCCTCCCTGGCATTAGTTTCTTTGTTGGGATTTGGGGGAAAAGGACTTGGGCACTCTGTGTGCCCTTGTCATTGCATTTGGTGCATCGGTTTGTGTTCTCCATGGTAATACGTGGAAGTGAGAAGTTGAGAAGCTTGTTACCCTTTGGTACTTAGTACCCTAGAGATTGTTTTTTGTGGATGCTTTGGCGTCCTAGAAGCTTGGTGGTGTCTCAGAGCTCAATCATTGTGGTGTAAAGCTCCGGGCAAGCGTCGGGGTCTCCAATTAGGCTGTGGAGATTGCCCCGAGCAATTTGTACGGGTATCGATGACCGCCCCCAAGGGTTGCCATTTGTACGGGTTCGGTGACCACCCTCAAGGGTCCCTTAGTGGAATCACGGCATCTTGCATTGTGCGATGGCGTGAGGAGATTACGGTGGCCTTAGTGGCATCTTGGGGAGCATTGTGCCTCCACACCGCTCCAACGGAGATTAGCATCCGCAAGGGTGTGAACTTCGGGATACATCATCATCTCCTCGTGCCTAGGTTATCTCTTACCCGAACCCTTTACTTATGCACTTTACTTTGTGATAGCCATATTGTTTCTTGTCATATATCTTGCTATCACTTAGTTGTTTATCTTGCTTAGCATAAGTTGTTGGTGCACATAGTTGAGCCTAGTTGTTTTAGGTTTTGTGCTTCACAAATTAAACGTTAGTTTTATTCCACATTTGTTCAAGCCTAAATTGTAATTATTTTGAAGCACCTATTCACCCCCCCCCCCTCTAGGCGACATCCACGTCCTTTCACCCGTTGCTTCGGAGCTTCGTTGATCTCGGGCTACAGGCAGCTCTCGCGCTCCTCTCACCTCCTCCGTGACCGTAGTGAGCTCAGGAAGCCTCTCCACCTCTTCCCCGAGCTTTTCCGTGCCCGTAGCACCCATATCCAACACCACCCAAACCATCTCCGCCGAGGCCACGTCGTCGCCGGTGACCCAGGACCTCCCCGTCGTTCATTCGACCACCAGCAGGTAGGCGACGATGCCATGGTGCCATTCCAGCTATCGCGAGGTCTCGAGGGCGTCGGAGCCGCTGCCGGCATGCCTCCCCTCCTCTTTGTCCCCTCCCCTCGACAGGCATGCCCCACCTGTGGGTGGCCAGTCTCTCCCCCTCTCTCCTCTCTCTGCCGCTGACCGCAGGGTCCCGCACGTCAGGTTCAAACCTGACGGCGCGCGCGCACCTGGGATGCTGGCTGGCCAGTTCGGCTGGCCCAGCCACTGGCCGAGCCAGGCCAATGTTTGAGCCCTTTTATTTTTCTTTTAAATCTGTTTTTAAATTATTTTTGTAATATTAAATATTTAATCAAATTTAAATATTTTTCCACCACAATTCTTCTAAAAATGTGTAGAACTTATTAGTGTTGTTCTACTATTTTTTGTAAAACCTTTTATGCATAGCTTTAATTAAAATGCCTAGTTTAAATATTTTAGCTACTATTAATTAGGCTTTAAAAATACCTCTTTACATCAAAACCAGAGACAAACATTTTTAAAACTGTAGTTAAGATTTCTCAGAATAGGTTAACATTTGTAAAGAGAGTTTGTGCTCTGTTTTTGAGTGTGCTTCTTATTAGTATTATATTTATTACGAAGATAGATCACTCATTTGACGAAGTAGTTGGACCCATAGACCTCGAAGACCTTGGATACCTAGTTGATCAAGGCAAGCAGCCCTTTGACCATGTCTAAGAAATAGTTCTATGCATGACACATTGGTTAATCTACTCTGATGCATATAGTTAAGAATAATCGGTGCACTCGAGCATGGTGTTTCCGATAGCTCCTCTGGAGCACTTGTATTGAGCATGACCCTATAATCTACGAGGATCACGCTAATAATATGTTGACAAGTAAACAGTAGTGCTACGCATAGTAAGAGCGTGTGCATGATGATGATAACACAAGGATGAGATCAAAGGTTTTACGAAAACTCCGGCGGGTGCCACTAATGCCCGAGGGTGATGATGTTGAATTGGGTGACCACTTGAGAAGGAAGTGGTGCACCTGAAAGGTTTTGTGTGAGTGGTTTCGGAAATGGGATTAGATTTATGATGTGTCGACTGTCCCAACCTTACATGTGCGACCATAATACCCCTTTATGGGATGGGGCTTTGTTGACTACTTTGGTCGATGCTAGCAAAGAGGCCATATTACTAGTGGTGGGAGTGATATGTGGTCACTCTCGTGACGGGGTCGTACCAGGTAGGTCGACTATGCCGTTTTTACGTGTTCCGGGCACACCGTTGGTCCCCGCATGGATGATACGGTCTAGAGTCGGTGCTCGTAAGACGTACATCATGTGGGTTGGGTACCAATCGAGTGGACTCTTTGTCTAGTGTCGTTAGGGGAAAGGCAATGATCGGGTACTTACCTCAGGTATGTTATATACCGCGAGTCAGGGATGACACGGAAGTTTCCCGGATCTCGTGGGTACAACGTACAACCTCTGCAGAGTGTAAAACTATTCGAATAGCCATGTCCACACTAAAGGACAGTTGGGTAATCCAGCTTAAACTACGTCCAGTCGTTTCCGCATAAACCAAGTGTGTGTGTGTGTGTGTGTGTGTGTGTGTGTGTGTGTGTGTGTGTGTGTGTGTGTGTGTGTGTGTGTGTGTATTCATAAGTGTTATCTGGAAGAGAAGATAAGGTCAAGTTCGATGACTTGGCATATAGGGTGAACCCGAAGTGTTTAGCCCTTAGCAGATATGTTGATATCTGTAACCAAATTTATGATTACCATCTAGCATATGATGCATATCCATACAAGTAATTGATCATGTACATTCTCAAGTAAAAACTTGTTTCCCACAAAGGCTGCATATTACTTAGTATCGTA
Organism: Hordeum vulgare subsp. vulgare; assembly: GCF_904849725.1. Classification (NCBI taxonomy): domain Eukaryota; kingdom Viridiplantae; phylum Streptophyta; class Magnoliopsida; order Poales; family Poaceae; genus Hordeum; species Hordeum vulgare. The sequence continues at coordinate 373,476,932 of NC_058524.1, read as the reverse complement.
CCAACGGCATTATCCACATCATGGGTTGTTTGCGAGTACATTCAAAGTACTCACTCGCTTGCCACTGGTTATGTTATTGACCAGACATGGAGGAAACGGAGTTCAGAGAAGAATTCGTCGTCGCAGACAGACACGGGATCTAGGACGCTTCCCAGTGAGAATGTGTGTTTGTGAAGGCTAATGGCATGGGTTCCCGTTTATTGCCAAGTTTTCCGCTAGTAGATGTACTGGTGTGATTGGCCTTATAGGCCCTACCTATGTGAGACTCGACCATAATGGTCATTTGTTGTACCAAGCAGTATGTAAGGATGTAAGACTCTTAATAAATCGGTATTTGTGTGTTCGGTGAGCATTGATATATGGGATCACTGAGCACGATCATTCGGCGAACTCGACTTGTAAGTCGGGGTCCCCACAGAGCTGGTATCATAGCCATCCTGACTGTAGGAAGCCTTAGGTAGCATGAACGATAGCTGAGACGAATAGCGCCCACAGCCGTTACACTTAAAATTATCTACACCCCACCACCATCCACCAAATTTCTAACCCTCTCCTAAAAACCTTATAGATGGTCGTCGTACCCGAGACGCTTCTGGAGACTAGATTTCCGCTACTTTTGGGAGGCAGCCTCGAGAAGTGTCAAGTACGCCGCATGTCCATTTTTCTCCATGAAGGAATATCACGTGGACGTGATAGTGAAAGCAAACGACTCCCCAACTAGTTGGTTCTCTGAAGGACCATAGATGGAGAATATGATGTTGGCAGTGGAGACAGCAGCACGAGAAGCGCTCGTGCATCTCCATGATATCCTTCCCGAGATGGCCAATGAGCCGGCTACTCGTCACCAGCCTTTTGTTAAGGACGGGTTTGATGGGACATGGGCACTCAACCCATCCCCAGAAGATAGGACACCACTCAGGTTTCAGACCTACTACAGCCTCTCCGCCGACACCCTGACTCACCTTCTAATCAAGGAATCCATGACGCTTCGCCAAGAACTTCACCAAGTCAAGGAGCTGCTTCGCCTAGAAAAGATGAAGACACGCAAGGCCAAGAAGGAAGGAGCACCCGAAGGGGAGGACACCATCGCCTTCCGAGGAGGAATACCACCGCTTCAGGCCACTCCTATACAGAGTCGTCGTCTGACCACGGAAGAATACACTGAGCTCCTCACCGCTTCGCGAACAAAGCGACGCCATGATGCACCTCTTCCTTCTCCCACACCCCTGAAGGAAGAAGACATCCGCACCAATGAGGATGAAGAGGAAGACCCTAAAGAACCTACGTATGAGACCGAGCAATTGGTTGCTTAGAGGAACATCTTAGGACAAGCTAGGAGTATCCCATGCGAAGTCGAGACCGTGTAGTGATTCATGAGAACCCATGAATGTTGTGTGTTTTCTGTTTATGTATCGATGCAAGCCACGCTTTCGACTTAGGCAGCATGTACACGACTGCATTACCTATTTTAATTAAGGTGTTTGCATAAGGTTCTTCAAACCTTTTTGTTTGGCACACTTGCACTATACCAAAACCCCCCTTATATAGGCACGTCACCCCTTTATGCATTCCTCTTGACCACTTTGGAGTATTGACCTATCTGCTCCAAACAGGATGGTGATTTCTACGAGCACGAGCACCTTCAGCAACCCCGACACTGGCACCCCTAGCTAGCAGCCAGGAGCCGGTGGGTCTGCCCAAGTTGGAGATCACCCCAAGCGAAAGCAGGGCGACATTCCCCCACCACCGCCTCCCCCGGAGAGAACGACCATGGCTCATTTCCTCCAAGCTCTCTGAGAGGAACGCCAAGCCAACAACACCGCCATCCAGTAGTTGGCTCAAGTCTTAGTGAACAACCTGCCGCAGGGTGGAAATGGCAATGGTCGCTCCACTCTGTGTGAGTTTATGAGGACTATGCCCCCCATATTCATAGAGACAACCAAGCCCTTGGATGACTGGATCCGCACGATTGAAGACCTCCTCTCCCTGGTCAAATGCACCGATGACCGTGGTAAAATCCTTTACGCTTCTCACTCTCTCGGAGGCACAGCCAGAGCTTGGTGGGACGGGTTCCAGATCATGCAAGACGCGCATGCTATCACTTGGGTTGTCTTCAAGGAAGGATTCCGCGCAGCTCACATTCCCCCTCGGATGATGACCATTAAGAAGCGGGAATTCCGAGCTATGAGACAAGGCAGCGGAACAGTCATAGAGTACCTACACAAGTTTATCCTTTTGTCAAGGTATGCACTAGAGGACATCAACAATGAAGCCGCAAAAGTGGAACGCTTCACGAAATGGATTCAGCAGTCACTACAATACCAGCTTGTTGTCTGTGAATGTCGGACTTTCTGCGATCTGGTGAACAAGGCCCTCATACTAGAGGACAAGCGTCGAGCAATGGATGACACCCGCAAGCGTAAGCTGATGGGCAATGGAGGTTCCAGTAACCAGAAGGCACGTCCGTGGCAATCCGCCTCGGCAAGACATAGCTATCAGAAGCAGCAGTACAAGGCACCTACATTCCGTGAGAACTACCAACCCCAGCAGTATGCCAACCCCAAGCGAGCAAACAATCCGCCCAATAGCAGTGGGGTCAAGCCCAACATTCCATGGCAGGTTCCTTCTTTGGATGCGGATAGACTGGGCACTACTCCAGGCAATGCCCCAACAAGAAGCCCGATGCACCGCGCCCCAATGCGCCAAATCAAGGACAAGGTCATGGAGTACCCAACAGGAACCAGGCTCCCCGCAACCAGCAATACCACAACAAGGGACGTGTGAATCATATCTCCGCAGAAGAAGCCCACGAGGACCCGGACTGCATTCTGGGTACGTTCGTCGTCAACTCCACCCCAGCAACAATATTGTTTGATTGTGGTGCTTCGCGTTCTTTTGTCACCCAAAAATTTGCTGCAAGTGTGGTTTGAAGCCTACCCTCCTTAATGGACAAATGGTAGTATATACCCCGGGAGCAGTGCTAAGGACCAACCTAGGATGTAGAGGGGTTGGGATCAACATTAATGGGATAAGCTTCGTAGCAGATCTCATCGTCCTTAAGTCGCAAGGCTTGGACGTGATACTTGGTATGGATTGGTTGGCCAGGCACCAAAGCATACTGGACTATGTCAAGAGAGCTATTACCATGACAAGTGACCAAGGGGTCAAAGTCAAATATGTCCCTCAACCTACATCCACTCAAGTCCCTCAGGTTAATTGCCTTTCGAAAAAAGAGTTGGACCGAGTACCAGTAGTTTGCGAATACCCGGACGTCTTTCCTGATGAGCTGCGTGGGATGCCTCCTGGACGAGACATCGAGTTTATCATTGAGGTCATGCCCGGATCAAGGCCTATCTATAAGAAGCCCTATAGGATGGGATCCGTAGAGCTGGCAGAGTTGAAGAAGTAGTTAGATGAGCAACTCAGGAAGGGATTCATCTATCCGAGTGCGTCACCTTGGGGATCACGTGTTCTATTCGTGTCCAAGAAGGATGGGACTATCAGGCTCTGCGCCGATTACTGTTCCCTCAATGAGGCCACGATAAAGAACAAGTACCCACTCCCCAAGATTGAAGATCTATTTGACCAGCTAAATGGTGCCAAGGTATTTTCCAAGATCGATCTCAGATCTGGATACTACCAACTAAAGATTCAGCCCGAGGACATACCTAAGACGGCATTCGTAACCCGGTATGGTCTGTACGAATGCACAGTCATGGCATTTGTAAAGATTTGGCCCCAGCATATTTCATGTACCTCGTGAACAAAGTCTTCATGGAATACATGGATAAGTTTGTTGTCGTCTTCATCGATGACATACTAATCTTCTCCAAATCCGAAGAAGAACATGAGCGACACTTGAGGCTAGTGTTGGAGAAACTTCGAGAGCACCAACTTTATGCCAAGTTTAGCAAATGCGAATTCTGGCTACAGGAAGTTGGATTCTTGGGTCATACCATGACGGCAGATGGATTGATAGTTGATCCTTCCAAGATTACCACGGTAACCAACTAGAAGTCACCAATGAATGTGAAGGAAGTTAGAATCATCCTTGGACTCGTGGGATACTACTGCAAATTCGTGGAAGGGTTCTCTCGCAAAGCCGGACCAATGACTCAGCTCTTGAAGAAGGTTAAAAAGTCCGAATGGACACCGGAGTGCGAAGAAAGCTTCCACGAACTAAAGAAGAGATTGACCACCGCCCCAGTACTGCCCACTCCAGATATCAACAAGGAGTTCGTGATATATTGTGATGCCTCAAGAATCGGGCTCGGTGGCGTCCTAATGCAATATGGCAGGGTTGTGGCTTATCTATCATGGCAACTGCACCCGCATGAGGAAAACTACGCCACTCATGACCTCGAGTTGGCAGTTGTAGTGCATGCCCTGAAGACGCGACAACATTACCTTCCGGGGAAGCGATGTGAAATTTACACCGATCACAATTGTCTGGAGTATATTTTTACCCAAAGGGAGTTGAATATGAGGCAGCGAAGGTGGTTGGAACTGATCAAGGACTATGACCTCAGCATTCAATACCACCCCGGTAAGGCCAACGTGGTGGTTGATGCCTTGAGCCGGAAGGCCTGCACCTTGAATGTTATGATCAAGGAAAGGCTACCCGCCCTATATGACGAGTTGGAGAGCTTCGGGTTAGATCTGGTTGAACCAGGATTCCTAGCTAACCTCGAAGTCAAACCCACTATGGCTGACGACATCAAAGAAACCCAGAAGGGACACGAGAGCATTGAAGGCATCAAGAAGAAGATCCAGGAAGGCAAGGCCCTAGAATTCTCAGTGGATGAACAAGGAGTTGTGTGGTTTGGGAAACGTTTATGCGTATCCAACAATGCTGAACTCAAGAATTTAATCTTGCAAGAAGTCCACGACACACCCTACTCAATTCACCCATGTGGCACCAAGATGTATCAAGACCTGAGAGAAAGATTCTGGTGGGGGAAATAGTTTCCCATATCGCCAAGTGCGATGCGTGCCAATGTGTCAAGGCTGAGCACCAGCGACCCGCCGGACTGCTACAACCTCTCCAGGTGCGTAAATGGAAATGGGACAAGGTTGGTATGGACTTCGTCACCGGTCTACCTAGGTCCAACAGGGGCCATGACTCCATATGGGTCATTGTCGACCACCTGACCAAGGTCTCACACTTCATTCCTGTCAGCACCACTTATGGTGGTGACAAGCTGGCTAGTCTCTACATTGAGCGTATTGTGAGCCTTCATGGAGTTCCCAAGGAGATTGTGTTCGACCGAGGCACGCAGTTCACCTCAAGATTCTGGAAGAAGTTCCAAGAAGCTCTAGGAACCAAGTTCTCTTTCAGCACCGCCTTCCACCCGCAGACGGGTAGACAGACGGAGCGAGTGAATCAGATACTTGAGGATATGCTTCGCGCTTGTGTCTTAGCACATGGGACCAAATGGGAAGACCGTCTGCCATTCGATGAGTTCTCATACAACATCATCTATCAGTCCAGTCTCCAGATGGCCCCATTCGAAGTGTTATATGGACGCAAGTGTCGCACCCTACTCAAATGGTCCGAAACTGGTGAAGGGTTGATTTTCGAGCCACGCGTTTTTTGTGAAGCTGAAGACGAAGTGCAACTTGTCAGGGAACACCTGAAATCTGCCAAGTCGCAATAGAAGAGCTATGCGGATTCTCACCGCAGGAAAGTGGAGTTCAACCCCGGAGACCAGGTGTACCTTCGCGTCACACCTCTCAAGGGAACTAAGCGTTTCCACGTCACGGGGAAACTTGCTCCTTGGTTCATTCGACCTTTTAAGATCACGGCAAGGCGAGGAGAAGTCGCTTACCAGTTGGAGCTACCTCCGGAACTTTTGAGTGTGCACAACGTCTTCCACGTGTCACAAATCTGAAAGTGCCTTCAAGTGTCGAACCATCTAGATCTACATGATCAAGTTGATGCTCCCCAATTATCAAGCGCAGAACTCTTGGAGCGTCGCGCAACCAAGATTGGATCCAAGCTGAGAGTCAAATCACATCTTATGAAGAACGTGCTTGGAAGTTTAAAAAGGAGAGTATCCACACGTCAACAAATTTTAATTTTTTGTGAGCATCATGCGTTTGTTTCGTATTGTGAACCTCAACAGGTACAGGAAGCGCTCGACGATGAGGATTGTCTTATGGCCATGCATGAAGAACTAAACAACTTTGAGCGTAATCAAGTCTGGAAATTAGTGCCAAGACCAAAGGAGGAACATAATGTCATTGGGACCAAATGGATTTTCAAAAACAAGCAAGATGCCAATGGGATTGTGGTTCGAAACAAGGCGAGATTGGTGGCTCAAGGCTACTCCCAAGTCGAGGGTATTGACTACGATGAAACCTTTGCCCCTGTTGCTCATCTAGAATCTATTCACATGCTGCTTGCATTTGCATCTCATCATGATTTCAAATTACAACAAATGGATGTGAAAAGTGCTTTTCTTAATGGTCCTTTAAATGAGTTGGTATATGTCAAACAACCCCCGGGATTCGAACATCCCAAGCTCCCCAATCACGTATATAAACTTAATATGGCACTCTATGGCCTTAAACAAGCCCCACGTGCGTGGTATGAGTACCTTACCGAGTTATTACAGGATCGTGGGTTTGAAATTGGGAAGATTGATCCCACTCTTTTTACCAAGAAGGTCAAAGGGATTTGTTTGTATGCCAACTATATGTTGATGATATTATTTTTGGTTCCCCTAAAAAAACTTTCAATGAAGAATTTGTTGCACTAATGACCGAGAAATTTGAGATGTCAATGACGGGTGAGTTGAAGTTCTTCCTCGGGTTCGAGATTAAACAAGGTTTAGAAGGAACCTTCATCAAACAAGCCAAGTACACCCAAGACATGCTCAAGAGGTTCGAGCTAGAGGACGTCAAGCCCGTCAAGTTTCCCATGCCAACCAGACGCAAGCTTGACAGTGATCCCAATGGTAAAGAAGTGGATCAAAAGGTATATCGCTCCATGATTGGATCCCTTCTTTACCTTTGTGCATCTAGACCGGATATCATGTTGAGTGTAGGGATTTGTGCATGGTTTCAGTCTGCACCAAAGGAAAGCCATTTTATGGCTGTCAAACGGATCTTTCGATATTTGGCTCATACCCCAAACTTTGGCCCATAGTATCCCAAAGGAGCAAGCTTCAACCTAGTAGGCTATTCTGACTCAGATTGGGCGGGAGACTGTCTGGAGAGGAAGTCAACTTATGGAGGATGTCAATTTCTTGGTTGTTCGCTGGTAAGTTGGTCTTCAAAGAAGCACAACTGTGTCTCATTGTCTTCCACTCAAGCTGAGTATGTTGCAGCTGCGAGTTGTTGTGCACAGTTGCTATGGATGAGGCAAACTTTAAAGGATTATGGTGTAACTTGTGACAAAGTGCCTCTTCTGTGTGACAATCAAAGTGCTATCAAGATTTCCCTCAATCCAGTGCAACATAGCAAGACCAAGCACATTGATATTCGCCATCACTTCATTCGTGAGCATATCAAGCGTGGTGATATTGAGGTTCACTTCATCAACACTGAAGAGTAACTTGCACATATTTTCACTAAGCCCCTAGATGAAGCAAGGTTCCGGGAGTTAAGGCATGAACTAAATATCATTGATTCAAGTAATGTGGATTGAAACTAGGCATTCTGCACCTCATTCCACATTATATCTCGTTCTAGGTGTAGGCATGGACATAGGGGGAGTGTTGTTCTCTCAATGAACTTTACCTCCCCCCATTATGCATAAATCGATTAAGTCTTTCACATTGGCCATTATTGATGGCACTTGTGCTTCAAAGATGAGCGTCGGTGATGAACCCATGGATAATTCTTCGCGGTGTCATACCTTTTGTCTCAAACATAGGTGGCTCCGGCCATCGCCCCTCTCCCTCCTAGTAAAGGAGGGTTATAATATTGCGAGTCAGTATATTTTGCCTCTGTCTTGCCTCCGGTACTGACTGGTATGTGTCCATAGTGTTTTCTCGCTGTTCTAGCAATTTCTGGATTTCTCTGTATGTCCTGGAGCGGTACTACCGCTAGGGGGAAGCGGTACTGATGCCAGGGGGAGCGGTACTACCGCGATGAACCGAGCGGTACTACCGCGATGACCAGCGCGGGACTACCGCTGACTAGGACTAGCATCTGAAAATCCTCAGGGGGAGCAGTACTACTGCCTCATGCGGTACTACCGCGATGATCCCAGTGGTACTATTGCCAAGACTCGAGCGGTACTACCGCTAGGGCACGAGCGGTACTACCGCTAGGGCACGAGCGGTACTACCGTAGCAAGCGGTACTACCGCTTTGCCCGAGCGATACTACCGCCCTGCCCGTGCCCTGGGGTATATAAAGAGAGGGGGCAGTTTTTCCTTGCCCCATTTGCTTCTTCTTTGTGGAGCTCTCCCTCTCTACCTCGAGTTCCCCCAGATTTGATCTTCCTCCGTGACGTTTCTCCTCCCGTTCCAGTTGGAGGGATTGCCCCTCCTCCTCCTTCCTCCCCCATGTGCCATGGACTCCGGTACTACCCCTATCCCCCTCGTGTTGTGTTGATGTTCTTGGTTCTAGGGTTAGGGATACATGTATTGGCTCCATTGTTGTGGCATGATTTTGTTTTGTACATGGATAGGAGGAGAGATGTTGGGAAGTGCCTCTATTTGCGTTGTTGCATAGGTTCTGCATAGTTTTGGGCTTAGATCCATAGTTTTGGTCTCTTATGTTTTTAAATCTGCAGCTTTGTGGTTAGATTCATTCTTCTTCCTCCAGATCTGTAACCACGCGGTACTACCACCCTGCCCCGAGCGGTACTACCGCTAGCTCATGGTACTACTACCTGACCGAGCGGTACTACCGCTCGTGGCGTGGTACTACCGCCCTGGCCGAGCGGTACCACTGCTAGCGCTTGATTTGTTGCCTATGCTTGCTCCTACTTGGGTTCTTTTGTGTTTTCTCCTTGTTCTGGATGTTGCCATGACTTCTCTTGTCATTTTCGCGTGTTTGTGTTGCATGTCTCGGGTGGTGGCTCCTGTCGTTCCAACCTAGTTCGCAACACCGAGTCCAAGAGGTACCGCAACACTGAAGAACCACAAGGTTCCCGTCCTCGGAAGCGCCAAGTCAAGAAGACTGTATCAAAGGACAAGGAGTCCACCATTGACTATGACACTATGGCTCCCAAGGAGTTTGCGAGGCGCCGAAAGCAAAACCCTTATGTTAATGAGAGGGAGGAGTTCAGGGGCTGAGAGATGTTCTGGACCAAGTAGAAGCTCATGATCTATCAAGTTGTCGTCCTGACTAAGTAGAAGAAATTTGTTCCAATGCAGTGGATTGATTTCAATCATCTCCGGAAGGATACTGAATATTTTGGCGAGGCCCTGCGTATGATTGAGCAGTTGGGTATTGAGGATATCATCACTTTTCACTGTGACTTTGATGCAGAGGTAGTGGCTCAATTCTATACCTGTGTCTTCTTCCATAATGATGAGAATCTCTCTTTGACTTGGATGACTCATGGCGAGAAGTTCACTGACTCTTGGGTTGAGTTCATGAAGCTTTTGAGGATCAATTTCGTTGGGCTGCATAATTCTCTTGGCTTGTGCCCTCATCGCAACCGTGATAACACCCCCAAGGACAAGTTGATGCCTTTCTATGTCAGGAAGCGTGTGTGATAACCCACAAGTATAGGGGATTGCAACAGTTTTCGAGGGTAGAGTATTCAATCCAAATTTGTTGATTCGACACAAGGGGAAGCCAAAGAATATTCTCGAGTATTAGCAGTTGAGTTGTCAATTCAACCACACCTGAAATACTTAGTATCTCCAGCAAAGTATTAGTAGAGTGGTGTGATAGCAACAGTAGCAACGGTAATAGTAGCAGCAGTAGCGACAGAGTAACAGTAGCAACAGTAACAGTAGCAACAGTAACAGCAGTAGCGGCAAAGTAACGTAGCAAGGAGCAGTAGGAAAAACTCGTAGGCATTAGATCGGTGATGGATAACTATGTCGGATGATATTCATCATGCAACAGTTATAACATGGAGAGATATGTAACTAGCTCCAGTTCGTCAATGTAATGTAGGCATGTATTCCGTATATAGTCATACGTGCTTATGAAAAGAACTTGCATGACATCTATTGTCCATCCCTCCCATGGCAGCAGGGTCCTAATGGAAACTATGGGATATTAAGGTTCTCCTTTTAATAGAGAACCGGAACAACGCATTAGCACTTAGTGAATACATGAACTCCTCATACTATGGTCATCTCCGGGAGTAGTTCCGGCTATTGTCACTCCGGGGTTGCTGGGTCATAACACATAGTAGGTGACTACAACTTGCAAGATAGGATCAAGAACACACATATATTGACGAGAACATAATAGGTTCATTTATGAAATCATGGCACTCGGGCCTAAGTGACAAGCATTAAGCATGGCAAAGTAGTAGCAACATCAATCTCAGAACATAGTGGATACTAGGGATCAATCCCCATCAAAACTAACTCAATCACATGATAGATCTCATCCAACCCATCACCGTCCATCAAGCCTACGATGAGATTACTCACGAATGGTGAAGAGCATCATGGAAGGCGATGAAGGAAGGTTGGTGATGACGATGGCGACGATCTCCCCTCTCCGGAGCCCAGAACAGACTCCAAATCTGCCCTCTAGAGGAAGAACAGGTGGTGGCGGCGCCTCCGTATCGTAAAATGCGATGAACTCACCTCCTTTATTTTTTTCCGGATGAAAGGGACTAAATAGAGCTGGAGTTGGAGGCGGCGGAGCTCCGAGGGCCCCACAAGCCTGCTAGGCGCGGCTAGGGGGGCCCACACCTGGTGGGCTTGTGGGCTCCTTGCTCCACTCCTCCGGTTGATTCTTGCGCCAGTATTTTTTATATATTCCACAAAAAAATCCTCATAAATTTCGAGGTCATTCCAAGAACTTTTATTTCTGCGCAAAAACAACACCATGGCAATTATGGTGAAAACAGCGTTAGTCCGGGTTAGTTCCATTCAAATCATGCAGATTAGAGTCCAAAACAAGGGCAAATGAGTTTGGAAAAGTAGATACGACGGAGATGTATCAACTCCCCCAAGCTTAAAGCCTTGCTTGTCCTCAAGCAATTCAGTTGACAAACTGAAAGAGACAAAAGAAAAACTTTTACGAACTCTGTTTGATCTTGTTGTTGCAATTATGTCTAACTCATATTCAGATTTTCAGCAAGATCATAAGCTAACCACATAAGCAATGACATTTAGGTCTCAAGAGGAACTCATGTCAATGGCATAATCAACTAGCGAGCAATAATGATAAGTTTCAAACGTCAACACTTCAATCAAAACAATCATGAAGCGGTATGAATAGATGGTATCTCACTAGCTCTTTCTGAGACCGCAAAACATAAATGCGGAGCACCTTCAAAGACCAAGGGCTGACTGAACATTGTAATTCATGGCAAAGAAGATCCAGTCACAGTCATACTCAATCACAATTAGAAGGAAAGCATAGAAATGACGGAGGTGCTCTCTAATTGGTGCTTTTTGAAAGAAGAGGATGACTCAACGGAAACATAAATAGATAGGCCCTTCGCAGAGGGAAGCATTGATTTGCAGAGGTGCCAGAGCTCAAGCTTTGAAGACAGAGATAAATAATTTTGGGTGGCATGCTTTCATTGTCCACGCAATGACCAAGAGTTTTCACCATCTTCCATGCTACACATACTATAGGCGATTTCCAAACAAAAAAGTAAAGTTTTGACTCCCCCACCACCGATCAATCACACTCCACGACTAGTCGAATACTCGGGTGCCGTCCATACCAACAACAACCCAGGGGGAGTTTTGTTTGTAATTACCTTTTCGATTTGAGCATGGAACTGAGCATTCCAATTACCGGCCCCTTTCTTGTGAGTGATAGTGAATAAACACATATCGAGGATAACACGCCTAGCATGGAAGATACCGATCGCCCCTTGTCACCACAAGAGCGGTTCGGGCATGCAAAATAGATTATTACTTGAAGCTTTAGAGAGTGGCACATGCAAATTTACTTGGAACGGCGGGTAGATAACGCATATAGGTAGGTATAGTGGACTCATATGGAACAACTTTGGATTTATGGAAGTGGATGCACAAGCAGTATTCCCGCTTAGTACAAGTGAAGGCTAGCAAAAGACTGGGAAGCGACCAACTAGAGAGCGACAACAGTTATCAATATGCATTGAGATTAACCAACATTGAGTGCAAGCATGAGTAGGACATAAATCACCACAAACATGAAAATCATAGAGGCTATGTTGATTTTGTTTCAACTACATGCGTGAACATGTGCCAAGTCAAGCCACTTGAATCATTCAAATGAGGATACCATCCTATCATACTACATCATAATCATCTCAAAATTCATGTTGGCATCCAAGACAACCCATTATAAGCTCCTAGCTAATTAAGCATGGCATCAGAAACTATGATCTCTAAGTTGTCATTGCAAACATGTTTCTCTCACAACAAAGCTGAATCTGGAACGATGAGCTAGTCATATTTACAAAACAAAATAGATCGAGTTCATACCAGCTTTTCCAGGCTCAGTCACTTCGTCATATATCGTCATTATTGCCTTTCACTTGCACGACTGAATGATGTGAACAATAATAAGAGTGGCCGTGCATTGGACTAAGCTGGAATCTGCAAGCAAACACAAAGGAGAAGACAAAGTAATATGACTCTTTGACATATAAACAGATATGCATGCGAGAGCCACTAAACATTGTAACCATGGTCTTCTACTTGACCCAAAGAAAAAGAAAACTATTTACACGGGAAAGCTCCCAACAAGCAAAAGAAGAACGAGAAATCTTTTTGGGTTTTCTTAAACTAGACAAACACACGAGAAGAAAATGAGAAAAAGAAATAAACTAGCATGGATGATACAATGGAAAAGTGTGAACACCGACTATCAAAGTGAAAGTGTGAGCAAGAATATAAAGTTGGTGAGAAACACGTACTCCCCCAAGCTTAGGCTTTTGGCCTAAGTTGGTCTACTCCCAAGGTGGGAAGTAACCGTATCCGGGGTACTCCGGAGTGTACTGAGGGTGCCACTGCTGTGTGAGCTCCTCTAGCTCCCATAGATAAACTAGCGTCTGGTACTCAACTCGTAGCTCGGGCACGGGCGCCTGTGGTGGTGCTATGCCCCAATATGCGTAGATGTCCGAGGGCATAATAATGTACCTGCCTGGATGAAGATTGAACAAAGAAGGAGCAGGCAAAGTAATAGTCTCATGAGTACCCTGACTAAATACCAGGTTATAAATCATCCTCGTATTTATATCTTTATCAAGAAAGTCATGGCGAACCATGCTATCATAATCTAGATATCTCTCAGGAAGAAGAATCTCTTCTTCCTCGTGCAGTCTAATAGGTATCTCAAAATGTCTAGCAAGACGGGTAGCATAGATACCTCCATAAACAAAGCCTTTAGAACGGTTCGTGTTCAACTGTTGAGCTACTATAGCGCCCAAGCTATAAGTTTTATCATTATAAAGGGCTTCGCGCAAAACCGCAAGATCTGGGGAGCTAAGGGCCCCAGCTCTCCCACGGCCAATCAAAATTTTCCCACGAATAATGAGAAGTACCGAAGCACGGGAAAATGTATGCTAGCATCTGAAAAGACCTTGATGACGCCTAGAGGGGGGTGAATAGGCTATTTAAAAACTTCTTTGGATTTGGCTTAAACCTAATGCGGAAATAAACTAAGAGGATACTTGTCAAGCACAAATCCTAAATGCACTAGGCACTGCAACGTGTATCAACAACACAATCTACCAAGATGGACACAATATAGTTACTAACAAGCACAAGTAAGTTACACAAACTTACTTGAGCTATATCACACGACAAGTAGGTGAACGACACAAGATACTAGATCACACTAGCACACGATATATCAAAAGCTGCAAGTGTGAACGTGTGGATATAGAAGGTATGCTTGAATGATTAATCTTGTACAAGAAATAGCCAACACAATATAATGAGCACAAACAATATGCAATGTATGTATGCTCAAGTAACACAAGCAAACCACAAGTAAGGAGTTAGGGTTAAGGATAACCAAGGTCACTGAGACGAAGATGTATCCCGATGTTCACTTCCTTGGAGGGAAGCTAGTCACCGTTGGAGAGGTGGATGTTACCACAAAGGCACACCAACGCCACGAAGGCTCACCCTATTCTCCCTTTGAGATAACACCACGAAGGCGTTTCTCAACCACTAGTGGTAAGCCTTTGAGGTGGCTTCCAAACCCTCACAAACTTTTCCGGGGGGTAATCACACGGATTGATTCCTCTCCGAAGAACTCCTACCGCCTAGGAGTCTCCAACCTCCAAGAGTAACAAGATCACGAGGAATGCTCAAAACTTGCTCAAATCTCAAATAGCTTGGGTTAAGAGAAGGAGAGGGAGACGATCTATCTTTTGATTGGAACAACTCTCAAAGGGGCTCACAAATGCTCTTGGGATCTAAGATTTGGTGTGAGCAAATGTGTGTGAGGTAGAAATTAGTTCTTATGAGGATAAGGCTGTGTTGGGGCACCCTCTCACAAAGTGGGAGGGGGTATTTATAGTGAGGAGAGAAAAACAGCCGTTGGGGACACTTTAAGTCACACACGGGTCGGACATCCGGCAGTTCACGGATGTCCGAGCGACCATAAGGGGTCGGACGTCCGACAGGGGTCGGACGTCCGAGAGCTGTAAATATATCTGGAACCACTATGGAGTTGAACAGGGACCGGACGTCCGGAGAAGGCCGGAAGTCCGAGTTATTCGACTCAAACTTCTCTGGTGCAAGATTCCGAATTTCCGAAAGGGGACGGACGTCCGGCCATCGGACGTCCGGAGGGAGCCGGAAGTCTGAGTTATATGGCTCAAGTTTCTCTGGTGCAAAGCTCCGGATTTTCGAAGCTGGTCGGACGTCCGGCCCTCGGACGTCCGGAGGGAGCCGGAAGTCCGAGTTATATGGCTCAAGTTTCTCTAGTGCAAAGCACCGGATTTCTGAAGCTGGTCGGACGTCCGGCCCTCGGACGTCCGGAGGGAGCCGGAAGTCCGAGTTATATGGCTCAAGTTTCTCTGGTGCATAGTTCCGGATTTCCGAAGCTGGTCGGATGTCCGGGCCTCGGACGTCCGGAGGAGGCCGGATGTCCGGGCCTCGGTCGTCCGGATGTCCGAGGCACTGGTCCTGTTTTCTGATAACAGCAGAGCAATGGAGATGCGGTAAGAGCAGAACAATGGATATCTAGTTTGAGCAAGTTCATCACAAAACCTGTGATCCCCTCTTAATAGTGCGGGATCCCTAAAGACTCAAGAATTATAAAAGGGTACCGATGATCCATACTTGAGTGTATACTTTTATTCGCTGATCATCACTCCGCACCACTAACGTCAAAGGAACTGATACCTTTGAGTTAGCCCTTTCACTTGACTTGATGTTGTTGTTCCTTCTTGGCTCAAGTTGAAAGCAAGACATGATGAAGTCTTCAAGCAGCTCTCCCATACACAATGTGGAAAGCCTAGCTTATGTATTCATCTTCATTTGTCCACCATGTGAACATCCACAAGAATCAAGCATGTAGTGCTCAGGAATGCTTATCTTGATCTTGTCCTTGTTAGCACATGAGCTTGTCCTTATCAACACATGATCATTAACAATAGTTTCAATGATATATTCGTGCTGATCCACTTGAACTTGCACACCACAATCTTGATGACGATCGCCACTTGACGTCATCCTTCATGGGTTGTATGAGATCTTCCTTTTGACGCAAGCCCATGGAAGCACACCTAACCCCCACATAGGACTCTCACAAAGACCATGGGTTAGTACACAAACACGTCATGGACAATGCTTACCATACCATGGGATTACTTGATCCCTCTCGGTACATCTTATACGCTTTGTGTGTTGATCATCTTGATTTACTCTTTGTCTGAGATCTTGATCAACCTAGTGTCTCTATGACCATTCTTTGGATAATACCTTGAATACCATCTTGGTCATCATATAAACTCCTTGAACCCAACAGATGGACTTCAAGAAGTGCCTATGGACAAATCCTATAAATATAACTTAAGGCAACCATTAGCCCATAGGAATTGTCATCAATTACCAAAACCACATATGGAGATATATGCTCTAACAACATCTCTAGCGCAAGACACTCCTCTCTCCTCTCCTACAGCAATAGTATCTATGAAAGCCTCCAAGTCCCGTGGACGAGGTTCATGAATATCCCCAACATAAGGTAATTTGCAAACATTGCAAAAATCCTGAAGTGACATGCGCTGGGGGATATCATATAACTTGAACTCAACCATAGGAGGACTCTCCCTCGGATAGAAATTAAAGCTTTGCAAGAAAACATTAGTGATGATGAGGTATTGCGGACACTTATCTTCAACGAAGGCGGTAAGGCCTGCGTTCTCCACCAAGTAGTAAAAGTCATCATAAAGTTCGGTGGCGCGTAAGAACACATCGCTTGGCCACTCGCACACTTGAACTTCTACAACTCTGGGGACCGGATACTTGGGTTTCTTCTTCTCATTTTCATTATCCTTGGGGTCACGGCTTGAAGAGCCTCTTAAGAACCTCCTCATCTTTTCCTTTTTCTTTCTCTGAAAATTTCTGAAATTTTTAGTGACTCTAAGGAAAAGTGAACAAGGCCCAACGAAACTCGTAGCAACTACTCCTACAAGTGCCTAGAGGCCATATCACGCATCAAAACTACTTGGGGCCAGCTAAAATTAGCATGCAAAGCTCGAGAACAGGGTCAACAAGGCAGCAAAAATACGCAACGAATAAGGCACTAAAGCAAAAACTAATTGGACCAATGGAGGAGTCACATACCAAGGAACAATTCCCCCAAAACAGTTTGGTGAATGGGGCTTTGCACAAGGAGATCGAAAATCACAGCGAGAAGAGCAAGAACACGGGTTTGAGCTGTAGAATGAATTTTTCTGGAGGTAGGAGAAGGAGATGGGAGCTGGAATAAGTGGAGGGGGGACATGTGGGCCCCCACAAGCCTGGTAGGTTTTGTGGCCCCCTGGTGCATCCCCCTAACTAGCTCTCCGTCTCAGAATTTTTCAAAAATTCCAGAAAAAATCATACTTGTTTTTTAGGGCATTTGAAGAAATTTTATTTTAGGGACACTTTTCTACGGGATGCAAGAAGCAGAAAACAGGAAAAACTAAAGCTAAATCTATCATTTTTCTTCTAAGCAACCGAATGTAAAGGTTTGGAATAGAGGGTTGTGACTCTTAGATTCATCCATCACGGTCATCAAAAGAAATCCGTCAGTGAGGTTGATCAAGTCTCCTTGACAAACTTTTCTCGAATCACGTAAAAACGGAGAATTTTCGAATAGTCACTAGGTTACCTCAATGGGGATGTGCATATCCCCAACAAGCAGATCATACTTCATCTTAACAGTAGGTATAGGGCATTCAAAGCTCCCAATAAGAATCGATGAAGTTTTTTCAATAGCATTGATGCAATGTACCCGATAATGTTTCTTTGGAAAGTGCACCGTATGCTCATTACCATTGACATGGAAAGTGACATTGCCTTTGTTGCAATCAATAACAACCCCTGCAGTGTTTAAAAAGGGTCTTCCAAGGATGACCGCCATGGCATCATCCTCGGGGATATCCAGAATAACAAAGTCTGTTAAGATAGTAACGTTCGCAACCACAACAGGTACATCCTCGCAAATGCCGATAGGGAAAACAGTTGATTTGTCGGCCATTTGTAGAGAGATTTCAGTGGGTGTCAACTTATCCAGTTCAAGTCTACGATAAAGAGAGAGAGGCATAACACTAACACCGGCTCCAAGATCGCATAAAGCAGTTCTAACGTAGTTTCCTTTAATGGAGCAAGGTATAGTGGGCACTCTGGTATCACCTAGTTTCTTAGGAGTTCCACCCTTGAAGGTATAATTAGCGAGCATGGTGAAAATCTCAACCTCAGGTATCCTCCTCTTATTAGTCACAATATCCTTCATGTACTTAGCATAAGGAGACATTTTGAGCATATCTGTCAAACGCATTTGCAGAAAGACGGGTCTAATCATTTCAACAAATCGCTCAAAATCCTCATCATCCTTTTTCTTGGATGGTTTGGGAGGAAAGGGCATGGGTTTCTGAACCCGTGGTTCCCTTTCTTTATCATGCTTCCTAGAAATGAAGTCATTCTTATCGTATCTCTTATTCTTAGGTTGTGGGTTATCAAGATCAACAGGTTCAATCTCCACATCCTTATCATTGCTAGGTTGAGCAACTTCATGAGCATCACTATCGATATTATCATTAGGCTCATGTTCATCACCAGATTGCGTTTCGGCATCAGAAACAGAGACATCGTTTGGATTCTCGGGTGTAACAACAACAGGGTTGCTAGCATGCAAGTTCCTGTCATCTTTCTTTTTCTTTCTAGGATGACTAGGTGCCTCGATGCTAACTCCTTGAGAATCTTGTTCAATTCTCTTAGGATGACCCTCAGGATACAAAGGTTCCTGGGTCATTCTACCGCCTCTAGTGACGACTCTGACAGAATTGTCATTCAACTCATTGAGCAAGTCATTTTGAGCCTTAAGTACTTGTGCTACCTGAGTGGTGACCATAGAGGCATGTTTACTCAAAAGCTTAAGATCATTGACGTTTCTATCCACACAAGCACTTAAATGACTAAGCATATGAGCATTCTATCCCAATTGTCTGCTAACATAATCATTGAAACTTTGTTGTTTGGCAACAAAGTTATCAAATTCATCGAGGCATAAGCTAGCAGGTTTATCAAAAGGAATATCACTCTCATTGAATCTACAAAGAGAATTTACCTCTACTACCTGTGTCGGGTTATCAAGACCATGGATCTCTTCGATAGGTGGTAGATTTTTGACATCTTCAGATTTAATGCCTTTCTCTTTCATAGATTTCGTAGCTTCTTGCATATCTTCAGGACTGAGGAATAGGATACCTCTTTTCTTAGGAGTTGGCTTTGGAGGTGGTTCGAGAATAGTCCAAGCATTCTCATTGCACAAGATATTATTCAATAGGCTCTCAGCTTGTTCTACGGTTCGTTCCCTGAAAACACAACCAGCACAACTATCTAGGTGGTCCTTAGAAGCATCGGTTAGTCCATTATAGAAGATATCAAGTATTTCATTCTTTTCAAGAGGGTGATCAGGCAAAGCATTCAATAGCTGGACAAGCCTCCCCCAAGCTTGTGGGAGACTCTCTTCTTCAACTTGCACAAAGTTATATATTTCCTGCAAGGCAGCTTGCTTCTTATGGGCAGGAAAATATTTCTCAGAGAAGTAATAGATCATATCCTGGGGACTACGCACACAACTAGGAGCAAGAGAAGTGAACCAAGTCTTAGCATCATCCTTTAGTGAGAAAGGAAACAACTTAAGGATATAGTAGTGGCAGATCTTTTCCTCACTCGTGAATAGGGTGGCTATATCGTGCAGTTTGGTAAGATGTGCTACAACCGTTTCAGACTCATAACCGTGAAAAGGATCAAATTCGACCAGAGTGATTAACTCCGGGTCGACAAAGAATTCATAATCCTTGCCGGTCACAAAGATAGGCGAAGTAGCAAACTTCGGGTCGTATTTCATCCTAACGTTCAAAGGTTTTTCTTTCCACTTGCGCGGTAATTTCTCAAGATCATAGCTATCCTTACAAGCAAGAAAGTCCTCAGCTATCTCTCCCTCCATAACATAACCCTCACGCATATCAGGCAATTCATATCTAGGAGAGCTAGTTCTAACAGGTGAAATAACACGTTCTACTTCAATAATCTCAGCAGTTTCAGAAGTATCATCACATCTAGCAGCAACTCTAGCAATTTGTGCATCTAGGAATGCACCTAGTGGCAAAGTAATATCAAGCAAAGCATCATCACAAGCATCATGGACAACATAAGTAGCATCATCAAGCACATGCGACACATCAAAATTTCTAGCAGGAGGTGGTGTCGCAAACTTACTCATAATTGAAGGTGAATCAAGTGCAGAGCTAGATGGCAGTTCCTTACCTGTCCTCGTAGTTGAGGGCAAGACTTTAGTTTTTGGATCTCTCGGATTCCTCATAGTGATCAGTAGACGTAAATCCCAAGTGACTCATAGAATAGTGATATGCTTTCCCGGCAACGGCGCCAGAAAATAGTCTTGATAACCCACAAGTATAGGGGATCACAACAGTTTTCGAGGGTAGAGTATTCAACCCAAATTTGTTGATTCGACACAAGGGGAAGCCAAAGAATATTCTCAAGTATTAGCAGTTAAGTTGTCAATTCAACCACACCTGAAAGACTTAGTATCTGCAGCAAAGTATCAGTAGCAAAGTGGTGTGATCGCAACAGTAGCAACAGTGACAGCAGTAGCGACAGAGTAACAGTAGCAGCAGTGACAGAAG
Source organism: Hordeum vulgare subsp. vulgare (assembly GCF_904849725.1). Taxonomy (NCBI): domain Eukaryota; kingdom Viridiplantae; phylum Streptophyta; class Magnoliopsida; order Poales; family Poaceae; genus Hordeum; species Hordeum vulgare. The sequence continues at coordinate 373,456,460 of NC_058524.1, read as the reverse complement.
TAGTGGCAAAGTAACGTAGCAAGGACCAGTAGGAAAAACTCGTAGGCATTGGATCGGTGATGGATAATTATGTCGGATGACATTCATCATGCAACAGTTATAACATGGAGAGATATGTAACTAGCTCCAGTTCGTCAATATAATGTATGCATGTATTCCATATATGGTCATACATGCTTTTCGTCAATGTAATGTAGGCATGTATTCCATATATGGTCATACGTGCTTATGAAAAGAACTTGCATGACATCTATTGTCCATCCCTCCCGTGGCAGCGGGGTCCTAATGGAAACTACGGGATATTAAGGTTCTCCTTTTAATAGAGAACCGGAACAACGCATTAGCACTTAGTGAATACATGAACTCCTCATACTATGGTCATCTCCGGGAGTGGTTCCGGCTATTGTCACTCCGGGGTTGCCGGGTCATAACACATGGTAGGTGACTACAACTTGCAAGATAGGATCAAGAACACACATATGTTGACGAGAACATAATAGGTTCAGATCTGAAATCATGGCACTCGGGCCCTAGTGACAAGCATTAAGCATGGCAAAGTAGTAGCAACATCAATCTCAGAACATAGTGGATACTAGGGATCAATCCCCATCAAAAGTAACTCGATTACATGATAGATCTCATCCAACCCATCACCGTCTAGCAAGCCTACGATGAGATTACGCACGAACGGTGAAGATCATCATGAAATTGGCGATGAAGGAAGGTTGGTGATGACGATGGCGACGATCTCCCCTCTCCGGAGCCCAGAACGGACTCCAGATCTGCCCTCCATAGGAAGAACAGGTGGTGGCGGCACCTCCTTATTGTAAAACACGATGAACTCCCCTCCTTTATTTTTTCTCGGACGAAAGGGACTAAATAGAGCTGGAGTTGGAGGCGGCGGAGCTCCGAGGGCCCCACAAGCCTGCTAGGCGCGGCCAGGGGGGCTGCGCCTGGTGGGCTTGTGGGCTCCTCGCTCCACTCCTCCGGTTGATTCTTGCGCCAGTATTTTTTATATATTCCACAAAAATCCTCATAAATTTCCAGGTCATTCCGAGAACTTTTATTTCTGCGAAAAAACAACACCATGGCAATTCTGCTGAAAACAACGTTAGTCCGGGTTAGTTCCATTCAAATCATGCAAATTGGAGTCCAAAAAAGGGCAAAAGAGTTTGGAAAAGTAGATACGACGGAGACGTATCAGTGTGCTCATTCCCTTCTTGGATATCATGCATCGGGTCTTCCGCAACACTATGTTCCCTCGGGTTGGTAACAAAGATGAAGTTCACTCCTATCTGGTGGACATGCTCCTGATGTGTCAGGAAGGACTGATATAGCCCAATGGGTCACTCGATGTGGCAAATGTGATGTTTTGCGAGCTTCACATGATCATATACAACCGTAGGGTCCCCATCTATGGGGCTTACTTGTTCTACTACATCAAGACTAAATGGGTCGAGACCTTCCCTGGCAGGGCCTTTCCTGCACCCACAGAGCTCTTCAGCCATGATCCCATCAAACTGCGCCAGAAAGAGAAGTGGGCCAACACCTCCACTTCATGTTCTACTGCTCACATGGAGGCCGAGGAGGAGACTGATGCTGCTAGGGCTGAGGGCGGCCCTGCTTCACAGACCCGTTCTTCTGCTGAGCCATCTTGGGCCAAGAAGCTGAAGGCACACATGGGGTCCGTGAAGGACCAGATGAGGACCTTGTTTTGCATGCAGGCAAAAGGACAGTATCAAACTCATGTGGCTCAGAAGGAGAACCGTCAGCAGAATAAGCGTCTGCTGAGGACGATTGATGTGCACGTCTCTAGTGGTTCTGAGGATGTCATCACTCTAGAGGCTGCATGGATGTAGGCTAGAGACTACCAGTGGGATGGGACTGATCAGGAGGTGTCTGACAAAGAAGATGAAGCAGGGTCTGATCACGAGGAGCAACAGGATGATGATGAGGACGATGAGGATGCTACGGATGTGTCTGCTGAGGATGAATGACCACCATCTGTGTTCGCATTCTCTCCGCCTTTTTGGTGTACTGATGCCAAAGGGGGAGAGAGTGTTAGAGATTTGCCTTTGGTTTTTTCGTCCGTGTTTGAGTCTTTCTTTTCTGAACTTGGTTGGTTTAAGTCTGTTGGATATCTTATTATGTGTGTGAAGACTCTTCGTCATATGGTGTGAGACGTATGCTATCCTTATATTATCTCTAAAGTCTCTCTCTATACTTAGCATGTGAGATAATTTATCTTGTGCCTTTATCTTTATGCTCACATGTCTATGTTTTCATTATTATGTTTTTGTGCAAATCCGGTGTTGTCATCAATCCATCAAAAAGGGGGAGATTGTTAGGGCATATTTTGTTCTAAGTAGTTTTGGTGATTGATGTCAACACCTCTGCGGACTAATCGTATGCATTGAGCATTTCAGATAATACATCACAGGGCACAAGATGATTCGTCGCCCCTCGGTGTTGTTGGAGCATGGTGTTTCCTACGGTTCTCTTTAGTAGTGTTGAGTAGTAGGAAAGCCGTACTATTAAGAGGGGGTCCACGTCGGAAAGGTTTGGGTGAAATCAACTCTCACACGCGCACATTTTCTTTCCACCACTTTCTCTTTGCGGCAATGGAGCACCCGCTCGGTCTTTCGCAACATTTGCAAAGGGTCCAGCGGTAGTACCGCTCATGCTGAGCGGTTGTACCGCTCGCTAGCGGTAGTACTGCTCCAGATGAGCGGTAGTACCGCTAGCTGAGCGGTAGTACCGTTACAGTCGAGCGGTAGTACCGCTAGGGGACGGTAGTACCTCCCTCTCTGAGCGGTGGTACTTCGTCAGACTTTTTGCGAATACTTTTCCAGCGGGTGGTAGGCTCGGTAGTAGTATTTCTACTGTCGTGGATTTGTGTCAGCCTAGCGGTAGTACCGCTGGGGCTTACGGTAGTACCGCTTCCTCCAGGCGGTAGTACCGCTAGGGACAGCGGTAGTACCGCTGCTCCCAAGCGGTAGTACCGCCAGGGGCGTGCTGACAGTGAGGGTAACGGCTGGACTTGTTCCCCCACTATATAAAGGGTTCACCTACCTCACAAACCCTACCTTTGACCCTCCAAGACTCCATTGTTGCTCCCTAAGCTCATATGTGCCCGATCTCTCTCCCTACCCAATCAAACTTGTTGATTTCCTAGGGATTGGTTGAGTAGGCCAAGATCTACACTTCCACCGAGAGAAAATTGATTCCCCCCACTAATCCCTTGCGGATCTTGTTACTCTTGGGTGTTTGAGCACCCTAGACGGTTGAGGTCACCTCGGAGCCACATTCCATTGTGGTGAAGCTCCATGGTCTTGTTGGGAGCCTCCAAGCTTTGTGTGGAGATATCCCCAACCTTGTTTGTAAAGGTTCGGTCGCCGCCTTCAAGGGCACCTATAGTGGAATTACGACACCTTGCATTGTGTGAGGGCGTGAGGAGAATATGGTGGCCCTAGTGGCTTATTGGGGAGCATTGTGCCTCCACACTGCTCCAACGGAAACATACTTCCTGTCAAAGGGAAGGAACTTCGGTAACACATCCTCGTCTTCATTGGTTCCACTTGTGGTTATCTCTTACCTTTACATTGTGTATGTTATTGTTGTAGAGTATTTCATACTTGCTTTAGCGGTCATAGTATGTAGCATCATATAGGTTGCTCACCTAGTTACTATTTTAGAGAACCTTTATGTTGCTAACCCTAACTTATTAAGAAAAGCTAAAAATTGGTAGTTGCCTATTCACCCCCTCTAGTCAACCATATCGATCCTTCCATTAGTTCTCGAACCCGCAGGGTGTGCACACTTAAGGTTCGGTGACGTTTCGGTATAGTTGAGTTATAGGTGTTGGTAACCGAAAGTTGTTCGGAGTCCCGGATGAGATCCCGGATGTCACGAGGAGCTCCGGAATGGTTCAGAGGTAAAGATTGATATATAGGAAGTCCTGTTTTGGTCACCGAAAAAGTTTCGGGCTCATCAGCAGTGTACCGGGAGTGCCGGGAGGGTACCGGGGACCATCGGGAAGGGTGTCACTCCCCAGAGGGGCCTTACAGGCTGTGGGAGGATACAAACTAGCCCCTCGTGGGTTGACATAAACTCCCACTAAGACCCGTGAGGTTTGAGAGGCAAAAAAATCCAAAGGTGGAAAGGGTTTCCAAGTGGAAAGGAGGAATCCTACTCCCAGTAGGATTGGAGTAGGACTCCTCCACCTCCAATTTCGGCCAAACCTTGAGGATTTGAGGTTGCCTCATCCCCTCCCTCCTTCCTATATATGCTAGAGGTATCGAGGGTTTTTGAGAGACAGAAAAACAGCCACGTGCTGCCCTCTCTCTCTAGATCTGCTTCTCCTCTAGTCTAGTTTCAGCGGTGCTTAGACGAAGCCGTGCTGGAATAGTTTCACCACCACCACCACCACAGCGCCGTGCTGGAGAACTCATCTACCTCTCCGCCCCTCTTGCTGGATCAAGAAGGCGGACATCGTCATCGAGCTGTACGTGTGCTGAACGCGGAGGTGTCGTCCGTTCGACACTAGATCGGGATGGATCGTGATGGGATCGCGGGACGGATCGTAATGAGATCGCGGGACGGGTTGCGATTTGGCTCGCGAAGATGTTCCACTACATCAAACGCGTTATATATGCTTCCGCTTAGCGATCTACAAGGGTACGTAGATGCACTCTCCCCTCTCGTAGATGATCATCAACATGGACAGGTAGTGCGTGTGCGTAGGATTTTTTTTGTTTCCCATGCGACGGTCCCCGTCATAACGGTGTTATGTTCCATAAATGAGCGCTCCTAACATGCTTGGGTTTGTTATGGGGACCCCCTAGATTCTCGTTTTGGGATAAAGCTCGCCTGGCAAGGCCCAATATTGGTACTATATTTGCCCAACATAATAATCCTGATAAGACCGAAAAACATAGGGCAGCATGAACTCGAGGAGTAATTCAACATAATATAGAGGGGACCACTGTTGATGGTATTGTTCCTAAATGGGCTGCCTGCGGGGCCACCGCGAGGAAACTCGAGGTTTGGTTTTACTCATAGCTAGTCCCATCCGGTTGTGCCCTGAGAACGAGATACACGAATCCTATCGGGGTTGTCGACACGTCGGGCGGCCTTGCTGAACTTGTTTTACCTTTCTCGAGCGTCTCGTGCGAGGGATTTCGACGATACTTTGGGCTATCTCGAGGTTGAGTTTTTCCAATAGGAACCCGAGGAGTTCACGGGTTTCTCTGATCGAGGTCATTCCGTCGCAGCGTGTGGTAGTTTGTGATGGACTAGTTGGAGCACCCCTGCAGGGTTTAAATCTTTCGGAAAGCCGTGCCTGCGGTTACGTGGCAACATGGAAACTTTGTTTAACATCAAGTTCTAGATAACTTGAAGTTAACTTAATTAAAACTTGCCAACCGAGTACATAAACGTGACTGTCTCTTTCGTGATCTCCTTCTACGATCGAGGACACGATGGGGTTATGTCTGACGTAAGTAGGTGTTCAGGATCATTCATTTGATCATCAGTAGTTCACGTCCGTTATACATAGATCTTCCCCCCTCTTTTATTCTTGTACTCGTAAGTTAGCTACCAAATAAATGCTTAGTCGCTTACTGCAACCTCAGCACTTAACCATACCTCACCCATTAAGCTTTGCTAGTCTTGATACCTTTGGAAATGAGATTGTTGAGTCCCTGTGGCTCACAGATTTCTACAAGACCAGTTGCAGGTACAGGTAAAGAGTTACTTTGACGTGAGCGCGCTGATTGTGCTATTTGGAGTTGCTTCTTCTTCTTCATCGATCTAGGATGAGTTCCAGGGCGTCAACCTGGGATAGCAAGGATGGACATCGTTTGTTTTCGTCCGTAGACGGACCCTGTTCTTCTTCTTGATGATTGTATGTATTGTACTGATGTGACTCTGATGTAGCTTGTGGCGAGTGTAAGCCAACTCCTTATACTCATCTTTTCAGTACATGTACTTGTAACGATATCCATTCTTGTGAAACGACGAGATGCGTTTCTATCCCTGTCGAGGCCCTCATGCCAAAATAAGGATAGGACCGCATCTTGGGCGTGACAACCGCGATCCCAAGCATGCAGGGGGATACCTTCGATCTCGACCATCACCTTGAACCTCATAATCACGTGCACCGCCTGCGATTGCCTTTCCGTTGGCGGAAGAACAGACGAACGCCCTGGAACTCCACCATCGGATTCTGCCCTAGTCTGTTCCCGTGATCCTGTCGCGCGAACACCGCCAGGAAAATCTCGGGCCTGTAGGAACGCACCGAGACCCAATTAACACAGATGTTCAGCTTTTCTTACAGTCCTTGCAGCACGAACCGCGACAACACATCGCACCGGGCGCCGCCGAGGTACGCAACCATGGCGTGCTGGAGCTGCCGCTCCAGGTCAGCCATGGCATCCGTGCACCGAATGACGCAGAGCTCGGATGCCTTCATCTCCGTGTCAACCTCCACGTACAGCCTAGGGGCCGAGAGCGGGGGCTAGACCGGTGTAGTCATCGCCGCAGCGGGGGGGGGGGGGGGGGGCGCTGGAGGGGGGAACGAATGTGCCGATAAGCCGTGGGACCCCTGACCGCGCCAATCGAGCCCGACCACCTGTCCACCTTTGCAACATCCTCGCGCTGTAGCTCCTCTTTCGGCGCCGGGCTTCGCGGCCTCTTGCAGTCCTTGGCTTCATAACGAGGCATGCTGCAACGTAAGCACACGATGTCGTTCGTGAAGTCGCTCCGCTAGTGCCCCTTCTCCAGGCATCTGAAGCACTTGTCACACGTCTCGGGGTCGACTTCCTTGCGGGTCAGGGGAGTGAGGCGAGAGGCCGACGCAATCTCCGGCTGACCGACGCCATGCCTGCGCTTCCAAAGAGTCTTCCTGAACGGTGGAGCTTCTTGCCACGGCGCAAGACGTCGGCAGTATACATCCTCTGCGCCCGGGGCTTGGGGCACCCCCGGTGAAGCGTCGGCCGCCGACTTCTCTGACGTCGAGGAGATACCCAAGCCGGAAACGACTGGCCGCTCCCGTCGAGGGAAGGTGGAGTTCACAGATCTCGAGCTTGACGACATGATCGACCAAGGGGAGGGAGACGTGGCGAGGAAGGGGGGAGAGGGAGGCGCCGTAGCCGGAGATGCGGGCGCCGGGGCGGGTGGTGGCCACCGTGGCCGGAGTGGCCAACGACGGGAGGGGTGGACGCCGAGGTCGGAGTGACGCACGGCGGGAGCGTGCTGAAGTTCTCTCTTGGGGTAGTCCGTGAGGAGAGGGTTTTTGGTTCACATGAGGAAGAGTTATTTTTTTTATCAGTGTGATATGAATTGAGGCCCTGTTTGGGACCGCTCCGCTCCATCAAAAGCAGCTCCACTCCATCAGATCCACTTTGGAGCAGTTTCATACGAAAGTTGTAGCTTTTTCAAAGAGAACGTTTGGCTTTTATCCAACTCCAGCTTCACTAATGGAAACTTTGGTGGAAATGATCTATTTGATTGGATGAGAGGGGAGAAACGAAGGGGTATCCACTTACGGGTGACAGTGGTGGGTAATTTCGCTCAAACTCCAGCTTCTACAATTTTATGAAGCACCTCCTAGAGAGCTTCATAAAAAACATGAAGTTGGACCCTAGATTCTAGTTTTTTTTGAAGCTGTATATCGTGAAGCTACCCCGTTTGGCTTATATTTTCTAGAGCGGAGCTGAATTTTCTGGAGTAGAGCAGTCCCAAACAGGCCCGAATGTCACAAATGTTATACCATTGGTCCAAAAGAATAATATTTGAAGTTTTTATTGGTATTATTTTTGTGATAGAAAAAAATAGGAAAAATAAATAGAAAAGAGTATCGACTTGCCTAAATCACCGGAGGAAAACCTCACACTTCCTTCCGTCTACCCGAGTCGCCCGAAAAGCCCACCAGTTTCTTCCCTTCCGATTTCGCACGATGGCGACTCTCCTCCGCCGATCCGCCGCCCCCGCGCGGCAGCTTCTCCTCCTTCCCCGCCAGCTCGGCGCCGCCCGCTCCATGTCCCGCTACTACGCCCGTGACGAGGTTTCACGGTAACGCTTAAATCCCTAACTCTTCCGTCCGCGTTCCGGAACCTTCTAGCGGCCTGACGTTTCGCCGTGTGGTATCAGGTTCGACGCGCTGAGCACGCCGGTGAACTGGGGCGTGAGCATCGTACCGGAGAAGAAGGCCTTCGTGATTGAGCGCTTCGGCAAGTACCTCAAGACGCTCGACTCCGGGATCCACGGGCTCGTCCCCCTCGTCGACCGCATCGCCTACGTGCACTCTCTCAAGGAGGAAGCCATCCCCATCCCCGACCAGTCTGCTATCACCAAGGATAACGTGGTCATCCAGATCGACGGCGTCCTTTACGTCAAGGTATACCTCGTTCTCGCCTTGCCTCTTTGGTCCTCACTAGCGAGGCTGCATTTCTGCTGTTACTTCTAGGGGTCTGGTGCTTTTCCGGTCGTCTAGGGGAGTGATGGATGAATGCTGCGTGTTTCGGGACAAGTTTCGTGTGATATGTTGTCATGAGCCACCATCACATTGAATTAGGGCATATCATCTGGTCTTAGAAATGCGCCTCAACGATGGATTTTTATAGCTTCAAGTTCATGCTGTATTGCTGCTGTTGGTGGTGGTTTGATACTCCAATCCGGAAGTTCTGTTGCACTGAAAATTACTCTGGAGAACCAAGTTGGGAGGGTGAAGACGTGTAGATAATACTCATTTGGAGTTTAGGACAATTTCATCTGGTTGTTAAACTGATTTCGTGTGTGATGCCTATACTTGTAAATTATGGGAGCACATTTTCTAGGTTCCTCCTCTTGTGGCCACTTCCTGAGCAAACTAAAGATTTCTGTTCACCTTAGTTATCCACTTCTGAAACATTCACAGAGTCAGCTCGCCTTGTATTAGGACAGAAAAGATATCCTATAGTTGGTATTTTTTTTCCGGTATTTATCAGCATGGGATATTGGGGTTTATTGTGGTACTGCATGTTCAGTTGGTGCAGGTTGCTCTACTTCTGTGGGGATAATGGGGTTTATTGTGGCACTGCTGCACTGGGTGTCCAGTTGGTATAGGTTGCTCTACTTCTGTAGGACTTGAGGATGGGTATAGCATGCTCCTTCTGATTGCATTGAGCTGTAGATGTCATGGCCTATGTTTAATGTGATCAATGCATGGGCTCACTTTGAACAGCTGTAGCTTTAGCAAACCTAAGGTGATGCACGGCCTCATCCTGTAATCCCCTGTCAGTTACATGATATCAACCAATGTTGTTCCATACTTCTAGTTTTGACTGGGATGTTGGCACTTGTATCATTCTTCCATACCTTGTCTGCTGTCCATGTTAATCTGGCTTATGTGCATCTGTGTAGTTGCTGAGGGTCCATAATGAACAAGGCTCTGGACTTGTGGTGCACAAATGTGTTAGGGTCTGACCTAGGGCCACAGCAGTAACAATTGACTTTAAAAGCAAGTGCGTAGATATGCTGCTGTTCAAATTTCTTTGGCAGAGGGTGCATACATTTGTAATAATAATCGACTTAGGTACTCTCTTGGTAATTTGTAGGTCCATTGTTCAGCATTTCACATGGTTTGGGGTATATCCTGTTTAGATTGTTTGGGGATATGGAGGTAAAGCTCCATTGCAAGGAGTTGTATTTGTACATGTGCTGCTCACTTCCTTGTCATGTAATCTTCACAGGCTTCATGGGACCACACTTAGTTTTTTTTATTCAATGCTGTTGAAATGGTTCAAGGTGGATGGCTGCTGTGATGAATGGCATAATTGGTAGTTAGATTTGTATTTCTGGGGTATGTATATGTTTTGTTTGATCGTAAAAGTTAAGCAAGGTTGCTTTATCTGTCTTGAGGATATCTGACACTTTCAGATAATTTGGTCACAGTTGATTAGTTCTTATCTTTCTGTTTTCCAACTTTGCAGATTGTTGATCCCTACCGTGCTTCATATGGCGTGGAGAATCCCATTTTTGCAGTCATTCAACTTGCGCAGACAACTATGAGAAGTGAGCTTGGAAAGATAACTTTGGACAAGACTTTTGAAGAGAGAGACACATTGAATGAGAAGATTGTGGTATGACATTTTGTTTGCATCTGAACTACTTGTTTTTCTTTCTATATCAAGGCAACTGTTGCAGAAAACAACACCTACAAGTTATTACAAGTAATTAAAGTAATGGGAAGTGTTCTTATGTTAACTGTAATACTATGGTCTGTACATCATCTATGTACCAAGGAATCCTTGTTCATTATAATAACTTCCTTTTTCTTAGTTAATTTGCATATACATAAATTAGACTAGTAAAAATAACAAGAATGCTCATTATGAACCTGTACAGTGGAAAGAGCATAAACAGATATACCAAGAAATCCTTGTTCATACTATGGTTTGTACATCATCTATATACCAAGAAATCCTTGTTCTCATCTCATTTATTCAGAATCGCTAGAGTTTGTTAAGTGTGGTTGTTTACATTGCACTGCTGGTAAAATAAATGTTTGTTTATGTATTAAATAATTTTTGCAAGAACGAGGAATTAACTTACAAATATAAACATGGAATATAAAGAGCAGTTGCAAAAACAGCAGGCGTCTTCACTTTGGACAGTAACATTAAATGTGAAAGCCTGAAAGGTAAAATAACTTTATTGCATCTGAGTTTTCGGCAACAACATCCTAGTTTCTATATATAAAGCTCCTCTCTGAAGAATAATTGTACAATTCCGTTGAAGATTGATTGCCTCCTTATGTGGATCACTGTCACTAGATGTTTGTCATGAAGTAGCTGTATCTTAAAATCATGCCCCTTTTAACTAGCATCCTTAACCAAGATGCAACTTAATCTTACAAAGTCATGTGCTCTTTTTCCTCTAATGTAGCGGGCTTCACTATTTCCATCTCCTTATCATACTTCAGCACAGTTATACATGGTACCTTCTGAAATTCTTTTTTCACAGAGGTCCATAAATGAGGCTGCGACAGACTGGGGCTTGAAGTGTCTTCGTTACGAGATCAGTATGTTTTTTCTGTTTTTGATATTACAGTTATATCTGTTAAATTTCTGGTGTTTCTAAACCAATTCTGCATAGGACTTCCCTCTGAGATCAGTACATTTTTCTGTTTTTTGACCTGTTAGATTTATATATCTGTTAAATTTCTGATATTTCTAAACCGACTTTGCAGGGGACATTTCTCCTCCATCGGGTGTGAAGAATGCTATGGAGATGCAAGCAGAGGCAGAAAGGAGAAAGCGTGCTCAAATTCTCCAGTCAGAAGGTGAGTAGCGCATGATCTTTTTATCTTTGTTCAAATTGGTATTTTCTGTAATAATTTATCTGAAAAGGGGATAAATATGAGATGGAATCCAGCTTTATTGTAGCTTAACCACATTAATCCACCCCAAGTTTTTTAGTGTTAATGATGTTTATGTTAACCTATTTTTGTAGTAGTGATGGATTGTGATGTTTTAAGTTGGGTTGCTTGAAAATAATAATAAAAGTTGGGATGCAGCGATGTGGTCCGTACCGGCATATAGTCAGAAGCTACCCCTAGTGTGGAATCCCTGACTGTTTTAGCAGCAGATAGAACAGGTTGGAAATCGGTACGGCACTATGCGTATTATGTATGCCACACTGAGCATGATGGGGGGTCGCAGAGGAATTTTTCATTCATATTTAAGTAGATTGAATCCGTGTGACAGTGTGTGTTAAGCAAGTAGGGAAGATTATTTCTGACGGTACCGACAGATTGCTGAACTGACACGAGGCATTTGAAGACAGTCATTGGCCTTTTTATTGTAGATCAAATAATCAGTGGTCTTGGCTAGTACTCCCTCCGTCCCAAAATAACTGTCTCAAGCTTAGTATAAATTTGTACTAGAGCTAGTACAAAGTTAAGACACTTATTTTGGGACGGAGGGAGTATGTATTAAGTGGTCAATGATGCACCGTGGCGTGTATACATGTCGTACTTGGATTTTTATAGGAATAAGCATATTAACATGTCGTTGGTATCTATTGTTGGGATGTGGTTGGTCGCTAAATAAGCTTCCATTTGTTTACCACAGGGTTAGAGACATAGAGTTGGTAGTAATCCACTTGAGGCCTTGTTCGGTTTCTTTAAAATTGGAGGGGTTTGGAAGGGATTGGGAGGGATTAAATCCCCTACAAGTCAAATTCCACCTCAATCCCCTCCATTCCTCTCCAATCCCTTCCTCGGTGGGATTAACCGAACAAGGCCTGAAAGAGCACCATAACCTAGCAGGATGAGGGCTCTAGAAAAAAAGCATCAGAGGCTTTGCAGACAACCATGGAGACGAAGTAAGTAAACCAGAGCACAGAGGCGTGTGACTTCTGTAACCTATATTTCTGGGAATATTGGTCTAGTATCTGGGTGTGAGAAGAGTGAGCTAAATAACAACAACAACAATGATAACAGAGCCTTTAGTCCCAAACAAGTTGGGGTAGGCTAGAGCTGAAACCCATTAAATCTTGAAACCAACTCATGGTTATGGCAGGTGGATAGCTGTACACGCACCTCTGTCCATGGCTAGTTCTTTGGTGATATTCCAGTCCTTTAGATCTCTCCTTCAGACTCTTCCCATGTCAGAGTTTGGTCTACCCTGACCTCTCTTGACATTACCAGCATGCTTTAGCTGTTCGCTATGCACTGGAGGTCTGTGTTGTCTATGCCCAAACCATCTCAGGCGATGTTGGACAAGCTTCTATTCAGTCGGTGCCTATCACATATATCATCATTCTGGACCCGATCATTTCTTGTGTGGCCACACATCCATCTCAACATGCGCATTTCCGCTACACTCCATTGTTGAACATGTTGTCTTTTAGTCAGGCAACATTCAACGCCATACAACATTACGGGTCGAATCGTCGTCCTATAGAATCTGCGCTTTAGCTTTTGCGGCATTCTCTTGTCATAGAGAACGCCAGAAGCTTGGCGCCACTTCATGCATTTGGCTTTGATTCGATGGCTCGCATCTTCATCGATATTACCATCCTTCTGCAACATTGACCCCAAATACCGAAAGGTGTCCTTCTGAGTTACCACCTGCCCATCAAGGCTAACCTCCTCCTCATGCCTAGTACTCTAGTAGTATTGAAACCGCACCTCACGTACTTAGTTTAGTTCTACTGAGCCTAAAACCTTTTGATTCCAAAGTTCGTCTCCAAAGCTCTAACTTCCTATTAACCCCAGTTCGACTATCATCGACTATCACCACATCATCCGCAAAGAGCACACACCATGGGATATCTCCTTGTATACCCCTTATGACCTCACCCATCACCAATGCAAAAATGATAAGGGCTCAAAGCTGACCCTTGGTGCACATATTTTAATCGGAAAGTCATCAGTGTAGCCATCACTTGTTCAAACACTTCTCACAACATTATCGTACATGTCCTTGATGAGTGTAATGTACTTTGTTGGGACTTTGTTTCTCCAAGGTCCACCACATGACATTTGCGGTATCTTATTGTATGCCTTCTCGAAGTCGATGAAACCATATGCAGGTCCTTTTGCTTCCTGTATCTCTCTATAAGTTGTCGTACCAAGAAAATGGCTTCCATGGTCGACCTCTCGGCCATGAAATCTAACAGATTTTTGGTCACGCTTGTCATTCCTCCTCCTAAGTGGTGCTCAATGACTCTCCCATACTTTCATTTTATGGCTCATCAGCTTATTTCCATGGTTACTACAACTTTGAACATCCCCCTTGTTCTTCAAGATTGGTACTAATATACTCCGCCTCCATTCTTCTGGCATCTTGTTTGCCTGAAAAAAGAGGTTGAAAAGTTTAGTTAGCGATACTATCGCCATGTCTCCGAGGCCTCTCCACGCCTCTTTGGGGATACAGTCAGGATCTTGGTTACCGGTGCCTAGTAAGTCCCTATTTATGCATATTTGTGCCCATTTCTGAAAATAGGGGTGTAACTAATCAGGAGTTTGTTGAAAGAAACAGGGGAAACCATTGCGTGAGAACACAAGATCCTGCCAATGTGAATGCCCAGCGATGATTAGGCTGCTACACAGTGGACAATGGATGGCACATAACGGAGCACCTAGTGTAGCACAATCACATCCTAACACCAATATGCAGGGAGATGGTGCATTAGCCATCTCACAAGCATATTGATGTTACATAAGGGACCTAATTAGGAATCTGAGGAAGAATAACGTCAACATTAGTAAGGTGTACAACATTATTGGAGAGTTCTTCGGGGCAATGGAGAAAGTGCCATTTACGAAACGGTCTCTATGTAATCTCTGTGGGCAAATAAGTAGGGTTGAAGCTGATGATGATGTCAAGAATATCATTTGAGGTTTCCGATGAGCTACTTCCTATGTTGGGGTTTATTGGCCCCCTTATATTCTGGAGCAAATTTTGATCATAAAACTAATAAAATATGAACTATATGTCACAATAATTATACCGTAGGAAAGCTCTTTCGAACAAATATCCAATAGTATAGTTTTTATAATATACATCACATATTTTAGTCAAACAGATAGTCAAAGTATGACCCAAAATTCGAGCGGCCTAATAAGGATCCTGAATTCTTGTTTCGGGCGCAAGCTGATTCTGAGAGTAGAATAAACAATCTGATGTGGACAACCACCAGCAGCCAATAAATTGGGCCGTTGGCTTCCTTGGTACGACTTTTAAGTGGACCATACGGCCTCGCACCCGGTCCAGGAAAGTCTGCTGATACCATGACCGTATAGGACCAACGAGGGCCCCAATATTTATGAAGTAGGGACTGGTCATGCGAGCGCTATGCAATAACAAAACTGCTGTGCGGACGATGCATGCCTGCACGACATCGGCACGAGAGGCAATCCAGCCATGTACTGCACTTTGATGGTATGCATGGACGCACTGATATGTGCTGTCGTGCACAAATCGTCCTCGCAGCGTCGTGTGCATAGCAGTGCTCATACAATAATAGTGTTAGAATCCTGAATATGTTACTTTATACAACCGACTGCTCTGATCCCACGGAGGACTAGCGGCTCAGATAACATGAGCATATAGAGTATGACCTATATCAAATTTTATTAAAAGCTGGGTCTTTATGTTTGACACTTTCCATTTATTCTTAACAGGGGCTATGTTGGATCAGGCAAACCGCGCAAAGGGTATGTTCAATTCTAACCTTATCATTTCTATGTTGTAATGACAATGTGGTCTGTTGATTTGTGTAGCATGCATCGGTTTGCGCTATTTGTTCTGCCAGCACCCCCCTTGCTTTCGAATTTGCTCATCTCCCCATTTGTTGTGCTAACCTCTTCAGATATGGTCCGCATGCACCTGATAAGTTTTGTCATAGTTGTGCTCACATCATGCATCCTCTTTTTTCTATTTATCTTTTCATCATCTTGCTCATGTTGAAGATTGGGCTGCTAGTGTGGATTGGTTTGGTTAGGTTGAAACATTTTGTTTTGTACTGTATTTTTTTTTTCTGAAGGGGAATTTCTGTGCCAATTGGGCTCATTTATTTTTGTTGATAAACATCAGGTGAGGCTGAAGCGATTCTTTCCAAGTCACAAGCTACCGCCGAAGGGATTAGAATGGTCTCAGAGTCTATGAGAGCTGAAGGCAGTGCTGAGGTATCATGATTTGGCAACTCCCATTTTAATATCGCGTTTAATTGACCTTACAGTTGTTTATGTAGAAGTTATCTATCAAAACAGTAAGGTTCCACTGCTCATGTTGTGCTGTTCATTCTCTCCTGTCAGGCTGCAAAACTGAGAATTGCTGAACAATACATCACAGCATTTGCTGCTCTGGCCAAGAATGTGAGATATTTGAAGTTTCATTTTCCTGATTCATGAATCCTTATGGTGTTTGGCAAAGTACTGATGCTTCATTATGAAATGTAGACCACAACAATGCTTCTTCCAAGTGACGCTGGCAACCCATCATCTATGATAGCCCAGTCTCTCCAGATATACAAGCACATAAGCCAGTCCAAAGGAGGGAACCAACAGGCAGAAGAAGCTGAGGAAGCAGGACCGCAAGAAGAGGCCGATATGTTTGGCCTACCTTCTGTGACCAGCGTGACCCCACCCAGCACGCAAACAGGCCATGGCAGCACGTTCTCCCTGCAGAGGCGTAAAGAATGATCAGCCGTGTTCAAGTACCTAAGGGAACCCTTTTTAGATAGTAGGGTGTCACTGAAAACACCAGCAGCATTTGAGGTTTCGAGCTTAATTCATGTGATGTTGAGTCGGCTTAGGTTGATATGGTAATTGACCTGACATTGGTTATCCAGGCGCCAAATGCAAGGAGGCTAGGTGTCTGGAGAGTTTTTGATGGCAGCCTTCAAGACTTGTGCAAATGCAAGTATATCCCTCACGATGCCAGCATACGCTTGATGGCAATATTTCACTGCAGTTTTTTTTTTTTCATGTGTTCCGATGTCAGTTTTACATGTTGACAGTTTGCATGTTGTCCTACTCTATTTACTTCTCCAATGGGTTTACTCTGGAGTTTTGGAGTTTTGTTCTTTGCAGTAAGTCTCTGGATTTTTGTTCAGAGTCGGTGTTGGAGTTGTATCGAATATTGTGTACAAGTAGGTTACAGTTGGACTTGTAGTTGTAGGGTAAAACATCCCTCCTAATTTAAGAACTTGTAATACAAATCCCAACTCAAGGGTTTTGAAACCTTAAAATATATAAATGCCATTTTTGTTGAAATAATTTTAATTTTTTATAAAAATAGTTTATGATCCTATACACATTGCATGGTCGCAAGCGTTGGGGCCGACGAGAGGAGTTTTAGTGAGAAGAATAATTTTGGTGACTTAAAAACACAAGCATGTTGCAATCAATACATCCATCACAAGCTCTCAAAAAGTTCTAGTTGGTTTCAAATTTTGTAAAAACATAATGCGGCAAAGTGATACAAACACAGGGTGTGACAGACCTACCCCCTTACAAGAATCTCGTCCCCGAGATTCCTAGGCTAAGCACTAAAGAGATAAGGAAACTCAGATCTATGGTAGTCTTCACGCTTCCATGTTGCTTTTGCTTCGGTGTGGTTGCTCCACTGGACCTTCAAGTACTTGATGGTGCGGCTTCGGGTGCAACGCTCGGCTTCTTCCAAGTTGTGGATTGGTCTCTCACAATAAGTGAGGTCTGGCTGAAGGTTGATGGCTTGATGATCGATGTCCTTGTAGAGGTCCGGACGGTTGGGAACTTGGAGGCATTTTCGAAGTCATGACACGTGGAAAACATTGTGCACATCTGAAAGCTCGGAAGGTAACTCTAGCCGTTAAGCAACTTCCCCCCGCGTGTCGGAGATCTTGAAGGGGCCGATGTATCTTGGTGCGAGCTTTCCCTTAACGTGGAAGTGCTTCGTTCCCTTGAGAGGCGTGACACGGAGATAAACATAGTCTCCAACACGGAAACACATGTATCAGCGGCGTGAGTCGGTGTAGCTCTTGTGTCTTGACTTGGCAGTCTCACGTTCCTTGATGAGTTGAATTTGCTCTTGGGCTTCACGGAGAATATCCAGTCCAAAGATCAGTCCTTCTCCGGTCTCAGACCAGTTGAGGGGAGTGCGACGCTTGCATCCATACAACACCTCAAATGGTGCCATCTGGAGACTGGACTAGTAGTTGTTATTGTAGGAGAACTCGACAAAGGGCAACCAATCTTCCCACTTGGCTCCATATGCCAAAACGCAATCACGGAGCATGTCCTCGAGTATCTGATTTACTCGTTTCGTGTGTCCGCCTGTCTGAGGGTGAAAAGTAGTGCTGAAGGAGAGCTTGGTTCCCAAGGCTTCTTGGAACCTGTTCCAAAACCTTGACGTAAAGTGGGTCCCTCGGTCTGATATGATCTCCTTAGGAACTCCGTGGAGACTCACAATCCGGTAGATGTAGAGGTTGTCCAACTGGTTGCCGGTGTAGGTCATCTTGTCGGGGATGAAGTGGGCTACCTTGGTGAGGAGATCGACAATGACCCAAATGGAATCATGTCCCTTGTTTGATCTGGGCAGACCGATGATGAAGTCCATCCCGTCCTTGTCCCACTTCTATTCCGGCACTTTGAGAGGCTGTAACAGTCCAGCAGGCTGCTGATGCTCACCTTTGACCCTCTCGCATATGTCACACTTAGCGACATAAGAAGTTATTTCTCATGCCATGCCACCAGAATCTTTCCTTGACTTGGTCCATCTTGGTTCCTCCAGGATAGATGGAATATGAAGTGTCGTGTGCTTCTTGTAAGACCGGGTTCTTGAGCTCAACTTTGTTGGGTACGCAGATGCGATTCCCAAACCATACAACTCCTTGTTCATCCACTGAGAATCCTGGGGCCTTGCATTTCTCAATCTTCTTCTTGATGCCTTCGATGCTCTCGTGTCCCTTCCGAGCTTCCTTGATATCGTCCATTAACACAGGCTTTGCTTCGAGGTTAGCCAGAAATCCTGGTGCAACTAACTCCAATCCCAAGCTTTCAAGCTCCTCATACAAGGCGGGTAGCCTTTCCTTGACCATAGATGTAGGATCGAAAGTATGTCTAGAGGGGGGGGGGTGATTAAACTATTTGACAAGATATTTTTTTCCTTTTTCCAATTTTACTTGAGAGGCAGCTACGACAATTATAACAGGTCAAGTAAAATTGGGAAACGGCAAAAAAGTTATCTTGTCAAGTAGTCTAATCACCCCCTCTAGATATACTTTCGATCCTACAAGTGGTATCATAGCGTTGGTCTCCATTTCATTGGTTTAACAACCTAGGAGAGTATGGCATCTAGCGAGGGAAATTATCATCGTAGAGGTCCATTTTTCGATGGCACTAATTTTGCTAGTTGGAAGCATAAAATGAAAATGCACATTCTTGGCTTTAATCCTCATGTTTGGGCTATTATTCATGTTAGTGTGCAAGGTAACTTCTTTAGAGAAGGGCATGATCCAGATCCTGATGCGACACCTCAAGAACTGAAGATGTTGCAACTTAATGCTCAAGCGTGCGACGTCATCTTCAACTGCCTATGCCCCGAAGAATTCAACAAAATCAGTCGTCTTGAGAATGCAAAATAAATTTGGGATACTTTGGTTGATATGCACGAAGGTACTTGTTAGGGCATATTTCTCCCTAAGTGGTTTTGGTGATTGATGAAAAAGCATGTGCGGACTAATCGTGTGCATTGAGCATTTCAGATAATTCATGACTAGCCACAAGACGATTCGGTGCCCCTCGGAGTCTTTCAAATAAGGTTGCTTTCTACGCTTCTCTTTGGTGGATTTGAGTCGTAGGAAAGTCGTACTATTAAGAGGGGGTCCGCTTCGGAAAGGTTTGGGTGGAATCAACACATACACAATTCTATTGCACCACCTTTCCCTTGCTTCAATGGAGCTCCACCATGTTCCTCCCTGTGTGTGCAAAAGGACCAGGAGTAGTACCGCTAGTGCCAGCGGTAGTACCGCTCTCTGGGCGGTAGTAGTTTTTTACTAGCACTCCCTCGGACTTTTTGCGCAACCACAACCTCTGCGGTGGTAGGCACGGTATTTTTTTTACTACCGTGGTTGGTGAGCCTACCGTGCGGTAGTAACACTCCTAGCAGCGGTAGTACTGCTCCTAGCAGCGGTAGTACCTCTCTGCTCGTGGTGTGAGTGGGGGGTAACTATTGGATTCTTTCCCTCACTATATAAAGGGGTCTTCTTCCCCAAGAAGATCACCTCTTACCTCCCCAAGCTCCATTGTTGCTCCAAAGCTCATTTTCGCCCGATCTCTCTTCCTAGCCAATTAAACTTGTTGATTTCCTAAAGATTGGTTGAGAAGGCCCTCATCTACACTTCCACCAAGAGATATTTGATTCACCCCACTAATCCCTTGAGAATCTTGTTACTCTTGGGTGTCTGAGCACCCTAGACGACTGAGGTCACCTCGGAGCCACATTCCATTGTGGTGAAGTTTCGTGGTCTTCTTGGGATCCTCCAAGCTTTGTTTGGAGATTGCCCCAACCTTGTTTGTAAAGGTCTGGTCGCCGCCTTCAAGGGCACCACTAGTGGAATCACGACATCTCGCATCGTGTGAGGGCGTGAGGAGAATATGGTGGACCTAGTGGATTCTTGGGGAGCATTGTGCCTCCACACCACTCCAACGGAGACGTACTTCCTGTCAAAAGGAAGGAACTTTGGTAACACATCCTCGTCTCCACCGGTTCCACTTGTAGCTATTTCTTACCTTTACTTTGCCCTTATTATTGTTGTGGTGTATTCTTCGCTTGCATTAGTAGTAGTTGTTGTTAGCATAATATAGGTTGCTCACCTAGTTTATCTTTCTAGAGAACCTTTTGTTGCTAACCGTAATTTGTTAAGAAGAGCTAAAAGTTGGTAGTTGCCTATTCAGCCAACCCCTCTAGTCAACCATATCGATCCTTTCAATTGGTATCAGATCCATGTGTCTTTATTAAGGGTTTCACCACTTTGAATAGTATGGTATACGACGGTGAGGTTGGGCACGAAGTGCCGGAGGCCGTGGAGTTGAGTTCGATCACACGGGACGACTTGAATGAGGCTATGGCCTCACTCAAAACATCCACGACGACCGAAGTCAAGTCCATGCTTAAATAATTACTTGAGGGGATGAAGAATTCTCCCGAACCGTTGCTTGTGGCTAAACCCACCACATCGGAGCCGGAGGCCAATTCCAAAAAGGAACCAACTAAAGGTACTCAAACTTCTTCCCCTCTTGACAAGAATGGGAGGGGAACCTTTGCCTCGGTTCCTCCTCCCCCAGTCTATGGAGGACCGGTCCCTACACAGCATATTAATAACCTTGGTCCTCCTCCTAAACAGGTTAAAGGTGATTTTGCTAACTCGGTCTTTTGCATCAAGTATCATTTGAATTACAGCTCAACAAATCTTTGGAGAATCATCTAACAAGGCTTTTAACCACATGATCCAAACAATCTCACTCCAAGAGAAGAGGCGAACAATCAATACAACCATTCTGCATTGTTCATCCTTCAATCCGCGGTTCCTCCCGAAGATCTTTCTCACTTGCGCCCCTTCAACCTTGTAAAGGATTGTTGGGAGCACATCATGGTGTTGTACAAGGGGAGCTCAAGCATTCAATGGTCCAACTTTGAAGTGGTTCTTGATGAGGCCGATGAGTTTGTGATGCTAGAAGATGAGGACCTCCGTGATCTCTATCAAAGGGTGACTACTCTTGTCGTTGCTCTCCAAGATCATGGGAGCAAGGATACGGCTCACACTTGGATCAAGCGTAAGTTTCTCAAGGCCATCATGCCATTCAACAAAGCCATGTCCTCCGTCATTCGTCAAAGGCCAGATTTCCACACCTTGACCTAAAGCGAAGTGTTGGATGAGTTCATTGCCATGAATATCATGAACAAGACCGTCGAAAATGCTCTTGCTTGTGTCCCGTCGAAGAAAGCATCAGCCAACCTTGCCTTGAGAGCCAAGGTCATTTCAGATGAAGAAGAGGAAGAGGAAGAAGAGGGCTGCCCCGAAGACACAAAGTATGCTTATCGCGAGCACATGACTCTTGCATCAAGGCAATTTTGGGCAACAAGAGAAACTCAAGTCCCAACTTCGCCAAGAACAACTCAAGTGGGTCCAAGAACAAGCAACTAGTGTGGACATGCTACAATTGCGGCATTGTGAGTCACTTTGTGGCGGATTTTCCTTATGAGAAGAGGGAAGACAATGGGGGCAAGCTCATTCGCAAAGACAAAGAAAAGTATTTCCCAAGGAAGAACATCTTCACCAAGAAGACTCCTCCAAGGGGTTTGGTGGCCCATGAAGAGTACACCTCCGATGATGACGAAGATGATACAGGGTGTGAGGGGATGGCAACGACCACCGTGGCCATTGCCACTTCCTCCCCCAAGGTGTCTCTCTTTGGCGCCACCAACGAGAATCGCATCGCCAAGTGCCTCATGGCCAAAGGTATTAATAAGGTAACCCCCAACATCAAGAACACTATCACTACTTCTCCTTCATTGTTAGATTGTGTTGATAATAGTGAATAAGTGGAGCTTGATGGGAATGAGTTTGACAAATTCCTGTGTAAGATCAAAGGTGAATCCAAGAAGCACTTTGTTGCTCTTTTGGAACAACTTGGTGAGGCCAATGATCTCATTGAGACCCATGAGGATACTATCTCCAAGTTGGAAGGACATAGTCGTGATTACGTTGATGAGATTGCGGAACTATCCATTGCTCTAGAGGAAGAGTGTGGTCTTCGTTTGGCTCTTGAGGAGTCACACAATGTTGATCATGCTAAACTTCAAAAAGATCTTGATCATGCTATTGTTCTTACACGTGTGCTTAAATTCGAGAAAGTTGCACTTGGGGTTGACCATGATAGACTCAAGGAAGAATTTGACACACTTTATAAGGCACACGGGGTCTTGAAAGGTGTCCATTCTTATCTTAAGCACATGTCTCATGATCGACTCCAAGTAAAACTAACGAAGGAGATTTCTACTTGTCCTCCTTTTGTTCTAATTGATAATGCTTGTGCTACTAACCCTTGTTGTGAGCATGTGCATCTTGTGGAGGAGAATGCCAAGTTGACAGAACAACCTGAAAAGGGCCTTGTATCATGCATCCAAGGCGAGAAGAATCTAAATCGCCTTTTGAGTAATGAAAAGGAAGTTGTAGGAAAGAAGGGACTTGGGTTTGCACCCAAGTTTAAGAAGAAAAAGAAGAACAAGACCAAGCTTTCTCCCCCTCTCAAGGACATTTTTGTCAAAGAGGGTGAGATTACTCATAAGAAGATGAAGAACAAGGAAGGGGGTGACAATGCCAAGAAGGGCCAAACCACCTCTACCAAGAAAGCCGACGACTTTAACACCTCTTATGTTTTATGTCGTGCTTGTGATGGGCATGTTTATGCCAAATTTGTTGGTTCTTATTATGAGTACATTAATGGGCTATTTGGGTTCCTAGGACCCTTGTTTCTAACATCAAAGGACCCATTCAAGAATGGGTACCTAAATCCAAGCATTGATCTCTTGTAGGAGTTTGCTTCCGGTGGGATGTCATGGTTGCTCGATAGCAGAGCCACAAATCATATGACCGGGAGCAAGGACTTGGTGGTGGATGTGCATCCAATTCCACCTATGCCCATCCATGTCCAATTTGCTGATGCCTCAACATCTAATGTAATGGGAAGGTGGTCATCTCTCAAGATTTACCTATAGATAAGGCCATGTTTGTTGAGTCCCTTGCATACAATTTGCTTTCCATTCGTCAACTTTCAATTATGGGCTTTGCCACATTCTTTAATCTTGATACCGTGGCCCTTTTGTGGAGCAATACTCTTAAAGTAGCCTTTGTTGGACATGTCGAGAACGCTCTCTATGTGATGAACTTTTCGGAGCGACCTACTAAGATTGCAACTTGTCTAATGGCTAAAGTTGATGTGGGTTGGCTTTGGCATGGCCGGCTAGCTCATGTCAATATGAGATCTTTGCAAAGTCTCCTCAAAGGGGACCATGTTCCTGTACTAACAAATGTGAGTTTTGCCAGACACTGTGCTTGTGGTGCTTGTATTGAAGGAAAGCTTCATGAAACGGCTCACCATCCCACGACTATCATCTACTCTAAAATGCCCTTGGAGCTCCTTCACATGGATCTCTTTGGTCCTCCATCTTTTGATAGTCTTGGGGGAAGAAATTATTGCTTGGTGATTGTGGATGACTAATCAAGATACACATGGGTATACTTCTTCAAGAGGAAGAGTGAGACTCAACAAACCCTCATCGACTTTGCTAATGAAGCTCAACGTCAACATGAAGCAAAGATATTGATGATTAGAAGTGACAACGACACCGAGTTCAAGAACTACACCTTGGATGAGTTCCTTAGTGATGAGGGGATAGAGTACCAATATTCAGCACCCTATACCCCTCAACAAAACGGTGTGGCGGAGAGGAAGAACCGGATGTTGATGGACGCGGCAAGAACCATGATGGCGGAGTTCAAATCTCCGTACAACTTTTGGGCCGAAGCTATTAACACCTCATGTCATGCATCCAATCGGCTCTACCTCCGCAAAGGCTTGAACAAGACTCCATATGAGATTCTTACCGGGAACAAGACCAACCTCAAGTACTTCCAGTTGTTCAGTTGTAAGTGTTTCATACTCAAGAAAGGTGTTCGTTTGTCTAAATATGAAGCTAGACCTCATGGGGGCATATTTGTTGGTTTTGCTACAAACTCTCATGCTTATCGTGTTCTCAACAAGTCCACCGGACTCACTGAGGAGACATATAACTTAGAGTTTGATGAAAATAATGGCTCCCAAGTGGAGCAAAGTTGTCTTTGTGATGTAGGTGGTGAAATTCCTCCTCAATCCATAAGAAGAATGGGGATTGATCAAATACTCCCCATTGAGGAACCCCTTGTGGTTAAAGGAGAAGGACAATGCTCTACTCAAGTGGAGTCATCACCTTCGCTAGTCCCACATGCTTTCGAAGAACAAAGTGAAGGCCCTCAACCCGTTGAACAAGATCAAGGACAAGATAAACCTCAAGAGGATGGTGTTGCATCAAATGATGTCCAAGATCATGCTCAAGACTTCGAGTTTGCTCAAGATCAAGTGCAACCACAAGATCAAGGGCAAACTACTGAGCAAGCTCAAGACGGTGCTCAAGATGATCAAAATGGCGTTCCTCAATTAACTAGTAAGGAACTCCTAGAGCGCCGTGCTGCCAAAGTGGCTTCCAAGCTCCGGGTTCGACAACATATCTTGAAGAATGTGCTTGCAAGCTTCAATAAGGGGGTAACTACTCGTCAACAATTATCAAACTTTTGTTTGCATCACGCAATTGTTTCGTGTGTTGAACCCCAAAAGGTACATGAAGCGCTCGATGATCAGGATTGGCTTGAAGCCATGCATGATGAACTTAACAATTTCGAGCGCAATTAAGTTTGGTAATTAGTTCCAAGGCCAACAGGGGAACATTATGTCATTGGAACCAAATGGATCTTCAAGAACAAGCAAGATGCAAATGGTGGTGTTGTTCGAAACAAGGCAAGATTGGTGGCTCAAGGCTACTCCCAAGTCGAGGGTATCGGCTATGGTGAAACCTTTGCCCCTGTTGCTCGTGTTGAATCTATTCGCATGCTGCTTGCATTTGCTTCTCATCATGATTTCAAATTGCAACAAATGGATGTGAAGAGTGCATGTCTTAATGGTCCCTTAAATGAGTTGGTATATGTCAAACAACCCCCGGGATTCGAGGACCCCAAGTTCCCCACTCATGTATACAAACTCAAGAAGGCACTCTACAGCCTTAAACAAGCCCCACGTGTGTGGTATGAGTACCTTACCGAGTTGTTGCAAGATCGTGGGTTTGAAATTGGGAAAATTGATCCCACCCTTTTTACCAAAAAGGTCAAAGGGGATTTGTTCATATGCCAACTATATGTTTATGATAGTATATCTGGTTCTCCTAACAAATCTTTCAATGAAGAGTTTGTTGCACAAATGTCCGAGAAGTTTGACATGTCTGTGATGGGAGAGTTAAAATTCTTTCTTGGGTTCGAAATCAAACAAGGAAGAGAAGGAACGTTCATCAAACAAGACAAGTACACTCAGGACATGCTCAAGCGGTTCGAGCTAGAGGACGTCAAGCCGGTCAAATTTCCCATGCCAACCAAATGCAAACTTGAAAATGATCCCAATGGTAAAGCAGTGGATCAAAAGGTATATCTCTCCATGATTGGATCTTTGCTTTACCTTTCTGCATCTAGACCCGATATCATGTTGAGTGGAAATTTGTGCATGGTTTCAATCCGCACCAAAGGAAAGCCACTATGCGGCAGCCAAACGAATCTTTTGATATTTTGCCCATACCCCAAACTTTGGCTTATGGTACCCCAAAGGAGCAAGCTTTATTCTAGTAGGTTACTCTAACTTAGATTGGGCTGGAGACTGTGTCAAAAGGAAGTCAACTTCTGGAGGATGCCAGTTCCTTGGTTGCTCTTTGGTAAGTTGGTCTTCGAAGAAGCAAAACTGTGTGTCACTTTCTTCCACCGAGGCCTAGTATGTAGCCGTCGCAAGTTGTTGTGCTCAATTATTATGGATGAGGCAAACTTTAAAGGATTACGGTGTCACTTGTGACAAAGTGCCTCTTCTATGTGACAATGAAAGTGCCATCAAGATACCTCTCAATTCGATGCAACATAGCAAGACCAAGCATATTGATATTCGTCATCATTTCATTTGAGATCATATCAAACATGGAGATATTGAGGTCCTCTTCATCAACACTCAAGAGCAACTTGCATATATTTTCACCAAGCCTCTAGATGAAGAAAGGTTTCGCGAGTTAAGGCTTGAGCTAAATATCACTGATTCAAGCAATGTGGATTGAAACTAGGCACACCACACCACACTCATCATTATATTTTGCTCTAGGTGTAGGCATGGACATAGGGGGAGTCTTGTTCTCTCAATGAACTTTCCCTCCCCCCATTATGCATAAATTGATCACGTCTTTCACATTAGCCATTGTTGATGGAACTTGTGCTTCAAAGACGAGCTTTGGTCATGAACCCAAGGATAATTCTTCGTGGTGTCATACCATTTTTCTCAAACATTGGTGACTCCGTCCACCGCCCTCTCTTCGCCAGAAGATTCGGTTTCGTGTTCAT
The DNA here is from genome assembly GCF_904849725.1 of Hordeum vulgare subsp. vulgare. Taxonomy (NCBI): domain Eukaryota; kingdom Viridiplantae; phylum Streptophyta; class Magnoliopsida; order Poales; family Poaceae; genus Hordeum; species Hordeum vulgare. Next base: position 373,429,748 of record NC_058524.1, on the reverse strand, counting down.
TTTTCTTGCTTGTTTTGCTTTACTTTCCTTCGCTTGGGTTTTCCTGTGTTCCGGCCTCCTCCTCACGTGTCGCGCCAGGATCCGGCCGGGGACCGTCAGATCCGAAGGGTCTCCGCCGCCGCTTGCCTTTCCCGGCACCGCCTCGCCCCGCCGGAGACGCTGCAGGCCACGTGAAAGCACAATTTCTCCCTAGGGTGGTTTTGATAATTGATCACAACAAATGCATCATTGGACTAATGTGTTTTCCAAGTATATTTTAGAAAAGTTCAAAATATGCTATGGATTATGGTTTATGTGAAGATACCCCTAGATGCAAGAAAAGAATAATATTGTCTCAAGCTTCAAGCTAGAAGACTCTTCATTTTATATTTGTGAGAATTCACTTTTGAGTCCATAGGAAAGACGATACTATTAAACGGGGTTGAGGTAGTAAAATGAATTGATTGCTCAAATGCTCAAAGTTAGCCACCAAAACACTCGGTCATTTTTCCCACATATCCACTCTGTCAAGTTCCACATTCATAAATTTGGTGTCACCAACTTTGCCACATCGGACCCACCGACTTCGAACTTCAGACAGAATCCTAGCCATTCCCACCAAATCGGTGCAACAGAAACTACATCGGTGCTACCGAGTTCAGTCTGACTAACATTCTGTTGCCAAGACATACAAAATCGGAATTTCCGAGTTTGAGTATCGGTGCCACCGAGTTTGGCCATCTGACCATTAGTCACCTTTTCGGTGCCATCGAGTTCTATATATTGGTCTCACCGAGATTCAAAAGTTCACACTTTTAGTACTAGTCGGTACCACTGAGTTGTCCACTTCAGTATCACCGAGTTTGCACTTTTGTGTGTAACGGTTGGATTTTGGCTGCTGCCTATATATACCCCTTCACCCACCTCTCATTCGTGGGAGAAGCACTCAGAACACACACTTCATTTACTGATCCATTTTCTGAGAGAGAACCACCTACTCATGTGTTGAGACCTAGATATTCCAATCCAATCATTTGAAACTTGATCTCTAGCCTCCCCAAAGTGCTTTCCACCAAATCAACCTCTCCTACCCATGCATATTCTGTGTAGAGTGATTTGTGTTGAGGAGACTATCTTTAGAAGCACAAGAGCAAGGAGTTCATGTATCTACCCCATCTATTACCTTTTGGAGGGTGGTGCCTCCTAGATTGGTTAGGTGCCGCTTGGGAGCCTTCTACTTCGTGTTGTGGAGTTGAACCAAGATGTTTGTAAGGGCAAGGAGATCGCCTACTTTGTGAATATCTACCGTGAGTGAGGCTAGTCCTGTGTGGACAGAAGCCGTGGTGGAATAGACAAGGTCGTTTCTTTGTGGACCCCATGTGGGTGGATCCATCCGTGGACTCTTGCGACCGTTACCCTCCGTGGGTTGAAATCTCCAGTAACATGGACGTACGATAGCGCCACCTATCGGAAGCCATGCCAAAAACCGCCATGTCAACCTCATGCGTTTGATCTCCCTACCTTACTCCTCTACTTTACACTTGCATGTTTTACTTTCCGCTACTATACTATTAGAACTGCATGTGTAGGGTGTACTTGACCTGTGATAACTGTCGTAGGTGCCTCTCAAGTAAAATTGGGAAAAGGCAAATGACATATCTTGCCAAGTAGTCTAATCACCCCCTCTAGACATACTTTCGATCCTACAAGTGGTATTAGAGATGTGGTCTCCATTTCATTGGTTTAGCAACCTAGGAGAGTATGACATCTAGTGAGGGAAATTATCATCGTAGAGGTCCTTACTTCGATGGCACTAATTTTGCTAGTTGGAAGCATACAATGAAAATGCACATACTTGGCTTTAATCCTCATGTTTGGGCTGTTATTCGTGTTGGTGTGCAAGGTAACTTCTTTGGAGAAGGGCATGAACCAGATCGTGATGCGACTCCTAATGAACTGAAGATGTTGCAACTTAATGCTCAAGCCTGCTATATCATCTTCAATTGCCTTTGCCCCGAAGAATTCAACAAAATTAGTCGTCTTTAAAATGCAAAAGTGATTTGGGATACTTTGGTTGATATGCACGAAGGTACTGCTTTTGTCAGAGAATCTAAGTTGGATGTGCTTCAAAGTCAGCTTGACAAGTTCAAGATGAAGGATGGTGAAGGAGTCGCTGAAATGTACTCTAGGCTAGCTCTCATCACCAATGAGATTGCCGGCTTAGGAAGCGAAGAGATAACCGAGAAATTCATCATCAAGAAGATATTTAGAGCTCTTGATGGGAAGTATGACACAGTGTGCACATTGATCCAAATGATGTCAAATTACAAAGATATCAAGCCAACTAAAGTCATTGGTAGGATTGTTTCTCATGAGATGTCACTCAAGGAAAAATTACAAAGGACAAGTCAAGCGGTGCTTATAAAGCTTCATGTGATGCTCCCACTACTTCAAAAGACAATCTTATCACTAATGAAGAGATAAGCCTCATGGTCAAAAAATTCAACAAGTTCTACAAGAGTAGAGGCAAAGGTAGAAGCTCAAGTTCAAGATATGATGAGAAGCGTTCGTCCAGTCATGACCGAAACTGCTACAAGTGTGGGAAGCCCGGACACTACTCAAAGGAGTGCTTGTCTCCCTACAAAAGAAGAGAAGAGTCACCTCGAAGACGAAGCTCAAGAGATGAGTCACCTCATAGAGAGAGAGAGAGGGAGTAGAGAAGATCACTATGAACGAAGACACTCACGGAGAGGCAAGGAATCAGAGCAGAAGGACAAATACAGAAAGAGTAGTTCAAGAAGAAAACATCAAGCTCATGTTAGTGAATGGGTCTCTGGCTCCGAGTTTGAACACCACTCCGAGAGAAGCTACAACTCCAACTCTGACTATAGTCAAGATGATGGTGTTGCCGGGATTGCGCTTGTTTGCACCAACTCCTACGACTTGTTTGATTCACCAAATGAGGGAGTTGGAAATTGCTTATGGCTTAAGACCCCAAGGTATCACGTCGTGAGTATCTTGATTTAAATAGTGATGAGGATGACTGGTTAGGAGAAGATGATTTGCTTCTAGAAAAAGCTAGTGAATGCACTGAAAATGAACATGCTATTTATCATGCTAGTCAAGAGAAATTGAATGATGATGATAAGAAACAAATTGAACAACTAACTCAATAATTGAAAACTCTTAAGTTAGCTCATGAGACAACTCTAGAAGATCATAGAGAGCTTGCAAGAACCCATGAGAAGCTACGCTTTGAGAAGGTTAACTTGGAGCAAGAGCATGAGTTCCTAAAAGTGATCAATGATGATCTTCGAAAGAAGAGTTCTTATCTAGCCAAACGATTACTCTTGTCTTACTTAGTTCCACAAGTTAAACCTAGGAACACTATTAACAAAGGCAAGAAGGTTTCTTCATCTAATAACAACAATGCTAAAGCTAAATCCAATAATGTTGTTGCTAGTACCTCTATTGATTCCACTAACGATGATCTTAGCCAAGTTACACTTGTGCAAGAAAATGATCTATTGAAAGGGATTATATGGAGAGGTGTCTTCAAGAGTCTTGCCGGAAGTAAGCAATTTGAGGAAATTATGCGCAAGCAAGGAGGACATTGGAAGAAACAAGGTGTTGGCTACTTCAACATCAACAGAGATGTTTGGGGAGAAGGTCCATATCCCACTCCCAAGTTTGTTCCCCAAGAGGAGAAGTCTACTCCTTCTGAAGGGACAAGCTCACAAGATGGCCTTCTACCACAAGACCACAAAGGCAAGGGAAAGCTTCAAGATGACATTGACCTATTTGAAGAAGAACCCCAAGCCAAGGTCACGTGGGTTCCCAAGGACACTACTAGCTCTACCTCAGCAAGTGCTACCACAAGTCCAAGGATTCCCATCAATTTGGTGTGGATTCCCAAGAGGAAGAACTAGAAGTTCTTGAGGGTTGAATCTGCCAATGAAATTCACTCTTATTCATTTAGGCAAGAACTATATGCAATCAACCTCAACCATATGCATTAGTTCAAGGAGTCACACATTCCCTCAAAGGTAAGCAAGGAACAAGGTAATTAATGCATCTATGGACTTTATCCCATGTGTGCTTCACTCCATGTCCATATATATTCTTGCATATGTTCTATTCGCTTTAGGACTAACTCATGTAGGTGAGAAGAGTATGTAAACAACAAGGATTGCTCCCAACTCAAGATGATCTTCATCAACATCGAGCATCCACCACTACTTCACCTATTTGAAGTCTTCTACGACAAAGCCCAAGGTTAGTTGATCCCTCTTAGTGGGGATATCTTATCAAGGGGGAGCTTCACTCTAAGACTTGAGTATAAGCATCTCCTAAGGATATGAACACATTAATGCTTATGTAAATGTGGTAACCCCACTTGTGCTTAACGATGAGTATGACCTATGATCAAGTATTCTTACTTGGCTCCTAAATCAATATACTCATATATAGATGACTTTGTCATCGCCCAAGTGCTTGATAGCTGCTAGTATGTGTGTGCATGTTCACCACGTTTTATTTGTCATTCTTATTGTGTGAGCATGTTGGTGTGCATGTGTTTGATCATTCGAGGACATCCAATTGTTGTTATTTGGCTTTTGATTTATGTTTTGCCAATTGGATGGACAAGAATGCCTAGGACCCTTCTCTAGCTATCTATGCTATCTCATCTCAAGTTCTATTCATGCTTCATCACAAAACTTGAACAAGCACTTGTCAATCCCTCTGTGTGAAGGTGCACTCGGAGTTCCTTATCGTCAAAGGCTGCCTTCCAAAACCTCTTTGGAAAACTCGGTGTGACCAACTCCACAAACTCGGCGCCACCGATTTTTCAAAGTTGATCAGGTTTTCAATCTCGGTACCATCGAAATCGCCAACTCGGTTACACCGAGTTTCCCTGTCTACTAACAGTTGAGGAACTCGGTGACACCAATTTTGCCATCTCGGTGACATTGACAGCGCACGGGTATATATATCCGCGGACCGAATCTTTGACTTCACTTTGTCAAAACGTTTCGTTCGCCAAAATCCTCGCTGCCCCTGAGACCCTAGGTGTTCACCTTATCTCCCTGAGAACCGCCACCTCTGGGATTCGCCGCTGTCGACGCAATCTACTCCACCGTCATCGCCGTAGCCGGACCCCCGCCAAGTTAGGGTACGGATCTGATTTCCTATGCGTTCCCCGTTTGATTCTTATGCATTGGGAAAGTTTTTTATTCGAACCACCATATGCAAACCCTTCCTTCCACCAGATGAATCTTGTAGTGTAGAAGAAGTAGAAATTTTGGATCTGATATGCCGCAGCATGCAACTCGGTGAGACCAAGTTTGTAAAATCGGTTCACCGAAAAGAGCTGCTCGGTCTTTGTTAAGCGAGTAAACCTTCTCGTGATTCCGATAATGCCAAATCGGTGCCACTGATTTACATCCCGCAGAAGATCATACCCTAAGTTTAAAACTTCAATTTTTTTCAAAAAAATCTGAATTTTGTGATGCTCATCCATTATGTCTTTCCTATATCCACTTCACAGGTTCTGTTGTTTGCTGCTGAGCGTATCTGTCAGTATGTCAGGTTCAGATGACAGTCAGAATGATTTCAGAGAGCAGAGTGTCGAGATGAACTCGGGCGCTAGTCTAGAGAGGACAGACTCTGACCCTGGATCATATAGTTCCCATGGCTTGCCCAAGGAAGCCACCAGGCACAGAAGGAAGCTAAATTCTGATAAGGAAGATTCAGACTTTTTGCCAGAAGAAACTTCAGCCCCTTCTAAGGCTCCTCCAAGGAAAGTTTTTAGAAAGATGTCTACAAGTGTTGCTGATCTGAGAGCACCTGATTATGCCAAGAAGGGCAAAGCTATTGCCAAGGAAGCACCTGCAAAGAAGGCTGGTGTGAAGAGGCCCAGGAAGAGAACTATCCATCTTGTTGGCAGAAAGACTTCTATGTTTGAAGACCGAGAAGAAGCTGAAGAAGAAGCTCCCGAGGAGATCCCAGTTCCTCCCAAGAAGAAGAAGCTGATGGGTGATGCAATGAAGTCTTCTCCTAAGCCTACTACTAAAGCTAAGAAGGTTGTAGCTTCCAGGAAGACCACCAGAGATATACCTGTAGCTGCTAAGAGCAAAGGCCCTGGATCTAGTGCCCATACTGCAGAAGAGGAAGATGATGAGAATGCTCCAGTTCTCAGGAAGCTCAGACCATTCCTTCCACTCCACAATGATGCTCATCCTGTAGCAAAAGACATGAAGAAGAGGAAGGATGCCAGATTAAGAAAGTGGAGAGCTATTGATCCATATGTTGCCAGAAGAAGAACTGATGTTGATCCAAGGTTTCACACCAAGGAACAACAAGATTTTTATGAAACTGTCTTGTATGACAAGAGTCCTGCTGTCAGTGATATGAGGTATGTCGACTCGGCATACATCAAGGAAAACGAGAATTTCTTTCCACATGTTCAAGAGAATTTCGAAGCAGTGGACATAGAAGATTTTGTTGGGAAGGAGATGACCCCATGGAATGACGACTTGATCATGAAATTCTATGCAACTGCTCATTTTATGATGACTCTTTAGTTTGGATGACCGATGGACATAGGTATGATGCTACAATTGCGGAATGGGCTGCAATCATCGGTGTCCCCAAGAAGGAAGGATCCGATGTAGATGTCTATGCACACGCCACGCAGAATCACAACTCTATGGCCAACATGTACAAGACCATTCCACATCAGTACTTGGCCAGTCACAAGTTTGGTTCAGTATATTTTCTTCAAGCTGTCATTCCCACGACGAACACTATACTGCGATACACCCTCATGCCTAAGTCAGGAGTTGAGAAGATGATTAGAGGATATTCTATCAACCTGCTGCACGTGCTAGACACCCATACCAGATTTAGAGTGATGGATTTGATAGTTGAGACTATCCGAAGGACTGCTGCGGATCAGAAGAGTTCCTGTGGATATGAACCTTACATTCAGATGCTCATCAATACCAAGGTAGGCAAGCATGCATATCAACTTGATCGTCCCCATCTACCTGTTCATCCTGAATTTGAAGATAATGAGGTTGTGATGGATGACAATGATCCCAACTCTGCTGTAGCAAGAATGGTAGCAAATGCTGAAGCTGCTAGAAATAGGCCACCTCCAGTTCCACAACACAGAACTCAAGCTGAGCAAATGGCATTTCTAGTGAGTACTGTCCAAAGCATGGAGAAGAACATCCATGAGATCATGCAAAATCAGAAGAGTCTTGAGAGAGTTGTGGAGACAAAATTCCACAACATGGATATGAAGGTAACTGAGTTCACCACCATTGTCAGACAGCTTCAACATAAAGTTGACTCTATGGAGATTCCATGCTGAGAGGATGAAGATGAAGATGAATATGATGATGACAAGGATGAGTCTCCTCCTCCCACTACTATACAGTTCAGCACCAGGCCCCGATCAGTTGTTGTTCCTGCTCAGGAGACCAGCCAAACATCTTCATCACCAGCTCCAGCTCAAGCTCCTTCAATATCAACTCCTCTAGCTCCATGGACGTCACCAGAAGATTTCACAGATGTTCTATCGACTCCATCATCAGCTGCCCAGAGAGACGAGTAGTTCTATACTTTTGAACTTTTTGGTAACTTGTTGCCAAAGGGGGATAAATGAATAGATCATAGACTTCGTGTAAGAGAAAGTTTTTGACTTTAATTGCTCTCGTTTGGTTTTCAAAACTTTGGTTTTTGGATGACTTTATCTTATCTGTGTGTGTGATCATACGCTTTATCATGTGTGATGCTACGATATCATCTTTTAGCTATCCTTGTGATGATCACTCACTTATCTTGTTGGTGTCATGTGCATTGCTATTATTCTTTACGCACCACCAAGATGTATGTGACATGGAAGAGTAACCCATGATCCTAATCGATTGTGCATTTGCATTCAAACACAACTTTTAAATAATGCACAAATTTAGGGGGAGCTCTTGCTTTTCACATACTTCTCAAAGAGTCGATGTTAATCATTGATTATATCTTTTGTCGAAGCTTTAATCTGTATGCTATCATCAATTACCAAAAAGGGGGAGATTGAAAGCACAATTGCTCCATAGGGTGGTTTTGATAATTGATAACAACATATGCATCATTGGACTAATGTGTTTTCCAAGTGTATTTCAGAAAAGTTCAAAAGATGCTATGGCTTAAGGTTTATGTGGATATAGCCCTAGATGCAAGAAAATAATAATATTGGCTCAAGCTTCAAGCTAGAAGACTCTTCATTTTATATTTGTGAGAAATACCTTTTGAGTACATAGGAAATCCAATACTATTAAAAGGGGGTGAGGTACTAAAATGAACTGATTGCTCAAATGCTCAAAGTTAGCCACCAAAACACTTAGTCATTTTTCCCACATATCCACTCTGTCACGTTCCACATTCAAAAATCCAGTGTTACCAACTTTGCCACATCAGACCCACCGAGTTTGAACCTCAAACAGAACCCTAGCCATTCCCACCAAATCGGTGTAACCGACACTGCATCGGTGCTTCCGAGTACAGTGTGACCAACATTTTGTTGCCAAAACACACACAATCGGAATTTCTGAGTTTGAGTATCGGAGCCACCGAGTTTGTCCATCTGACGTTAGTCACCTTTTCGGTGCCACCGAGTTCCATATATTGGTCTCACCGAGATTCAAAAGTTCACACTTTTAGACTAGTCTGTACCATCGAGTTGTCCACTTCGGTGTCATCGAGTTTGCACTTTTGTGTGTAACGGTTGGATTTTGGATACTACCTATATATACCCCTTCACCCACCTCTCATTCGTGGGAGAAGCACTCAGAACACACACTTCATTTCCATGTCTGTTTTCTGAGAGAGAACCACCTACTCATGTGTTGAAACCAAGATATTCCAATACAATCATTTGAAACTTGATCTCTAGCCTCCCCAAACTGCTTTCCGCCAAATCAACCTCTCCTACCCATGCATATTCTGTGAGAGAGTGATTTGTGTTGAGGAGACTATCTTTAGAAGCACAAGAGAAAGGAGTTCATTCGTCTACCCCATCTATTACCTTTTGGAGGGTGGTGCCTCCTAGATTGGTTAGGTGTCGCTTGGGAGCCTCCTACTTCATGTTGTGGAGTTGAACCAAGATGTTTGTAAGGGCAAGGAGATCGCCTACTTCATGAAGATCTACCGTGAGTGAGGCTAGTCCTGTGTGGACGGAAGCCGTGGTGGATAAGTCAAGGCCGCTTCTTTGTGGACCCCTTGTGAGTGGAACCCTCTGTGGACTCTCGCAGCCGTTACCCTCCGTGGGTTGAAGTCCCCACTAGCATGGACGTACGATAGCGCCACCTATCGGAACCATGCCAAAAATCGCCGTGTCAACCTCATGCGTTTGATCTCCCTACCTTACTCCTCTACTTTACACTTGCATGTTTTACTTTCCGCTCCTATACTATTAGAACTGCATGTTTAGGGTGTACTTGACCTGTGATAACTGTCGTAGATTCCTCTAAAGTAAAATTGGTAAAAGGTAAAAAAATTATCTTGTCAAGTAGTCTAATCACCTCCCCCCTCGAGACATACTTTCGATCCTACACCGCGCCGACGCCGGTCAACTGCGGTTGCTCATTCTCCAGGAGGGAGACGAGCTGACGGGGACGAGCAGGTCGCATGGGCGCCACCCGTTGAGTGCTCCAGGCCAGGCTGTAGCCTCTCGCTCGGCCCGATCTGCCCCGTCGGCCAAGGCCCAGCATCCGCGTCGCCAGCCCACCTTGCGCCAGCTGGCCTGCGCCTCTCCCCAGTCGGCCCACCGTGTTGCCCCACCTCGCCTCTCCTCCACCTAGGCCAAGGCCCACAAGGTGAGATCTTCCCCTGTGCTATCTGTTGCCCAGGGTGAAAAATAATTATAATGCGCTCACATGTTCAGCCCAACACATTGCAGTTTCACGCCCGCAGTTTTTTTTTTCTGCTTGACAATTTTTCAATTACCAAGGATTTCAGAAAAAATGCATATTTTTAAAATACCCGTAACTTTTAAACCGTGTGTCGTATGCAAAAACCGTAGATATGTGAAACATGTAGAATTTCACTTAGATTAATATTTTCTAACTCCCATGCATATTTAAAACTGTTTAATGTGATGTTTGCATTGGTTTTCATGACAACGTGTTAAAAACGGTTTAGTTCGTAGTTAATTAATCGTAGCTTCGTTGGAGATGAGCCGTATGTGTAAATGGACTAGAACGACGAGTAGAATCATGTGAAACACTTTGTTTGGATGTTTAACAAACTTAAAATATGTTTAGGTCAGATCTGTATAGATTACAAAGTTAACATGGGGGGTCATTTCGGAGATGCTATATGTCATTTCCGGCCCCATTTAAAATGCCTAGACACGTAGTTTATTTGTGTTTCACCCCTTGCCATGTTTAACAACATTTAAAATTGTCATGTACCTAAATGAGAGTGAACTAAATATTTGAATCTGGAGTTTCGTCAATATGCAACTCGTTGCATATTGAACTTCACTTAATGTGTAGTGTATGATTGTTGTGAATTGCCATGCCATGCCTTGCATAATTAAACCGTTCATGCATCATATGTGTTGTGCACCATGTTGTGCATGTGTCGTGGTGAATACCGTGTGTTGATTCTTGTTTCCGGTTTGCTTCGTCTCGATAAAGTGTCGCAAGCGTGTCAAAATGTGAGGATCCGTTCCACTACGTTGGTTCGTGTGCTTCATGGAGTCATTCTTCTTCCAAGTGGGAGCACATGCAAGATGATAATTTACCTAGATACCATTACTAGCATTGCCATGCTAGTTGCCTCGTTTCTTTCGCTATGTCTCGCTGCCTACCACCTGTTAAATATCAGCCTCTCAGCATTGCCATGAAAACCTCTAACCTTTCCACTACCGAGCAAACCTTGTTTGGCTATGTCACCGCTTGCTCAGCCTTTTGATAGCGTTGCTAGTTGCAGGTGCAGTTGCTTCCATGTGCTAACATAGGTTCCTTGTTATATCACCATATTCATTGCTATTTAACTTAATGCACCTATATACTTGGTAAAAGGTGGAACGCTTGGCCTTCTAGCCTGGTGTTTTGATCCACCTTTGCCGCCTTAGTTTCGGCTACCGGTGTTATATTCCATACTTGAGCGCTCCTAACACGATCGGGGTTGTTATGAGGACCCCCTTGATAATTCGTCTTGGATTAAAACTGGTCTGACAAGGCCCAACTTTGGTACTATATTTGCCTAATTAACTAATGAACCACATAGGGTTTGATCGCCCCATGGATAATTAATCAACCCCCGGGCCAGTGCTCCTCATGAGTGTTGGTCCAAAATGGGCTGCCTCCGGGGCCACCACGAGGAAACTCGAGTTTGGTTTTACTCGTAGCTAGTCCCATCCAGTCCGGTCCTGAGAACGAGATACGCGTCTCCTATCGGGTTCGTCAACACGTCGGGCAGCCTTGCTGGATTAGTTTTACCTTTTACGCAATACCTTGTGCATCGGGATTCCGGTGAGACTTTGGGTCTTCTCAGAATTGAGGTTTTCCACTAAGGAATCTGAGGAGATCACGAGTTTCGTGATCCAGGCTTTCTATGTGGCTTGTGGTAATTTATGATGGACTAGTTGGATCACCCCTACAGGGTTAAATCTTTCCGAAAGCCGTGCCTGCGGTTATGTGAAAAAATTGGAAACTTTGTTTAACATCCGGTTCTAGACGACCTGAAGTAAACTTATTTAAAACTTTCCAACCATGTGCCTAACCGTGACTGTCTCTTTGGTGAGCTCCTTCTCCGACTGAGGACACGGTGGGGTTATGTCTGACGTAAGTAGGTGTTCGGGATCATTCATTTGGTCATCAGTAGTTCACGTCCGCTGTGCGTAGATGACTCCCCTCTTATCCTTGTACTTGTAAGTTAGCCACCTCAAATAAATGCTTAGTTGCTTGCTGCAGCCTCACAACTTAACCATACCTCACTCATTCAACTTTGCTAGTCTTGATGCCTTTGGAAATGAGATTGCTGAGTCCCCTGTGGCTCAAAGATTACTACAACACCAGTTGCAGGTATAGGTAAAGTGATACTAAGACGTGAGCGTGATGAGTGTGATATTTGGAGTTTCTTCTTCTTCATCATCATCGATCTAGGATGGGTTCTAGGCCGGCAGCCTGGGATAGCAAGGATGGACGTTGTTCTTTTATCGTTTGTTTTCGTCTGTAGTCGGACCCTGCTCTTCTACATGATGATTGTATATTGTTGTATTGATGTGGTATTTATGTAGCTTGTGGCGAGTGTAAGTCAACTCCTTATACTCATCTTTTCAGTACATGTACTTGTAATGATCTCCATTCTTGCGAAACGACGAGATGCGTTTCTATCCATGTCGAGATCGTCGCGCCAAAATAAGGATATGATCGCATCTTAGGCGTTATAGAGCCTGTCTCTAGTTTATAGATTTTGGGTTTGCATACATTATTTTTATATCCTTTAGTGCAAATCATGTATTGTCATCAATCCACCAAAAAGGGGGAGATTGTTACGACATATTTCTCCCTAAGTGGTTTTGGTGATTGATGACAATGCATTAGCGGACTAATCGTGTGCATTGAGCATTTCAGATAATTCATGACTAGGCACAAGACGATTCGGTGCCCCTCGGAGTCTTTCAAATACGGTTGCTTTCTACGTTTCTCTTTGGTGGTTTTGAGTCATAGGAAAGCCGTACTATTAAAAGGGGGTCCGCTTCAGAAAGGTTTGGGTGGAAACAACAAGTACACAATTCTATTGCAGCACCTTTCCATTGCTTCAATGGAGCTCCACCATGTTTCTCCCTGTCTCTGCAAAATAACTAGCGGTAGTACCGCTGGTGCCAGTGGTAGTACCGCAGGCACAATGGTAGTGGTTTTTACTACCGCCCCTCGGACTTTTTGCGCAACCACAACCTCTGCGGTGGTAGGCACGGTAGTATTTTTTTACGACCGTGGTTGGTGAGCCTACCGTGCGGTAGTACCGCTCCTAGCAGCGGTAGTACCGCTCTACTCAGGCTGTGAGTGGGGGGGTAATAGTTTGATTCTTTCCCCCACTATATAAAGGGGTCTTCTTCCCCAAGAAGGTCACCTCTCACCTCCCCGAGCTCCATTGTTGCTTTCTAGGGATTGGTTGAGAAGGCCTTGATCCACACATCCACCAAGAGATATTTGATTCCCCCCACTAATCCCTTGCGTATCTTGTTACTCTTGGGTGTTTGAGCACCCTAGACGGTTGATGTCACCTTGGAGCCACATTCCATTATGGTGAAGCTTCATGGTCTTGTTGGGAGCCTCCAAGCTTTGTGTGGAGATTGCCCCAACCTTCTTTGCAAAGGTCCGATTGCCGCCTTCAAGGGCACCACTAGCGGAATCACGACATCTCGCATCGTGTGAGGGCATGAGGAGAATACGGTGGCCCTAGTGGCTTCTTGGGGAGCATTGTGCCTCCACATCGCTCCAACAGAGACGTACTTCCTGTCAAAGAGAAGGAACTTCGGTAACACATCCTCGTCTCCACCGGTTCCACTTGTGGTTATTTCTTACCTTTACTTTGTCCTTATTTTTTTGTGGTGTATTCCTTGCTTGCATTAGTAGTTGTTTTTGTTAGCATCATATAGGTCGCTCAACTAGTTTATCTTTCTAGAGAACCTTTTGCTGCTAACCCTAATTTTTTAAGAAGAGCTAAAAATTGTAGTTGCCTAATCACCCCCCTCTAGTCAACCATATCAACCCTTTCAGTATTGATTATGTCATAGAATCTAAGTTGGATGTGCTTCAAAGTCAGGTTTTCAAGTTCAAGATGAAGGATGGTGAAGGTGTCACTGAAATGTACTCTAGGATAGCTCTCATCACCAATGAGATTGATGACTTAGGAAGCGAAGAGATGACCGACAGATTCATCATCAATAAGATACTTAGAGCTCTCGATGGCAAGTATGACACAGTGTGCACATTGATCCAAATGATGCCAAATTACAAAGATCTCAAGCCAACTGAAGTCATTGGTAGGATTGTTGCTCATGAGATGTCACTCAAGGACAAAGATGAGCTGTACAACAAGTCAAGCGGTGCTTATGAAGCTTCATGTGATGCTCCCGCTACTTCAAAGCACAATCTTTTCACTAATGAAGAGATAAGTCTCATGGTCAGAAAGTTCAACAAGTTCTATAAGAGTAAGAGTACAGGCAAAGAGAGAAGCTCAAGCTCGAGACATGAAGAGAAGCATTCGTCGAGTCGTGTCCGGAACTGCTAAAATAGTGGGAAGCCCAAACACTACTCAAATGAGTGCTCGGCTCCCTATAAAAGAAGGGAAGAGTCACCTCAAAGATGAAGCTCAAGAGATGAGTCACCTCGTAGAGAGAGAAGGAGTAGAGAAGATCACTATGAACGAATACACACACACGGAGAAGCAAGGAATCAGAGAAGAAGGACAAATACACCAAGAGCAGTTCAAGAAGAAGACATCAAGCTCATGTTGGTGAATGGGTGTCTGGCTCCGAGTCTGATCACCACTCCGACATAAGCTATCACTCCAACTGCGACTACAGTCAAGATGAAGGTGTTGTCGGGATTGCACTTGTTTCGACCAACTCCTACGACTTATTTGAAAGTGCGTTATACCGACTCTAGGCAATTTTTAGAAATTCATCGCTGAGGAAATTCCTTGTGAGGAACTTCCTCAATGATGAATTAAGTGCAGCGGAAATAGCGCAGTATGAGAAGTGCCAAAAACTACTACAGCAGATTACTTTGTGAAGATTATGAGAATCGGTTTGCACAGTACGCAAGTACAGAGTAGGCAGGTGAAGATTATCTTAAGTGAAGAATTTGAGGTTGAGGAAATTCAGAGAAAGTCTTCAAGCAAATCCTTCAACAGTGCATATCAAAGGCTTCAACATACAATTTGAGGAATTGAAAGAGTTGAAGAAATAGAACCCATATCACGATGAAGACAATTGTTGATGACCCAGTTCCAACTTCTGTGATAGTTGTACGTCTAGTTTGGAGCGGCTTGGTATTGAAATCAAAGGACACACAGTCCCAGGACACATAGTCCCTAACGTATTCTCCTTGAGCTAAGGACACACAGTCCTCACCCAACGCTCGTGGTAAGTCTTCAGGGCAGACTTCCAAAACCTCACAAACTCGGTCACTCGGCGATCCACAATTGACTGCTGGATGCTCTAGACCATGACGCCTAACCATCTAGAGGATGCACATTCCTCAAAGGTAAAAGGCTTTAGTTCCACACAGGAACAAATTCTTCAGTGATGCTCAATCACTTGGTTTTGGTTTGGGATTTGGTGTTTGGGGTATTTCCTCACTTTATTATTTTCTCTCGAAGACTCTGGGGAATTTGGGTTGCTCTAAATGACAAGTGTCAGTTTCTCTTGGAGCAGCCAACCAACTAGTGGTTGTGGGGCAGCTATTTATAGCCTGGGAGCATCCCGACATGATTTGACATAAATGCCCTTAAATAATGTGACCGTTGGGTGGATAAGATTAGTGAGGTAGCGCGTGTCACGGCAACGGTCGAAACTTTGAACTGTGAAAGTCCTCATGTCTCTCATATTCCTCACTTTGAGGCTTTGGTAGGTTTAGGATTGGGTTGAGCATCATGAGGAAATTCATTCCATAGTATTACTTCAAACCCCTTTAACAGTACGTGTTCCTATGACTCAAGAGTAAAGAAAATGAAAAAGAAAGAGTAAATCTTCACGTTTTAAAGTCTTTAGACTGTTCTTCAGGACACACCGAATTCCTCATCTTCAATATCTTCCTGAGGAATATCAATTTCATCGCAATTTCTTCGCGATCAAAGTCTTCAAAGTAAGACCAAAATCTTCAGCCGAAGACATACATTTTTAGGGGTCGATATTCATCGTATAACTCAAAATCCTTAGTGACTTATGGAGCGTGTGTACACCCACAAACATATTAGTCTCTTAACCTATAAGTCTTCGAACCACCGAAATCACCGAGGGCACTAGATGCACTTACAATCTCCCATTTTTGGTGGTTGATGACAATTAGGTTAAATTATCAACGAGGATAATAATATGAAATGTAAGTACAAAGTTTGAGGAATTTGTAATCAAGATACCGAGAGACTCCCCCTAAAGATGTGCATATTTTGAGGAATTTTCTTTGAACAGCGGATGCACATTGATGATTTATATCATGGAGAACCCCCCTATATCTTGTAAATCATGCATACATTTGACATATAATATGAGGAATTAAAAATGCATGATGAAAAATGGTGTCTGACGGATTTCATCATGCCTGCATTAATAGACTTTGAGTAATAAGCATGTGAAGAAAAACGTTCAAAAGAGTCAGAGCACCATCGGGCTTAAGTTACAACTCATTATATCAAACACTTCAGTAGAGCCAAGAGTTTGTAACTTAATAAAGTTTATAAGCCCCAAAATGGATCCCGCTTGAAGACTAACTCTCAGATTTCTCCCCCTTTGTCATCAAGTGACGAAAAGGGACAAAACTGAGGAATAACGCCCTTGAAGAAATTCACTTCTTGGTTGATGTAGAGGCGTGAGGATTCTTGGAGACAGGCTTCTTCCTTGGACCAGTTGCAGCGTCTTCTAGTTCTTCATCTGATTCAGCACTGCGAAATAAAGAAAATTAATTGTCCTCCAAGTCAGGAACTAGAATTGGCTTGAATTTCTTCTTTGGAGGCCACGACCAATCAAAGTCTTGAGTAAATTCCAATTCCTCAAGTTCCTCTTGGGTCTTCAGATGAGCCAAGGTGGCCCAAGTGCGATCAAACACCTCATGAAAACATAATAGTGATTTTTCTTCACTGCATTCTGAGTCTTGTTGAGGGTCTTCACAATGGCAGAAACCGGCGTTTCACCCATTTGTGATTGCGATCGACCTTTTGATGAAGACTGAGGAGTAGCTCTCTGTTATTCATCACTCTGGGGGCAGTTGCGCTTGGAGGATCTTGAGTAGCAGTTTCATCATATGAAGAATAGGAATCTGCCTTGCAAAATTGGCCATCAACGGGCCGATTTCCTTCATCAATTACAGACTTGCCTTTGCCTTCGACAGGTTCAAATGATTTCTTGATGACTTTGATAGGTGGAAGATATCCGAGGTGATTCTGAAAATCATCTTGATAGTTGATGCCGAACCTGTTTTCTGATGAATCTCATGATCCAAGGTGCATAAATCTTCAACTCATATAATGACAAAGCATTGTCAGCCAAAGTCCTCAAGAAGAAGTCATGAAGATTCATATGTATGCCATGGATGACATTGAACATGATATTCTTCATGATCCCTACGACACCTTCTTCATCATCGTGCCCTTTGATAGGCGCAATGGCATAAGACATGATTCTGTACACTATTCGGGGTTCATACTTCAAGTCTTGTACTAGAAATCGAGTCCTTGGGGGTTGGCCCTTGGCTAAAGGCTTCATGAGGACTTCCATGAGCTTGTTGGGTAGTTCTCGTTCATCATACAACATAACTGCATCTTCTGAGGGAATTGAAATTGGGAGAGCTCAAAGCAATTCAGTGGCACGAGCTTTGTAGTGCGTGTGCTGAGTCATCCAATCCAATACCCAAGTGTTGACATCCTTTGGGTCACCTGAGATATGCAGTGTGGCGTAAAATTGAAGAATGATGTGTGTGTTCCAATCACCGATATCAGTACAGAAAGGCAGTAACCCAGCTTCGTGAAGAACATTGAGGACTGGAGCAAAGCAAGGTATTTTGCTCCATATCACAGTGAGGAATATGGGTATGTTGAAATATCTTGTTTCTCCCACAGAGCACAGAAGCATAGTAGTTGAGCTGATTTCTTGTCTATAACTTCCTGTGTCTGATGCGGAGCTTTTCATATGGATTTTCGCCACTGAAGTACATGCGTTCTTCATAGAATGCCTCTTTCTGAAACTTTGGTATTTTCGAGAAAGGCTGATTTTGCTACGGTTGAAGATTGTGTTGCCGTTCTTGAGGAGTAGCCACCACCATTGTTGTTTTTATGTTCACCACGACAATAGCGGTTACAGTGTTAGGTGCAGGAGCATTGTTTCAGTTTGAGCATTTTCCTCAGTCTGAGGATGCTCTTCAGCTTGAGGAATTTGCTTGTTGGAGGAGGCAGTTGCAGTATTTGACGCTGCATTTCTTCACCTAATGCAGCTGATTCTTGAGCAGATTCCTCACGAATGCTTTTTCCATCAGAACCGGTGAGAATCTCAGTTGCAGAAGGAGTTGGAGGGATTTGAGTTGACCTTGGTGAGAATGGATGAGTTTCTTCCCAGAAATCATCATTGATTATAGGTGTGCTGCATCCAATGCCATCATCATCCACTTGTTCTTCAGTGGTCTTCGGACATGTGGTGGACTAAGGAATACCATCTATTTGTATTTCCTCATCCATTTCTTCATCCTCTTCAGCGTCATTCATTTCATCATCTTCTTCTGGAATGACATAGTCCACTCCGAAGGGAACAATCATGTATGAATGTGATACATTTAGAGGTGTAGCATCCACCGAGGGTGATGAAGATTCTGACTGTGTAATCTTGAGACGTTTGGCCTTTGATGATTCTGAGGCCATTGAAGCTTTTCTCTTTTTGGCTTCTTTCTCAGCCGCTTCGGTTTTGTTCACTTCTGATGCAGACGGAGTCACTTTATTCACCTTTGAGGGTTGTGGTGAAGGGGTAATTTCATCACGCACTGGTTCAGTGTCAGGCCTGACAGTTTCTTCAGTTGGAGCAGTTTCTTCAACTGGAATATTTTGAGTCCTCAACAGCTGGTTCATCAGTTTCATATTCCTCAGGTAGCTTAAGAGTATAGCTTGGCTGAGGTGGTGTTTGCTGCTTTGGAGGGGCAGTTCTCTTGTTATATTCATCAACAACAGCTGTTGCAGCCTTGATGAATTTCACTTTGACGCCTTGACGATCAGATTGAAGACTTGTATACTTGTCTGTGAGGGTTTTGCGTTCAGCCCGAGTTAATACAAGTGCTTCATGCATCAGGTTGAGGAGATTCTGCTTGAGGAATTTATCCTTTTTTGGCAGCCCTTGCTTGCTTGGCTTGGTGCTCTTTCCACTTTGCATCATTGATGAAAGTAGCTACCATATGGCTGACACCAGGGGGAAGCTTCAAGTCATCAACCAGTGTGTTTGGATCTTCATACCAGAGGTCGATGAAATCCAACAATACCTTCGGATCCATAGAAAGAGGAATGGAACTGCCAGAGGCTTGTGCAACACCTTCCTGTTTGTTTCTGATGATTGCTTGGAGTGTTTCATCATCAAATTCTTCACTTCCTTCTGATGCAGAAGGAACGTTGATGACCTTGCTAGGACTTGGCCTGATGCCTCTACCAACAGTCATTTTAGTCTTCAAGAGAGTGGGTGAAGACTTTGAAGCAGAGCGAGTGGAAGATGGCACTGAGGGACTTGATTGTGCAGGTTGAAACTTACTGAGCTGCTTCTATTGTGGAGATGAAGGCTGTGCTGCTGTTGAGGATTTTGCAGCTGTTGTAGCCTTCTGAGGCAATTGCTCTTTTGGCATTGTAGTTGAAGCTTTGGGTTTCTTCAGCAAAGTCTTCTTCTGAGGAATTGCTGTAGCAGAGGCTTCAACAGCTGAAGAAGTGGCAATAGTGGCTGCAGCAGCAGAATCCTCATTGAATTTCTTCACAGCTGCTTGTGCCTTCTTCTGCAACTTAGACTGATATTTGTCTTTCTCATCACGATAATCCTCAATAGTTCTTACACTTGAGGGATGAGCTGCTTGTTGATCACCCTGTGGCGGCCTTTTGCAAGGTTGCTTGAGGGTGAATTTCTTGGCATATTTCAGATTCACATATTTGTACTCCTTCCACTCCTTAGCTCACATGCCTTCAATCTTTTGAAGCCTTATTCTGCGCTTTGCCATGATCTCTTTACCATGTATTTCCTCATCAGGAGTACAATAATGAACATATATGTCTTCAGGTATTTCAAATGTTGTATTCTGTTCCAGCTTCTTTCCTCCTTTCCTCTTCCGATCATCCTCCATTTTCTTCAACTGAGGGTTTTGCTTAGGAATCTGAACTCTTGATGATTCTGAAGACACATGTAAATTTTCTTCGAGGAATGCTGCAAATGAGTTAAGTTGATCAGAACGTAGAGATTCATCAGCTGACATTTTTGTACCTGTGAACAAAGTATAGGTGCAGAGAATTTGGAGAGGTCATATGCGTTCTCAAATTTGAAGAAATTGAAGAAAATTAGAAGTTGAGGAATTTGACCAATGACTTGAGGAATTTGACTAAGCATTCTGATCTTGGGTTTTAGAGTTGTGCGAATTCAAGAATTTACACAATTGAGGAATCTCATGAAGAATTTTAGTGGCTTAGTGAAATTCATCAGGTGTTTGAGGAATGAGTGTGCATGGCTGACAGACTTTCTAACGAAAAACATATTTCGCGAGTCTAAAGTGAATTAAAAGATCAACATAGGCAGTAAAACAAGATTTTATTTACTCTGTGCGAAGAACACGAAGAACTGGAGGAGTAAAAGGGAGAAGTTCCTCGGTTCAGATCTTGAGCGCCCTAACTTGGCAACTGAAATCAGCTACGGCGGCGACGGAAGACAATTTTCCACGGTCGGTGTGAGGCCGGCGACGACGAGAGCGAGGCAGCAATGCTTTTCCTCACCGACGACGAGGATGCTAGCGTCAGCGCTAGGGTTGAGCTCGAGAGGACGAAGAGTTTTGACTGAGGTGAAAAACTCATGTGAAAAACTGTTTGGGCCAAAACTTTCGAACCGAACTGCCATTGCCCCTTCGTCTCCGTATGACACGTGGTGCCCACGACTGAAGCGGTGGAGTTCGTGGTTATCCGATCGTGAGAAGTGGGTCCGGTAACTGTGTAACGTTATAAAAACAGTTTTTAAATTTTGGAGGATTTTGTTGCAAAGTCCTCAGCTGACAAGGACTCAGTGAGGATTTTGAACAAGTGTCAAATAGAACGCATATGAAGAATTGAGAATAGACTTGGTTGAGCTTAGCATAGAGGGGAGTCGGGTCCAATCACATTCACTTATATGAAATGTAAAATTGAAGACTGAGCTATAAGTGAATGATGTTGAGGACTTTGAAAGCTCATTCTATATATATATATATACTCAAATGAAAATCATCAAATGTTTTTAAGAATTTGAAGATTTGAAAGTTTGAAGATTTTGTGACAAAGTGTCAGATTGATGAATTTCAACTTTGAAGAATAAACAGCTTGAAAAATTTCAAAGTTGGGTGGTGGTGTGACCCACCGTATAAGAATGATGATTTCAGGTGCCGCGTACAATTGTCGTAGGGCCTCGAGAACCAAATTCTTCATTAATGTCTTCACACTAAGAGTGATGTTCTTCATTCATTGAAGAAAATCTATTCTTCGTGTGTTGCACATCTAAGTCATCAATTTTGCATAAGTGTTAGGATGTGTGCATGTTTTCACAAAATATTTGAAGACTCTAGGATATTTAGCTCACACCGCAACTTGCAAAACCTTCTCTCATCCAAGGGCTTTGTGAACATATCAGCTAGTTGATCACCAGTCTTCACATGGTCGATGATGATATTGCCCTTGAGGATACGGTCATGAAGAAAATGATGACGAACCTGGATGTGCTTAGTCTTCGAGTGTTGTACTCGTTTGTAGGCGATCTTGATTGCACTCTCATTGTCGCAGTAGAGGGGAACATTCTACATGTTGATCCCGTAGTCTCTCAGGGGTTGCTTCATCCATAGCAGTTGAGCACAACAGGATCCAGCAGCAATGTACTCAGCTTTGGTAGTGGAGAGAGAAACACAGTTCTGCTTCTTTGAGGACCAACAGACTAATGATCTTCTGAGGAAATGGCAAGTGCCTCATGTTGACTTGCGATCCACACGGTCTCCAGCATAATTAGAATCAGAATATCCATCAAGGTGAAGATTTGAGCCCTTGGGGTACCACAATCCTAGTGTTGGTGTGTGAGCTAAGTATCGAAGAATATGTTTCATAGCCTTATGGTGTGATTCCTTCGGTTTTGCTTGAAAACGAGTACACATGCAAACACTAAGCATTATATCTGGCCTAGATGCACATAGATACAATAAAGAGCCAATCATTGAGCGATATACCTGCTGATCGAAATCTTCACCATTTTCGTCACTGCAGAGGTGGCCGTTGGTAGGCATAGGAATCTTGATGCCTTTGCATTCATGCATGTTGAATTTCCTCAGAACATCCTTGAGGTATTTCTCCTGTGATATGAAGATGCCATTGCGTTGTTGAAGATTTTGAAGGCCTAAGAAGAATTTAAGCTCCCCCATCATAGACATATGATATTCTTCACTCATCATGTAAGCAAATTCATCACTGTAACGTTTGTAAGTACAACCAAAGATAGTGTCCTCGACATATATTTGGCACACAAATAGTTCATTGTCATTAGATTTTGTAAAAAGAGTTGGATCGAGTGAACCGGATTTGAAGCCTTTCTTCATGAGGAATTCCTTCAATGTATCATACCACGCCCGAGGGGCTTGCTTGGGGCCATAGAGTGCCTTTTTGAGTCTGAAGACTTTGTCTGGATGCTTTGGATCTTCAAAACCTAGGGGATGAGCAACATATGCTTCTTCCTCAAGCTTACCATTGAGCAATGCACTTTTCACATCCATTTGATATAGAGTAATGTTATGATGATTAGCATAAGCAAGTAGTAATTGAATAGCTTCAAGTCTAGCAACCGACACAAAAGTTTCATCGATATCAATTCCTTCAACCTGTGTGTAGCCTTGGGCTACAAGCCGTGCCTTATTCCTCACCACTTGACCATCTTCATCTTATTTATTTCGGTAAATCCACTTGGTGCCGATGATATTGTGCTTGCGAGGATCTGGTCGTTGGATGAGTTCCCACACGTCATTTAGCTTGAACTGAAGAAGTTCATCTTGCATGGCTTGAATCCACTCAGGTTCCATGAAGGCTTCAACAACTTTTGAGGGTTCTGTGATAAACACAAAAGAGGAATGCCTACAAAAGTTAACTAAATGTGAAGCTTTTGAGCGAGTGAGAGGACCTGGTGCATTGATGTCATCGAGGATTTTGTCAAGTTCCACTTCATTTGCAATCCTTGGATGAGCTGGTTGAAAACTTTGGTTGGGCTCAGGAATTGGAGCTGGAGCAATTTCCTCACGTGCACCTGTTTGAATTTCATCACTATTGGGGACGATTTCTTGAGCAGTTTCCTCAGTAGGAATGATATCTTCAGTAGCTTTGAGCTTGATGGTTCCTCGGGAGATAATTTGTCTGGCTCAGGAGGCAATTGCTCTCTTTGCGAGCCATTAGTTTCATTGAACCACACATTTACAGTTTCAACAACCTTGTTGTGATAGGTGTTGAAGACTCTGTAGGTGTGCGAGTCCTTTCCGTAACCAAGCATAAAATCCTCATGTGCTTTAGGTGCAAACTTTGAGCTATGGTGAGACCAACATTTTGCACCGAACACTTCGAAATGACTTACATTGGGTTTCTTGTCAGTGAGGAGTTCATATGAGGTTTTCTTGAGGAATTTGTGAAGATATACCCCGTTGATGATGTGGCAAGCAGTGTTGATTGCTTCAGGCCAGAAACGACGAGGAGTCTGATATTCTTCAAGCATAGTCCGTGCCATTTCAACCAGAGTCCTGTTCTTGCGTTCAAAGACGCCATTCTGTTGAGGAGTATAAGGAGAAGATAATTCGTGAGTAATACCAAGTTCATAAAGATAATCATCAAGACTAGTGTTTTTGAATTCTGTCCCATTATCACTCCTGATGTGTTTGATCTTGACGCCGAAGTTCGTCGAGGCCCTTGAGGAAAATCATTTGAAGACTTCATGCACTTCAGTTTTATACAGAATGGTATGTACCCAAGTATATTGAGAATAGTCATCAACGATGACAAAGCCATATAAAGATGCTGCATTGGTTAGAGTGGCATGAGTAGGTCCGAACAGATCCATGTGAAGTAATTCAAACGGGCGAGTAGTAGTCATGATAGTCTTCGAGGGGTGTTTGGATCTGTTCATTTTTCCAGACTCAGAAGCACCGTAGAGGAGGCCCTTGAGGAATTTGACTGATTCGATGCCAATGACATGCTTCTTCTTCGCGAGCGTGTGCAAATTCCTCATGCCTGCATGACCAAGTCTTCGATGCCATAGCCAGCCTTTTGAGGTGCTAGTAAGCATGTGGCTGGTTGAGGACCCGTGAAAAAAAAATCAACAATGTACAAATCTCCTCTCCTAAAGCCTTCAAAGACTTTGGATCTGTCAGATTCCATAATGACTACACATCTGTATTTTCCAAAGATAACACCATATCAATATCATAAAGCATTGAGACTGCCATGAGGTTAAACACAAGGGTTTCGACAATCATGACTTTATCCATGTGCCTGTTCTTGGAAATAGCCACTTTGCAAAGTCCCAATACTTTGCTTTTACCTTTGTCAGCATAAGTGATTTGCTTCAGTGGTGATGGAGTCAGTGGCATATTCATCAACAAGCTTTTATCACCAATCATGTGGTTTGTGCAACCACTGTCAAGAACCCACTCCGTATTCTTGGGTTTGTCATCCTGCAGATGAATTAGTACAGCTTACCATCTCATATGCTTCAGACATGAAGAATATGATTTCAATTTCATCAAATAGAAATTTCATCAAAAACAGTAAATTTGAGGACGTGTGAAATGTTATCATTTCATCAATTTAGCTTGCGTCCAATCAAGCATTTTCCTCAGGTCTCCAGGAAATTCTTCACATGATGACTTTCATCTGGAGACCTCACCTGCAGAAGTGATTAGTTCAATTTCTTCACCAACCACATCTGAAGGGATTGGAAAGAGTTCATCATCGCGTGAGCACCATATGAGAAAGGGGAATTGAAGCTAATGCACTTCGTTTCACGGTAGGGGGATTAGAGTATTCAAATGAATAGGCAGAGAAATTCTTTGAGGATTTATGAACATAATGATTTGAGGAATAATGCTCATATTCACATCCCTTGTAATTTCCGTGCATATCAGAAGCATTAGCACGAGTACGAGTATAGTATTGACCATTCGAGGATTTTGATCCTCTTGAAGACTTTGGTCCACCCGAGGAATTTGATCTGAGGTTCAGGTTCTTCATAGGTGGTGTCATGAGGACATTCACCTGAAGATTTTCCAATCAACTTTTGGGGACCCAGATTTTCCTCACGGGTGGTCCATTTCTGCATTTAGTTCCAACACATCTAGCAAATACTTCACGAGATTGATTTTTGAATAGTTGGAGTCAAATGACTCATATGAGGAATAGGATAATTCACATGCAAAGCCTGTAAGAGTGGATGGATCGAGTCGAGGACCTTTAGCAGCAACCCATGAGGTTTTGGGATACTTCTCAAATTTCCACTATGATCCATCAGCATTAAATTTCCTCTTGAAGGCAATTCCTTATTTCCTCGGGTTCCTATTCAAAATATGCTTTTTGAGCACATCAGAAAGGGTTTGATGCCCTTTGAGAATTTTGTATATGCTTGTCACATACAATTCCTTCATCCCTGCATTTTTGTTAGTAGCATTTGTGGTTTCTTCAAGTGAAGAATTTGATATGAGAGGAGCAGTTGAAGAATTTGTAGAGATAGAAGCATTTGATGATTCTGGTGAAGAATTGGTAGTATCATGCCCGATGCATTTGAGACATAGTGGAGTAAATTCAACCTGAGCGGCACTAATCTGTTGAGAAAGTAATGAATCGTTTTCCATTCGAAGATCATCATGAGACATCTTCAACTTCTCATGATCAAGTTTCCTTTGAAGAAATTCATAGGAAAGTTTCTCATGATTAGCCAAGAGTGTGCCATAACGATCTTGAAGACTATCAAATCTAGACTCAAGACTTTTCACGTCTTCAGTGAGAACTTGAGTGCGATTCATTTCATCATTCAACAGATCATCACTTCTGTCTAGTAGTCTGTGAAGCTTTTCAATGGCACTTTGTTGTTTAGTTGCAATGTTGGCAAGTTTACTGTAAGTGGGGTTTTTATAATCATCAGGTTCACAGTCACTTGAGTGAGAGGAGGAAGTATCATTTGGTACCTTTGAACCTTTTGCCATGAAGCAATAGGTTGGTGTGAAGTCATCAACATATTCATTAGTGTAGATAGCGTTGTCATTTTCTTCAAGGTTGAAGATTGACTTCTTGACGAATGTGGTAGCCAGTGCAAGACTTGCCACACCAGACTCTGAATCTTCTCCAGACCCTTCATATTCATAATATTCCTCAGGTTCTTCCTCTGAATTCATTTCCTTGCCAATGAGTGCTCGAGCCTTTCTGAAACTGGTCTTCTTGTGTGATGAGGACTTTGAGGATGAGGATTTTGAAAATTTCTTCTTTTTCTTCGAGTCATCAGAACTTTCATCCTTGTATTTCTTGTTCTTTGATTCTTTCACCCAGCGAGGACAGTGAGCTATGTAGTGACCAGATTTCTAACATTTATGACATGTTCTTTTCTTGTAGTCCTCAGATGAAGATTCTGATTTCCTCATATCTCTTCTTGATAATTTACCAAACTGGTCACACTTTATAAACTTCTGGAATTTTCTCACGAGCATTGCAAGCTCCTGTCCAAGTTCTTCAGGATCACCAATGCTACAATCCGAGTCTTATTCTTCAGATGAGGAAATTGCTTTAACCTTGAGCGCGCGAGGTCTTGAGTAGCTTGGTACATACAGATCTCTCTTTTCTTCCTGTTGGAATTCATGAGTATTGAGTCTTTCAAGTATATCAGCAGGATCAAGCATCTTACAACCTCCTCTTTGTTGAATCATCAGAACCAGTGTATCAAATGCTAGATCAAGAGATCCTAGCAGTTTCTTCACAACTTCATGGTGAGTGATGTCTCGAGCTCCCAGTGCTTGTAGTTCATTTGAGATGTCAGTGAGGCGATCAAAGGTATCTTGACAGCTTTCATTGTCAAGCCTCTTGAAGCGATTGAAGAGATTGCGAAGAACATCAACACGAGAGTCACGCTGAGTTGAGATTCCTTCATTGACTTTGGACAACCTATCCCAGATAAGCTTAGCTGTGGCCGAAGCACTCACTCTACCATACTGACCTTTGCTTAGATGGCCATAGATGATATTCTTCGCTTGAGAATCAAGTTGCTTTAATTTCTTCACATGAGTGGCAGAGATAGTAGCAGTGATGGAGGGAATGCGATGTTCCACAATGTACCACAGATCATTGTCAATAGCCTGAAGATGCATCTGCATCTTGGTCTTCTAGTAGGGAAAGTACTTTCCTTCGAAGGTAGGACATCCTGCAGTAACCTTGATCATACCTGCGGTCAACATAACTAAAACTCCAGGTGGTTAAACCAAAATCACATAGAACAAGGGAGTACCTTGCTATGATACCAATTGAAAGTGTGTTATATCAATTAGAGGAGGGGTGAATAGGCGATTTTTAGAATTTCATCGCTGAGGAAATTCCTCAATGATGAATTAAGTGCAGCGGAAATAGTGCAGTATCATAAGTGCAAAAACCACTAGAGCAGATTACTTGGTGAAGATTATGAGAATCGGTTTGCACAGTACGCAAGTACACAGTAGGCAGGTGAAGATTATCTTAACTGAAGAATTTGAGGTTGAGGAAATTTAGAGAAAGTGTTCAAGCAAATTCTTCAATAGTGCATATCAAAGTCTTCAACATACAATTTGAGGAATTGAAAGAGTTGAAGAAATAGAACCCGTATCACGATGAAGACAGTTGTTGATGACCCAGTTCCAACTGATGTGATAGTTGTACGCTTGGTTTGGAGCGGCTTGGTATTGAAACCAAAGGACACACAGTCTCGGGACACACAGTCCCTACCGTATTCTCCTTGAGCTAAGGACACACAGTCCTCACCCAACACTCGTGGTAAGTCTTCAAGGCAGACTTCCAAACCCTCACAAACTCGGTCACTCGTTGATCCACAATTGACTGCTGGATGCTCTAGACCATGACGCCTAACCATCTGGAGGATGCACAGTCCTCAAAGGTAAAAGGCTTTAGTTACACACAGGAACAAATTCTTCAGTGATGCTCAATCACTTGGTTTTGGTTTGGGATTTGGTGTTTGGGGTATTCCCTCACTTGATGATTTTCTCTCGAAGACTCTAAGGAATTTGGGTTGCTCTGAATGACAAGTGTCAGTTTCTCTCGGAGCAGCTAACCAGCTAGTAGTTGTGGGGGCGGCTAATTATAGCCTGGGAGCATCCCGAGATGATTTGACATAAGTGCCCTTAAATCATGTGACCGTTGGGTGGATAAGATCAGTGAGGTGGCGCGTGTCGCGGCAACAGTCGAAACTTTCAACTATGAATGTCCTCATGTCTCTCATTCCTCACTTTGAGGCTTTGGTTGGTTTAGGATTGGGCTGAGCATCATGAGGAAATTCATTCCGTAGTATTACTTCGACCCCCTTTAACAGTACGGTGTTCCTATGACTCAAGAGTAAAGAAAATGAAACAGAAAGAGTAAATCTTCACGTTTCAAAGTCTTCACTGTTTTTCTTCAGGACACACCGAATTCTTCATCTTCAATATATTCATGAGGAATATCAATTTCATCGCAATTTCTTCGCGATCAAAGTCTTCAAAGTAAGACCAAAATCTTCAGCCGAAGACATACATTTTTACGAGTCGATATTTATCGTATAACTCAAACTCCTCAGCGACTTATAGAGCTTGTGTACACTCACAAGCATATTAGTCTCTTAACCTATAAGTCTTCAAACCACCAAAATCACTAAGGGCACTAGACGCACTTACATTATTTGATTCACCAAATTAGGGAGTCAGAAACTGCTTCATGGCTAAAGGCCCCAAGGTATCACATCCCGAGTATCTTGATTTTAGTAGTGATGAGGATGACTTGTTAGGAGAAGATGACTTGCTTCTTGATAAAACTAGTGATTGCACTGAAAATGAACTTGCTAATTATCATGCTAGTCAAGAGAAATCGAATGATGATAATAATAAAGAAATTGAATGACTAACTCATGAATTGAAAACTCTTAAGTTAGCTCATGAGACTACTCTAGAAGATCATAGAGAGCTTGCAAGAACCCATGAGAAGCTACGCTTCGAGAAGCTCAACTTGGAGCAAGAGCATGAGTTCTTAAAAGCGATCAATGATGATCTTTGAAAGAAGAGTTCTTATTATCTAGCCAAACGATTACTCTTGTCCAACTTTGTTTCACAAGTTAAACATAGGAACACTAGTAACAAAGGCAAGAAGGTTTCTTCATCTAGTAACAACCATGCTAAGGCTAAAACCAATAATGTTGTTTCTTGTAGCTCTATTGATTCCACTAAAGGTTCTCTTAGCCAAGTTACACTTGAGCAAGAAAATGATCTATTGAAAGGGATTATAGAGAAAGGTGTCTTCAAGAGCCTTGCCGGAAGTAAACAATTCGAGGAAATCGTGCGCAAGCAAGGAGGACATAAGAAGAAACAAGGTGTTGGCTACTTCAACGTCAACGGAGATGTTTGGGAAGAAGGTCCATATCCCACTCCTAAGTTTGTTCCCAAAGAGGAGAAATGTGATCCCACTCCTCCCAAAGGAACAAGCTCACAAGACGGCCTTATACCACAAGACCAAAAAGGCAAGGGAAAGCTTCAAGATGACATTTACCTTTTTGAAGAAGAACCCCAAGCCAAGGTCAATGGGTTTCCAAGGACACTACTAGCTCTACCTCAACAAATGCTACCACAACCCCAAGGATTCCCATCAATTTGATGTGGATCCCGAAGAGGAAGAACTAGGGAAGTTCTTGAGGGACGATTCCGCCAATGAAATTCACTCTTATTCATTTTGGCAAGAACTATTTGCAATCAACCTCAACCATATCCATTAGTTCAAGGAGTCACACGTTCCCTCAAAGGTAAGCAAGGATCAAGGTAATTAATGCTTCTTTAGACATCACCCCATTTGTATTTCACTCCATACCCATAGATACTCTTGCATATGTTCCTCGTGCTTTGGGACTAACCCATGTAGGTGAGAAGAGTATGAAAACAACAAGGATTGCTCCCAACTCAATATGATCTTCATCAACATTGAGCATCCACCACTACTTCACCTACTTGAAGTGTTATACGACAAAACTCAAGGTTAGTTGATCCCTCTTAGTGGGGATGTCATATCAAGGCGGAGCTTTACTCTAAGACTTGAGGATAAGTGTAACAACTAAGATGCGGTCCTTTCCGATTTGGGGAACGAGGCGCTGAATTGGAAAGAAGCGCATCTAAGCGTTTCACAAGCACAGCAACATAGCACATACATAATAATAGAAGAATGACAATAAGGGATTCAACTGCCATCTCATAAATATATGAGAGTTACATCACGCATCCAAACAAGGTAGTTCCGCTACGGACTACAAAACATGAGAAATGACTATGCTACCCTGCATGCTTGCCCATGATCACGACCATGCCTTAGTCTTCTGGATAGTTCACGTACATGCGGTCGTTCTCCTCATCGTACTGCCACGCCAGCTACGTGCCGTCGGGATCACCTGTATCGGGGGTACCTGAACCTGTTGGTGTTGTGAAGGAATCTGTGAGCCACAGGGACTCAGCAATCTATGACCTCGGTGCCAGAACTATTCAAGTTATTAGGTTGGAAAGGCGGGGTATTTAGGTTGCCGCATCCTAAGCTTTTTTAGTGGCTAACTTATGTAGAACTTGTATGAAGGGTGGTCTATTCTAGCGATCGAAGATTAACTGATCACTAAGTGATCCTGAACACCTACTTACGCCAATCATAACCCCACCGTGTTCCCGATCAAAGAGAGATCTTCGAAGGGGACATTCACGGTTACACACACAGTTGGTAATTTTATTAGCTTATGTTTAAGTTGTCTATTACCGGATGTTAACAAATATTCCAAGTTGCCACATAACCGCGGGCACAACTTTCCGAAAGATTAAACCGTGCAGGGGTGCTCGAACTAGTCCATCACAAACATACACGGGCCACAAAGTAATCCTCTATCACGAATCTCGTGATCTCGTCGGATTCCTTAGAGGAAAACCTCAACTCTGGGGAGAACCAAAGCTCTACCGGGATTCCTATACGCAAGATATATCGCTAAGGTAAGACAAGACTAGCAGGACCTCCCGTCGTGTCGACGACCCTGATAAGAGCCGCGTATCTCAGTCTTAGGACAAGCCGGATGAGCTAGACGTCGGGATGGCTAAACCTCTGGGTGACCAGTGGGGCCCCGGACATCGCTCAGGTGGGACCAACACTCATGAGGAGCACTGGCCCGGGTTGTTGATCAAATTCCTCGGGGTAGCTCTTCCCTATGTAGATTATTATTAAGTGATTAGCAGATTAAAACCAACGATGGGTCCTGCCGGACAAGTCTTGACACTACATGATCTATCGAGGGGGTCCCCATAACAACCCCGAACGTGTTAGGAGCGATCAATATGGAATCAAACACCGGTAGCCGGTAACTATGGCGGCAATAACGGAACAAAGCACCCGGCAAAAGGCTAGGCCTTCTGTTATTTACCAAGTATATAGGTGCATTAATTAAATAACAGATTTAACATAATGATATCAACTCATGTTATCACATGAGACAATTGCACCTGCACCTAGCAACGCTAACATTAGTAGCTGAGCAAAGTCTACTTAGCCATTCAAGATTTGCTAGGAAGGGATAAGTGTTTGGGTTTCATGGCAATTTAGGAGGCAAATTATTTCAGTGGTAGGCAGCGAGCATATGACAAAGGAAACGTGAATCTAGCATAACAAGTCTAGAGATGGAATCAAGGTCATATCATCTTGCCTGTGATATCCTCAGCTTGGAACAACTCTTGTTCGTCCTGCACGTACTCTCCCGAATCCACGTACTCGTTCTCCGATCCCGGTGCTACCCGACATAAAAATAGCATCCAATGAACAACATCACCTCAAGATGCAACAAGCACATGATGCATGAGATGAAAATGAACATGCATCTCTATTTCTATTACTAGCACAAGCATGAGAAGCAAATACATGTTCCTGGACAGAAATGCACTCTAAGCTATCTTGACATGCATGAGAATGACATGATCAGATGCTTCACGTGAAAACGATGCAAAAGCATATAAAGAACATTATCATCGGAGCTACGGATCAACGGGAAACAACGAAACAAGAAATGAAGTGCTACGTGTCAAATGCATCACAACACACCCCAATGGCCTAACTCTGGTATTTCTAGGTTGCCAAGACATAAAACAAACCAACAAGGATGGGGTGGTGCAAAGAAGAACACCACACCATCAACTATGCACTCACAAGCATCAAAACATCAAAACTATACAATCTGCCATAAACAACATCATAGCCTTTTAAAAGCTACATGCAAGTCACCTACAACCACCCAAACATGCCAAATAAGATATGTGGCAATAGCTATCCAAGAGTACTACAAGCACAATCAAAAATATTATGCAAAGGAGTTTCACACAAAAAGATACACAGCTGCTAACTTGGCCAAAAATATCATATTTCAGGGACTTTGTGTGAAAATTCCAGATTCTCACTAGCTGTTTATGCTCTGAAGCATTTTGACAGCACCCAAAACAATATCTACAGGACTCCAAATGGAATGAAATTTTATAGGGAGCTAGGAAAACACATAAGCTTCAACTTTCCAGTTGAAAGCTAAGGCTGATTCACAACACATTGACCTGCATAAGCTCATCTACAGGAGTAGAAAATATAAGCAGATTCTCAGACTTAGTGAAAATCACAGATTTTCACTAATCTGGTATTTCAGCCACATGCCTACTTTGAATGGGCACAACTTGCACATATGAATTCCTAAGCATGAGATGAAACCAACATGTGGTAGAGGGGGTCACCCTCTACTGCCACAACCAAGAATCAAACTCTTGTGCACACCACATCTAATGGAACCAAGCTCCAAACGTAGAACAAAACTGAAATAAGTCATCTCCAGAAAGTGTTCCAAGCGCAAAACTGACTTCACCAATGGATTCCTGGGATGATTCTACCCCAAAAACATATATAATACCTATGCACTTGTATATAACAAATGGTCACAAACTAGAAAAAAAAATCTACATAGAATCATATGTAGTGAATAGTGCATCATCACATGTGCTATTCACTAGCACCACACCTACACTAGCATATGCATATGTCCACAACATCAATGGGGAACATGAGGGGTAGACCTCATGCCCATGTGCCTTGTCACACCACCACACACTCACATGCATCACATCTAACATGCTCATGGGAAAAACACCCACATTTGCTACTCACTTGCACGACATGGATACCTCATCTACACACACATTATCTAGCCTCTATGCCCTACACATACAAGAACATGTGCTTATCATGGCACACCTTGCCATGACATGTGTGAGATATACACACATAAGGACACACACACACACTCACATCATGATCAACTATCTACCACACACAAACTCACAAGGTATGTGGGGAGGGGGAAAACCCATCCACACACATACACACACTTGCACAAGGTCACCACCATGAGGATGACCAGCAACCCACATAATGTCTAGCCTAAGCAATACACACAAGTATACACACACACTTGCATGGCAACAAACTCACATACACACACTACACAACCTACACATGCAAATAAAAACTACAAGCTAGCAATGACTTGCAACACATGCTGTTTAAGGGCATGAATAAATGCCACATAAATTATCCTAGTAGCTACAGCCAAAATACAAACATGCTTATGCAAACAAGAAAGTAAAACAAAAGAAAAGAACAAAAAAATAAAAGATATGGGGCGAGGGTTCAAACCCTGTACCCGTGGAACCACAACACTGCAGCTACACCACTGGGATACTGCATATCTGCTCGACAAAGAAGGAACTAAGCACGTTAACTGATATGCTTCTACTGTATCTGCCACTGCCCGAAATAAAACAAAAGGGGGTCGAGGGGGAATCGAACCCACGACCTGTCAACAACACAAGCACTGCTCTACCACTAGGCTATGCACGAGATCTCGACAGAGAAAGGGACTGATGCAAGGTGAACTACCACGAGCACATAGTGCTCTGCTCTGCACGCAGAGTCGCCGGCGACAGGGAATCATCACCGGAGCTAGCTCTACCATGCCATGCTGTTTCTACGAGGCGGAACCACCACGGCTTCGGCGCTGCTACCACGAGGTGGAGGAAGCCCCTGCTCTGCACCTACCTCTACCGAACAACCACACAGATCACGCAACACATGCATCAGGCCGATCTTCTCTCGAGATAGAGACACGCCGGAGCGGATATACGCGGAGCTATTCGAGGAGGAAGGCAGGAGGAGAGGTTGCTCACCTAGGGAAGGAGAAGGAGCGCCGATCGGGAAGAAAGGGCGCCCTGGAGTCGATCTGAAGAGGAAGAAGATGTCGCTGTGCCGAACCGAAGAAGAAGGACGGAGACCACCGGGACCGAGCCGTTGTCGAGGTGCTAGCCGTCGGTGAGGACACTCCCCGGCTCACCGAGGACGAGAATGGGCCGCGTGCACCTCTCCCGTGCCCCTGGACATGACGGCCGGCGCCGGAGACGACGGGAGCGCGACGATCGTCGGCGGGGCTATTCTCTCCTCTCTGCAACCTAGCTACACGGGCTTACCTGAGGGGAAGGAAGAAGAAGAGGGAGATGGTGGAGGCGCAGATGGGGAAGGGGGAGACCCTATGGAAAGAGAGGACCGGACGCCAACATTATAAGAGGGGGGCCTCGACGTCTGAGCCCTCACGGCGGCTCGCGCGCTCTCTCTGATGCCTGACGGAAAGTGCGCGGGGAGGCAACACCGTCTGAAGGTGGAAGGAGGGACGCACACCTGGGCCGCCGCGTGAGGAGAGAGGGAATGGGCCACGCTGGAGGGAGAAAGCCCACCTCTGGCGCAAGATAGAAGCAAATATAACTCTTGGGGGTTTTTCCATTACAAAAAAAGGCCACAGAAGAAAAGAAAGCACAGACCAAACTATGAAAGCTAAAAATAAAACAAGCACATCCCTGCACATAAGAAATTATGCCCTATTTAAATAAATTATAAAAGGAATATTTGGGGCAACTAAATATTTACAAAACAGGAATTGTTTGAACTATTTTGTGAATATTTGCACCACTTGCATACCTATTCAAAACAGCAATTCCACATCTCAAATCCAACACAACACAAAGCTAACACATGCACATTTTTAAAACAAGGAAGGAGCAAAGATATTTGGGCTTGAGATAAATAGGAGGGAGAGAGTTTTGAAGGCTATGCACACCACAAGGTGACCTATTAGCATTAGCACCACTCCACTTACAACACCTACCACATCACATCACAAATCATATCAACACAACACCACAAAGATCACAAAGCAATTATCACCAGGACATGAAATGATATGGCATGCATGCATGCAAGGAAGAATAAACAAGGTGACATCACATGAAATCATAAGCATAGACCTCTCTCATGACATTGAAAAGTTGGACCCACATAGGCAAGGTTCCAAAAAGGGAAATACACACTCTTGGGGCATTACAATGAGCATCTCCTAAGGATATGAACACATTAATGCTTATGTAAAATTGGTAACCCCACTTGTGCTTAACGATGAGTATGACCTATGATCAAGTAATCTTACTTGGCTCCTATATCAAGGTGAAGGTGCACCCAGAGTTCCGCATCGTTAATGGTGACCTCCAAAACCTCTTTGTGAATGAACTCGGTGAATCCAACTTCACAAACTCGGTTCCACTGAATTCCAGAGTTGATCAAGGTTTTCCATCTGGGTACCACCGGAATCACAAACTCGGTTCCACCGAGTTTCCTGTCATCTGACAGTAGAGGAACTCGGTGACATCGATTTTGTAATCTCGGTGACACCACTAGAGAATGGGTATATATTCCAGCGCACAAAATCTTTGATTTCACTTCGTAAAAGCTATTTCGTCCCAAAACCCTACGCCACCTCTCGGCCCTTGATCGATGCCCTTGAGTCCCCGTGCGTCTCCACCGCTGGTAATCGCCTCCGCTGATGGATTCCTCACCACCGTGGCGATCGTAGACGGACCACCGCCAAGTTAGGGTATGGTTCTGATCCCCTATTCATTCCTCCATCTAATTCTTACGCAATGTGAAGATTTATCCACAAGCCACCGTGTGTATCCTCTCCATCCACCAGATGAATCCATAGATTAGATAACTAGGAAATTTTTAGAGTTAACCATCCGCAGACGCCATTTCAATGCCTCCGAGTTGCAAAACTTGGTGCTATCGATTTTGGACCTAGGGTTACTCAGAATGAACTCGGTGAGACCGAGTTGTCATTTTTGGTTCCACCGAAATGGTGACCAAGTTTTTGTTAAGGAGTTCATGTGTCTGGGTGACTCCGAAAGTTCAAACTCGGTTCCACCGATAGTTGTTCTGCAGAAAGTTAAAACTAAGGATTTTTTGTTCAAGTTTTTAGAAACATCTGAATTTTGTGATGCTCATCCTTTCAGTCTTTCCTATATCCACTTCACAGGTTTTGTTGTTTGCTGCTGAGTTTGTGCTTGCATGTCAGATATGTCTGGTTCAGAAGATAGTCAAAATGACTTCAGAGAGCATAGCCTAGAGATGGACTCAGGCACTAGTCCAGAGAAGTGTGCCTCTGACCCAAGTTCTCCCAACTCCCATGGTTTGCCCAAGGCAGCCACCATGCAAAGGAAGAAGTTG
The DNA here is from genome assembly GCF_904849725.1 of Hordeum vulgare subsp. vulgare. Taxonomy (NCBI): domain Eukaryota; kingdom Viridiplantae; phylum Streptophyta; class Magnoliopsida; order Poales; family Poaceae; genus Hordeum; species Hordeum vulgare. The sequence continues at coordinate 373,392,902 of NC_058524.1, read as the reverse complement.
GATTATGATGAAGAGGACTCAGACTTTATGCCGGAGGAAACTTCAGCCCCTTCGGAGGCTCCAAGGAAGACTGTCACAAAAGTAATTGTACCCCTGATGATCTGAGAGCACGTGAATATGCTAGGAAGAGCACATCACTTACTAGTGATGTACCTGCCAAGAAGGCTGGTGTGAAGAGACCCAGGAAGAGAACTGTTCATCTTGTTGGAAGAAAGACTTCAATGTATGAAGACCCAGAAGATGCTGAGGAAGAAGCTCCTGAGGAGATCCCAGTTCCTTCCAAGAAGAAGAAGTTGATGGCTGGTGCTATGAAATCGGCTCCTAAGCCTCCTGCCAAAACAAAGAAGGATGTAGCTCCTAGAAGGACTACCAAGGACATACCTGCAGCTGCCAAGAGCAAAGGCCCTGCATCCAGTGCCCATGCTGCAGAGGAGGTAGAAGATAAGAATGTGCCAATTCTCAGGAAGCTCAGACCAACCCTGCCTATTCACAATGCTGCTGATCCAATAGCAGAAGATATGAAGAAGACCAAGGATGTCGGACTAAGAAAGTGGAGAGCTAATGATCCATATGCTGTTAGGAGAAGAACTACTATTGATCCAAGGTTTCACACCAAGGAACAACAAGATTTTTATGAGACTGTCATGTTTGACAAGAGTCCTGCTGTCAGTTATATGAGGTATGTCGACTGGGCATTTATCAAGGAAACTGAGAATTTCTTTCCCCATGTCCAAGAGAACTTCAGGCTAGTGGACACTGAAAACTTTGTTGGCAAAGAGATGACCCCATGGAATGACGAGTTGATCATGCAATTCTATGCAACCGTTCATTTCTATGATGATTCTTTAGTCTGGATGACTCATGGTCACAAGTATGAAGCCACAATTGATGAATGGGCTACTATCATTGGTGCCCCCCAAGTAGGAAGATTGAGATCTAGATGTGTACACAGAAGCAAAACAGAGTCACAACTCAATGGCCAATATGTACAAGACAATTCCACACAAGTACTTGGCTAGTCACAAGATGGGTTCAGTGCACTTTCTGCAAGCAGGCATTCATACTACAAACACTATTTTTAGACACACCCTGATGCCTAAATCAGGCGATGAAAAGATGATCAGAGGACATTCCATCAACCTGCTGCACCTGCTAGACACCCATACCAGATTTAGAGTGATGGATTTGATAGTAGAGACTATCCCTAGGACAGCTGCAGATCAGAAGAGATCATGTGGATATGCTCCTTGCATTCAAATGCTAACCAATGCCAAGGTAAGCAAGCATGCATATCTACTTGATTGTCCCCATCTACCTCTTCAACCAGAGTTTGAAGACAATGAAGTGGTAATGGACGATAATGATCCCAACTCAGCTGCACCAAGAATGGCAGCAGAGGCAGCAGAAGCTGAGGTTGTTAGAAATAGGGCACCACCAGTTCCATAGCTCAGAACTCAAGCTGATAAAATGACATTTCTAGTTAGCTCTGTCCAAGGCATGGAGAAGAACATCCAGGAGATACTACAAAGTCAAAATGGCCTTGAGAGAGTCGGGGAAACTAAGTTTCATGACATGGATGTGAAGGTTTCTGAGTTGACAACTATAGTCAAATAGCTTCAACATGAAGTTGACTCAGTGTAGATCCCGCGCTCAGATGAGGAATATGAAGATGATGGTGATGATGAGGAAGAACCTCCTCCTCCGACTACTACTCAGTTCAGCACCAGGCGTAGGTCAGCTGTTGTACCTGCTCAGGAGACAAGACATACATCTTCATCACAAGCTTCAACACCTTCAGCACCAGCTCCAGCTCAAGCACCTTCAGTATCAACTCCTCCAGCTCGAGGACATTCAACAGAAGCCTTCGCGGATGCTGTTCTGTTGACTCCGTCATCGGCTGCCCAAAGATACGAGTAGTTCTATACTTTTGAACTTTTTGGTAACTTGTTGCCAAAGGGGGAGAAATTTATAGATCATAGACTGAGAGAGAGCTTTTGACATTATTTTCTCTCATATGGTTTTAAAAACTATGGTATTTTGGATGACTTTATCCTATTTGTGTGATTGATCATACACTTTATATTGTTTGATGCTAGACTATTGTATCTTAGCTATCTTAGTGATGATCATTCACTTATCTTGTTGGTGCCATGTGCATTGCTATTCATTCCTATTTTGTATGCGCACCACCAAGATGTATGTGACATGGAAGAGTGACCCATGATCCTAATCGATTGTGCATTTTCATTCAAACGCAAATTTTAAATAATGCACAAATTTAGGGGGAGCTCTTTCTTTTCACATACTTCTCAAAGCATCGATGCTAATCATTGATTATATTTGTTGTCGAAGCTTTGATCTATATGTTGTCATCAATTACCATAAAGGGGGGCATTGAAAGCACAATCGCTCCCTAGGGTGGTTTTGATAATTGATCACAACATATGCATCATTGGACTAATATGTTTTCCAAGTATATTTCAGAAAAAGTTCAAAAGATGCTATGGCTTAAGGTTTATGTGGAGATGCCCCTGGATGCAAGAAAGAAATAGTGTTTGCTCAAGCTTAAAGCTAGAAGACTCTTCATTTTATATTTGTGAGAAATCACTTTTGAGTCCATAAGAAAGCCAATACTATTAAAAGGGGTTGAGGTAGTAAAATGAACTGATTGATCAAATGATCAAAGTTAGCCACCAAAACACTCAATCATTTTCCCCACATATCCACTCTGTCAAGATCCACATACACAAATTCGGTGTCACCAACATTTCCATATCGGACCCACCGAGTTTGACCTCAGACTGAAACCCTAGCCATTCCCACCAAATCGGTGCAACCGAAACCAAGTTAGTGCTACCGAGTTCAGTGTGACCAACATTCTGTTGCCAAGAAACACAAAATCGGAATTTCTGAGTTTGAGTATCGGTGCCACCGAGTTTGGCCATCTGACCATTAGTTTCTTTTTCGGTGCCATCGAGTTTCATATATCGGTCTCACCGGGATTCAAAAGTTCACACCTTTGTGCTAATCGGTACCACCGAGTTTTCAACTTTGGTGTCACCGAGTTTGCCCTTTTGTGTGTAACGGTTGGATTTTCGCTGCTGCCTATATATACCCCTTCATCCACCTCTCATTCGTGGGAGAAGCACTCGGAACATACACTTCATTGCCAGATCCATTTTCTGAGAGAGAACCACCTACTTATGTGTTGAGACCAAAATATTCCAATCCTATCATTTGAAACTTGATCTCTAGCCTCCCCAAACATCTTCCCGCCAAATCAACCTCTCCTACCCATGCATATTCTGTAAGAGAGTGATTTGTGTTGAGAGACTATCTTTAGAAGCACAAGATCATGGAGTTCATTGATCTACCACATCTATTACCTTTTGGAGGGTGGTGACTCCTAGATTGGTTATGTGTCACTTGGGAGCCTCCTACTTCGTGTTGTGGAGTTGAACCAAGATGTTTGTAAGGGCAAGGAGATCGCCTACTTCATGAAGATCTACTAGTAGTAAGGCTAGTTCTCCGTGGACGGAAGCCGTGGTGGAATAGACAAGGCCGCTTCTTTGTGAACCCTCTGTGGGTGGAGCCCTCCCTGGACTCTCAGAACCGTTACCATCTGTGGGTTGAAGTCTCCACTAACATGGACGTACGATAGCACCACCTATCGGAACCATGCCAAAAATCACCGTGTCAACCTCATGTGTTTGATTTCACTACCTTACTCCTCTACTTTACACTTGCATGTTTTACTTTCCGCTACTATACTGATAGAATTGCATGTGTAGGGTGTACTTGACCTGTTATAACTGTCGTAGCTGCCTCTCAAGTAAAATTGGGAAAATGCAATTTTTTTTATCTTATCAAGTAGTCTAATCACCCCCTCTAGACATGCTTTAGATCCTACAATAGTATTCAAGGAACAAGCCTTTATGCTCAAAGCATCAACTACCACATTAGCCTTTTCGGGGTGGTATTGAATGCTGAGTTCGTAATCTTTAATCAACTCCAACCATCTTCGTTGCCTCATGTTCAATTACTTTTGAGTGGAAATATATTTCAAACTCTTGTGGTTTGTGTATATCTCACATCGCTTACCCAGAAGGTAATGTTGCCATGTCTTCAAGGCATGAACTACTGCAGCTAGCTCCAGATCACGAGTGGCATAGTTCTCTTCATGAGGGCGTAGCTTTTTGGGCAGAGAGGCTATGACTATACCTTCTTGCATCGGAACACCCCCAAGCTAAATTTTTTATGCATCACAATATATCACAAATTCCTTGTGAATATCGGGGGTGGCCAGAACTGGGGTCGATGTCAATCTCTTCTTGAGCTCCTGGAAGCTCTCTTCACACTTCAGCGTCCATCGAACTTATTTTATTTCTTAAAGAGTTGCGTCATTGGTCGAGCGATGCTTGAGAATCCTCCAACAAACTTGTGGTAGTATCCCGCGAGTCCAAGGAAGCTTCTAACTTCCTTTACATTGGTCAGAGGCTACCACTTCGTCACAGCTTCAATCTTCGCAGGATCGACCGACAATCCTCCTACTGTCATCACATGACCTAAGAATCCAACTTCATGCAACCAGAATTCACACTTGCTGAATTTGGCATAAAGATGGTGCTCTCGAAGCTTGTCAAGGACCATGCTCAAGTGTTTCTCAAGTTCTTCTTCAAACTTGGAGAAGACGAGTATGTCGTTGATGAAGACAACGACATACTTGTACAAATACTCCATGAAGACTTTGTTCATGAGGTACATGTAGTAGCCTCGGGCATTTGTTAACCTAAATGGCATGGCCGTGCACTCGTACGGGCCATACCTTGTTACAAATGCCGTCTTCGGAATATCTTTGGGTCTCATCTTGAATTGGTAGTACCTAAACCTGAGATCGATCTTGAAGAACACTTTGGCACCATTTAACTGATCGAACAGGTATTCAATCTTGGGGAGTGGATACTTGTTCTTTATCATGACTTCATTGAGAGAACGGTAATCAATACAAATGCTGATAGTTCTGTCACTCTTGGACACAAATAGAACAGGCAATCCCCAAGGAGAGGCACTAGGGCGAATAAATCCTTTCCTGAGCCGCTCAGTGATACGTCTCCAACGTATCTATAATTTTTTATTGTTCCATGCTATTATATTATCTGTTTTGGATGTTTTATATGCATTAATATGCCATTTTATATTATTTTTTGGACTAACCTATTAATCTGGAGCCTAGTGCCAGATTTTGTTTTTTCCATGTTTTTGAGTATTGCAGATAAGGAATATTAAACGGAGTCCAAACGGAATAAAATCTCCGGAATGATTTTTCTTGGACCAGAAGAAACCTGCCAGACTTGGAGAAGGGTGTAGGAGACGTGCCGGGAGACGACAAGCCTGCAGGGCATGCCCTAGGGAGGCGCCCCTTGGCTTGTGGGCCCCCTACAGGGGTCCTAACCCTAATTTTCATCCTAGAAATTCCCAAATATTCCCCCAATACCAAAGGAGACCAAAAAAGTACTTTTCCGCCGCCGACAACCTTTGTTCTCGTCAGATCCAATCTGGGAGCCTTTGCCGGTAATCTGTCGAGAGGGAATTGATCACGGAGGGCATCTACATCAACTCTATTGCCCCTCTGATGATGCGTGAGTACTTCACCACACACCTAGGGTTCCATATCTAGTAGCTAGATGGCTTCTTCTCTCTCTTTGTCCTTTGATGTCAGCTATGCTTCCCCGGCAACGACGACAGGAATAGTCGTGTCGACGACACCAGGAATCCTTCTGCTACGGCTATGGAGCCTTGCGTTGGTGTTCCCTCGAAGTGGAAAGGGTGATGTAGCACAGCGGTGGTAAGTATTTCCCTCAGTTTGAGAACCAAGGTATCAATCCAGTGGAGGAGTATCACAAGATCCTGCACAAACACAAAAGCTTGCTCCCAACGCTATGAAGGGGTTGTCAATCCCTTATAGATTGTTCGCCAAGTGAGAACTGAAAGCAAAAAAGTAACAGAGCAAAGTAAAAGCGAAGGTGGAAACGATAGATGTGAATAGACCCGGGGGCCATAGTGTTTACTAGTGGCTTCTCTCACGAAAGCAAGTAGACGGTGGGTGAACAAATTACTATTGAGCAATTGATAGAACCGCGCAAAGTCGTGACGATATCTATGGCAATGATTATATCTATAGGCATCACGTCCATAACAAGTAGACCGATACTGTCTGCATCTACTACTATTACTCCACACGTCGACCGCTATCCAGCATGCATCTAGTGTATTAAGTCCAAAAGAACAGAGTAACGCCTTAAGCAAGATGACATGATGTAGATGGACAAGCTCATATCAACGACATAGCCCATCTTGTTACCCTTGATGGCAACTACTTAATGTGTGCCTTCCTGCTCCTACTGTCACTGGGAACGGTCACCACATGGTAGAACCCAAAACCTACCACTTCTCCCATTGCAAGAATCATAGATCTTGTTGGCCAAACAAAACCCAAGACCCGGAGAGACTTACAAGGATATCAAATCATGCATATAAGAAATCAAGAAAGACTCAAATATATATCATAGATAATCTGATCACAAATCCACAATTCATAGGATCTCGACAAACACACCGCCAAAGAGGATTACATCGGATTGATCTCCATGAAGATCATGGCGAACTTTGTATTGAAGATCCAAGAGAGAGAAGAAGCCATCTAGCTACTAACTACGGACCCGTAGGTCTAAAGTGAACTACTCACGAGTCATTGGAGGGGCGATGATGATGATGAAGAAGCCCTCCAAGTCCAAAGTCCCCTTAGGCAGGGCGCCGGGAAGGGTCTCCAGATGAGATCTCGCGGAAACGGAAGCTTGCGGCGGCGGAAAAGTATTTTCGAGGCTCCCCTGGTTTTTTGTTGTATTTTAGGGAATATATAGGCCACAGATCTAGGTCAGGGCGCTCAGGGAGGCCACAAGCCCTGCCACCGTCGCCTCCCCCTGGTGGCGGAGTGGGGGCTTGTGGGCTCCCTGGAGCCCTCTTGGCTTGGCCCACAGCCCCCCTAATCTTCTTCCGTTCGGGAAAAAATCATTTCGGGGATTTTATTCCGTTTGGATTCTGTTCCAAAATCAGATCTGAAAAGATCCAAAAACACAAAAAACAGGAACTGGCACTTGGCACTGAATTAATAAGTTAGTCCCCCAAAAAATATAAAAGGTACATAAAACATCCAAAGATGACAAGATAACGGCATGAAACCATCAAAAATTATAGATACGTTTGAGACGTATCAAGCATCCCCAAGCTTAACTCCTGCTCGTCCTCGAGTAGGGAAGTGATAAAGAATGAATTTTTGATGCTTTCATGCTACCTACCATAGATGTCCTTTGGAACTCCTCTTATGTGACGTGAATGCTCAGATCCATTTGATTCAAAACAATAGTTTGCTATTGACGTGGAAACAATAATAATTCAAGCAAACTAGCAAGGTAATCATGAACTTTCAAAATAACAAGGCCAAAAGAAAGTTATCCCTACAAAAGCATATAGTCTGGCTATGATCTATCATCATTGCACAACAAATTTAAATCATGCACAACCCCGGTATTGGCCAAGTAATTGTTTCACACCTTTACTTTCTCAAACCTTTTCAACTCTCACGCAATACATGAGCGTGAGCCATGGTTATAGCACTATAGATGGTGTGGAGTGTGGTGGAGGTTGCAAGACAAAAAAGAGAAGATAGTCACATTAACTAGGCATATCAATGAGCTGTGGAGATGTTCATCAATAGATATCAATGTGAATGAGTAGGGATTGACATACAAATGATGCACAGAGCTACGAGTAAGTACAAGCTCTTAAAGAAAACTAGTGGGTGTGCATCCAACTTGCTTGCTCACGAAGACCTAAGGCAATTTTGAGGAAGCCTATCATTGGAATATACAAGCCAAGTTATATAATGAAAATTTCCCACTAGCTATATGGTGGTGACAAAACGAGAGACTCTCAATCATGAAGATCATGGTGCTTAATATGCACAAGTGTGGAAAAAGTGGTAGCATTGTCCCTTCTCTCTTTTTCTCTCATTACTTTATTTTATTTTTGGTGGGCTCTTTGGCCTCTTTTTATTTTTATTTTGGTGGGCTTCTTTGGCCTCTATTATTTCCTCACATGGGACAATGCTCCATTAATGATGATCATCACACTTTCAACTCAAAACTTAGAGCAACTATGACTCTATATGGAATGCCTTCGGTAGTGTACCGTGACAATGATCTAGCATGGCATAGACATCAATGGAAAACATCATGCTAGCTATCTTACGATCATGCAATGGCAATGTAGACATGGTGGCACATGTCATGGTGGTAGTTGCATGGCAATATATCTCGGAATGACTTTGAAAAAGCCATAGTAGGTAGGTATGGTGGCTGTTTTGAGGGAGGCTAATGGTGGGTTTTGTGCACCGACAAAAGTTGCACGACACTAAGAAGATAGTGATGGTGGAAGGTGAAAGTGCATCTAAACCATGGACTCAACATTAGTCATGAAGAACTCATATACTTGTTGCAAAAGTTTTATTAGTAATCGAAACAAAGCATTCAACGCATACTCCTAGGGGAAGGGTTGGTAGGTATAAACCATCGCGCGATCCCGACCGCCACGCAAAGGATGACAATCAATAGACTAATCATGCTCAGATTTCATCACATAGCGGTTCACCATACGTGCATGCTACGGGAATCACTAACTTCAACTCAAGTATTTCTAGATCCACAACACCTTACTAGCACAACTTCAATATTACCAAAACCACAACTCAAAACTAATTGAGATGAATCAAACTTCTCTAACTATTCAATGCACATGAAGGTGGAAGTTTTCGTATCCCTTTGGATAACTACCTCTTTTGAGACTAATTTCGAAGCATAGATCAACTACCAAGCCACGCACCGCTGCGCTCTAAAAGATATAAGTGAAGCACATAGAGCAAAAGTATCTAGCTCAAAAGATATAAGTGAAGCACATGTGAGCTGAATTGTCTACCAAAAGATATAAGTGAAGCTCGACAAAATCACGATGAGTGCATGTCTCTCTCTCTAGGTGTGCAGCAAGGATGATTGTGACACAACAAAAATAAAAGACTCCTACGATACAAGACGCTCCAAGCAAAGACACATAACATGTGGTGAATAAAAATATAGCCCCAAGTAACGTTACCGATGGATTGAAGACGAGAGAGGGGATGCCTTCCTGAGGAATCCCCAAGCTTAGGATTTTATGGCATCCTTGAATCTCTTGGGGTGCCTTGGGCATCCCCAACCTTGAGCTCTTGCCACTCTTTATCTCTTTGTCCATAAGAACTTCACCCAAAACTTGAAAACTTCACAACACGAAACTTAAACAGAAACTCGTGATAACATTAGTATGAGAAAGCAAACCACCACTTCCTTAGGTACTGTAGCAAACTTAAATTATACTTATGCTGATGTTGGGTTACTGTATTTTCAATCTTCCATGGCTAATACCCCCCGATACTATCCATAGTTTCATCAAAATAAGCAACCAACACAACAAAAACAGAATCTGTTAACAGCAGACTAGTCTGTAGCAATCTGTATATTTTGTATACCTCTGGTACTTCCAAAATTCTGACAAATTACTACAGTCTGAATAATTTGTGTAGCAATCAGCAGCAAAAAGAATCAACTCAAAATCTCTTACATAAAAAATGAAAACTCTTTTCGTGAGCAGAAAGTTTCTGTCTTTTCCAGCGTGACCAAACGATCATCCCCAAGACTAATCATAATGGTTTTTCTTGGCACAAACGCAAAAAGAAACACAAAAAACACAATCATAACAGAATTATGAAAGTGTGGAAAACACAAAACAGAAAGAAAAAGGATAGATTCGTTGGGTTGCCTCCCAACAAGCGCTTTTGTTTAACGCCCTTAGCTAGGCGAAAAGTGATGGAATCACGTATAGTCATCTTTGGTGCTCAAACCATAAGTAGCCCTCATCATAGATTCATAAGGCAATCTTATTTTCTTTCTAGGAAAGTGCTCCATGCCCTTCTTTAAATGAAATTGAAATCTAATATTCCCTTACTTCATATCGATGATAGCACCAATAGTCCTTAGGAAAGGTCTACCAAGAATAATGGGACATGAAGGATTGCAATCTATGTCAAGTACAATGAAATCCACGGGTACATAGTTCTTATTTGCAACAATAAGAACATCACCGATCCTTCCCATGGGTTTCTTGACAGTAGAATCCGCAAGATGCAAATTAAGAGAACAATCTTCAATCTCATGAAAACCAAGAATATCACACAAAGACTTTGGAATCGCAGAAACACTAGCACCCAAATCACACAAAGCATTGCACTCATAGTTTTTGATCTTGATTTTCATAGTAGGTTCCCACTCATCATGAAGTTTTCTAGGTATAGAGACTTCTAGTTCGAGCTTCTCTTGAAGAGATTTCATCATAGCATCTACGATATGCGCGGTAAAGGCTTTGCTTTGGCTATAAGCATGTAGAAAGTTTGCGATGGATTGCATCAAAGAAATGCATTCAAACAAGGAGCAATCATCATAATTGAATTCCTTGAAATCCAAAGTGGGAGTTTCATTACTACCCAACATTTTGATTTCTTCTACTCCACTCTCCACACCTTTATCATCAAAATGGGTGGACTCCAAATCATTGGGGCGTTTTTCAACCAAAGTGGATTCATATCCAGCCCCTCCATAAATAGGTTTGACACACGAAAACAAAGATTCAAGAGGAGACACACCAAGCACTTTAAGATCTTCGTGATTTGCATCACTAGAACGCACCCTTTTAATCCATTCATGCACTTATCCCAAGAATCGATACTATTTTTAGGCAAAGAAGAAAACCAAGTTTTTGCTTGATCTCGCAACGAGAAAGGAAAAAGTTTCAACTTAATCACGTCATTATCCACATCTCTTTTGTTTTGCATATCACAAAGCTCAATGAAGGTATTGAGATGGGATGCGACATCTTCACTAGGAAGGCCAGAGAATTGCTCTTTCATAACAAGATTCAGCAAAGCTGCGTTGATTTCATACGATTCCGCACTAGTGGCGGGATCAATCGGAGTACTAATAAAATCATTATTATTAGTGCTCGAGAAGTCGCAAAGTTTGGTGTTTTCAGCCATGATGACTTCAACAAACAAACAAGCACACAAGCAAGCAAGAAAACCGGCAAAGGCAAAATAAAACGGCAAAGGAGAAAGGCAAATGAAAACGGCAAATGTGAAGTGGGGGAGAGGAAAACGAGAGGCAACTGGCAACAAAACTAAATGGAAGAGATGAGTTTGTGAGACCTACTTGGATAAATTTTGATCTCTCCTCCCCGGCAACGGCGCGAGAAATACTTCTGATGTCAGTTGAGCTTCCCCGACAACGGTGACAGGAATAGTCGTGTCGACGGCACCAAGAATCCTTCTGCTACGGCTATGGAGCCTTGCGTTGGTGTTCCCTCGAAGCGGAAAGGGTGATGTCGCACAGCGGTGGAAAGTATTTCCCTTAGTTTGAGAACAAAGGTATCAATCTAGTGGAGGAGTATCACAAGATCCTGCACAAACACAAAAGCTTGCTCCCAACGCTATGAAGGGGTTTTCAATCCCTTATAGATTGTTCGCCAAGTGAGAACTGAAAGCAACAAAGTAACAAAGCAAAGTAAAAGCGGAGGTGGAAACGATAGATGTGAATAGACCCGGGGGCCGTAGTGTTTACTAGTGGCTTCTCTCATGAAAGCAAGTAGACGGTGGGTGAACAAATTACTGTCGAGCAATTGATAGAACCGCGCAAAGTCGTGACGATATCTATGGCAATGATTATATCGATAGGCATCACGTCCAAAACAAGTAGACCGATACTGTCTGCATCTACTACTATTGCTCCACACGTCGACCGCTATCCAGCATGCATCTAGTGTATTAAGTCCAAAAGAACAGAGTAACGCCTTAAGCAAAATGACATGATGTAGATGGACAATCTCATATCAACAACAGAGCCCATCTTGTTACCCCTGATGGGAACTACTTAATGTGTGCCTTGCTGCCCCTACTGTCACTAGGAAAGGTCACCACATGCTAGAACCCAAAACCAAGCACTTCTCCCATTGCAAGAATCATAGATCTAGTTGGCCAAACAAAACCCAAGACTCGGAGAGACTTACAAGGATATCAAATCATGCATATAAGAAATCAGCAAAGACTCAAATATATATCATAGATAATCTGATCACAAATCCACAATTCATCGGATCTCGACAAACACACCGCCAAAGAAGATTACATCGGATAGATCTCCATGAAGATCATGGAGAACTTTGTATTGAAGATCCAAGAGAGAGAAGAAGCCATCTAGCTACTAACTACAGACCCGTAGGTCTGAAGTGAACTACTCACGAGTCATTGGAGGGGCGATGATGATGATGAAGAATCCCTCCCACTCCAAAGTCCCCTCCGTCAGGGCGCCGGGAAGGGTCTCCAGATGAGATCTCGCGGAAACGGAAGCTTGCGGCGGCGGAAAACTATTTTCGATGCTCCCCTAGTTTTTTGCTGTATTTTAGGGAATATATAGGCCAAAGATCTAGGTCAGAGGGCGCTCAGGGAGGCCACAAGCCCTGCCACCGGCGCCTCCCCCTGGTGGCCGAGTGGGGGCTTGTGGGCTCCCTGGAGCCCTCTTGGCTTGGCCCACAGGCCCCCTGATCTTCTTCCGTTCGGGAAAAAATCATTTCGGGAATTTTATTCCGTTTGGACTCCGTTCCAAAATCAGATCTGAAAAGAGCCAAAAACACAGAAAAAACATGAACTGGCACTTGGCACTGAATTAATAAGTTAGTCCCAAAAAAATATAAAAGGTATCATCCTTCAATACCATGTTTTTCATGATCTTCATGGAGATCTATCCTATGTAATACTCTTTTGCGGTGTGTTTGTCGAGATCCGATGAATTGGGGGTTTATGTTTAGATTATCTGTGAATATTATTTGAATCTTCTGTGAATTCTTATATGCATGATTTCAGATCTTAGCAAGTCTCTTCGAGTTATTGGTTTGGTTTGGCCAACTAGATTGGTAATTCTTGCAATGGGGGAAGTGCTTAGTTTTGGGTTCAATCTTGCGATGTCCTCACCCAGTGAGAAAGTAGGGGTAGCGAGGCACGTATTGCGTTGTTGCCATCGAGGATAAAAAGATGGGGTTTTCATCATATTGCTTGAGTTTATCCCTCTACATCATGTCATCTTACTTAATGCATTACTCTGTTCTTCACGAACTTAATATGTACATGCAGGCAGGAGCCGATCGATGTTGTTGGGGAACGTTGCATGGGAAACAAAAAAATTCCTACGCACACGCAATACCTATCCATGGTGATGATCATCTACGAGAGGGGAGAGTGAATCTACATGCCCTTGTAGATTGCTAAGCATAAGCGTATATAATGCGGTTGATGTAGAGGAACATCTTCGCGATCCAAATTGCATCCCGTCCCGTGATCTCATCACAATCCGTCCCGCGATCCCATCACGATCCATCCCGATCCATCCCGATCTAGTGCCGAACGGACGACACCTCCGCGTTTAGCAAACGTACAGCTCGATGACGATCACCGCCTTCTTGATCCAGCAAGAGGGGCGGAGAGATAGATGAGTTCTCCAACACGGCATGGTGGCGGTGGTGGTGGAGCTGATCCGGCGGAACTTCGCTAAGCTATACCGAACAAATCTAGAGGAGAACAGATCTAGAGAAAGAAGAGGGCAACATGTGGCAATTAGGGTTAGGTGCTGCCCTCAAAATCCCTCAATATATATAGGAGGAAGGGAAGAGGTGGTAGCCTTGGCCCATAATCCAAGCAGGTTTGGCTGAACCAAACAAGGGAGGAATCCACCTCCCACAAGGGAGGTGGAATCCTCTTAGGACTCCTTCCTAATTTGGAAACTATTTCCACCTTTTGGCGTTTTGCCTTATCCCTCCACTCCAGCTACATGGGCCCTTAGGAGAGGCTACGACCATCCCACCAGGGGATGGTATGCCTCCTCTCACATCTCATGAAGCCCTTGGGTCGTCACACCCATCCAGGTGGTCCCCCGGTACCCTCCCAACACTCCACGTACACTACCGATGAGCCCGAAACTTTTCCGGAGACCAAAACATGACTTCCTATATATCAATCCTTACCTCCGGACCATTCTGGAGCTCCTCATGACATACAGGATCTCATACGGGACTCCGTACAACCTTCAGTTACCAACATCAATAATTCAGCTATACCGAAACCTCATTGAAACTTAAGTGTGCAGACCCTACGGGTTCGAGAACTATGTAGCCATGACCTGATACATTCTCTGGTCAATAACCAATAGCAAGACCTAGATTCCCATATTGGACCATACATATTATACGAAGATCTTTATCGGGTGAACCTCTATGTCAAGGATTCAGCTAATCCCCTATGTTGTTTCCTTTGTCCTTCGGTATGTTACTTGCCCGAGATTCGATCGTCGGTATCTCCATACCTAGTTCAATCTCGTTACCGGCAAGTCTCTTTAATCGTTCCGTAATACAAGATCCCATGCCTAACTCTTTAGTCACAGTGCTTACAAATCTTATTGTGATGTTGTATGACCGAGTGGGCCCCGAGATACCTCTGCGTCATACGGAGTGACAAATCCCAGTCTCGATTCACGCCAACCCAACAAACACCTTCGTAGATACCTGTAGAGTACCTTTATAGTCACCCAATTACGCTGCGACGTTTGATATACACGAGGTATTCCTCCGGTGTCTGGGAGTTGCATGATCTCATGGTCATAGGAACAGATACATTGACATGCAGAAAACAGTGGCAATAAACTGACACGATCATATGCTACATTCATACTTTGGGTCTTGTCCATCACATCATTCTCCTAATGATGTGATCTCGTTATCAAGTGACAACAATTGTCTTTGGCCAGGAAACCTTGACCATCTTTGATCAACGAGCTAGTCAACTAGAGGCTCAGTAGGGACAGTGTGTTGTCTATGTATCCACACATGTGTTTGAGTTTCCAATCAATAAAATTATAGCATGAATAATAAAAGATTATCATGAACAAGGAAATATAATAATAACTAATTTATTATTGCCTTTACGACATATTTCCAACAGTCTCCCACTTGCACTAGAGTCAATAATCTAGTTCACATCACTATGTGATTGCAATGAATCTAATACCCATATAGTTTTGGGGTTCGATCATGTCTTGCTTGTGAGAGAGGTTTTAGTCAACAAGTCTGGACCTTTCAGATCCGTGTGTGATTTACAAATCTTAATGTCATCTGATAGATGATGATTGCACGCACCATTTGGAACAATTCCAAATGACTGCTCCACTATACGAATCCGGTCTACTATTCAGAGTCATCCGAATTAGTGTCAAAGCTTGCATCGACGTTACCCTTTACGACGAACTCTTTTATCACCTCCATAATCAAGAAAAATTCTTAGTCCACTAGTTACTAAGGATAACTTTTGACTGCTGTCTAGTGATCCATTCCTGGATCACTCTTGTACCCCTTGACAAACTCATGGCAAGGCACTCATCAGGTGCGGTACACAACATGACATACTATAGAGCATATGACTAAGGCATAGGGGACGAACTTCGTCCTTTCTCTTTATTCTGCCGTGGTCGGGCTTTGAGTCTTACTCAAATTTCACACGTTTACAACACAGCCAAGAACTCCTATTTCACTGATCTATTTTGAACTCCTTCAAAACCTTGTCACGGTATGTATTCATTTGAAAGTTCTATTAAGCGTTTTGACCTATCTCTATAGATATTGATGCTCAATGTTCAAGTAGCTCAATCCAGGTCTTCCTTTGAAAAACACTTTTCAAACAACCCTATATGCTTTTAAGAAATTCTACATCATTTCCGATCAACAATATTTCAACCACATATACTCATCAGAAATTCTATAGTGCCCCCACTCACTTCTCTGGAAATACAAGTTTCTCAAAAACTTTGTACAAAACCAAAAACTTTGATCATCTCATCAAAGCATATATTCCAACTCCGAGATGCTTGCTCTAGTCCATAGAAAGATCGATGGAGCTTGCATACATGTTAGCATCCTTTAGGATCGATAAAACCTTCTGGTTGTATCACATACAACCTTTCCTCAAGGAAACCGTCGAGGAAACAATGTTTTGACATCCTATCTGCAAGACTTCATAAATAATGCAGCAACTGCTAACATAATTCCAACAGACTCTTAGCATCGCTACGAGTGAGAAAGTCCCATCGTAGTCAACTCCTTGAACTTGTCGGGAAAATCTTTGCGACAAGTCGAGCTTTCTTAATGGTGACACTTACCATCATCGTTCGTCTTCCTTTTAAAAATCATTCTGTACCCAATAGCCTTACGACCATCAAGTAGTTCTTCCAAAGTCTACACTTTGTTTTCACAGATGGATCCTCTCTCAGATTTCATGACTTTCGGTCAATCGTCGGAATCCATGCCAAGCATCGCTTCTCCATAGCTCGTAGGTTCATTGTTGTCCAGCAACATGACCTCTAAGACAGGATTACTGTACCACTCTCGAGCAGTACATTTCATTGTCGACCTACGAGGTTTGTAGTAACTTGATGCGAAGCTTCATAATCACTATCACCAGCTTCCACTTCAATTGGTGTAGGAGCCATAGTAACAACTTCGTGCGCCCTTCTACACAGTGATTGAAGTGACGGTTCAATATCCTTATCAAATTCCACCATCCTCCCACTCAATTCTTTCGGGAGAAACCTTTTCTCGAGAAAGGACCCGTTTCTAGAAACAAACACTTTGCTTTCGGATATGAGATAGGAGGTATACCCAACTGTTTTGGTTGTCCTATGAAGGTTCATTTATCCGCTTTGGGTTCGAGCTTGTCAGGTTGAAACTTATTCACATAAGCGTCACAACCCCAAACTTCTAAGAAACAACAACTTAGGTTTCTCCAAACCATAGTTCATACGGTGTCATCTCAACGGAATTATGTGGTGCCCTATTTAAAATGAATGCGGTTGTCTCTAATTCCTAACCCAAAAATGATAGTGGTAATTTGATAATAAACATCATAGTATGCACCATATCCAGTAGGGCGCGACTACGACGTTCGGACACACCATCACACTATGGTGTTCCAGGTGGAATGAGTTGTGAAACATTTTTCACATTGTCTTCAATGTTTACCAAACTTGTAACTCAGATATATATTTACCTCCACGATCACATCGTAGACACATTACCCTTTTGTCACGATGATCTTCAACTTCACTCTGAAATAGCTTGAACCTTTCAATATTTCAGACTTGTGATTCATCAAGAAAATACACTAGTATCTACTCAAATCATCTGTGAAGTAATGACATAACGATATCTACTGCGTGCCTCACCACACATTGGACTGCATACATAAAAAAATGTAATATTTCCAACAAGTTAGTTGCTCGTTCCATCTCACAAAAAACGAGGCCTTCAGTCATCTTGCCCATGAGTTGCATGTCTCAAGTGATTCAAAATCAAGTGAGTCCAAACGATCCATCTGCATGGAGTTTCTTCATGCATTTACACCAACATGCATGGTTCGCATGTCGCAAACGATTCAAAAACGAGTGAGTCCAAAGATCCATCAGCATGTACTTTTTTCATGCATTTTATACCAATATGACCCAAGCGGCAGTGCCACAAGTAAGTGGTACTATCATTACTACTTTGTATCTTTTGGCATCAAAATTAGGAACATGTGTATCACTACGATCAAGATTCAATAAACCATTCATATTAGGTGCATGACCATTGAAGGTATTATTCAAGTAAACAGAGTAACCATTATTATCTTTAAATGAATAATCATATTGCAATAAACATGATCCAATCAAGTTCACGTTCAACGCAAACACCAATCAATATTTAGGTTTAACACTAATCCCGAAGGTAGAGGGAGCGTGGGATGTTGATCGCATCAATCTTGGAATTACTTCCAACACACATCGTCACCTCACCCTTGCTAGTATTCATTTAATCCGTAGCTATAATTTTGAGTTACTAACACTTAGCAACTAAACCGGTATCTAATACCCCGGTGTCACTAGGAGTACTAGTAAGTTACACATTAATATCATGTATATCCAATATACTTTTGTCGACTTTGCCAGCCTTCTCATCTACCAAGTATCTAGGGTAGTTGCGCTTCAGTGACCTTTCCCCTCATAACAGAAGCACTTAGTCTCGGGTTTCAACCTTGGGTTTCTTCACTAGAGCAGCAACTGGTTTGCCGTTTAATGAAGTATCCCTTCTTGCCCTTGCCCTTCTTGAAACTAGTGGTTTTACTAACCATCAACAGTTGATGCTCCTACTTGATTTCCACATTCGTGGTGTCAAACATCGCGAATAGCTAAAGGATCTTCATATCTATCCCTCATATGTTTTAGTTCATCACAAAGCTGTGTAGCTTGGTGGCAGTGACTTTGGAGAACTATGTCAATCACTATCTTATGTGGAAGATGAACTCCCACTCGATTCAAGCGAATGTAGTACTCACACAATCTGAGCACATGCTCAACGATTGAGCTTTTCTCCCTTGCTTTGAAGCCAAGAATCTTGTGGGTGGTCTCATACCTCTCAACGCGGGCACGAGCCTGAAATCCCAATTTTAGCTTTTGGAATACCTCATATGTTCTGTGACGTTCAAAACGTCTTCGGCGCCTCAATTTTAAGCTGTTAAGCACTACGCACTGAATTATCACGCAGTCATAAAAAACGTGTATGTCATATGTTCGTAACATCCACAGACGACGCTCGGGGTTCAGCACACTGAGTGGTCCATTAAGGACATAAGCCTTCCGCGCAGCAATGAGGACAATCCTTGGTTTATGAACCCAGTCCGCATAATTGCTACTATCATCTTTCAACTAAGTTTTCTCTAGGAACATATCAAAAACAGTAGAGCTACAACACAAGCTACAACATAATTTGCAAAGACATTTTGACTATGTTCCTGATAATAATTTCAATTAATCATATTACTTAAGAACTCCCACTCAAATTGACATCCCTCGAGTCATTCGAGTGGTACATGATCCAAATTCCCTAACTCAAGTCCGATCATCACGTGAGTTGAGTTTAACTTCAACGGTGAACATCTCCATGTTGATCATATCCACTATATGACTCATGCTTGACCTTTCGATCTCCTGTGTTCTCAGGACATGTCTGTACATTCTAGGCTCATCAAGTTTAACCCGAGTGTTCTGCGTGTGCAACTGTTTTGCACCCGTTGTGTGTGAATGTTGAGTCTATCACACCCGATCATCACGTGGTGTCTCGAATCAACGAACTGCCGCAACAGCGCATGGTTGAGGAGAACATAATTTTATCTTGAAATTTTAGTGAGGGATCACCTTATAATGCCACCGCCATCCTAAGCAAAACAAGGTGCATAAAAGTATTAACATCACATGCAAATCATAAGTGACATGGTATGGCCATCAACTTCTGCTTCTTGATCTCCATCACCAAAGCACCGGCATGATCTCCATCATCACCGACGCCACACATGATCTCCATCATTGTACTTTCATCGAGGTTGTTGCGCTAACTATGCTATTAGTACTAAAGCTACTACTAGCGATAGAGCAAAGCATCACCAAGCGCAAAATAATTAAAGACAACCCTATGGCTCCTGCCGGTTGCCGTACCATCGACGTGCAAGTCGATATTTAACTATTACAACATGATCATCTCATACATCCAATATATCATATCATGTCTTTGGACATATCACATGAGATGCATACCCTGCAAAAACAAGTTAGACATCCTCTAATTTGTAGTTGCAAATTTTACGTGGCCGCTATGGGTATCTAGTATGATCGCATATTACTTACGCAAAGCCACAATGTTGATATGCAAATTGCTATTGAACCTTCTCCAACGACCGCCTCGGTCAAATCCGATTCAACTGAAGTTGAAGAAACAAACAACCGTCAGTCATCTTTATGCAACAAGTTGCATGTTAGTCGATGAAACCGGTCTCTCATAAGCGTACGAGTAATGTTGGTCCGAGCCGCTTCAATCCAATAATACCGCCGAATCAAGAAAAGTCTAAGGAGGGCAGCAAATTGATGATCAACACCCACAAACTCTTTTGTGTTCTACTCAAGATATCATCTACTCATGGACCTGGCTCTAATACCACTGTTGGGGAACGTTGCATGGGAAACAAAATTTTTCCTACGCACACGCAATACATATCCATGGTGATGATCATCTACGAGAGGGGAGAGTGCATCTACATACCCGTATAGATCACTAAGCGGAAGCGTATATAATGCGGTTGATGTAGTGGAACATCTTCACGATCCAAATCGTAGCCTGTCCCGCGATCTCATCATGATTTGTCCCGCGATCCCATCACGATCCATCCTGATCTAGTGTTGAACGGACGACACCTCCGCGTTCAACACACTTACAGCTCGATGACGATCACCGCCTTCTTGATCCAGCAAGAGGGACAGAGAGGTAGATGAGTTTTCCAGCACGACGCGGTGGCGGTGGTGGTGGAGCTGATCCAGCAGAGCTTTGCTAAGCTATGCCAAACAGATCTAGAGGAAGAAGAGGGCAACACGTGGCAATTAGGGTTAGGGGCTGCCCACAAAATCCCTCAATATATATAGGAGGAAGAGGAGAGGAGATAGCCTTGGCCCCTATTCCAAGCAGGTTCGGCTGGAAAAAACAAGGGAGGAATTCACCTCCCACAAGGGAGGTGGAATCTTATTATGACTCCTTCCTAATTTGGAAACTCTTTCCACCTTTTGGCTTTTTGCCTTATCCCTGTGCTCCAGCCGCATGGGCCCTTAGGGGAGGCTACGGCCAGCCCACCAGGGGCTGGTTTGCCTCCTCTCACAGCCCATGAAGCCCTTGGGTCGTCACACCCATCCCTATGGTCCCCGGGTACCCTCCTGGCATTCCCGGTACACTACTGATGGGCCCGAAACTTTTCCGGAGACCAAAACATGACATCCTATCTATGAATCTTTACCTTCAGACCATTCCGGAGCTCCCCATGACATCCAGGATCTCATAAGCGACTCCGAACAACCTTCGGTTACCAACATCAATATTTCAGCTATACCAAAACATCACTGAACCTTAAGTGTGCAAACCCTGCAGGTTCGAGAACTATGTAGACATGACCTGAGACATTCTCCGGTCAATAACCAATAGTTGGACTTGGATTCCCGTATTGGCTCCTACATGTTCTACGAAGATTTTTATCGTTTGAACCTCTATGTCAAGGATTCAGTTAATCCCGTATGTTGTTCGCTTTGTCCTTCGGTATGTTACTTGCCCGAGATTCGATCGTTGGTATCTCCATACCTAGTTCAATCTCGTTACCGGCAAGTCTCTTTACTCGTTCCGTAATACAAGATCCCGCGACTAACTCTTTAGTCACATTGATTGCAAGGCTTATTGTGATGTTGTATTACTGAGTGGGCCCCGAGATACCTCTGCGTCATACGGAGTGACAAATCCCAGTCTCGATTCACGCCAACCCAACAAACACCTTCGGAGATACCTGCAGGGCACCTTTATAGTCACCCAGTTATGTTGCGATGTTTGATACACAGAAGGTATTCCTCCTGTGTCCGGGAGTTGCATGATCTCATGGTCATAGGAACAAATACATTGACATGCAGAAAACAGTAGAAATAAACTAACACGATCATAAGCTACGTTCTTAATTTGGGTCTTGTCCATCACATAATTCTCCTAATGATGTGGTCCCGTTATCAAGTGACAAAACTTGTCTATGGCCAGGAAACCTTGACCATCTTCTATCAATGAGCTAGTCAACTAGAGGATCACTAGGGAATGTGTGTTGTCTATGTATGCACACATGTATTTGAGTTCCCAATCAATACAATTCTCGCATGAATAATAAACGATTATCATGAACAAGGAAATATAATAATAACTAATTTATTATTGCCTCTAGGGCATATTTACAACAGATGTGTGGAGTAATAGTAGTAGATGCAGAATCGTTTCGGTCTACTTGACACAGACGTGATGCCTATATGCAGAATCATTGCCTTCGACATCTTCATAATTATTCCCTTTTCTATCAATTGCTCGACGGTAATTTGTTCACCCACCGTATTATTTTCCTTTATGAGAGAAGCCTCTAGTGAAACCTATGGCCCCCGAGTCTATTTTCCATATTATACTTTCAGATCTATAAACCATAAAAACCAAAAATATATTGCTGCCATTTATTTACTTTTGTTTTACTTTTATATCTAGCAATCTTTTATATCTATCTCTATCAGCTCTCATCCTTGCAAATAACTATGAAGGGATTGACAACCCCTTTTTAGCGTTGGGTGCAAGTGTTTGATTGTTTGTGTAGGTACTACGATTGGGACCTTGCTTGTTCCTTCTACTGGATTGATACCTTGGTTCTCAACAAACTGAGGGAAATACTTATCTACTTTATTGCATCACCCTTTCCCCTTCAAGGGAAAACCAACGCAAGCTCAAGAAGTAACACTCAACAAGTTGCATTTTCAACTTTGCCAATTCTTCGGACCCCGTTCTATAGGGCTTCGTATAGCTGGGTCTTTCTCTGGGCATTAGCTCAATAATGGACTCGATGTCACGGTGAGGAAGCATTTCGGGCAGTTCATCGGGAAAGACGTCCGGGTATTCACATACCACCGGAACTTGGTCCAACTCAATTCCAGAAAGGCAATTAACCTGAGGGGCTTGAGCGGAGGCAGGGTTGGGAACATACTTGAGTTCAACTCCGGCGCTACTAGTCATGTTAACAGTCCACTTGGCACATTCCAACAAGCCTTGGTGCTTGGTCAACCAATCCATGCCAAGGATCACATCCAAGCCTTGCGACTTCAGGATGTTAAGATCTGCTAGGAAGTCTATTCCGTTAATATTAATCCAAACCCCTTAACATCCTATCTTAGACCTTAGTACTGCACCTAGGGTTTGTACCACCACTAGACTACCCAAAGGTGTGGGCTCCATACCACTCTTTTGTGCAAACTTGTGAGTAACAAAAGAATGTGAAGCACCACAATCATACATAACTGTTGCTAGGGTTGAGTTGACGATGAACATACCCATAATAACACTCGGGTCTTCCTGGGCTTCCTCCATGGTGACGTGGTTCACACGAGCTTTGCCATAGTTGGGCTGGTTGCGAGGAGCGGGGTTCTTGGGTGGCGCTCCATGGCCTTGTCCTTGATTTTGCGCATTGGGGCGTGGTGCATCAAGCTTCTTGTTGGGGCACGTCCTCGAGAAGTGCCCAGGCTGACCACAACTGAAACAGGTGAATTGACCTGAGTTGCTGTTGTTGGAACCACTGTTGTTGGGATTGATGTATGTCGGCCTGGGGTTGGCGTACTACTGAGGTCGGTATCTCGAACAAGGTGCAGGGGCTTGGCTTGCTGAGGTTGATAAGTTGGTTTGGCTGGTGCCGGCTGCCACGAGCGAGGCTTCTGGTTGCTGGAACTGCCCTTGTTGATCATCTTGCGCTTGCGAGTGTCCTCCATGGCACAATGCTTGTCTTCAAGCATAAGAGCCTTGTTCACCAGCTCGAAGAAAGTGTGGCAATCACAAACAACGAGTTAATACTACAATGCTTTTTATAGCCCTTCCATGAACCGTTCTATCTTGGCTGCCTCGATGCTGATGTCTTCAGGTGCATACCTTGACAGAAGGTTGAACTTCTGCAGGTACTCCTTGATAGAGCCACTTCCTTGCTTCAGCACTCTAATTTCCCGTTTCTTGATAGCCATAATCACGAAAGGGATGTGAGCGGTGCGGAACCCTTGCTTGAAATCAGCCCAGGTGATCACATGGTCGCCTTGCATGACCTTGAATCCATCCCACCAAGCTCTGGTGGTACCTCCGAGGCGGTGAGAGGCATAAAGAACCTTCTCACGATTCTCATTGCAGTTGACCAACGCAAGGAGGTCCTCGATGGTGCAGATCCAGTCATTAGCATCCAATGGGTCAACAGTCTGAGTGAAGGTTGGTGGTGAATTCCTCATGAACTCACAGTGGAGCGGCCATTGTTGTTCCTGCCCTAGTGCTGGTTGTTCACAAGGGTCTCGGCCAAATGTTGCATAGCGCCAGCCTTGGATTTGCACTCCTCCCAAAGAACTTGGAGAAACTGAGTTATGGTAATGTTGTCCGGTAGAGGTGGTGGCGGGGGAATGTCGCCTTGTGTCCGCTCCTGGTGACCTCCAGCTTGAGCAGACCCACTAGCCTCCGGCTGTTGGCTAGCATTGTCGGTGCTAGGGTTGACAAATGTGCTGGTGCGATTCGCAGTCACCATTCTGTTTGGAGGAGCCGAGTCAATCAATTGATATAGGCAATATAAAGCTACAAGAGAAAATGCACACCTAAGGGGGTTGGTAAGGTGCAAGTGTGATCATTAAAGGTCATAAAGACCCAACACATATCATTAAGATAAGATAGATGATGTAGTCGCTTACATGTTGCCTAAGGCAAAAGCACAATTTGCATTGAAACACAAGCACTAAAACAAATAACAAGCACACATGGTTTCATATGAACTATTACACGGAGTCGACTTCACATGGCTTTTCCAACCCTAGGATTTCTCAGATTCAGGTGGTGGAGTGCTTGGTCTCGTACTCATATTCTTCTAGGTCTTCCTCCTCGTCATCGTCTCTACGAGCATCATCTCCCATCGAAGGGGGTCAAAGGATGAGGAGGTTCATCCCGACGATGCTTCGCTGGTGGAACGGTGAAGAGCTCGTGATACTCCTTCGGGATCATGCGATAACATCGTGTGGGTGCATCTGTGGCTCGGGTGTAACGCCCAAGATGCGACCCTATCCTTATTTTGGCGCGAGGGCCTCGACAGAGATAGGAGCGCATCTTGTCGTTTCGCAAGAATGGATATTGTTACAAGTACATGTACTGAAGAGAAGAGTATATGGAATTGGCCTACACTCGCCACAAGCTACATTAGAGTCACATCAATACAATACATAAGTATCACAAAGAAGAGCAGGGTCCGACTACGGACGAAAACAAACGAGAAAAGAATGACGTCCATCCTTGCTATCCCAGGCTGCCGGCTTGAAACCCATCCTAGATCGACGAAGAGGAAGAAGAAGGAACTCCAAATGAACAATCAACGCGCTCGCATCAAGTAACCCTTTACCTGTACCCGCAACTAGTGTTGTAGTAATCTGTGAGCCAGAGGGGACTCAGCAATCTCATTTCCAAAGGTATCAAGACTAGCAAAGCTTAATAGGTGAGGTAAGGTTAAGTTGTGAGGCTGCAACAAGCGACTAAGCAATATATGAGGTGGCTAACTTACGATTATAAGAATACGAGGGGGAGATGATCTACGCATAGCGGACGTGAACTGCTGATGATGAAATGAATGATCCTGAACACCTACTTACGTCAGACATAACCCCACCGTGTCCTCGATCAGAGAAGGAACTCACGAAAGAGACAGTCACGGTTACACACTCAGTTGGCAAATTTTAGTTAAGTTAACTTCAAGTTATCTAGAACGGATGTTAAACAAAGTTTCCATGTTGCCACATAACTGCGGGCACGGCTTTCCGAAAGATTTAACCCTGCAGGGGTGCTCCAACTAGTCCATCACAAACTACCACACGTTGCGACGGAATGACCTCGATCAAGGAAACCCGTGATCTCCTCGGATTCCTATTGGAAAACCTCAACCTTGAGTTAGCTCAAAGCATCCCCGGTATCCCTTGCACAAGACGCTCGATAAAGGTAAAACAAGTCCTACAAGGCCGCCCGGCGTGTCGACGAACCCGATAGGAGCCACGTATCTCATTCTCAGGACACGACAGATAAGCACAGCATACGGTGGCCTGATAGACATCACCCGAGTTGCCCCTGGTTGGCCCCGCAAACGGCTCTGTTTTGGACCAGCACTGGCCCTCCCTGTATTATGTTGAATTACTCCTCGGGTAGCGCTAACTCCCTATGTTTTCAGTATTAACAGAATTATTATGTTGGGAAAATATAGTACCAATGTTGGGCCTTGCCAGATGAGCTTTATCCTAAAACGCGAATCTAGGGGGTCCCGATAACAACCCCAAGCATGTTAGGAGCGCTCATTTATGGAACATAACATCGGTAGCCGAAACGAAGGGGGGCAAAGGTGGAACAAAACACCAGGCTAGAAAGGCCGATCCTTCCACCTTTTACCAAGTACATAGGTGTATTAATTAAATAGCATTTAATAGGGTGATATGACAAAGGACCCATGTTATCACATGGAAGCAACTGCACCTGCAACTAGCAACGCTAACAGATGGATAAGCAAGCAGTAACATAGCCAATCAGTGGTTTGCTAGGTTGTGAACAGTTTGAAGGTTTTCATGGTAATGTTGAGAGGCTGATATTTAACATGTGGTAGGAAACGAGACATAGCGATAGAAACGAAACAACTAGCATGGCAATGATAGTAATGGTATATGGAGAAATGGTCATCTTGCCTGAGATCCCGCTTGGAAGAAGAATGACTCCATGAAGCAAACAAACCGATGTAGCCGAACGGGTCCTCACTTTCCGACACGCTTGTGGAACTCTATCGAGACGAAGCAAACCGGAAACAAGAATCAACACACGATATTCACCACGCGATGCACAACACAATGATGCATGAGCGGTTACATTTATGCACGGTATGACACGCAATCAACTCCAAACAAACACTAAACATTAAGTGAAGTTCAATATGCAACGAGTTCATATTGATGAAACTCCACATACGGATTATTTAGTTCTATCCCGATTAGGTACACGGCAGTATTAAAGTGGTTAAACATGGCAAAAGGTGAAGCATAATTAAACTACCTATCTAGGCATTTTAAATGAGGTCGGAAAGGACTTATAGCATCTCCGAACTTACCTCATACATTAATTTATAATTCTGTCCAGATCTGAACTACCACGTTTTAATATTTGTTAACCAGCAAAATAAAGAGGTTCACGTGATTCTACGTGTCGTTCCAATCAATTTACACATAGAGAACATCTCCAACGGAGCTACGGTTCAAAAGATACGAACGCCGCAAGATATAATGTCATGAATGCAATATCTATGCAAATGACATCCACAACATTCCAAAACATACAAACAGAAATATATTATGAACCTACACGAGATTCTAAAGAAGTTTCATGTAGGACACGATCAAAATGGAGCAACGGTTCAACAAATACAAGCTACACAAGAAATAGTCATAATCTGCTAAAAACAACATGGTATTTTCTACACCCCAAAACAACAAGCTACATAATCCAAAATGCTCAAACAAGACATGGGGCAATAGAGGGCAAGATGCACTTCAACACCCTACTAATAACATCTAGCATGGCAACATGGATCAGTAGGAAAAGAACTCACAAAATGGCATCTCACACACAATTTCAAACTTAGAGAAAATAACAGTGGCAAAACTCATTGGACCAACCCCAAAGGATTTGTGGATCACTAGCAAAACTCATGGCAAGGCAGAAACAAACTATAACAGATTTCAGACTTAGAAATATTTCAGCATCTCCAAATTAGCACTATTTTCTAGCATGTTGACAACAAGCAAACAACACCTAAACATGGATTTCTGTTGCAACCAAAATTACCAGGGGCTAGCATGCATATCCAAGGGCATATCTCTAGTTGGCAACTCATTCATATCATGCACGGAATAAATCACACAAAATAAACAAAAGGGCAACATGGCAAAAATATCACGCGCACTAACTTTCTCAAAAGCTAAAACTTAATGCACGGTTAAATTTTACGGATTTTTCTACCCCGAAAACATATATAATATGTGGGGTTGCAAATAAAACTAATGCCACACATATATGCAAGAATATGTCGTCAACGCGATATAGCAAACTAATGATACCACCTACATGTAAAAAAACAAGCAACTACTCTAAAATACATGGCAAAGGGTACCGAACAACATGAACATTATATATATGGGATTTGAACAATCCGGACACGCACAAAAATATCTACGGAAAATCTAGCATATTAGGACGACATGCAAAACTAGGCAAACAACGGGTCAAACCACTCCAAACATGCATGCAAGTTGCGAAATATTATTCTAGGCAAAAAACTACACGAGTTACATATTTAAATCACCGCCATCCGATGCATGGTTAATTATTTATGGGCGTTTGAAAATCTAGCATTTTCGTGAAAATAATAATTCGCAGAAAATTCCTAAAACACTTATACGGGCCAAAACTGCTAATACTACTGGGCTACACGGGGCGCAAGATTACTATGCATCGCCAGGGGCGGGGAATAGCTGGCACGGGACTGCTCAGCTTGGGCCATCGGGCCGAATCTGGAGAGGAGCTGGGCCTGCTGGCGTTGCGGCCCAGGAGCTGGCGCTGGAGCGGTTCGACGCGGCTGGGAGCTCGAGATCCAGCCACGATCCCATCTGACAGGATGGCGGCGGGGCACCGGCGAGCGGCGAGGAAGCGAGGAGGGGCGTGGGATCCATCGGGGATGGGGCTGACGGGGCCCGACTACGACGGGGCTGAGGGGTTCCGGCGAAGGGGAGGCCCGGCCGATGCTCAAGCTCCATGGCGCGGCTCGGTTCCTGCGCAGAGAGAGAGAGAGAGAGAGAAACGATGAGGGAGAGGAGGGAGAAGGTTCGGCGGCTGCGGGGCTACTCCGGCGAGGGCAGGCGAGGCGGCGGCATCGGGGCAAGCCGGCGCGGGCAAAAGCCCGGTACCGTGGACGCGAGGGCACGCACGGGAGCTCGCGGGAGGCAGCTGCTGCGGTTGGCTCGGGCCAGGTCGGGCGGCGGCGTGCAGATGGGCCCGGGCGGGCCTAGAGCGAGGTGGGAGAGGCTGAGGCGGCGACTAGGGTTTGGGGGTGGCGCGGATTTCGAGGAAGAGAGAAAGGGGGGATTTGCTCTAGATTTATAGACACGGGGCTAGGGTTATCCGTATCCGGCTCCGTTTTCGACCACGGGATCGCGATCGGACGGCCACGAACGCGGGAATGGCTAGGTGGGCTGTGTAGAGTGGCTAGCCGGAGACGTGAGGGAAAACGGGCGACTCGGCAACGAGTTTTTTTAAACCGCCAAAACCGTCCGACGAATAACCAACAACGGTGCTGCTACGGTCGACCGTTCGAGTATCAAACAGACTCCGATTGTGACAAAAATTGGCAGGCGGCCTACCTATATCTAAATAATACCGCACGCGAAGTTTCAACTCAATCCGGGAATATTTTATAAACACTTTTAAAAACAAGGTTTTTACGATGTCGCGGGCGCGTGTGAGTGTGTTTGGTATCGACACGGACTACGACGAACACGGAGAGAACATGCAACTAATAACGGATGCATGTTTTGAAAACTTGAGGCAACAGGGATCCGATGCAATGGGGATGATGCGCATGATGCGATGATGAATGCGACAAACAAACGAACCACACGAGGAGAACGGAAAATAGGGGGAATCTTCTGGAGCGTCGGTCTCGGGCTGTCACATGGGGGTACTCCTCCTTTGTATGCAATAGTTGGTCGTCCCTCGGGGCTGCATCCTTATTTATCTTGTATGAATTTTCCTTGGCTAGTCGGAGTAACTCACGAGTGTGGTGAAGTTCCTCCCGGAGCCTCACAGACTCCTTAATCAGGTTGTGAGCTAGACTGTCAGCGGAGAGGCTGAAATAGGTTTAGAATCTGAGTGGTGTTCCATCCTCCCGGGATGGGGTCAACGTCCAATTCTCATCAATATCATCCTTCCGGAATGGAAAGTGGCGAGTAGCTAGCTCATCAGCCATCTCTAGAACAGTGACTCGAAGGTGGACGAGTGCCTTCTGTGCAGCTGTCTCAAGTGTTATCGCCAAAGTCTCCATTTGTAGTCCTTCAAAGAACCAACTCATTGTGGAGTCATTTTCCTTGACAACCACATCAACATGGTACTCCTTCGTGATGGCATTTACCAAGTGCTCATGGTAGAGGAAAAGGGGTGATCAGCGAAACTGGCACTTCTCCAGGTTGTCTTCAAGGAGTAGGGGAAAGCCGAATGCTAGGAGGTTTTTGGGTACGACTACCATCTACAAGATTTAAGGGGAGGATGTTAGTAACGCTTTTGAAGTAGAGTGGAAGAGGTAAGAAGTGGAGAAACTCCTAAGTATAGACACTATGTAAAATTTTGGGAAAGGGTTCATCCTATCTGACGTCCATGATAACTAAGGCTTCCTACAGTCATGATGGCTCTTATACCAGCTCTGTGGGGACACCGACTTATGATGTTGGGTAACGTAGTAATAATTCAAAATTTTCCTACGTGTCACCAAGATCAAACTAGGAGAAACCAGCAACGAGAGAGGGAGATCATCTTCATACCGTTGAAGATCGCAAAGCGGAAGCGTTCCTATGAACGCGGTCGATGGAGTCGTGCTCGCGGCGATACGATCCAAGCATCGAACGAACTGTGTCTCCGTGTTCAACACACCTACAGCCCGGGGACGTCTCCTCCTTCTTGATCCAGCAAGGGTGAAGGAGAAGTTGAGGGAGAACTCCGGTAGCACGACGACGTGGTGTCGATGGAGCTTGTGGTTCCCGGCAGGACTTCGTCGAGCACCGCGAAGGAGGAGAGGTGGAGAGGTAGGGATGTGCCAAGGGATGGTGATCAAGGTGTGTGCAGCCCTCCCAATACCTTCTCTATTTATAGGAGGGAGGGAGAGGGGGACAGCTACCCTAGGGTTCCCCTAGGAGGGGCGGCGGCAACCCTAGGAGGAGCGGGCGGCGGCGCCCTAGGGGTGACTTGCCTCCCAAGTCAGTGGGAGACAACCCCACGCCCTAGGGTTTTGCCCTAGGAGCCTTGGGACCTCCTCTCTTGGCTCGCACCAGCCCACCAGGGGTTGGTTCCCTTCCACTTTCGGCCCATGCAGGCCTCCGGGACAGGTGGACCATCCCAGTGGACCCCCGGTACCCTTTCGGTGGTCCTGATACAATACTGATAAACCCCGAAACCTTTCCGGTGTCCGAAACTGGACTTCCCATATATAAATCTTTACCTCCGAACCATTCTAGAACTCCTCATGAAGTCCGGATCTCATCCGGGACTACGAACAACCTTCGGTAGCCACACATACAATTCCCATTGCGACTCTAGCATCACCGAACCTTAAGTGTGTAGACCCTACGGGTTTGGGAACCATGCAGACATGACCGAGACACCTCTCCGGCCAATAACCAACAACGGGATCTGGATACCCATGTTGGCTCCCACATGTTCCACGATGATCTCATCGGATGAACCATGATGTCGAGGATTCACTCAATCCCGTATCCAATTCCCTTTGTCTACCCGTATGATACTTGCCCGAGATTCGATCGTCGGTATCCCTATACCTTGTTCAGTCTCGTTAGCGGCAAGTCTCTTTACTCGTTCTGTAACAAATGATCCCGTGGCTAACTCCTTAGTCACATTGATCTCATTATGATGATGTATTATCGAGTGGGCCTAGAGATACCTCTCCGTCACACAGAGTGACAAATCCCAGTCTTGATTCGTGCCAACCCAGCAGACACTTTTAGAGATACCTATAGTGCACCTTTATAATCACCCCGTTACATTGTGATGTTTTATACACCCAAAGGATTCTTACGGTATCCGGGAGTTGCACAATCTCATGGTCTAAGGAAATGATACTTGACATTATAAAAGCTCTAGCCGACGAACTACACGATCTTGTGCTATGCTTAGGATTGGGTCTTGTTCATCACATCATTCTCCTAATGACGTGATAGCGTTATCAATGAAATCCAATGTCCATGGCCAGGAAACCATAACTATCTATTGATCAACGAGCTAGTCAATTATAGGCTCAATAGGGACATCTTGTGGTCTATGTATTCACACATGTATTATGGTTTCCGATTAATACAATTATGGCATTAACAATAGACAATTATCATGAACAAGGAAATATAATAATAACTATTCTATTATTGCCTCCAGTGCATATTTCTAAGAGTCTCCCACTTGCACTAGAGTCAATAATCTAGTTGCATTGTGATGAATCGAACACCCATAGAGTTCTGGTGTTCATAATGTTTCGCTCGTGGAAGAGGTTTAGTCAACGGATCTGCGACATTCAGATTCGTATGTACTTTAGAAATATCTATATCTCCATCCTGGATGTATCCATGAATGGAGTTGAAGTCGTGTTTGATGTGCTTGGTCTTCTTGTGAAACCTAGGATCCTTAGCAATGGCAATAGCTCCAATGTTGTCACAGAAAAGAGTCATCGGGCCCGACGCACTCGGAATCACTCCTAGGTCGGTGATGAACTCCTTCATCTAGACTCCTTCCTGCACTGCTTCCGAAGCATCTATGTACTCCGCTTCACATGTAGATGCCTCCACGACGCTTTGCTTGCAACTGCACCAGCTGACTACCCCACCATTCAAAATATACATGTATCCGGTTTGTGACTTGGAGTCATCCGGATCTGTGTCGAAGCTAGCATCGACGTAACCCTTTACAACGAGCTCTTCGTCACCTCCATAAACGGGAAACATATGTTTAGTCCTTTTCAGGTACTTAAGGATATTCTTGACCAATGTCCAGTCATCCACTCCTGTATCACTTTGGTACCTCCCTACCAAACTTATGGCAAGGTTCACATCATGTCTTGTACACAGCATGGCATACATAATAGAGCGTATGGGTGAAGCATAAGGGACGGTACAAATATTTTCTCTATATTCTGCCGTGGTCGGGCATTGAGATGTGCTCAATCTCACACCTCTCAATACAGGCAAGAACCTCTTCTTGGACTTATCCATATTGAACTTCTTCAATATCTTGTCAAGGTATGTGCTTTATGAAAGACCAGAGGCCTCTCGATATATCTCTATAGATCTTGATGCCTAATATGTAAGCAACTTCTCCAAGGTCCTTTGTTGAAAAACACTTACTCAAATAGGCCTTTATCCTTTCCAAAAGTTCTATATCATTTCCCATTAACAATATGTCATCCACATATAATATGAGAAATGCTACAGAGCTCCCACTCACTTTCTTGTAAATACAGGCTTCTCCATAAGTCTGTACAAACCCGAACGCTTTGATCACCTCATCAAAGTGAATGTTCCAATTCCGAGATGCTTGCACCAGCCCATAGATGGAGCGCTCGAGCTTGCATACCTTGTCAGCATTTTCAGGATCGACAAAACCTTCCGGCCGCATCATATACAATTCTTCCTTAAGAAAGTCATTAAGGAATGCCGTTTTGACGTCCATGTGCCAGATCTCATAATCATAAAATGCGGCAACTGCTAACATGATTTGGACGGACTTCAGCATCGCTACGGGTGATAAAGTCTAATCATAGTCAATTCCTTGAACTTGTCGATAACCCTTAGCGACAAGTCGAGCCTTATAGATGGTCACATTACCATCCGCGTCAGTCTTCTTCTTAAAGATCCATTTATTTTCTATGGTTCGCCGATCATCGGTCAAGTCCACCAAAGTCCATACTTTGTTCTCATACATGGATCCTATCTCAGATTTCATGGCTTCAAGCCATTTGTTGGAATCCGGGCCAGCCATCGCTTCTTCATAGTTCGAAGGTTCACTGTAGTCCAACAACATGATTTCCAGGACATGGTTGTTGTACCACTCTGGTGTGGAACATGTCCTCGTGGACCTACGAAGTTTAGTAGTAACTTGATATGAAGTTTCATGATCATCATCATTAACTTCCTCCCTAGCCGGTGCACGCACCCCAGAAACATTTTCCTGTGCTGCGCTACTCTCCGGTTTGAGAGGGGGTACAATTACCTCATCAAGTTCTACTTTCCTCCCACTCACTTCTTTTGAGAGAAACTCTTTGTCTAGAAAGGATCCATTCTTGGCAACAAAGATCTTGCCTTCGGATCTGAGATATAAGGTATACCCAATAGTTTCCTTAGGGTATCCTATGAAGACGCACTTTTCCGATTTAGGTTCGAGCTTTTCAGGTTGAAGTTTCTTGACATAAGCATTGCATCCCCAAACTTTCAATAACAATAGGTTAGGTTTCGTGCCAAACCATTATTCATATTGTGTCATCCCAATGGATTTAGACGGTGCCCTATTTAAAGTCAATGCGCAGTCTCCAATGCATATCCCCAAAATGATAGAGATAGATCAGTAAGAGACATCATAGATCGCTACATATCCGATAGAGTGCGATTACGACGTTCATACACACCATTACGCTGAGGTGTGCCACGCGGCGTGAATTGTGAAACAATTCCACATTTTCTTAAGTGCGTGCCAAACTCGTGACTCAAATATTCTCCTCCACGATAAGATCGTAAGAACTATATTCTCTTGTCACGTTGATTCTCTACCTCACTCTGAATTTCCTTGAACCTTTCAAAGGTCTCAGACTTGTGTTTCATTAAGTAGACATACCCATATATGCTTAAGTCATCGGTGAGGGTGAGAACATAACGATAACCACCGCGAGCCTCAACGCTCATCGGACAGCATACATCGGTATGTATTATTTCCAACAAGTTGGTTGTACGCTCCATTGTTTGAGAGAACGAAGTCTTGGTCATCTTGCCCATGAGTCATGGTTCGCATGTGTCAAATGATTCGAAATCAAAAGAATCCAAAAGTCCATCTGTATGGAGTTTCTTCATGCGTTTGACACCGATATGACCGATACCTATCCATCGTATCTATAATTTTTGATTGTTTCATGCCAATATTCTACAACTTTCATATACTTTTGGCAACTTTTTATACTATTTTTGGGACTAACATATTGATCCAGTGCCCAGTGCCAGTTCCTGTTTGCTGCATGTATTTTGTTTCGCATAATATCCATACCAAACAAAGTCCAAACGCAATAAAAAACCTACGGTGATTTTTTTTGGAATATTTACGATTTTTGGGAAGAAGAATCAACGCAAAACGATGCCCGAGGAGGTCACAAGCCGAGGAGGCACCCCCCTAGGGCGCGGCAGGCAGGCTTGTGACCAACCCCTAAGGTAGTTGGAGCCCTTCTTTCGCCGCAAGAAAGCTAATATCCGGAAGAAAATCGCGTTAAAATTTCAGCCCAATCGGAGTTACGGATCTCCGGGAATTTAAGAAACGGTGAAAGCCAGAATCTGGGAGCACAGAAACAGAAGGACACACAGAGAGAGAGAGATCCAATCTCGGAGGGGCTCTCGCCCCTCCGCTGCCATGGAGACCATGGACCAGAGGGGAAACCCTTCTCCCATCTAGGGAGGAGGTCAAGGAAGAAGAAGAAGAAGAAGAAGAAGAAGAAGAAGGGGGCTCTCTCCCCCTCTCTCCCGGCGGTGCCGGAACGCCGTCCGGGACATCATCGTGTGACGTCGATCTACACCAACACCTCCATCATCTTCACCAACACCTCCATCACCTTCCCCCATCTATATTCAACGGTCCACTCTCCCGCAACCCGCTGTACCCTCTACTTGAACATGGTGCTTTATGCTTCATATTATTATCCAATGATGTGTTGCCATCCTATGATGTCTGAATAGATTTTCGTTGTCCTATCGGAGATTGATGAATTGCTATGATTGGTTTAATTTGCTTGTGGTTATGTTGCTGTCCTTTGGTGCCCATCATATGAGCGTGCACGTGGATCACACCATAGGGTTAGTAGTATGTTGATAGGACTATGTATTGGAGGGCAAGGGTGACAGATGCTTCAGCCTAGCATAGAAATTGATGCACACGGGATTGAAGGGGGACCAATATATCTGATTGCTATGGTTGGGTTTTACCTTAAGGAACGTTTGTAGTTGCGGATGCTTGCTAATAGTTCCAATCATAAGTGCATAGAATTCCAAGTAAGGGATGACATGCTAGCAGTGGCCTCTCCCACATAAAACTTGCTATCGGTCTAGTAACGTAGTCAATTGCTTAGGGACAATTCCGCAACTCCTACCACCACTTTTCCACACTCGTTAAACTAACGTAATTGTTCCTTTATCTAGCAGCCCCTAGTTCTTATTTACGTGTTCTTTCTTTTCTTGCAAACCTATCCTTTCACGCCTACAAACTACTTCTAGTTTCATACTTGTTCTAGGTAAAGCGAACGTAAGGTGTGCATAGAGTTGTATCGGTGGTCGATAGA
Organism: Hordeum vulgare subsp. vulgare; assembly: GCF_904849725.1. NCBI lineage: Eukaryota > Viridiplantae > Streptophyta > Magnoliopsida > Poales > Poaceae > Hordeum > Hordeum vulgare. The sequence goes on along the minus strand of NC_058524.1, from coordinate 373,356,643 downwards.
ATTTGAGGGAATATTTGTCCTACCTTTAGCTCCTCGTTGGGTTCGACACTCTTACTTATCGAGAAAGGCTACAATTGATCCCCTATACTTGTGGGTTATCAAGACCTTTTTCTGGTGCCGTTGCCGGGGAGCAATAGCGTGGGGTGAATATTCTCGTGTGTGCTTGTTTGCTTTATCACTTAGATTTATTTGTTGTTCTAAGTTGTTCTCTATCTTTAGTTATGGATATGGAACACGAAATACCAAAAAAATTAGGTGTACTTGCTACTCATGGAGATGGGGAACCCCCTAAAACCCTCGATGCTCGTTATGTGGAAAATATTATGCACTTCTTTAATAATCCTGAGAAAATCCCATTAAATTATATAATGGGATACACGTTGGATCAACGTGAATACTTTAGGGATTATCGCTTGACTCAAAAAGGGATGATATTACTTGTTGCTCTAGGATGAAGGCTGAACACCTTCCCTTTTCTTGTAAATTTAATGCTAATGAAACTTTAGCTTCTTATGCTAATGGTATATATGATTACTATGATGTGGAACAAATAGAAGTGTTTGTTGCTTTTATGGGTGCTTATGAAATTGAAGCTCTGTTTAAAGGGTGTGATGATAATGATGATGCTGCTTACCGATGTGAAAATTTGGTTATGCTTCGTTATTGTTATACTAATTATGAATATAATGCCCATATTTATCGATTTATGGAGAGATTCTACGCTGCCCAAGAAGACGCTAATATTTTGCAGGAAACTATGGAAGAAGAAAATGCTGAAACTGTGAGCTCATTAGATGAAAAAGATGACGAGGAGAGCGAAGAACAAAAGGAGGAAGAGCGGAATAGCTACCCGTGACCACCTTCTAATGAGAGTAACTCTTCAACTCATACATTGTTTAATTTCCCTTCGTTCTTACCGAAGGATGAATGCCATGTTGATTGCTATGATCCCTTGGATTCGTTTGAAATATCCCTTTTTGATGAACTTGATGCTTGCTATGCTTGTGGCCATGATGCCAATATGAATGATGCTTATGAAGATGAACTTGCTATAGTTCCTTATGTTAAACATGAAATTGTTGCTATCGCACCCACTTAGGATAGTCCTATTATCTTTTTGAACTCTCCCAACTACACTATACCGGAGAAGTTTGCTCTTATTAGGGATTACATAGATGGGTTGCCTTCTACTATTACACATGATGATTTTGATGAATATAATATGCATGTACTTGTTGCTCCTACTTGCAATTATTATGAGAGATGAACTACATCTCCACCTCTCTATGTTTCCAAAACGATAAAATTGCAAGAAACTGCTTATGCTATGTATTGCCCTTTACTTGATGTGCATGAATTGTTCTTTTATGACATGCCAATGCATAGGAAGAGAGTTATACTTTGTCATTGCATGATATATGTTACCTTGTGCTCACTACTAAATTACAAATCATTGTTAATTAAAATTGGCTTTGATATACCTTGGGATCCAGGTGGATCCATTACTTGAGCACTTTATGCCTACCTTAATGGCTTTAAAGAAAGAACTGCCTCGGAGACAACCTGGAAGTTTTAGAGAGTCATTTATTTATTTTGAGTGTTTTTATATAGTTTAAAAACAAAAAAATATAGAGGGAAACTTAAAACTTTTTCAAAAAGAGAAGCGGTTGAAAGGTGATGCATTGCGGAAGTGAGGGTCGACCTTGAACACTTGTGTTCATGATCATGGAAACAATGTAGAATTTTTCATGGAAGTTTCTCGCAAAAATAAATATCCCCTTGTACAATTCCATTGTATTATAAAAATAATGTGCCAAGTAAAGCCTTTATGATTAGTTTGGGTGATAGTTGTTTGATCATGCTGAAAAAGACAGAAACTTTGTGCTCACGAAATTATTTTTAATTCCTATCCAGAAAGAGATTTTGAGTTGATTCTTTTTGCTTCTGATTGATATGCAAAGTTACCTAATTTTCATAATGTTTCATATTTTTTGGAGTTTCAGAAGTATGGTAGATGTTTAGATTACTACAGACTATTCTGTTTTTGATAGATTCTGTTTTCTATGCATTGTTCTCTTATTTTGACGAATCTATGGGTAGTATCGGGGGGTATGAACCATGGTGAAGTTGCATTACAGTAGATATAATGCTAATATGAATTTGGAATGAGTTCACAATAGTACTTAAAGTGGTGATTTACTTTATTATACTAACGGATCTCATGAAGGTTTTGTTGAGTTTTGTGTGATTGAAGTTTTCAAGTTTTGGGTGAGACCACGATGGATGAAGGAATAAGGAGAGGCAAGAGCCTAAGCTTGGGGATTCCCAAGGCACCCCAAGGTAATATTCAAGGAAGACTCAAGCATCTAAGCTTGGGGATGCCCCGGAAGACATCCCCTCTTTCGTCTACAATCTATCGGTAATTTTACTCGGAGCTATATTTTTATTCGTCACATGATATGTGCAAATGCTTGGAGCGTCTTTTGTGTTTATTTTTCCTTTTTATTTTATGCACCATGCTGGTATGAGATAGTCCTTGTTTGATTTATAGAATGCTCTTTGCACTTCACTTATATCTTTTGAGTATGCTTTATAGAATGCTTCATGTGCTTCACTTATATCATTTGAAGTTTGGATTGCATGTTTCCCTACACATAGAAAACCACCGTTTGTAGAATGCTCTTTTGATTCACTTATATTTGTTAGAGCGGGGCATATCTTTTGTAGAAATAATTAAACTCTCATGCTTCACTTATACCTATTTAGAGAGTTAACACGAGTTGGTCATTCACATGGTTAGTCATAAAATCCTACGTAAAACTTGTAGATCACTGAATATGATATGTTTGATTCCTTGCAATAGTTTTGCGACATGAAGATGTGATATTAGAGTCATGCTAGTGAGTAATTGTGTATTCGTATAAATACTTGTGTTAAGGTTTGTGATTTCCGTAGCATGTGATACGTCTTCAACGTATCTCTAATTTTTGATGGTTTCATGCTATTATCTTGTCAAACTTTGGATGTTTTGCATGCCTTTTATATATTTTTTGGGACTAACTTATTAACTCACTGCCAAGTGCCAGTTTCTGTTTTTTCCATGTTTTTGACCCCTTTCAGAGGAGATTTTGAAACGGAGTCCAAACGGAATAAAATCCCTGAAAATATTTTTTTCATAACGGAAGAAGATAAGGAGACTTGAGAGCCAAGGCAGGGGGGCCCTAGGGGCCCGACAAGCCCCCAGCCCGCGGCCAGGGGGGAGGCCGCGGCCCTCAAGCTTGTGCCCCCTGGATTTCCTTTGCCCTAGGTTTTGCGCCTATATATCCCCAAAAATTCCACAAAAAATCAGGAGATCATCGAAAGTACTTTTCCGCCGCCGCAAGCTTCTGTCTCCGCAAGATCCCATCTGGGGCACGTTCTGGTGCCCTGCCGGAGGGGGGGATTCGGATATGGAGGGCTTCTTCATCAACACCATGACCTCTCCAATGATGCGTGAGTAGTTCACCATAGACGTATGGGTCCATAGCTAGTAACTAGATGGTTTCTTCTCTCTCTTGGATCTTCAATACAAAGTTCTCCATGATCTTCATGGAGATCTATCCGATGTAATCTTCTTTTGCGGTGTGTTTGTGGAGATCCGATGAATTATGGATTTATGATCAGATTATCTATGAATCTTATTTGAGTTTCTTCTAATCTCTTTTATGCATGATTTCATATCCTTGTAGTTCTCTTCGAGTTGTGGGTTTTGTTTGGCCAACTAGATCTATGATTCTTGCAATGGGAGAAGTGCTTGGTTTTGGGTTCATACCATGCGGTGACCTCACCCAGTGATAGAAGGGGTAGCGAGGCATGCATCGTGTTGTTGCCATCAAGGGTAAGAAGATGGGGTTTTCATCATTGGTTTGAGATTATCCCTCTACATCATGTCATCTTGCTTAAGGCGTTACTCTGTTCGTCATGAACTCAATACACTAGATGCATGCTGGATAGCGGTCGATGTGTGGAGTAATAGTAGTAGATGCAGAAAGTATCGGTCTACTTGTCTCGGACGTGATGCCTATTTGTATGATCATTGCCTTAGATATCGTCATGACTTTGCGCGGTTCTATCAATTGCTCGACAGTAATTTGTTCACCCACCATGATATTTGCTATTTTGAGAGAAGCCTCTAGTGAACACTATGGCCCCCCGGTCTACTCCACACCATATTTTCAGCCTTACACCTTTTTACTTCGTTGCACTTTCCGCCTTCAAATATCATTTTGCAAACAATCTTGAAGGGATTGACAACCCCTTTGAAGCGTTTGGTGCAAGCTCGTTTGTGTTTGCGCAGGTACTCTGGACTTGACGAGACCCTCCTACTGGATCGATACCTTGGTTCTCAAACTGAAGGAAATACTTACTGCTCCTGTGCTGCATCACCCTTTCCTCTTCAAGGGAAAAACCAACGCAAACAAGATAAGTAGCAAGAAGAATTCCTGGCGTTGCCGGGGAAGGACTTTTGTTGCCGTAGCAGAAGAATTTCTGGCGCCGTTGCCGGGGATGAAGATCAAGTCAAGAACTCGTCCAAGTAAGTGTCGCAAACTCATCTCTAGCATTTACTTTGTTTGCCAGTTGCCTCTCGTTTTCCTCTCCCCCACTTCACCAATTTGCCTTTTTCGTTTGCCTTTTCGTTCGGCTTTTTCTCGCTTGCTCTTTGTTCACTTGTGTGCTTGCTTGCTTGCCGAAGTCACCATGAATGAAAACACCAAACTTTGTGACTTCTCAAATACTAATAATAATGATTTTATTAGTACTCCGATTGCTCCCACCACTAGTGCGTAGTCATACGAAATCAATGCCGCTTTGCTGAATCTTGTTATGAAAGAGCAATTCTCTGGCCTTCCTAGTGAAGATGTCGCATCCCATCTCAATAACTTCATTTAGCTTTGCGATATGCAAAAGAAGAAAGATGTGGATAATGACGTGATTAAATTGAAGCCTTTTCCTTTCTCGTTGCGAGATCACGCAAAAACTTGGTTTTCTTCTTTGCCCAAAAATAGTATCGATTCTTGGGACAAGTGCAAAAATGCTTATATATCCAAGTATTTTCCGCCGGCTAAGATCATCTCTCTCCGTAAAGATTTCATGAATTTCAAGCAACTTGATCATGAACATGTTGCACAATCTTGGGAGAGAATGAAATTAATGATTAGAAATTGTCCCGCTCATGGCTTGAGTCTTTGGATGATTATTCAAACCTTTTACGATGGCTTGAATTTCGCTTCTAGAAATATCTTGGACTCCGCCTCAGGTGGAACATTCATGGAAATCACGTTAGGGGAAGCCACAAAGCTCCTAGACAACATCATGACGAACTACTCTCAGTGGCACACTGAAAGGTCACCTACTAGTAAGAAGGTACACGCTATAGAAGAAATTAACTCGTTGAGTGCTAAGATGGACGAGTTAATGAATTTGTTTGCTAGTAAAAGTGCTCCTTTGGATCCTAATGATATGCCATTGTCTTCTTTGATTGAGAGTAGCAACGCTAGCTTGGATGTTAATTTTGTTGGTAGGAATAACTTTGGCAACAACAATGCTTTTAGAGGAAACTATGTTCCTAGGCCTTTTCCTAGTAACTTCTCTAATAATTTTGGCAACTCCTACAACAATACTCATGGAAATTACAATAGATTACCCTCTGATCTAGAGAGTAATATCAAAGAGTTCATCAACTCTCAAAACATTTTCAATGCATCCATAGAGGAAAAGCTACTCAAAATTGACGATTTGGCTAAAAGCGTTGATAGAATGTCTAGTGATGTTGATGCTTTGAAAGTTATATGTGCTCCTCCCAAAATCAACATGGATTAAACTTTGAAATCTATGCGTGTTTCCATGATTGAGAGCCAAGAAAGAACCGCCCAAATTCGTGCTAGACATGAATGGCTTAAAAAGGCGTGTTCTCGTGATGAGAATCACGAAGATCTTAAAGTGCTTGGTGGGACTCCCATTGAATCTTTGTTTTCTTGTGTCAAACCTAATGATTATGGGGCTGGATATGAATCCACTTTGGTTGAAAAGTGCCCCAATGATTCGGAGTCCATCTATCTTGATGCTAAAAGCATGGAAAGTGGAGTAGCAGATGTTAAAACTTTGAGTAGTAATGAAATTACTACCATGGATTTCAAGGAATTCAATTATGATAGTTGCTCCTTGATTTAATGCATTTCTTTGATGCAATCCATGTTAAACTCTCCACACGCTTATAGTCAAAACAAGGCCTTTACCGATCATATCGTCGAAGCTATGATAAAATCTCTTGAAGAGAAACTTGAATTGGAAGTCTCTATCCCTAGAAAGCTTCATGATGAGTGGAAACCTACCACAAACATCAAAACCAAAAACTATGAATGCAAAGCTTTGTGTGATTTGGGTGCTAGTGTTTCTGCGATTCCAAAGTCTTTATGTGATGTTCGGGTTTTAATGAGATTCAAGAGTGTTCTCTTAATTTGCATCTTGCTGATTCTACTGTCAAGAAACCCATGGGAAGGATCAATGATGTTCTTATTATTGCAAATAGGAACTATGTACCCGTGGATTTCATTGTGCTTGACATTGATTGCAATCCTACATGCCCTATTATTCTTGGTAGACCTTTCCTAAGGACTATCGGTGCTATCATCGATATGAAGGAAGGGAATATTAGATTTTAATTGTCTTTAAGGAAGGGCATGTAACACTTTCCTAGAAAGAAAATAAGATTGCCTTATGAATCCATGATGAGGGCCACTTATGGTTTGAGCATCAAAGACGACGATACGTGATTCTATCACTTTTATGCCTAGCTAAGGGCGTTAAACAATAGCGCTTGTTGGGAGGCAACCCAATGAATTTATCTTTTTATTTCTGTTTTGTTGCATCCACACCATCATAATTCGGTTGTGATTGTGTTTTTTGTGTTTCCTTTTGTGTTTGAGCCAAGCAAAACCTTTATGACCAGTCTTGGTAATGGTTGTTTGATCCTGCTGGAAGAAGACAGAAACTTTTCGCTCACGAGATGATTTTTCATTTTTATTCAGAAAGAGCTTCCGAGTTGATTCTTTTTGCTGATAGTTTATATGCCTTTTCCCCAGGCAGTCGTAATTGTTCAGAATTTTTGAGGTATCATAAGTATACGAAGTATACAGATTGCTACAGACTGGTCTGTTTTTGACAGATTATGTTTTTGTTGAGTTGGTTGCTTGTTTTGATGAAACTATGGTTAGTTTCAGGGGGTACTAGCCATGGAAAAGTGAGAATACAGTGGCCCAACACCAATATAGATGGAATTCAAGTTTGCTACAGTACCAAAAGAAGTGCCAGTTTGTTTATTGTGCTAATGTTATCACGAGTTTCTGTTTATGTTTTGTGTTGTGAAGTTTTCAAGTTTTGGGTGATGTTCTCATTGACAAAGAGATAAGGAGTGGAAAGAGCTCAAGCTTGGGGATGCCCAAGGCATCCCAAGCCAAATTCAAGGACACCAAAAAGCCTAAGCTTGGGGATGCCCCGGGAAAGCATCCCCTCTTTCGTCTTCAATCCATCGGTAACATTACTTGGAGCTATATTTTTTTCACCACATGATATGTGTTTTGCTTGGAGCGTCTTGTATCTTAGGAGTCTTTTCTTTTTGTTGTGTCACAATCATCCTTGCTGCAAACCTTTTTGAGAGAGAGAGACATGCACTCATTGTGATTTTGCTAGAATGCTCATAGTGCTTCACTTATATCTTTTGAGCTAGATACTTTTGCTGTATGTGCTTCACTTATATCTTTTAGAGCACGGCGGTGCGTGACTTGGTAGTTGGATTATGCTATGAAAGTAGTCCCAAATGTGATAGGTACCCAAAGAGGATGCAAAAACCTCCATCTTCATGTGCATTGAGTAGAAAGAGAAGTCTTGATTCCTCTCAATTAGTTTTGAGACGTGGATTTGGTAATTTAAGAGCTATGTTAGTAGGGTGTTGTGAATCTAGAAATACTTGTGTTGAAGTTAGTGATTCCCGTAGCATGCACGTATGGTGAACTGCTATGTTAGGAAGTCGGAGCATAATTGATCTACTGATTGCCATCCTTTGTGTTGAGGTCGGGATTGCGCGATGGTTAACACCTACCAACCCTTCCCCTAGGAGCATGCGTTTAGCACTTTGTTTCGATTACTAATAAAAACTTTCGCAACAAGTATGTGAGTTCTTCATGACTAATGTGAGTCCATGGTATAGATGCACTTTCACCTTCCACCATTGCTAGCCTCTCTAGTGCCGTGCAATTCTCGCCGGTACACAAACCCACCATATGCCTTCCTCAAAACAACCACCATACCTACCTACTATGGCATTTTCATAGCCATTCCGAGATATATTGCCATGCAACTCCCACCGTTCCGTCTCATGAATTGTGCTGTCACTCTCATATTGCCATTGCATGATCGTAAGATAGCTAGCGAGATGTTTCAACGTCATACGCCATGCTAGATCGTTGCACATCCCGGTACACTGCCGGAGGCATTTCCTATAGAGTCATCATTATTTTGAGCTTTGAAGCTGTGAGTAAATAGAAGTGTGATGATCATCATTATTAGAGCATTGTCCCATGTGAGGTAATAAAAAAAGGCCAAAGAGCCCAAAAATAAAAAATAAAGGAGAAAAAAAGAGAAAAAGAGAGAAGGGACAATGCTACTATCTTTTTTCCACACTTGTGCTTCATAATAGCACCATGTTCTTCATGATTGAGAGCTTCTTGCTTTATCACCACCATATGCTAGTGGGAATCTTCATTTTATAACTTGGCTTGTATATTCCAATGATGGGCTTCCTCAAAATTGCCCTAGGTCTTCGTGAGCATGCAAGTTGGATGCACACACCCACTAGTTTTCCTTTTGAGCTTTCACATACTTATAGCTCTAGTGCATCTCTTGTATGGCAATCCCTGCTCATTCACATTGATATCTATCAATGTTCATCTCCATAGCCTTTTGATACGCCGAGTCAATGTGACCATCTCCTCCTTTTTGTCTCACAACCACCACCACACTCTATTCCACCTATAGTGCTATATCCATGGCTCACGCTCATGTATTGCGTGATAGTTATAAAAAGTTTGAGAAAGTAAGAGTGTGAAAGCAATTACTTGGCCAATACCGGGGTTGTGCATGATTTACATTAGTTGTGTGAGGATGATGGAGCATAGCCAGACTATATGATTTTGTAGGGATAACTTTCCTTGGCCTTGTTATTTTGAAAGTTCATGATTACCTTGCTAGTTTGCTTGAAGTATTATTGTTTTCATGTCAATACCAAACTATTGTTTCGAATCTTACGGATCTGAACATTCATGTCACGTGAAAGAAGTTGCAAAGGACAACTATGCTAGGTAGCATTCCACATCAAAAATTCATTCTTTATCACTTCCCTACTCGAGGACGAGCAGGAGTTAAGCTTGGGGATGCTTGATACGTCTCCAACGTATCTAAATTTTTTCATGGTTTCATGTTATTATCTTGTCAAACTTTGGATGTTTTGCATGACTTTTATATATTTTTGGGACTAACTTATTAACTCAGTGCCAAGTGCCAGTTCCTGTTTTTTCCATGTTTTTTTACCCCTTTCAGAGGAGATTTTGAAACGGGGTCCAAACGGAATAAAATCCCCGAAAAGATTTTTTCCGTAACGGAAGAAGATCAGGAGACTTGAGAGCCAAGGCAGGGGGCCCCAGGGGCCCCACAAGCCCCCACACCACGGCCAGGGGGGAGGCCACGACCCTCAGGCTTGTGGGCCCCCTGGACCTCCTTTGCCCTAGGTTTTGCGCCTATATATCCCCAAAAATTACACAAAAAATTAGGAGATCATCGAAAGTACTTGTCCCCGCCGCAAGCTTCTGTCTCCGCAAGATCCCATCTGGGGCATGTTCTGGTGCCGTGCCGGAGGGGGGGGGATTCAGATATGGAGGGCTTCTTCATCAACACCATGACCTCTCCGATGATGCGTGAGTAGTTCACCATAGACCTACGGGTCCATAGCTAGTAACTAGATCGTTTCTTCTGTCTCTTGGATCTTCAATACAAAGTTCTACATTATCTTCATGGAGATGTATCCGATGTAATCTTCTTTTGCGATGTGTTTGTCAATGAATCTTATTTGAGTTTCTTCTGATCTCTCTTATGCATCTTATTTGAGTTTCTTCTCATCAGATGAATTGTGGATTTATGATCAGATTATCTATGAATCTTATTTGAGTTTCTTCTGATCTCTCTTATGCATGATTTCATATCCTTGTAGTTCTCTTCGAGTTGTGGGTTTTGTTTGGCCAACTAGATCTATGATTCTTGCAATGGGAGAAGTGCTTGGTTTTGGGTTCGTACCGTGCGGTGACCTCACCCAGTGACAGAAGGGGTAGCGAGGCACGCATTGTGTTGTTGCCATCAAGGGTAAAAATATGGGGTTTTCATCATTGGTTTGAGATTATCCCTCTACATAATGTCATCTTGCTTAAGGTGTTACTCTGTTCGTCATGAACTCAATACACTAGATGCATGCTGGATAGCGGTCGATGTGTGGAGTAATAGTAGTAGATGCAGAAAGTATCGGTCTACTTGTCTCGGACACTATGGCCCCCGGGTCTACTCCAGACCATATTTTCAGCCTTACACCTTTTTACTTCATTGGTTCTCAAACTGAGGGAAATACTTACTGCTCCTGTGCTGCATCACCCTTTCCTCATCAAGAGAAAAACCGACACAAACAAGAGAAGTAGTAAGAAGAATTCCTGGCGTTGTCGGGGAAGCACTTTTGTTGCCGTAGCAGCATGCACGTATGGTGAACTGTTATGTGACGAAGTCGGAGCATGATTTATTTATTGATTGTCATCCTTTGTGTGGAGGTCGGGATCGCGCGATGGTTAACTCCTACCAACCCTTCCCCTAGGAGCATGCGTGTAGTACCTTGTTTCGATGACTAATAGACTTTTGCAATAAGTATGTGAGTTCTTTATGACTAATGTTGAGTCCATGGATTATACGCACTCTCACCCTTCCACCATTGCTAGCCTCTCTAGTACCGCGCAACTTTCGTCGGCGCATTACACCCACCATATACCCTTCCTCAAAACAGCCACCAGACCTACCTATTATGGCATTTCCATAGCCATTCCGAGATATATTGCCATGCAACTTCCATCGTTCTGTTTATTATGACACGCACCATCATTGTCATATTGCTTTGCATGATCGTAAGATAGCTAGCATGATGTTTTTGTTGGGGAACGTCGCAAGGGAAACAAAAATTTTCCTACGCGCACGAAGACCTATCATGGTGATGTCCATCTACGAGAGGGGATGAGTGATCTACGTACCCTTGTAGATCGTACAGCATAAGCGTTAGTGAACGCGGTTGATGTAGTGGAACGTCCTCACGTCCCTCGATCCGCCCCGCGAACAATCCCGCGATCAGTCCCACGATCTAGTACCGAACGGACGGCACCTCCGCGTTCAGCACACGTACAACTCGATGATGATCTCGGCCTTCTTGATCCAGCAAGAGAGACGGAGAGGTAGAAGAGTTCTCCGGCAGCGTGACGGCGCTCCGGAGGTTGGTGATGATCTTGTCTCAGCAGGGCTCCGCCCGAGCTCCGCAGAAACGCGATCTAGAGGAAAAACTATGGAGGTATGTGGTCGGGCAGCCGTGAGAAAGTCGTCTCAAATCAGCCCTAATACCTCAGTATATATAGGAGGGAGGGGGAGGCAAGAGGCAGCCTCAAACCCTCAAGGTTTGGCCGAAATTGGAGGTGGAGGAGTCCTACTCCAATCCTACTTGGAGTAGGATTCCACCTTCCCACTTGGAAACTCTTTCCACCTTGTGTTTTTTTCCTCTCAAACCTTATGGGCCTTAGTGGGAACTTATTCCAGCCCACTAGGGGCTGGTTTATCTCTTCCCATAGCCCATGAGACCCCTTGGGGCGTGACACCCCTCCCGGTGGTCCCCGGCACCCCTCCCGGCACTCCCGGTACACTACCGATGAGCCCGAAACCTTTCCGGTAATGCACGAAAACCTTCCGGTAACCAAATGAGGTCATCCTATATATCAATCTTCGTTTCCGGACCATTCCGGAAACCCTCGTGACGTCCGTGATCTCATCCGGGACTCCGAACAACATTCGGTAACCAACCATATAACTCAAATACGCATAAAACAACGTCGAACCTTAAGTGTGCAGACCCTGCGGGTTCGAGAACTATGTAGACATGACCCGAGAGACTCCTCGGTCAATATCCAATAGCGGGACCTAGATGCCCATATTGGATCCTACATATTCTACGAAGATCTTATCGTTTGAACCTCAGTGCCAAGGATTCATATAATCCCGTATGTCATTCCCTTTGTCCTTCGGTATGTTACTTGAGATTCGATCGTCAGTATCCGCATACCTATTTCAATCTCGTTTACCGGCAAGTCTCTTTACTCGTTCCGTCATACAAGATCCCGCAACTTACACTAAGTCACATTGCTTGCAAGGCTTGTGTGTGATGTTGTATTACCGAGTGGGCCCCGAGATACCTCTCCGTCACACGGAGTGACAAATCCCAGTCTCGATCCATACTAACTCAACTAACACCTTCGGAGATACCTGTAGAGCATCTTTATAGTCACCCAGTTACGTTGCGACGTTTGATACACACAAAGCATTCCTCCGGTGTTAGTAAGTTATATGATCTCATGGTCATAGGAACAAATACTTGACACGCAGAAAACAGTAGCAACAAAATGACACGATCAACATGCTACGTCTTATTAGTTTGGGTCTAGTCCATCACATGATTCTCCTAATGATGTGATCCCGTTATCAAGTGACAACACTTGCCTATGGCCAGGAAACCTTGACCATCTTTGATCAACGAGCTAGTCAACTAGAGGCTTACTAGGGATAGTGTTTTGTCTATGTATCCACACAAGTATTGTGTTTCCAATCAATACAATTATAGCATGGATAATAAACAATTATCATGAACTAAGAAATATAATAATAACTAATTTATTATTGCCTCTAGGGCATATTTCCAACAGTCTCCCACTTGCACTAGAGTCAATAATCTAGTTCACATCACCATGTGATTCCAATGAATCCAACACCCATATAGTTATGGGGTGTGATCACGTCTTGCTCGTGAGAGAGGTTTTAGTCAACGGTTCTGAAACTTTCAGATCCGTGCGTTCTTTACAAATCTTTATGTCATCTTATAGATGCTGCTACTACGTGCTATTCGGAAATGCTCCAAATATCCACTCTACTATATGAATCCGTTTCACTACTCATAGTTATTCAGATTAGTGTCAAAGCTTGCATCGACGTTACCCTTTACGACGAACTCTTTAACCACCTCCATAATCGAGAAAAATTCCTTAGTCCATTTGTTACTAAGGATAAATTTTGACCGCTGCTAGTGATTCAAACATGGATCACTCTCTGTACCTCTCAACATACTTTGAGTCAAGGCACACTTCAGGTGCGGTACACAGCATGGCATACTTTAGATTCTACGGCTAAGGCATAGAAGACGACCTTCATCTATTCTCTTTATTCTGCTGTGGTCGGGTTTTGAGTCTTACTCAAATTCACACCTCACAACGCAACCAAGAACTCCTTCTTTGCTGGTCTATTTTGAACTCTTTCAAAAACTTGTCAAGGCATGCATCTTGTTTGAAACTTCTATTAAGCGCTTTCGATCTATCTCCATAGATCTTTGATGCTCAACCTTCAAGTAGCATAATCCAGGTACTCCTTTGAAAACTTCTTTCAAACAACCTTGTATGCTTTACAGAAATTCTACATTACTTCTGATCCACAATATGTCAACCACATATACCTATCAGAAATTCTATAGTGCTCCCACTCACTTTTTTTTGAAATACAAGTTTCTCATAAACCTTGTACAAACCCAAAATCTTTGATCATCTCATCAAAGTGTATATTCCAACTCCGAGATGCTTGCACCAGTCCATTGAAGGATTACTGGAGCTTGCATACTTGCTAGTATCTTTAGGATCGACAAAACCTTCTGGTTGTATCACATACAATGTTTGCTCAAGGAAACCGTCGAGAAAACAATGTTTTGACATCCTACGTGCAATATTTCATAAATAATGCATCAACAACTAACATAATTCTAACAGACTTTTAGCATCGCTACGAGTGAGAAAGTCTCATCATAGTCAACTGTTTGATCTTATCGAAAACATCTTTGCGACAAGTCGAGCTTTTCTTAGTAGTGACTTATCACCATCATCGTCTGTCTTCTTTTAAAGATCCATCTTTACTCAATAGTCTTATGACCATCAAGTAGTTCTTTTAAAGTCTACACTTTGTTTTCATACATGGATCCTTTCTCGGATTTCATGGCTTCCAGCCATTTGTCGGAATCTGGGCCCACCATCGCTTTCTCCATAACTCGTAGGTTCACTGTTGCTCAACAACATGACCTCCAAGACAGGGTTACCGTACTACTCTGCAGCAGTACGCGACCTTGTCGACCTACGAGGTTTGTAGTGACTTGATTCGAAGCTCAATGATCACCATCATCAGCTTCCACTTCAATTGGTGTAGGCGCCACAGGAACAACTTCCTGTGCCCTGCTACACACTGGTTGAAGTGATGGTTCAATAACCTCATCAAGTTCTACTACCCTCCCACTCAATTCTTTCGAGAGAAACCTTTCCTCGAGAAAGGATCCGTTTCTAGAAACAAACACTTTGCTTTTGGATCTGAGATAGGAGATGTATCCAACTGTTTTGGATATCCTATGAAGATGCATTTGTCCGCTTTGGGTTCGAGCTTATCATACTGAAACTTTTTCACATAAGTGTCGAAGCCCCAAACTTTCAAGAAACGACAGTTTAGATTTCTCTAAACCTCAGTCTATACTGTGTCATCTCAACGGAAATACGCGGTGCCCTATTTAAAATGAGTGTGGTTGTCTCTAATGCATAACCCATAAACGATAGTGGTAATTCGATAAAAGATATCATAGTATGCACCATATCAAATAGTGCGTGGCTATGACGTTCAGACACATCATCACACTATGATGTTCCAGGTGGCATGAACCGCGAAACAATTTCCACATTGTCTTAACTGTGTACCAAAACTCGTAACTCAGATATTCATTTCTTATGATCATATCGTAGACAGTTTGTCCTCTTGTTACGACGATCTTCACTCTGAAACGGATTTGAACTTTTCAACATTTCAGACTTGTGATTCATTAAGTAAATATTCCTGTATCTACTCAAATCATCAGTGAAGTAAGAACATAATGATATCTACTGCGTGCCTCAGTACCTATTGGACTGCATACATCAAAATGTATCACTTCCAACAAGTTACTATCTTATTTCATCTCAATGAAAACAAGGCCTTGCTCATGTGGTATGATTTGCATGTCACTAGTGATTCGAAATCAGGTGAGTACAAAGATCCATCAGCATGGAGCCTCTTCATGCAATTTATACTAACATGACTCAAGCGGCAGTGCCACAAGTAAGTGGTACTATCATCATTAACTCGTATCTTTTGGCACTAATATTATGAACATGTGTAATACTACGATCGAGATTCAATAAACCATTGAAGGTGAATATTCAAGAAAATAGAGTAACCATTATTCTCTTTAAATGAATAATCGTATTGCAACAAACACGATCCAATCATGTTCATGCTTAACGCAAGCACCAAATAACAATTAGTTAGGTTTAACACCAATCCCGATGGTAGAGCGAGCGCGCGACGTTTGATCATATCAACCTTGGAAACACTTCCAACACGTATCATCACCTCGCCTTTAGCTAGTCTCCGTTTATGCCGTAGCTTTCATTTCGTGTTACTAATCACTTAGCAACCGAACCGGTATCCAATACCCTCATGCTACTAGGAGTACTAGTAAAGTACACATCAACATCATGTATATCAAATACACTTCTTTCGACTTTTGCCAGCCTTCTTTATCTACCAAGTATGTAGAGTTGCTCCGCCTCAGTGACTGTTCCCCTCATTACAGAAGCACTTAGTCTCAGGTTTGGGTTTAATCTTGGGTCTCTTCATTAGTGCAGCAACTGTTTTGCCGTTTCACGAAGTATCCCTTCTAGCCCTTGCCTTTCTTGAAACTTTAGTGGTTTTACAAACCATCAACTATTGATGCTCCTTCTTGATTTCTACTTTCGCAGTGTCAAACATCACGAATCGCTCAAGGATCATTGTATCTATCCTTGATATGTATAGTTCATCACGAAGCTCTCACATCTTGGTGGCAGTGTCTTTGGAGAACCATCACTATCTCATCTGGAAGATTAGCTCACACTTGATTCAAGTGATTGTTGTACTCAGACAATCTGAGCACACGCTCAACGATTGAGCTTTTCTCCTCCACTTTGTGGTCAAAGAATCTTGTTGGAGGTCTTGTACCTCTTAACAAGGGCACAAGCATGAAATCACAATTTCATCTCTTTAGAACATCACTTATGTTCCGTGACGTTTTAAAACGTTTTCGGTGCCTTGCTTCTAAGCCATTAAGTACTTTGCACTGAACTATCGTGTAGTCATCAGAAACGTGTATGTCGGATGTTCACAGCATCCACAGACGACGCTCGAGGTGCAGCACACCGAGTGGTGCATTAAGGACATAAGCTTTCTGCGTAGCAACGAGGACAATCCTCGGTTTTACAGACTCAGTCTGCAAAGTTTGCTACTATCAATTTTCAACTAAATTTTCTCTAGGAACATATAAAAACAGTAGAGCTATAGCGCAAGCTACATCGTAATTCGCAAAGACCATTAGACTATATTCATGACAATTAGTTCAATTAATCATATTACTTAAGAACTCCCACTCAAAAAGTACATCTCTCTAGTCATTTGAGTGGTACATGATCCAAATCCGCTATCTCAAGTCCGATCATCACGTGAGTCGAGAATAGTTTCAGTGGTAAGCATCCCTATGCTAATCATATCAACTATACAATTCATGCTCGACCTTTCGGTCTCATGTGTTCCGAGGCCATGTCTGCACATGCTAGGCTCGTCAAGCTTAACCCGAGTGTTCCGCGTGTGCAACTGTTTTGCACCCGTTGTATGTGAACGTTGAGTCTATCACACCCGATCATCACGTGGTGTCTCGAAACGAAGAACTGTCGCAACGGTGCACAGTCGGGGAGAACACAATTTCGTCTTGAAATTTCAGTGAGAGATCACCTCATAATGCTACCGTCGTTCTAAGCAAAATAAGGTGCATAAAAGGATTAACATCACATGCAAATCATAAGTGACATGATATGGCCATCATCACGTGCTTCTTGATCTCCATCACCAAAGCACCGGCACGATCTTCTTGTCACCGACGCCACACCATGATCATCCATCAACGTGTTGCCATCGGGGTTGTCGTGCTACTTATGCTATTACTACTAAAGCTACATCCTAGCAAAATAGTAAACGCATCTGCAAGCACAAACGTTAGTATAAAGACAACCCTATGGCTCCTGCCGGTTGCCGTACCATCGACGTGCAAGTCGATATTTCTATTACAACATGATCATCTCATACATCCAATATATCACATCACATCGTTGGCCATATCACATCACAATCATACCCTGCAAAAACAAGTTAGACGTCCTCTAATTTTGTTGTTGCATGTTTTACGTGGTGACCGAGGGTATCTAGTAGGATCGCATCTTACTTACGCAAACACCACAACGGAGATATATGAGTTGCTATTTAACCTCATCCAAGGACCTCCTCGGTCAAATCCGATTCAACTAAAGTTGGAGAAACAGTCACTTGCCAGTCATCTTTGAGCAAAGGGGGTTACTCGTAACGATGAAACCAGTCTCTCATAAGCGTACGAGTAATGTCGGTCCAAGCCGCTTCAATCCAACAATACCGCGGAATCAAGAAAAGACTAAGGAGGGCAGCAAAACGCACATCACCGCCCACAAAAACTTTTGTGTTCTACTCGAGAAGACATCTACGCATGAACCTAGCTCATGATGCCACTGTTGGGGAACGTCGCAAGGGAAACAAAAATTTTCCTACGCGCACGAAGACCTATCATGGTGATGTCCATCTACGAGAGGGGATGAGTGATCTACGTACCCTTGTAGATCGTACAGCATAAGCGTTAGTGAACGCGGTTGATGTAGTGGAACGTCCTCACGTCCCTCGATCCGCCCCGCGAACAATCCCGTGATCAGTCCCACGATCTAGTACCGAACGGACGGCACCTCCGCGTTCAGCACACGTACAACTCGACGATGATCTCGGCCTTCTTGATCCAGCAAGAGAGACGGAGAGGTAGAAGAGTTCTCCGGCAGCGTGACGGCGCTCCGGAGGTTGGTGATGATCTTGTCTCAGCAGGGCTCCGCCCGAGCTCCGCAGAAACGCGATCTAGAGGAAAAACTATGGAGGTATGTGGTCGGGCAGCCGTGAGAAAGTCGTCTCAAATCAGCCCTAATACCTCAGTATATATAGGAGGGAGGGGGAGGCAAGAGGCAGCCTCAAACCCTCAAGGTTTGGCCGAAATTGGAGGTGGAGGAGTCCTACTCCAATCCTACTTGGAGTAGGATTCCACCTTCCCACTTGGAAACTCTTTCCACCTTGTGTTTTTTTCCTCTCAAACCTTATGGGCCTTAGTGGGAACTTATTCCAGCCCACTAGGGGCTGGTTTATCTCTTCCCATAGCCCATGAGACCCCTTGGGGCGTGACACCCCTCCCGGTGGTCCCCGGCACCCCTCCCGGCACTCCCGGTACACTACCGATGAGCCCGAAACCTTTCCGGTAATGCACGAAAACCTTCCGGTAACCAAATGAGGTCATCCTATATATCAATCTTCGTTTCCGAACCATTCCGGAAACCCTCGTGACGTCCGTGATCTCATCCGGGACTCCGAACAACATTCGGTAACCAACCATATAACTCAAATATGCATAAAACAACGTCGAACCTTAAGTGTGCAGACCCTGCGGGTTCGAGAACTATGTAGACATGACCCGAGAGACTCCTCGGTCAATATCCAATAGCGGGACCTGGATGCCCATATTGGATCCTACATATTCTACGAAGATCTTATCGTTTGAACCTCAGTGCCAAGGATTCATATAATCCCGTATGTCATTCCCTTTGTCCTTCGGTATGTTACTTGCCCGAGATTCGATCGTCAGTATCCGCATACCTATTTCAATCTCGTTTACCGGCAAGTCTCTTTACTCGTTCCGTCATACAAGATCCCGCAACTTACACTAAGTCACATTGCTTGCAAGGCTTGTGTGTGATGTTGTATTACCGAGTGGGCCCCGAGATACCTCTCCGTCACACGGAGTGACAAATCCCAGTCTCGATCCATACTAACTCAACTAACACCTTCGGAGATACCTGTAGAGCATCTTTATAGTCACCCAGTTACGTTGCGACATTTGATACACACAAAGCATTCCTCCGGTGTTAGTAAGTTATATGATCTCATGGTCATAGGAACAAATACTTGACACGCAGAAAACAGTAGCAACAAAATGACACGATCAACATGCTACGTCTTATTAGTTTGGGTCTAGTCCATCACATGATTCTCCTAATGATGTGATCCCGTTATCAAGTGACAACACTTGCCTATGGCCAGGAAACCTTGACCATCTTTGATCAACGAGCTAGTCAACTAGAGGCTTACTAGGGATAGTGTTTTGTCTATGTATCCACACAAGTATTGTGTTTCCAATCAATACAATTATAGCATGGATAATAAACAATTATCATGAACTAAGAAATATAATAATAACTAATTT
Source organism: Hordeum vulgare subsp. vulgare (assembly GCF_904849725.1). NCBI lineage: Eukaryota > Viridiplantae > Streptophyta > Magnoliopsida > Poales > Poaceae > Hordeum > Hordeum vulgare. The sequence continues at coordinate 373,336,797 of NC_058524.1, read as the reverse complement.
ATTATTGCCTCTAGGGCATATTTCCAACAGTTTTCATGGCTTGTCTATTTTTTTTATGTCATTGCTACGCTAGATCATTGCACATCCCGGTACACCGCCGGAGGCATTCATATAGAGTCACATTTTGTTCTAAATATCGAGTTGTAAGTAAATAAAAGTGTGATGATCATCATTATTAGAGCATTGTCCCATGTGAGGAAGTAATAAAAGAGGCCAATGAAGCCCAAATAAAAAAAAAGAGGCCAAAGAAGCCCACCAAAAAAAGAGAGAAAAAATGAAATAAAATTGAGAGAAAAGAGAGAAGGGACAATGCTACTATCCATTACCACACTTGTGCTTCAAAGTAGCACCATGATCTTCATGATAGAGAGTCTCCTATGTTATCACTTTTATATACTAGTGGGAAATTTTCATTATAGAACTTGGCTTGTATATTCCAATGATAGGCTTCCTCAAATTGCCCTAGGTCTTCGTGAGCAAGCGAGTTCGATGCACACCCACTAGTTTCTTTTTGAACTTTCATACACTTATAGCTCTTGTGCATCTGTTGCATGGCAATCCCTACTCACTCACATTGATATCTATTGATGGGCATCTCCATAGCCCATTGAAACGCCTAGTTGATGTGAGACTGTCTCCTCCTTTTTGTCTTCTCCACAACCACCATATTCTATTCCACCTATAGTGCTATATCCATGGCTCATGCTCATGTATTGCGTGAAAGTTGAAAATGTTTGAGAACACTAAAGTATGAAACAATTGCTTGGCTAAAACCGGGGTTGTGCATGATTTAAATACGTTGTGTGGGGAAGATGGAGCATAGCCAGACTATATGATTTTGTAGGGATAACTTTCTTTGGCCATGATATTTTGAGAATACATAATTGCTTTGTTAGTATGCTTGAAATATTATTGTCTTTATGTCAAATGATAGACTATTGTTTCGAATCACTCGTGTTTTAGTATTCATGCCATGATTAGATTATATGATCAAGATTATGCTAGGTAGCATTCCACATCAAAAATTATCTTTTTTATCATTTAACAACTCGAGGATGAGTAGGAATTAAGCTTGGGGATGCTGATACGTCTCCGTCGTATCTATAATTTTTGATTGTTTCATGCCAATATTCTACAACTTTCATATACTTTTGGCAACTTTTTATACTATTTTTGGGAATAACATATTGATCCAGTGCCCAGTGCCAGTTCCTGTTTGTTGCATGTTTTTTGTTTCACATAGTATCCATACCAAACGAAGTCCAAACACAATAAAATACCTACGGTGATTTTTTATGGAATATTTATGATTTTTGGGAAGAAGAATCAACGCGAAACAGTGCCCGAGGGGGTCACAAGCCGAGGAGGCACGGGCCCCCCTAGGGCGCGACTAGCAGGCTTGTGACCAATCCCTAAGGCGGTTGGAGCCCTTCTTTCGCCGAAACAAAGCTAATATCCGGAAGAAAATCGTGTTAAAATTCAGCCCAATCAGAGTTAGGGATCTCCGGGAATTTAAGAAACGGTGAAACCCAGAATCTGGGAGCGCAGAAACAGAAGGACATAGAGAGAGAGATCCAATATAGGAGGGGCTCTCGCCCCTCCGCCGCCATGGAGACCATGGACCAGAGGGGAAACCCTTCTCCCATCTAGGGAGGAGGTCAAGGAAGAAGAAGAATAAGAAGAAGATAAGGGGGCTCTCTCCCGCTCTCTCCCGGCGGCGCCGGAACGCCGCCCGAGACATCATCGTGTGATGGCGATCTACACCAACACCCCCGTCATCTTCACCAACACCTCCATCACCTTCCCCCATCTATATTCAGCGGTCCACTCTCCCGCACCCGCTGTACCCTCTACTTGAACATGGTGCTTTATGCTTCATATTATTATGCAATGATGTGTTGCCATCCTATGATGTCTGAGTAGATTTTCGTTGTCCTGTCGGTGATTGATGAATTGCTATGATTGGTTTAATTTGCTTGTGGTTGATAGGACTATGTATTGGTGGGCAAGGGTGACAGAAGCTTGAGCCTAGCATAGAAATTGATGCACACGGGGTTGTAGGGGGACCAATATATCTTATTGCTATGGTTGGGTTTTACCTTAATGAACGTTAGTAGTTCCGGATGCTTGCTAATAGTTCCAATCATAAGTGCATAGAATTCCAAGTAAGGGATGACATGCTAGCAGTGGCCTCTCCCACATAAAACTTGTTATCGGTTTAGTAACGTAGTCAATTGCTTAGGGACAATTCCGCAACTCCTACCACCACTTTTCCACACTCGTTAAACTAACGTAATTATTCCTTTATCTAGCAGCCCCTATTTCTTATTTACGTGTTCTTTCTTTTCTTGCAAACCTATCCTTTCACGCCTACAAAGTACTTCTAGTTTCATACTTTTTCTAGGTAAAGCTAACGTAAAGTGTGTGTAGAGTTGTATCGGTGGTCGATAGAACTTGAGGGAATATTTTTCCTACCATTAGCTCCTCGTTGGGTTCGACACTCTTACTTATTGAGAAAGGCTACAATTGATCCCCTATACTTGTGGGTTATCAATGACCAAGGCGGCAGTGCGACAAGTATATGGGACTATCATTACCAACCTTACATCTTTTGGTACTCACACTATGAATATGTGTAGCATCACGTTCGAGATTCATTTAGAATAAACCATTGACCAGCGGGGCATGACCATAAAATATATCTCTCATATAAATAGAACAACCATTATTCTTAGATTTAAATGCGTAGCTATATCGCATCAAACAAGATCCCAATACAATGTTCATGCTCAAAGCTGGTACTAAATAACAATTATTAAGGTTATAAACTAACCCCGAAGGTAGATGTAGAGGTAGCGTGCCGACGGCGATCACATCGACCTTGGAACCATTCTTGACGCGCATCGTTACCTCGTCCTTCGCCAGTCTCCGCTTATTCCTCAGCTCTTGTTTTGAGTTAAAAATGTGAGCAACTGCGCCGGTATCAAATACCCAGGAGCTACTATGAGCGCTCGTAAGGTACACATCAATAACATGTATATCGTACATACATTTTACATTGTCGGCCTTCTTATCCGCTAAGTACTTGGGGGCAGTTCCGCTTCCAGTGACCGTTACCCTTGCAATAATAGCACTCAGTCTCACGCTTGGGTCCATTCTTTGGCTTCCTCCCGGCAACTGGTTTACCGGGCGCGGCAACTTCTTTTCCATCCTTCTTGAAGTTCTTCTTGCCCTTGCCTTTCTTGAAACTAGTTGTCTTATTCACCATCAACACTTGATGTTCCTTTTTGATTTCCACCTCCGCTGATTTCAGCATTGAATACAACTCGGGAATGTTCTTATCCATCCCTTGCATGTTGTAGTTCATCACAAAGCTCTTGTAGCTAGGTGGAAGCGACTCGAGGATTCTGTCAATAACCGAGTCATCCGGAAGGTTAACTCCGAGTTGAGACAAGCGATTGTGCAACCCAGACATTCTGAGTATGTTCTCGCTCATAGACCCATTCTCCTCCATCTTACAACTGAAGAACTTGTTGGGAACTTCATATCTCTCGACCCGGGCATGAGCTTGGAAAACCAGTTTCAGCTCTTGGAACATCTCATATGCTCCATGTTGCTCAAAATGCTTTTGGAGCCCCAGTTCTAAACTATAAAGCATGTCACACTGAACCAGGGAGTAATCATCACTACGCGACTGCCAGGCGTTCATAACGTCTTGAGCCGCTGGCAAAACGGGTGCTTCACCTAGCGGTGCATCAAGGACATACATTTTCTTGGAAGCTATGAGGATGAGCCTCAAGTTACGAACCCAGTCTGCATAGTTGCTTCGATCATCTTTCAGCTTGGTTTTCTCTAGAAACGCTTTGAAGTTCAGTGGGACATGTGCGTGGGCCATTGGTTCTACAATATAGATTGCAAAGACAATTTTAGACTAAGTTCATCATAATTAAGATCATCTAATCAAATTATTTAATGAACTCCCACTCAGATAGGCATCTCCCTAGTCATCTAAGTGATACATGATCCATATCGACTAGGCCGTGTCCGATCATCACGTGAGACAGAATAGTCATCAATGGTGAACATCTCCATGTTGATCATATCGACCATACGACTCATGTTTGAACTTTCGGTCTCTCGTGTTCCAAGGCCATGTATGTACATGGTAGGCTCGTCAAGTCAACCTAAGTGTTTTGCGTGTGTAAATCTGGCTTACACCCGTTGTATGCGAACATTCGAATCTATCACACCCGATCGTCACGTGGTGCTTAGAAACAACGATCCTTCGCAATGGTGCACACTTAGGGGAACACTTTTCTTGAAATTTTAGTGAGGGATCATCTTATTTACTAGCTTCGTTCTAAGAAAATAAGATATAGAAACATGATAAACATCACATGAAAATCATAAAGTGACATGATATGGCCAATATCATCTTGCGCCTTTGATCTCCATCTTCGGGGTGCGGCATGATCACCATTATCACCGGCATGACACCATGACCTCCATCATCATGATCTCCATCATTGTGTCTTCATGAAGTCATCTCGCCAACTATTATTTCTACTACTATGGCTAACGGTTAGCAATAAAGTAACGTAATCACATGGCATCATACAATAAATTAAGACAACTCCTATGGCTCTTGTCGGTTGTCATACTCATCGACATGCAAGTCATGAATCCTATTACAACATGATCAATCTCATACATCACATCTATAACATCACATTCTTTTGGTCATATCACATCACATAGCATACCCTACAAAAACAAGTTAGACGTCCTCTAATTGTTGTTGGAAGTTTTACATGGCTTATATGGGTTTCTAGCAAGAAATTTTCTTACCTACGTCACAGCCACAAGGATGATATGCCAATTGCTATTTACCCTACATAAGGACCTTCTTCATCGAATCCGATCCGACTAAATTGGGAGAGACAGACACCCTCTAGTCACCTTATGCAACAAGTGCATGTGAGGCGGTGGAACCAGTCTCACGTAAGAGTACGTGTAAAGTCGGTCCGGGAGCTTTATCCCACAATACCGCCGAATCAAGATAAGACTAGTAACGGTAAGTAAATTGACCAAATCATCGCCCACAACTTACTTGTGTTCTACTCGTGCATAGAATCTACACATAGACCTAGCTCGGATGCCACTGTTGGGTAACGTAGTAATAATTCAAAATTTTCCTAAGTGTCACCAAGATCAAACTAGGAGAAACCAGCAACGATAGAGGGAGAGCATCTTCACACCATTGAAGATCGCAAAGCGAAAGCGTTACTATGAATGCGGTCGATGGAGTCGTAGTCGCGGCGATCCGATCCAAGCACCAAACGAACGGTGCCTCCGCATTCAACACACCTACAGCTCAGAGTCTCCTCCTTATTGATCCAACAAGGGTGAAGGAGAAGTTGAGGGAGAGCTCCGGAAGCACGACGGCGTGGTGTCGATGGAGCTTGTGGTTCCTGGCAGGGCTTCGCCGAGCATCGCAAAGGAGGAGAGGTGGAGAGGTAGGGCTGCGCCAAGGGTTGGTGATCAAGGTGTGTGCATCCTTCCAAAACCCTCTCTATTTATAGGAGGGAGGGAGAGGGGGACAACCAGCCTAGGGTTCCCCTAGGAGGGGCAGCGGCAGCCCTAGGAGGAGGGGTGGCTTGCCTCACAAGTCAATGGGAGGTAGCCCCACACACTAGGCTTTTTCCCTAGGCACCTTGGGCCTCCTCTCTTGGATCACACCAACCCACCAGGGGCTGGTTCCATTCCACTTTTGTCCCATGCAGCCCTCCGGGACAGGTGGACCCTCCACGTACCCTTTCAGTGGTCCCGGTACAATACCGATAAACCCTCAAACCTTTCCGGTGACCGAAACTGGACTTCCCATATATAGATCTTTACCTCCGGACCATTCTGGAACTCCTCGTGATGTCCGGGATCTCATCCGTGACTCCGAACAACCTTGAGTAACCACACATACAATTCCCATTACAACTCTAGCGTCACTGAACCTTAAGTGTGTAGACCCTACGGGTTCGGGAACCATGCAGACATGACCGAGACACCTCTCCCGCCAATAACCAACAACGGGATCTGGATACCCATGTTGGCCCCCACATGTTCCACGATGATCTCATCGGATGAACCACGATGTCGAGGATTCACTCAATCCCGTATCCAATTCCCTTTGTCTACCGGTATGATACTTGCTCGAGATTCGATCGTCGGTATCCCTATACCTTGTTCAATCTCGTTAACGGCAAGTCTCTTTACTCATTCCGTAACACATGATCCCATGGCTAACCCCTTAGTCACAATGAGCTCATTATGATGACGAATTATCGAGTGGGCCCAGAGATACCTCTCCGTCACACGGAGTGACAAATCCCAGTCTCGATTCGTACCAACCCAACATACACTTTCGGAGATACCTGTAGTGCACCTTTATAATCACCGAGTTACGTTGTGACGTTTGATACACCCAAAGCATTCCTATGGTATCCGGGAGTTGCACAATCTCTTGGTCTAAGGAAATGATACTTGACATTATAAAAGCTCTAGCAGACGAACTACACGATCTTGTGCTATGCTTAGGATTGGGTCTTGTCCATCACATCATTCTCCTAATGATGTGATCCCGTTATCAATGTCATCCAATGTCCATGGCTAGGAAACCATAACCATCTGCTGATCAACGAGCTAGTCAACTATAGGCTCACTAGGGACATCTTGTGGTCTATGTATTCACACATGTATTATGGTTTCCGATTAATACAATGATAGCATGAACAATAAAAAAATATAATGAACAAGGAAATATAATAATAACTATTTTATTATTTCCCCTAGGGCATATTTCCAACATATGAGTCATGATCACCGAATCCATGTGTACGGTGATCCCAGAGATCAGTGCTCACTAAACACATAGAAGCTGAATAACAAGAGTCTTACATCCATACATATCGTCTGATACAAATAGAGACCATTATGGTCAAGTGTTACATAGGTAGGGCCTCGAAGGCCGTCACACCAATCATAACTAGCAGCGGAAATCTTGATCGAAAGCGTGAACCCGATCCATCTTCCTTAAACCTACAAGCATTCTGAGTGGGAAGTGTCCTAGTTCGCATGATCGTCTTCAACGAACTCTTCTCCATATTCCTGCTATTCCATGCATGGCCAATTAAATAACAAGTGGCAAGCCAATGAGTACTTAGAATGTACTCGCAAGCAACCCATGATGTGGAACAAGGCAATAACAATGCAAGATATAGCACTAAGTAGGTAAGTTTGCGAAAAGCTAATTTTGAGTGCACTGACATGATCAATCTTGTAAAAGCATGCATCAACTTGTCGCAGATATCCATATGAACAAGTTATAGTTGTCAACATAAGAAGGGGTTAAACGTCCCGCGTTCATTTCACATACAAGTCATTTGCCATAGCTCAACATCATCTTTCTCATACCATCACCTTTTTAACACATGCACACTTGGTTTATGCGAGAACATCTGGACGTAGCCCAAGAGCGGTCATCCAAGTGTCCTTGTCCATGGACACGGCTATTCGAATAGTTTTACACTCTGCAGAGGTTTTGTGCGTTGGACCCACAAGACTCGGGGAGATTCCATGTCATCCACGACTCATGGCATATCACATACCCGAGGTAAACACCAGAACAATGTCTTTCCCTTGGTTATACTAAACAAAGAGTCCACCGATTGGTTCTGAGCCCTCACAATGTACATCATACGAGCCTCGCTCTAGATCGCACCATCCATGAAGGGACCAATGGTGTGCCCAGTGTGTAACACCCTGTGTTTAGCTTTCTTGACTAATTAACTTATTTCAAAAATTAGGAGCAATTAATTTATTTTTGTGAATGCATGTGATGCTTGAAGTCACTGTCGTTTGCTTGCTTGCTCGTATGCTTGTGTTTGATTCTCAATAATTCTTGTTACTCTACAGACTCACCTCTTTAGCCAAACCTCTTGCCTAATGATAATGCCATGTGATTAGGACTAGAAACTATTTTTACCAAATATTATTTTCACCAAAAAACATTTCTTTGAATTAAGCTTTCAAAACCCCTGAGATGGGATTTGTACTACAAGTCCTCAAATTAGGTAATTTATTTTGCACCAATTATTTTATTTAGAACCCATTATCAAAATGGCTTCCCAAAACCACAATATTATTATTTTAGAAGTTATTTTACTATTTTATTTAAATGCCTTCCTGTGAGGCCAGAAATGGTCACTTATGAAGGAAAGTTATTTTTATTGCTTTAAAAATATTTGAGAAAATTTAGGGAAACTAAGTGGACATATATATATTTCATTTATATGAGTTTCAACACATGGTCATGTTCAAAATATTGGGCAAACCCCTTCAAAACCCTTCTTGCCTATTTCAAGCTTTTGGAATATTTCTATATTCTCCATAAATTCCACTAAAATTCTAGCATGTCACATATGATACATGTGATGATCTTGCCAAGTTTCATCTCAATCCAGGTTGATTTGATCCCCCTTATTATTCTAAAACCCTTTCTGTCCAGATCCAAATTTGAGCAACTCTACATTGCCAAGTGTCTCCAATTGTGCTCAAATTTTGTAGACATGTTATGATACTCCAACAATGGATCCACACCAAGTGGTGCGTCAAGGAGAATAGAAGAACTTGTCCCAAGCCCCTCAAAACCCTCTTTGTTGATTTGTGACTTTGGGAAACTTTACATTATAAAGTTTCTCCAATTGGCCCCAAACTTTTTGGGCATGCCTTAATGCTAAAATAATGCCCCCACACCATATATTGGATTTGTGGGATTTTATTTGAATAGCTTTGTAAGCAGAAGGCCATTTCTGCCCATTTCATGGGTTTCCCAAGTCTACATTGGAAACCTTCTCCAACAAATCCCAAAATTGGTGTCCAAGCTTATTTTCATCTATTATGTGATCCTGTTAAGTTTCATCTCAATTGAATTCTATCTAGTTGCCCTAACACTCATCAAACACCTTGTGTGCACTCACTAAATTGGCTACCTTGACCCCTTCCACCGTAACCCTTGATCTCAAATTTCTACCACAACTCTATATAGTTACATTTTACCTCGAGTAGCATTTCCATGACCTCTGGTCAATTATTGGGGAGAGGCTCCATGTAACTACTTCTCATTTTTACCCTTGGATCACCATTTTTACCCCTCATATCCCACTTCTGCTTAAGCCAAAGCCCCCACCTCTTTCCAGAGGGCCCCTAGCATCCCAAGGCATCATTTCAAACCAAGATATGGCATGCTCATGTGGGGAAAATGAGAAGCACATCTACAAGTTGATTTATGGCTGAAAAGTAGCTTTGTACAACAAGTACTAGCTACCCTCCTTTTCTTGAGCTCAAACTTGGAAGTGTTGTAGTTCTTGCCCAGCCAACACCGCCAGACATTGTTTTTCCCCAAGGCTCTCCATTTGAGATCCACTTTTATTAGCTCTAAGTTTGTTGTTACAAAATTAACCTCAGTCAAGGACCATTCAAACTGACTCCACTAGGGACCAAACTCCTCACTCACCCTCCAGATAACATGCCCCACATCCCAGACACCTTTGACAGGTCAAGCTGCTGGTGTAGGCACAAGTGGCCATGGTGACCACCACCCTGGCATGCAAAACTGGTGCTCTGCACCTCAACCTTGCCCCACAGCTGGAATCAGGCGGCCACTCCATGTCTCAGCATGTCTCGGTATCACCTTTTGTCTGTTCCAAGCGCTTCCACCCACCAGCTGGCTTCCAAGCTCCCTCTAGGGCATGTGGCATCCATGCACCAGGAGCACTCGAGAGCTCTCAAGCTCTCTCTCCCTCTCCCCCTCTTATCTCCTCTCCCCGAGCCTCTCTGGCTCCCACTCAGCTCCCCCTCCCTCCCAGCAATCTCCTGACCTCCATTTCCTCCTCTCGAGCTCCCTCCCCTCCTCCATGGCCGGCTATGGCTGAAGCTCTTCGCCGGGAGCAGCTCCAAATCCGGGCTCGCGGGCTTCTCCTCCCTCTCTCCCTGGTCCGCGGTGGACCCTGCACCTCTGCGGCCTCCTCCCTCCTCTCTCCCCTATCTTCCAATGGCCGGGGCACCCTTGATACGTCCATTTTGCATCATGCTTTTATGTTGATATTTATCGCTTTATGGGCTGTTATTACACTTTACGGTACAATACTTATGCCTTTTCTCTCTTATTTTATAAGGTTTACATGAAGAGGGAGAATGCTGGCAGCTGGAATTCTGGTCTGAAAAAGGAGCAAGTTTGAGATACCTATTCTGCGCAACTCCAAAAGCCGTGAAAATCAACAAGGAATTATTTTGGATTTTATAAAAAATATTGGGCCGAAGAAGTACCGGAGGGGAGCCACCAGGAGGCCACAAGCCTGCCAGGCGCGGCCTACCCCCCGGTCGCGCCTGGGTGGCTTGTGGGCCCCCTGTTGCCCATCTGGCTCCCATCTTTTGCTATAAGGAGGGTTTCGTCCCAGAAACAATCAAGGGGAGGCTATCGGGAGGAGACGCCGCCGCCACGAGGCGGAACTTGAGCAGAACCAATCTAGAGCTCCGGCAGGGCCGACCTACCGGGGAAACATCCCTCCCGGAGGGGGAAATCGTCGCCATCGTCATCACCAACACTCCTCTCATCAGAGGGACTCATCTCCATCAACATCTTCATCAACAACATCTCATCTCCAAACCCTAGTTCATCTCTTGTAACCAATCTCCATCTCGCAACTCCGATTGGTACTTGTAAGGTTGCTAGTAGTGTTAATTACTCTTTGTAGTTGATACTGGTTCGATTACTCGGTGGAAGATTATATGTTCAGATCCTTAATTCTATTCAATACCTCTCTAGTCATGAACATAATTATGCTTTGTGAGTAGTCACTTTTGTTCCTGAGGACATGGGATAAGTCTTGCTATAAGTAATCATGTGAATTTGGTATTCGTTCGATATTTTGATGCGTTGTATGTTGTCTTTCCTCTAGTGGTGTTATGTGAATGTAGACTACATGAAACTTCACCATTATTTGGGCCTAGAGGAAGGCATTGGGAAGTAATAAGTAGATGATGGGTTGCTAGAGTGACAGAAGCTTAAACCCTAGTTTATGTGTTGCTTCGTAAGGGGCTGATTTGGATCCACTAGTTTAATGCTATGGTTAGACTTAGTATTAATTCTTATTTCGTAGTTGCGGATGCTTGCGAGAGGGGTTAATCATAAGTGGGATGTTTGTCTAAGTAAGGATAGCACCCAAGCACCGGTCCACCCACATATCAAATTATCAAAGTAGCGAATGCGAATCATATGAACATGATGGAAACTAGCTTGACAGAAATTCCCATGTGTCTTCGGGAGCGCTTCACCTCATATAAGAGTTTGTCCAGGCTTGTCCCTTGCTACAAAAGGGATTGGGCCATCTTGCTGCACCTTTGTTACTATTGTTACTTGCTACTCGCTACGAATTATCTTATCACACAACTATGTGTTACCGATAATTTCAGTGCTTGGAGAGAATACCTTGCTGAAAACCACTTGTCAGTTCCTTATGCTCCTCGTTGGGTTCGACACACTTACTTATTGAAAGGACTATGATAGACCCCCTACACTTGTGGGTCATCAAGACTCTTTTCTGGTGCCATTGTCGGGGAGTGAAGCGCCTTTGGTAAGTGGAATTTGGTAAGGAGACATTTATATAGTGTGCTGAAATTTATTGTCACTTGTCACTATGGAAACTAATCCTTTGAGGAGCTTGTTTGGGGTATCTTCACCTCGAACGGAAGCACAAGGAGTTTCTCCTCAACCTACTGCACCTACTGAAAATATTTGTTATGAAATTCCTTCGGGTATGCTAGAGAAACTGTTGGCTAATCCTTTTACACGAGATGGAACATCACATCTCGACTTGCATCTAATCTATGTAGATGAAGTTTGTGGTTCATTTAAGCTTGCAGGTTTGCCCTAGGATGAGTTCAAGAATAAGGTCTTTCCCTTATCTTTGAGGGATAAAGCATTGACATGGTATAGGCTATGTGATGATACTGGATCATGGAACTACAACCGATTGAAATTGGAATTTCATCAAAAGTTTTATCCTATGCATTTGGTACATCGTGATCGGAATTATATCTATAATTTTTGGCCTCGTGATAGAGATAGTATTGCTCAAGCTTGGTGAGGCTTAAAGCAATGTTATATTCATGCCCCAACCATGAGCTCTCGAGAGAAATTATTATTCAGAACTTTTATGCTTGGCTTTCTCATGATAATCGCACCATGCTTGACACTTCTTGTACCGGTTCTTTTATGAAGAGAGATATTGACTTCAAATGGAATTTATTGGAAAGAATTAAACGCAACTCTGAAGACTAGGAGTTTGATGAAGGCAAGGAGTCAGGTATGAAACTTAAGTTCGATTGCTTTAAATCCTTCGTTGAAACAAATATTTTTTGTGATTTTATCGCTAAACATGGACTTGACTCTGAGATAGTAGCTTCATTATGTGAATCATTTGCTGCTCATATTAATCTCCCTAAAGAGAAGTGGTTTAAATATCATCCTCCCATAGAAGTCAATGTAGTTAAACCCAATCCAGTTGAAGAGAAAGTCATTGCTTAAAATTATCCTATTGTTCCTAGTGCTTACATTGAGAAACCACCCTTCCCTGTTAGAATAAAGGATCGTGCAAAAGCTCCAACTGTGATACGTAAGGGCTACATTAGAACACCTACACCCCCTGAGCAAATTAGAGTTGAACCCAGCATTGCTATTATCAGAGATATCATGTCCGACAATGTTGATGGGCATGATATTCACTTCTGTGAAGATGTTGCTAGAATTGCTAAACCTCATGCTAGAGATAAACATAGGCATGTTGTTGGCATGCCTGTTGTTTCTGTTAAGATAGGAGATCATTGTTATCATGGTTTATGTGACGTGGGTGCTAGTGTTAGTGCAATACCTCAATCTTTATATGATGAAATTAAAAACGAGATTGCACTTGTCAAGATGGAACCTATTGATGTTACTATTCAGCTTGCCAATAGAGATACTATCTGCCCTTTGGGAATTGTTAGAGATGTTGAAGTCTTGTGTGGTAAAACTAAGTATCCTGCTGATTTTTCTCGTTCTTGCTACCACACAAGATAGCTTTTGTCCCATGATATTTGGCAGACCTTTCCTCAATATTGTCAATGCTCATATTGATTGTGAGAAGGAAACTGTCACTGTTGGCTTTGAAGGTGTGTCACATGAATTCAATTTCACCAAGTTTGGTAGACAACCTCATGAAAAAGAATTGTCTAGTAAGGATGAAATTATTGCCCTAGCTTCTATTGATGTGCCTCCTACTGATCCTTTAGACCAATACTTGCTTGAGCATGAAAATGATATGCATATGGATGAAAGGAATGAGATAGATAGAGTTATCTTTGAACAACATCCTATCCTTAAGAATAATTTGCCTATTGAACTACTTGGAGATCCACCCCCACCAAAGGGTGATCCTGTCTTTGAGATTAAGCAGTTACCTGATACTCTTAAGTATGCTTATATTGATGAAAAAAATATATATCATGTTATTATTAGTGCTAGCCTTTCAGAGCATGAAGAAAAGAAATTATTGAAAACTCTGAGGAAGCACTATGCTGCTATTGGATATACTCTTGATGATCTTAAGGGCATTAGTCCCACTCTATGTCAGCATAAAATTAAAACCGATCCTGATGCCAAACCAGTTCCCGATCATCAACGGAGATTAAATCCTAAGATGAAAGAGGTAGTAAGAAAATAAATACTAAAGCTCCTGGAAGCAGGTATTATCTATCATGTTGCTCATAGTGATTGGGTAAGTCCGGTGCATTGCGTCCCTAAGAAGGGAGGTATGACCGTTGTCCCTAATGATAAAGATGAATTGATCCCATAGAGAATTATTACTCGCTATAGGATGGTAATTGATTTTAGGAAATTGAATAAAGCCACCAGGAAAGATCATTACCCCTTGTCTTTTATTGACCAAATGCTAGAAAGATTGTCTAAACACACACACTTCTGCTTTCTAGATGGTTATTCTGGTTTCTCCCAAATACATGTTGCGCAATCTGATTAGGAGAAAACCACTTTTACCTGCCCTTTCGGTACCTTTGCTTACAGACGTATGTCTTTTGGCTTATGTAATGCACCTGCTACCTTTCAAAGATGTATGATGGCTATATTCTATGACTTTTGTAAAAGATTGTTGAGGTTTTCGTGGATGACTTCTCCGTTTACGAGTCTTCTTTTGATGATTTCCTCAGCAACCTTGATCGAGTTTTGTAGAGATGTAAAGATACCAACCTTGTCTTGAATTGCGAGAAGTGCCACTTTATGGTTAATAAAGCCATCCTCTTAGGACATGCTGGTTTCTATAGAAGGTTCATTAAGGACTTCTCTAAGATTTCTAGGCCTCTTACCAATCTCTTGCAAAAGGATATTCCTTTTGTTTTTGACGATGATTGTGAGGAAGCATTTGAAATAATTAAGAAGGCCTTGATAACTGCACCTATTGTTCAACCACCTGATTGGAACCTACCTTTTGAAATTATGTGTGATGCTTGTTATTATGCTATTGGTGTTGTTCTAGGACAAAGAGTTGATCAGAAATTGAATGTTATTCATTATGCTAGTAAAACTCGAGAGAGTTCCCAAAGAAACTATGCTACTACTGAAAAGGAATTTTTAGCAGTCGTGTTTGCATGTGAAAAGTTAAGATCTTGCATTGTTGATTCCAAAGTTACTATTCACACTGATCATGCTGCTATTAAGTATCTCATGGAAAAGAAAGATGCTAAACCTAGTCTTATCAGATGGGTTCTCTTGCTACAAGAATTTGATTTGTATGTTGTTGATAGGAAGGGTGCTGAGAACCCCGTAGCAGATAACTTGTCTAGGTTGGAGAATGTTCTTGATGACCCACAACCTATTGATGATAGCTTTCTGTCGGGGGGATAACCCTGGGGTAGGCTCATCAAGCGTGCTCCTTCATTTCCGGCCCAATGGACATGAAGGTATGGAGATTCCCAAGGCCCAAGTCTTCTGACCGGCTAGGCTTCGCCTGCCGGCTGGACGACGAGGGGGCCACCTTTCCGGCCGGTCAGGCATCCCCTCCCGGCTAGAATACATGCGACCTCCCCTTTAGAGCCGGCCTGGTCCCGCCAGCCGGACTGGGGAGGAGGCGGCCACCCGCGAGCCGGCTAACCAAGCAGGCTAGCCGGCCGAGGATCACCAGTCACATCAGATCGTAGGTCAGGAAAATACCTCACGATTAAAGGTAGCTACGCGTCAGCAAAGGTACTCGATCGGGGCGCCCGGCAGGTACGAGCGTCGGCGGCCACGCCGCTGACCTATCCCGGCTCTGATCCATCACCTATCCTGATGTCGGACCGTCACACTCCCACTCCATTACTGCACTCGGCATGGGGAACAGTGGAGGCGGTCGTACTGCCTGCCCATGAAGAATCTCACGGGGCGACGCTTGACGTAAAGCGTGTGCTCAGCGTCAACCTTACGCGGGAGCCCCATTGGCCAGCCGGCGGGTCCCACAGGTAAACGAGACCATGCATCCGGCGGGCCCCTCATCGACAAGACAAGAACCTTGTGGGCCCATGGCCAGCCGGCGAAGCGGCCAACCAGGTCCCACGCTTGTACCCTTTATCCATATTGTAGGCCGGCGGGTTCGTCTATAAAACCCCCCGGTCGCCCCCCATGCAGAGGGGCCGATCACTTACCAGTCATTCAACACTAGACCCCCACCAACCAAAAGAGAGCGAGGTAGAGAAGAGCCGACTGCTCCCCTCTTCCTCCTCCCAACACAGCTCCAAGAGCAACATTGTACTCTGTTCCCATACATCAAACACACAAGCAGGATTAGGGCTATTATCTCTACGGAGAGCCCTGAACCTGGGTACATCGTGCGTCCCATGCGTGTACCAACCTCGTTCCCAGCTCCCACCTTTGTCCCTTTGGTTCTCACTGACTTTAGCCTACCTATGGCATATGTTGTGAGTATTCACCGACATTTGGTGCCCACCGTGGGGCCGATCACGCCATCGGCTGGCTTCACGCGCTGGGCGGGGCCCCGCACCTACACCACCGGATGCATCGCGTATGGATCAGTCTGCATGCCCGTGGAGCTCGCTTTCGACGAGGCGACGCCCATGATGATCGACGTCCCCGTCCGCCATGCGGATTCGGACGAAAATTCTGATGACGAGGCGTCCCTAGCGTCGTCCTCACAGCTATGGAGAACCTCAGCGTTCTCTTCAGTGACCTTCGCCTCAACGACGGCCCACGCTACTTCAGCGAGGACTACGACGTTGAGGCGCTCTGCGCCAGCTTCGTCAGGCTCTTTATCGCTGAGACGCCTGCCCACGACGTTTACCCCAGTAACGTCCTCATCTTCGACGGCCCTCCGCCGTCGGTGGGGTTCTTCACCCCATACCACGTCGCTGTCGTTTCCAACGCCGTGGAGGTGATGGTTATCAGTGCCGGCACCAGCACGGTTCCCGGCAAGGCCTCCTCAGGCACTGGCAAGCCCGCTGCGACCGCCGCCGACACTCTTCGGGAGGATATCGCCGGCCTGAAGACACCGGTCACCGCTTCCGCCGACCCTGCAGACGCTCGGGCCTCATTGGAGGAGGCTCGCAAGCGTATCTTGGAGGAGGGCATCGCCGTGGCCTCGGCAAAACGTCGGTTCGAGGCTACACATCATGAGTATAACTCCGCATACAGTCTTACTTCGATTTCCGAGGCCCCCAGCCGGCTTGGATTGGTCCGCAGCCGCGGACGGTTCGTCGCCGAGGTTCTAGGCGGGGACCTACCCACCTACGAGACTCCTGCGGCCAACATGCGGGCGGCGCAGGCAGCCATGGAGGAAATGGCCAGCCTGGAAGGCGAGGAGCGCGCCTTCCAGGAGAAGCGCGTCAAGGACCTCCTTGACGTTGCTAACCAGCAGCACCCTCGGTTCGACCCCGGCCAGGCACATTCAGAATCCCCGGGGCCGAACTCGGGGGCTCGCCGCGACCCTAGCGGCCCGCACCACGCCGAAGGATCTTCCTCGCGTCGCCCTTCCGGTTGGAGGGGCGAGGGAAGCCAAGGCCGACGCTCGCAGCACCAGAGCAAGCACACTTCGGGCCTACGTCGCGGAGGCGACGAGGGCGACTCGGAGTACGGGGATCTTCCCCCGTGAAGGACTCATGCCTCCGGGATGAGCGGGACGCTCGCCGACGCATCATCGCCCTGGCCCATGCGGCCCTCCTAGAGGAAGACAGATCCGTCGGTCCGGCGTGCTTCGGCCCCCGGATCCGAGGGGAGCCGTTCCCCCGAGGCTTCACCTTGCCTCGGGATACGCCAAAATATAACGGCACGGCCAAGCCAGAAGACTGGCTGATCGACTACACCACGGCCGTAGGCATCGCCAGGGGCAACAAGCGCGTAACGGTTCTCTACGTGCCACTCATGCTGGCCGGCTCGGCCCGGACATGGCTTAACAGCCTCCCGGCCGGCAGCATCAACTCCTGGGTGGACTTCGAGGAGGCGTTCGTCCGCAACTTCACCGGCACCTACAAGCGCCCTGGTCGGCCTCGCGAGCTGGCCATGTGCGTCCAGAAGGCCGACGAACCCCTCCGCGACTATGTCTCCCAGTGGACTGAGCTCTGCAACTCCTGTGAGGGGGTGCATGAGGTACAAGCCATACAGTACTTCATCGACGGATGCCGAGGCGGCACCCTCCTCAAGCACAAGCTCATGTGCGCCGAGCCCACCTCCTTGGTGGTGCTCATGGCCAAGGCGCACAAGTATGCCACGTCCGACTCCACAATGCGCATCAAGGTGACCGCCTCGGACAAGGTTGTGCCTGCGTCGGCTACTCCCAAGCCGGCTGGGGACAACTGAGGCGGCCAGAACAACTACAAGCGCAAGGCTGATCAGTTGGCCAACAACAAGCTAGTGGCCAACGTGGAGGGCGAGGCGTCGGCTTCCCAAGCCGGCCCTCCATGAAAGCGTCGCAATCAGGGCAACCCCAACTGGCAGCCCAGGCAGACTCTCGAGCAGCTGCTCGACGCCCCCTGCAAGATACATTCGGGGGCGGCGCCATCTACCCATACCCTTTGACAGTGCAGCATCGCACGCCGGCTGTCGCAAGGGGAGGGAATGCCGGCTCCCCCAGGTGCGCAGGCGGCGCCCCATGCACCGGCTCCCCATCACGCTCCGCTTCCGCCGCCGCCGCCTCGCGACGACGGCCCACACCCTCACGACTATAAGCATCAAGACGGAGCGTTCGTCGTCTTCACCAGCGAAGGCGACGACAAGCACAGCCTGCGCCAAAGGCGGCGCGAGGTGAACGCCACCGTTCCCCCGGTTCCCCAGTACATGCATTGGTCGGACAGACCGATCACATGGAGCCGGGTGGACCACCCTGCGGTGATGCCCAACCCGGGGTCATACGCACTCGTGCTCGACCCCACCTTCGCCTCCAAGAGGCTCACTTGCCGATTCTCCCGGGTGCTGGTCGATGGCGGCAGCAGCATCAACATCCTCTACCTCGACACTCTCCGCAAGCTCGGGCACAAGGAGACGGATGTCCTACCAACCAGCACTGTCTTCCATGGCATCGTGCGTGGGCAGTCATGCTCGCCCATCGGCATGATCCAGCTGGACGTCCTCTTTGGCGACAAGGCCCACTTCCGCCGTGAGTCCATATGGTTCGAGGTGGTGGACCTCAGTAGCCCGTATCACGCGCTGCTGGGGAGACCGGCTCTGGCCAAGTTCATGGCTATCCCGCAATACGCCTACCTGAAAATGAAGATGTCGGGTCCCAAGGGCATCATCACTATTGTTGGTGACTACAAGAAGTCGCTCGAGTGCGCCCAAGATAGCAGCCGCCTCGCCAACGCCTTGGTGATTGCCGAGGAGAAGCGGCAGATCGACCGGCTCATGGTTGAGGCTACCGAGCAGCCGGCGATTCCTTCTCCTCCGTCCCAATCAGCCGGTGAGGGCTCTTTCAAGCCGGCTAAAGAGACCAAGCAGGTCCCACTCGACCCCGCCAACCCGAAGCAGTGCATCACCATCGGGGCTGGCCTCAGCCCCAAATAGGAAGGCGAGCTCGTCGACTTCCTCCTTGAGAACCGGGACATCTTTGCATGGTCCCCCAAGGACATGTCGGGTGTTCCGAGGAAGTACGCCGAGCACAAATTTCACGTGCGACCGGATGCAAAGCCAGTGAAACAACCTTTGTGCCGCATCGCCGAGGGGAAGCGGCGCACAATCGGAGAAGAGATCACCCGGCTCCTTGCAGCCGGCTTCATCATGGAGGTTTTCCACCTGGACTAGCTGGCGAACCCAGTCCTGGTGCTGATAAAAAATAACACATGGCAAATGTGCATCGACTACACTAGCCTGAATAAGGCCTGTCCGAAAGACCCTTTCGCGTTGCCTAGGATAGATCAAGTGATCGACTCCACTGCAGGCTGCGAACTGCTGTCATTTCTGGATGCTTATTCAGGCTACCATCAAATCAAGCTGGATCCAGCTGATCGCGTGAAGACCTCCTTCATCACGCCCTTCGGGGCCTACTGCTACACCACCATGACGTTCGGTCTGAAGAACGCACGTGCGACATTCCAACGCTGCATGCAGTAGTGCCTACTGCCACAGATTGGCAGAAACATCCACGTCTATGTGGATGACATTGTCGTCAAGACGAAGCAGCACTTCAGCCTCCTCGACGACCTACGAGAGACATTCGCCAATCTGCGCGAATACAAGATCCAGCTCAATCCGGAGAAGTGCGTCTTCGGGGTCCCAGGCGGCAAACTCTTGGGGTTCTTCGTATCCGCCCGCAGCATCTAAGCAAACCCTCAGAAGATCAGCACCATCGAGCGGATGGTGCGGCCGGCTCGGATCCTCGACGTCCAGAAGTTCACCGGCTGCTTGGCATCCCTCAGCCGGTTCGTCAACCGGCTTGGCGAGAAGGCCCTTCCACTCTACCAGCTCATGAAGAAGACGACGACGTTCGAGTGTAACGACCAGGCGGATGAAGCCTTCCGCGACCTCAAACGGGTAATCTCGAGCCTGCCAATCTTGGCAGCCCCATCTGAAAGGGAACCCATACTCATATACATCGCGGCGACCACTCGCGTGGTCAGCGTAGTGTTGGTAGTTCAGCGCAAAGAGGAAGGCAAGACCCTGCCAGTGCAGCGCCCTGTCTACTACCTTAGTGAGGTCTTGTCCGCCTCTAAGCAGAACTACCCTCATTCTCAAAAAAATGTGTTATGGTGTTTACCTTGCTGCAAAAAAATTAAAGCAATACTTCCAAGAGCATGCCATCACTGTGGTGAGCACTGCTCCGCTCTCAGAGATCATGGGCAACCGTGATGCCACGGGCAGAATTGCCAAGTGGTCCATCGCCATGGCGGACCACGACATTCGGTACGAGCCTCGCACCGCCATCAAATCATACGTGGTGGCCGACTTCTTAGTCGACTGGGCCGAGACACAGTTCGAGCCACCGCCTCCGGACTCCACGCATTGGCGGATGCACTTCGACGGCTCGAAGATGCGGACAGGACTGGGACCCGGCATCATCTTGACGTCCCCGAAAGGGGACCAGCTCAAGTACGCTCTCCATATCCATTTCGCCGCCTCCAACAACGTCGCCGAGTACAAAGCACTGGCTCACGGCCTCCGACTTGCCAAGGAGATTGGCATCCGGCGGCTCATATGCTTCGGCGATTCGGACTTGGTGGTGCAGCAGGTCTCGGGCGAATGGGACGCCAGGGACGCCAACATGGCAAGCTACCGCTTCCTCATCCAGCAGCTCAGCGGCCCCTTCGAGGGTTTTGAGTTCCACCATGTTCCCAGGGCAGAAAATGAGGCGGCAGATACGCTCGCAAAGATCGGCTCCACAAGGCAGGCCATCCGAGCTGGCGTCTCCCTCGAGCAACTCCACAAGCCGCCTATCAAGCTGTCTCCGGAGTCGGCATCAATCTTCGTGCCAGCCGACTGCATGATACAAGCGTCGCCGGCTCCGCCAGCTGTGCCGGCTGTGGGCCCCACGCCAGCTGCACTGGCGGCACCGGCTCCAAATGCTGCACCGACTGAGTCTATGGTGAAAGCGTCGTCGGTTCCACCAACTACGCCGGCTTCGGATCCTAATCCAGCTCCATCGGTCCACCCGACTCCAACAACGACAACCCCGGCTTTGCCCGGGCTCGAATCCTCCCAGTGGGTGGACGTCATGGAGATACATGATGAGCCGGCCGTAGCGATGGCACCGGAGGCGCCATCAAGCTCGGGGGCTGCAGAAGCCCCGAACAGTCAAGACGAAGCGGAGGCGACCCTTGTGTCGGCTCCATCATGGGCTCAGGCCATTCTAGCCTTCCTTCTTCGCGGCGAACTTCCTCAGAACGAGGCGGAGGCGAGACAGATCCAGCGCAGGTCCGCCGCCTACGCCATCATCAATCGCGAGCTGGTGCGACGCACCACGACCTACGTGTTCCAACGCGGCGTCGAATCAGAAAAAGGGCAGGAGATCCTCAGAGACATCCACCAGGGGGAGTGTGGGCATCATGCCGCCTCCAGAACCCTGGTGGCCAAAGCATTCCACCATGGATTCTACTGGCCCACGACCCTCGAGGAGGCTGTGGATCTGGTGGACAAATGTGAAGGCTGCCAACGCTTCAGTGCACAAAGCCATATGCCTCCTTCAGCACTGAAAACCATTCCCTTATCATGGCCATTCGCCGTCTGGGGACTGGACATGGTTGGGACCTTCAAGACGGCTCGTGGAGGAATGACGCATCTTCTGGCAGCCGTCGACAAGTTCACCAAGTGGATTGAGGCCAAGCCTATCAAGAAGCTTGACGGCCCCACTGTTGTCAGGTTTATCACAGACATCTCTATCCGATATGGCGTTCCCCACAGCATCATCACCGACAACGGCACCAACTTCGCCAAGGGCGCCCTAGCGCTCTATTGTTCCAAGGTAGGCATCCGGCTCGACCTGGCCTCGGTGGCACACCCCCAGTCAAACGGCCAAGCGGAGAGGGCCAACGGCCTGATCCTAGCCGGCATCAAGCCAAGGCTGGTGGCACCACTGGTCAGGTCAGCCGGCTGCTGGATCGAAGAACTGTTGGTTGTACTGTGGAGCCTCCGCACCACGCCCAACTGGTCGACCGGCTTCACTCCATTCTTTCTGGTATACGGGTCTGAGGCCATCATTCCCACGGATGTCGAATTCGACTTGCCTCGGGTCACCCTATACACAGAAACGGAGGCGAAGGAGGCCAGAGAAGACGGTGTGGATCGCCTCGAGGAGGCAAGGGACTTGGCTTTGAGCCGTACGGCCATCTACCAACAAAAGCTGAGATACTACCACAGCAAAAGGATCAGGCCTCTCTCTTTCAGGGAGGGAGACTTGGTTCTCAGAAGGATTCAGCGCACTGCCGATCGGCACAAGCTCTCACCCCCCCTGGGAGGGACCCTTCATCATTAGTAGGGCGTTACACAACAACGCTTACTACCTGATTGACGCCCAGAAGCCAAGGAAGCGCAAGAGGGACGACTCCGGCCAAGAAAGGGAGCGCCCATGGAACACGGCGTTGCTTCGGCCATTCTATTGCTAAAAGGCGGAAGACAAACAAAGGAAAGAGCATACACATATATCTTCCTCCCTCTTCAGGGAACAAAGAAGGCAATAAAAAAGACATGCTCCATGTTTCATTTTTATCAAGAGTTCTCACTCACGTGTACGGGCTACACAGCGTACCACCTCTTGTCGGCTTGCTTAAGCTCGGAGGCTACGTAGCGCAGCCCCTTGCTAGCTTTAAACAAACTCGGGGGCTCGCCAGCCGCTCAGACGGTCAAATCCTTGTAGTCGGGCACATAGTGTACCAGCTGAATCCTGGTCCATCGCTTGAACCTGTGGGCTGGCTCCGGTCGCTCGATTCGCGATGTGACGCCGGGTCAGGTCGAATACATGCACAGTACGCTATACTTGGGACGACCGGCTCGGGCCGGCTCAATCGTATATACGATCTCCTTCAAGACTCAAGACGGCCTCTGACTGCCGAGAACAACAAATATGGTGAAAAAAGCAGGCTCCATGCTTTCTCTCGCTAAAAGAGTTTTCACTTAGTGTATGGGCTACACCGCGTACCACCTCTTGCTGGCTTTCTTAAGCTCAGAGGCTACGCAGAAAAAAGAAGGCTCCATGCTTTTTGTTGCTAAAAGATTTTCACTCAGTGTACGGGCTACACCGCGTACCACCTCTTGCTGGCTTGCTTAAGCCCGGAGCCTACGCCGCGCGGCCCCTTTCTAGCTTCAAACAAGCTCGGGGGCTTGCCAGCCGCTCGGACGGTGAATCCTTGTAGTCGGGCACATAGTGTATTGGCTGAATCCCGGTCCATCGCTTGAACCTGCGGGCTGGCTCCGGTCGCTCGGTTAGCGGCGTGACGCCGGGTCAGGTCGAATACATGCACAGTCCGGCTATACTAGTGACGACCGACTCGAGTTGGTTCATTCTAGTCGGCCTCTGATTGGCTTATGTCTTGTTCTTTACGCCTTGATGGCTTCGGATAAGAGAAATCAACCAGGAATCAAAAGACGGGATCATAAGACAACACGCTTGGTAACGAATATAATGCTGAATATATACATTCATAAAAAGCATTGGCCCACGGCCCACGTTCGTTACATCCCTCCGGGGGTAGAACAAAAAAAACAAAAGGACGCCAGTTACGGGACAGCGGCCTCAGGGGTCGTCTCGGCTTCCGCTCCCGATCGGGTAGCGTCGCCGCCTCTGGCTCCTCCTGAGGTGGATGCGCCGTCTCCCCCGTTGCGGCCCCCGGCTCCGCTGATCCCGGAGTCGGCATACGCCCCATCGCTGGAGGCGGCTGCAGATTCCGCAGCCCAGGCCGCCTCTTCGGCGCTGCCATCGACGTTGTAGGGCTGAAGGCCGTGCAGATCCTCAGCGATCATGCCGCCGTTCTCGCCCCGCTCCAAGACGAAGTCATCCCAGGCGGCGTACTCGATGACGGCGCTGGCTCTCACCCGGAGCTCCTCCTCCATGCCTTGCAGCTCCGCCTCTGAGCCGTCATGCTGGGCAGCCAGCTTGCCCAAGTTCAGGTTGCGATACCAGGACTTGGCCAAGCGCAGGGCCATATAAGCCCCAAACCGCGCGGCGGAGGCTCGCTAGGCGTCCAGGCGCTCTCCACCCGCTGCGAGCCAGCGGGCAAGCCGGCTCATGGTCGTCGGCTCCACGCCCTCTGGCCACAGGGCCGCCACCATCCACGAACCTGCAACCTGGAGCTGAGTCACAGACTTGCTCAGGACGTGCAGGTGGGCCCGAAGGCCCACGCCGATATCCTAGACGCTCCAGCCGGAGGTAGTATCTACCTCCTGCCCGGCCGTGCGGCGCTCCTTGCCGTACACCTCAACGGCGGTGTCGGCTGCGACCTGGGTCTCGGAGAAGAGATCTGGGGTAAAGATAGCCGGGACGTAAGAACACAGCAAGAGGAGGATACGACCAAAAAACCAAACGCAAAAGAAGGAAAGGAAACCTACGCTGGAAGGCACCGTCGGTCTCATGAAAGATCTCGAGGACCTCGCACTCTCGCACCTCACTCGCATGAGTGAGGCGGGCGATTTCCTCCTGGAGGGTCGCGGCGGACTCCAGCGCCTTACCCAGCTGTGTTTGCTTCTGGGTAAGGGCTTCGTCCTTCGCCCTCAACGCGGCGTCCTTGAGGTTCGCCTCCTCAAGTTGAAGCAACGCGAGGCGGTCCATGTCTATAGAGTAGGAGGCCTCCTTCTCCTGCAGCGTGGCCCGCAGCCGCTCAAACTCAACCCAGCCGACCGCCTCGAGCTCCTTCTTCTTCGCCTGAAGAAGGTCCAGCTGCTCTTGGAGCCGGCCGCCGGCTTCGCGGAGGGCATCACACTCCGTGGCAGCCTCGCACAGCCGGACTTCAAGCTCGGCGATCCGGCCATCAGCCCCCAGGAGCTCGTCCTGAAGCTCGTTGTACACCTGCACCTAAGCATCGTATAACGCCTGCCAAATGGGAGAGAAAGGGAACATGATTAAGATTAGACCTGGTTAAAAGCATAACCAGCCTGATTCTCGGGGGCTACACCGAGTGGGTGCGCTTGCGCGCCCCCACTGAAGAAAAATATGCAGAAGAAAAAGGCCTCCAAGAGATTCGGACCGGTTGGCATTCAACCCGCCCGATTCTCGAGGGCTACACCCAGTGGGTGCGCTGTCGCGCCCCCACTGACGTCAAGAGAAGAGAAAAAAAAGTACAAAGAAAAACAGGCACGGCCTACCTGGGTGCGGGCTTCCAGGCGCTCCATGTCGCCGCGTACCACGCGGGCCGCCTGCTCCACCTTCGTCCGGCCGCTGTCAAATAGTGTCACCAGCTCCGGCACGCCGGAAAGAACGGTGCCGGCGGGCATTCGCAGGCGGGCCGCGTTCGCCGCCCACCATGACTTCATTGGCCGGCTCCCAGGCCGGCTCCCTGCCCTTGGCGCAACAGGGCCCCGCTGGGGGACGACGATGGCGCCGGCTCCTGGTGCCGGCTCGACGGCCGGCTCGGGTGCCGTCCCAGCCGGCGCTACCTCCTCCGCGTGAGGCGGATGAGCCGCGTCCGGCGCATCCATGGTCGCCCCTGGAGCATCAGGGGCCGCGTCCGGCGTGGTCAGATCCAGCGCCGGCGCGTCAGGAGCCGCTTCGGCCCTGGGAGAAACCGGGATCGTCTCCAGAACCACCTGCTCCGGGGCTGCCGGTTCAGACGGCTGGGCCCCTTCGGTCCTTGGGTCCGGCTTGGAGGCGGCCTCGCTAGCTGGCTCCTCCACACGGGCGTGTGCGGAGGGATCCTGTCTAGCCTTCGCACGCTTCTCCGCCGGCCTCTCAACCCGGCTGGGGCAAGGCTGATCCACGGTGGCCTTCCCCGCAGCCGTGTCCCACCGGCGGTTGGACTCTAACTCCAACTCCCTATCGGCAGCATCAGCCGCTGCCCAGCCGGCCCGCTCGGCCGCGGAGGCAGTCTCTTCATCCGCATCCTCCGCCTCCCTGTCAAGCCAAGCTTCTCAGGAACAAAGTTCATCTCAAAATATGGAAGGGAGAAGAGGAGGAAACCATACTCGACAACTACCAGGACCTGCCTTTGGCCACCACCACGACGCCTCTTGGCGCCGCCTGCTCGCTGCCCGGCTAGGGGACCCGGCGCCGGTCGCTTAGAGGCCGGCTGGGAAGTTGTGGCACCCTTGCCCTTCTTCCCGGTTGCCTCGTCAGCAGCGGTCTCTCCGCCACCTTGACGCCGGCCGCGCGTCGGTAGTGGGCCCGTGACCTCCTCCACCTCGTCGGTGTCTCCCTCGAAGGCTGCATCAGAGCAGAATGAGGCTTCCTCATCATCGTCCGTCCAATCTGCTAGGGCGTGCCGCGGGTACTCACCAGACGGCTCGGTCCCTTCCGACTCCAGGGGATCTCCCGTGCCGGCGGAGGAGTCTGAGCGAGGCTCCATCGCGTCCTCATCCTCCATCTCGGAGGCGCCGGACGCCTCCACGTCAGGGGCAGGCTGGGGGAGGGACCCCTGCAGG
Source organism: Hordeum vulgare subsp. vulgare (assembly GCF_904849725.1). Taxonomy (NCBI): domain Eukaryota; kingdom Viridiplantae; phylum Streptophyta; class Magnoliopsida; order Poales; family Poaceae; genus Hordeum; species Hordeum vulgare. The sequence continues at coordinate 373,310,153 of NC_058524.1, read as the reverse complement.
GTCTTGAACATACACAAGAAAAGAATTCAGCCAGGCTCAGCAAACACCACCGGCTTCAAAACAAAACGACAGAAAAGAAGGGAGTAAGGCTACCATCGAAGGCAGATGATCCCGGTTGAACGGGGACATCCCCCATGTCCATTCCCCGCCCTCATCCATGCGGGCGGTGGAGATCAGGTTCACCCTTCGCGCTACATCGCGTGGGGTGAACCTCTTGATGGACAGCCGGCATGGATCAAGCCGGCCGCTCATCTGGCAGACCAGATGCGGCCGCCTCTGCAGAGGCAGAATCCAGCGAACCACCATGGTGGCAAGAAGGTCGCGGCCGAGGAGGCCGCTCTCCCTCAGGATATCGAGGTGGGCGCGAATGAGCGCCACCTAAGTATGCGGCTTGAGAGTCTTTGCGACCCAGTTACGCCGCGTCGGAGGGGCGATGGCGAACAGGGGCATGTTGAGGGCGTCGTGGGCCGGGTCGGTACTCCTCACATAGAAGAACCCCTTCTGCCAATGCTTGACGGAGTCTTGCAAAGGCATTTGGGGGAAGCCGGACTTCGGGCGGTGATGCACCAACGCGGCCCCTTGTCCACCTCGGATTTCTCCATGGCGATGGATTGCTGCTTGAAGAAGAACAAGCTGCGCCACAGATCGACGCGAGGCTTGATCCCCACGAAGCCCTCGCACAGGACCACGAAGGCGGCGAGCTGCAGTATGGCGTTCGGCGCCAGATGATGCGGCTGCAGGCCGAAGAACTGGAGCCACTCGGCGAAGAAAGAGCTAGGCGGGAGCCCGAAACCTCGGTAGAAGTGCTTGGCGAAGAACACGACCTCTCCCGCGACAGGTGCGGGTGAGGCCTCGGAGCAAGGAAGGCGCACCGACACTTGGGAGGCCGGGGGCAACAGTCGATGATGGCGGAGCGCATCGATGAGCTCCTCGTTGACATCGCTACACAACCAGGCACCCTGCAAGGACGCCTACTGCGTCGACGACCTCTTCGAAGAATATCCACTGGCCATGGATGCGTGTGGCGAGAGCTCGAAGCAGTCGACGAAGGCCTCGACGGCGAAGAAGAAGGAGACGAAGGGCGCGAGCTCTTCTTCTCAGGACGCAAGGAGGAAGAAAGCGCGGAGCAGGGCAAGAAGAGGGGGCGAATGGCCTCCTCGAAACCCTCCGTCCCATTTAAACCCCCAAGAAGCATCGTGGGGAGGGGATCCGGTGCGCGCCGAGCCCCATTAATGCCGTGTATTACGGGCGGTAACGCCTCGCTAAGCCCAACCGTCGCGGAGTAAATCCGCAGAAGATCTCCCGCGCGGAGGCCAAGGGGGCGTCGTGGCGGGATCCAAGGCCCAGGCCCGGGACCGTCAAGCAGTAATCACCATCATTACGCCAGGAGGGGCCTGGCACGTGGCGTTCTCCGGGCCAGTTGCGACCAGACCGAAGCGTCGCTTCGAAGATGCCTGGCTCCGAAGCCGGCGCCCTTCGCCGCAAACAACAGCCAAAATATCAAGACAAGACAACAAGCCGGTGAGGCCGCCCGCCCGCAGGCGGCAGACCTCACCAGCTTCGGGGACTACTGTCGGGGGGATAACCCCGGGGTAGGCTCATCAAGCCTGCTCCTTCATTTCCGGCCTAATGGACATGAAGATATGGAGATTCCCAAGGCCCAAGTCTTCTGACCGGCAAGGCTTCGCCTGCCGGCTGGACGACGAGGGGGCCACCTTTCTGGCCGGCCAGGCATCCCCTGCCGGCTAGAATACAGGCAACCTCCCTTCAGAGCCGGCCTAGTCCCGCCAACCGGACTAGGGAGGAGGCGGCCACCCGCGAGTCGGCTAACCAAGCAGGGTAGCCGGCCGAGGATCACCAGTCACATCAGATCGTAGGTCAGGAAAAGACCTCATGATTAAAGGTAGCTACGCGTCAGCAAAGGTACTGGATCGGGGCGCCCGGCAGGTACGAGCGTCGGCGGCCACGCCGCTGACCTACCCCAGCTCTGAACCATCACCTAGCCTGATGTCGGACCGTCACACTCCCACTTCCTTACTGCACTCGGCGTGGGGAACAGTGGAGGCGGTCGTATTTCCTGCCCATGAAGAATCTCGTGGGGCGACGCTTGACGTACAGCGCGTGCTCAGCGTCAACCTTACGCGGGAGCCCCATTGGCCAGTCGGTGGGTCCCACAGGTAAACGAGACCATGCAGCCGGCGGGCCCCTCATCGAGAAGACAAGACCCTTGTGGGCCCCTGGCCAGCCGGCGAAGCGGCCAGCCGGGTCCCACGCTTGTACCCTTTATCCATATTGTAGGCTGGCGGGTTCGTCTATAAACCCCCCCCCCCGGTCGCCCCCCATGCAGAGGGGTCGATCACTTACCAGTCATTCAACACTACACCCCCACCAACCAAAAGAGAGCGAGGTAGAGACGAGCCAGCTGCTCCCCTCTTCCTCCTCCCAACACTGCTCCAGGAGCAACATTGTATTCTGTTCCCATACATCAAACACACAAGCAGGATTACGTGTATTATCTCTACGGAGAGCCTTGAACCTGGGTACATCGTGTGTCCCATGCGTGTACCAACCTCGTTCCCAGCGCCCACCTTTGTCCCTTCGGTTCTCTCCGACTTTAGCCTACCTATGGCATATGTTGTGAGTATTCACCGACACTTTCCTGATGAGCAATTGAATGTCATCAATGCTTCACGTACTACACCGTGGTATGCTGATTATGCAGATTATATTGTTGCCAAATATATACCACCTAGTTTCACATACCAGCAAAAGAAGAAATTCTTCTTTGATTTGAGACATTACTTTTGGGATGATCCTCACCTTTATAAAGAAGGAGTAGATGGTGTTATTAGACGTTGTGTACCTGAGCATGAACAGGGACAGATCCTACAGAAGTGTCACTTCGAGGCTTACGAAGGACACCATGTGGGAGATAGAACTGCATACAAGGTATTGCAATCCGGTTTCTATTGGGCTACCCTCTTCAAGGATGCCCGTAAGTTTGTCTTGTCTTGTGATGAATGTCAAAGAATAGGTAATATCAGTAAACGTCAGGAAATGCCTATGAATTATTCACTTGTCATTGAACCATTTGATGTTTGGGGTTTTGATTTTATGGGACCTTTTCCAAAGTCCAACGGGTATACTCATATCCTAGTTGTTGTTCATTATGTTACTAAGTGGGTAGAAGCTATCCCAACTAGTAGTGTCGATCATAACACCTCTATTAGGATGCTTAAAGAAGTTATTTCCCTAGATTTGGAGTCCCTAGATATTTAATGACTGATGGTGGTTCACATTTTATTCACGGTGCTTTCTGTAAAACGCTTGCTAAGTATGATGTCAACCATAGAATTGCATCTCCCTATCATCCTCAGTCCAGGGGTCAAGTAGAGCTAAGTAATAGGGAAATTAAACTAATTCTACAAAAGACTGTTAATAGGTCTAGAAAGAATTGGTCTAAGAATCTTGATGATGCACTGTGGGCTTAGAACTGCTTATAAGAATCCCATGGGCATGTCTCCGTACAAAATGGTTTATGGTAAAGCATGTCATTTACCTCTTGAGCTAGAGCATAAGGCTTATTGTGCAATCAAAGAGCTCAACTTTGATTTCATACTTGCTGGTGAGAAGAGGTTATTTAATATTAGCTCACTTGATGAATGGAGAACTCGGGCATATGAAAATGCCAAGTTGTTTAAAGAAAAAGTTAAGAGGTGGCATGATAAAAGGATACAAAATGTGAGTTCAATGTAGGTGATTATGTCTTGCTATACAATTCTCGTTTAAGATTTTTTGCAGGCAAGCTTCTCTCTAAATGGGAAGGTCCTTACATTGTTGAGGAAGTATATCGTTCCGGTGCCATAAAGATCAACAACACGGAAGGTAATTATCTGAGAGTTGTAAATGGGCAAAGAATCAAGCATTATATCTCAGGTACTCCCATAAATGTTGAAAGCAATATTATTAATACCGTAACTCCGAAGGAGTACATAAGGGATATTTATCAGCCTGTTTCAGACTCCAAAAACGAAGAGGTATGTGATTCGGTAAGTAAACCGACTCCAAAACTTTTCCAGTAGCAATTTTTCTCTGTTTTGGAATTTTTAGAAAAATAGAAAAATTTAAAGTAGTCCCGAAAGCGCACGAGGAGGGGAGAAGCCTGCCAGGCGCGACCTACCCCCTAGTCGCGCCTGGGTGGCTTGTGGGCACCTCGTGTGCCTCCCGGACTCTGTTTTCTTGTCGAATACTCCTTTTGGTCGGGAAAATTCATTATATATTCTCCCGAAAGCTCTGACCCTCGTATCACGTAAATATCCTTTGTTTTTGTTTCGAGCCTGTTTCTGCCGCAGATTTAGGGCAAGGATGTCGTCTCAGGAATCTGTCAGGGAGAACAATTTCCCTCAAGTCTATGAAGAAGTAAAGGCTGATCTGAAAAGAATGAAGGTCATGGAGGCCAAGGAAGGGCTGCTGGAAGAAACTAAGGGCAAAACTAAGGAGAATTCAGCGTCGCACGAAGGGCAATCTGCGCTCAACAAGGAAGAAGCTGAGGAAGAGGATTTTCTTCAACCCTACCTCCACCTTTTATCTCAATCCTTGATCGAACTCTTGAGGTTATGTGAAATAACTCGTGGTCGTAATACTTATCTCACCTGTGAAGTTGTTTTGCTGGAAAAACATATCACAGAGCTCCAAAGTATAAATCGAAGATTGATGGCCCTCTTGGAATCAAAAGACACGACAACTCCACCACCTTCACCTTCGAAGGAAGACAATTAAGCACGGGTATGGGCACTCCTCTTGGTTTGTGCCAAGCTTGGGGGAGTTGCCCCGGTATCGTATCACCATCACATCTTTTGCCTTTACCTTTTTCTTAGTTTGATCCTTTTTGGTTTTATCTTTCTCTAGTAGAATAAAGTTTTTAGTATGTTCTAGCTTTGAGTTTTGCTTTGTGTTACCCCCAATGTATTCGAGCTCGTGAGTCATATAATAAAGAGTGTTTTAGTTAAGGGCCTTGCTTCATGCCATGATCTAAAGAAAAGAATAATAAAAGAACAAAAGCATGAAAGATCATGTAATGATCTTATGGAAAGTGACGGCTTCACATATAGAAAGAATGTTGATTGAAACTTGTTGTGGGTGGACAAACGTAGACCTTGGTCATTGTTGCAATTAATAGGAAGTAATAAAGAAGGAGAGGTTCACATATAAATATATCATCTTGGGCACCATCTACGATTGTGAACACTCATTAAACTATTACATGCTTAGAAGTAGATGTTGGACAAGGAAGACAACATAATGAATTATGTTTGCTTGGTTCCAAACAATGTTATATGACTAGAGATCCCTTAGCATATGACGATTTCTTCCACCTCATATCAGCCAAAACTTCCACACTAGGTAGAGATACTACTTGTGTATCCATAAACCTTCAACCCAGTTTTGCCATGAGAGTCCACCATACCTACCTATGGATTGAATAAGATCCCTCAAGTAAGTTGTCATCGGTGCAAGCAATAAAAATTGCTCCCTAAATATGTATGATCTATTAGTGTGTGGAAAATAAGCTTTGTACGAACCTGTGATGAGGAAGACATAAAAGCAACAAACTGCATAATAAAGTTCTTTACCACAGGAGGCAATATAAAGTGGCATTCCTCCACGCTAAGAGGTCACACATCCAAACCTCAAAAGCGCATGACAACCTATGCTTCCCTCTGCGAAGGGCCTATCTTGTACCTTTACTTTTTATCTTTAAAAGAGTCATGGTGATCGACACCAATTCCTTATTTTGCCATTATCTTGGCTAACGTCATGTGCTAGGGAAAGATCTATATTCATATGTCAACTTGGAAGTAAGTATTCATGAATTATTACTGTTGACATTACCCTTGAGGTAAGTAGTTGGGAGGCGAAACTATAAGCCCCTATCTTTCTCTGTGTCCAACTGAAACATTGATCTCATGAGTACCACGTGAGTTTTAGCAATTGTAGAAGACGAAAGGATGATTGAGTATGTGGATTTGGTTCACCGGGAGTGGTTCCGGTTATTGTCACTCCGGGGTTGTCGGATCATAACACATAGTAGGTAACTACAACTTCCAAGATCGGATCTAAAACACACATATATTGGTGAGAACATAATAATTTCATATCTGAAATCATGGCACTCGGGCCCTAGTGACAAGCATTAAGCATGGCAAAGTAGTAGCAACATCAAATCTCAGAACATAGTGGATACTAGGGATCAATCCCCATCAAAACTAACTCGATTACATGATAGATCTCATCCTACTCATCACCGCCCAGCGAGCCTACGAATAGATTACTCACGAACGATGAAGAGCTTCATGGAATTGGAGAGGGAAGAAGGTTGATGATGATGATGGCGACGATTTCCCCTCTCCGGAGCCCAAGACGGACTCCAGATCTGCCCTCGAGATGAAGAACACGAGGTGGCGGCGCCTCCGTATCGAAAACGCGACGAAAACTTCTCTTTTTTCTTTTTTCTGGGACGAAAGGCAACTTATAGAGATGGAGTTGGGGGCGGCAGGTGCCTGTGGGCCCCACAAGCCTGCCCACCGCCACCAGGGGGTGGTGGCGGAGCAGGGGCTTGTGGCCACTGGCCCATCCCCTGAGGTGGAACTTGGCGCAGATATTTTTGATATTTTCCAAACCTGCTCCCCGTAAATTTTCAGGACGTTTGGAGAACTTTGATTTCTGCACAAAAATAACACCAAGGCAATTTTGCTGAAAACAGCGTCAGTCCAGGTTAGTTCCATTCGAATCATGCAAATTAGAGTCCAAAACAAGGGCAAAAGAGTTCGGAAAAGTAGATACGATGGAGATGTATCAACTCCCCCAAGCTTAAAAACTTGCTTGTCCTCAAGCAACTCAGTTGACAAACTGAGAGAGAAAGAAAAACTTTGACAAACTCTGTTTGATCTTGTTGTTGCAACTATGTCTAACTCATAACCAGAATTTCAGCAAGATTACAAGTTAACCACATAAGCAAATGACACAAAGGTCTCACGGTAAACTAATATCAATGGCATAATCAGCTAACGAGCAAATAATAATGAGTTTCAAATACCAACACTTCAATCAAAACAAGCATGAAGCAATATGAATAGGTGGTATCTCGCTAGCTCTTTCTGAGACCGCAAAACATAAATGCATAGCACTTTCAAAGATCAAGGGCTAACTAAACATTGTAATTCATAGCAACGAAGGTCCAGTCATAGTCACACTCAATATCAATAAAAATCAAAGCATAAATATCACAGAGGTGCTCTCTAATTGGTGCTTATATAAGAGGAGGATGACTCGACAGGAAAATAAATAGACACGCCCTTCATAGAGGGAAGCATTGATTTGCAGAGGTGCCAGAGCTCAAGGTTTTGAAAACAGAGATAATAATTTTGGGTGGCATGCTTGCATTGTCAACGCAATGACCAAGAGTTCTCAATATCTTCCATGCTACTCATGCTATAGGCGGTTCCCAAACAGAAAAGTAAAGTTTTAACTCCCCCACCACCAATCAATCACACTCCACGGCTAGCCGAATCCTCGGGTACCATCCATACTAACATCAATCCGGGGGAGTCTTGTTTTACAATTATGTTTTCGACTTAAGCGTGGAACTATGCATCCCAAATACCAACCCCTTTCTCGTGAATGATTGTGAATAAACACATGTCGAGGATAACACTCCTAGCATGGAAGATACCAATAGCCCTCTGTCACCACATGAGCGGTTCGGGCATGCAAAACAGATTATTTCTTGAAGGTTTAGAGAATGGCACATGCAAATTTACTTGGAACGGCAGGTAGATACCGCAAATAGGTAGGTATGCTGGACTCTCATGGAAAAACTTTTGGGTTTATGGAAGTGGATGCACAAGCAGTATTCCCGCTTAGTACAAGTGAAGGCTAGCAAAAGACTAGGAAGCGACCAACTAGAGAGCGACAACAGTCATCAAGATGCAATGAGTTTGACTAGCATTGAATGCAAGCATGAACAGGATATAAATCACCATGAACACGAACATCATAGAGGCTATGTTGATTTTGTTTCAACTACATGCATGAACATGCACCAAGTCAAGCCACTTGAAACATTCAAAGGAGAATACCATCCTATCATACTACATCATAGTCATCTCAAAATCTATGTTGACATTCAAGACAAACCATTATAAGCTCTCAGCTAAATAAGCATGGCATCAGAAACTATGATCTCTAAGTTGCCATTGCAAACATGGTTCTCTCACAACAAAGCTAAATCTGGGTCGACAAGCTAGTCATATTTACAAAACAAAATAGATAGAGTTCATTCCAGCTTTTCAGTCTCAGTCGCTTCATCATATATCATCATTGTTGCCTTTCATTTGCACGATCGAACGATGAAAACGATAATAAGCGCATTGGACTAAGTTGAATCTGCACGCAAACACAAAGGAGAAGACAAAATAATATGGCTCTTTGAAAGCTAAACAGGTAAGCATGCAAGAACCACTAAGCATTGTAACCAATATCTTCTACCTTGACACAAAGAAAAAGAAAACTATTTACACGGGAAAACTCCCAACAAGCAAAAGAAGAAAGAAAAATCTTTTTGGGTTTTCTCAAAAGGACACAAAACAAGAAAACAAGAAAACAAAAAGAAACTAGCATGGATAATACAGTGGCAAAGTGTAAACACCGGCTAACAAAGTGAAAGCATAAGCATGAATGTAAAGTCGGTGAGAACATGTACTCCCCCAAGCTTAGGCTTTTGGCCTAGCTTGATCTACTCCCATGGATGATCCTGGCGAAACCCAAAGTCATAATGGGTGTTATACGGGAGTGTTGCAGCCACTGCCTGAATAGCTGCCTCACGAAGTCGAGCAGCAGTCGCCTCCCTCTCATACTCCTCTGCCTCTCCTATGGTTATGTAGTATCTTCATTTTACCTGAAAGTCAAAGAAAGCAGGAGCAGGAATGGTAATATGGAAAACATGCTACCGGTTAAATATCAAGCGGTATAGGAGGGATCCATGATCTCTCTCACGGAACTGGTAGCGTGTTAGAGCGACACGATCAAGGTAGGCTGTACGGAGAGGAGGGTCTTCTGGACGGATGGATACTCCCAGAAAATTTGCTAAGCGTGTAACATAAACTCCACCAAAGAAATCCCCCTCACTGGCATTTTTATTCAGCCTCCTTGCTATAATAGCTCCCATATTGAAGCTCTTGTCACCTGTTACTGTGCTCTTAAGGATACTAAGGTCGGAAGCGCATAGGTGACAATGTGCACCCTTGCCGTTCATGCACCTACCTATGAAGAGGGCAAGGTAGTGCAAGGCAGGGAAATGGATGCTTCCTATGGTGGCTTGTGTGATATCTCTGGTTTCTCCCACAGTTATACTGGAGACAAAGTCTCTGACCGAGGACTTAGGAGGATCATTAACACTACCCCCATCGGGTATCTTGCAAATCCTATTGAAATCCTCCAGATCCACGGTATAGGATTTATCGAACAGATCAAACAGTATGGATGATTCACAGCCAGCTAAAAATTTAAATCTACGCACGAAAGAGGCAGTGAGCGTAGCATACTGTTCACACTTATCTTAGAGGAATTCTTCTAACCCGGCATTGCGGACAAGTGCATCGAACTCATCCTTGAAGCCTGCTTCGATCATGAACTCACCGGAAGGCCATTCACATGGTTGCACCGGTGCGTCCCTTAGTTGAAAAGGTTCGGGCTCCCGAAAGGAGAGACGAGGACCCTTCTTACTTGAGGAACCACCATGAAACTTCCTCCTGAACATAATTTCCTTATGCTGAAATTTTTGAAGTTCAAGAGAAAAGTGAATAAAGACCCACCACACCTTGTAGCAACTACTCCTACTAGTGCCTAGAGACCGTATCACGCGCTAAAACTACTTGGGACCAGCTAAAATCAACCTTTCAAGCTCAAGAACAGGGTCACCAAGGTAGCAAGAATAAACGAAGGATAAAGCACTACAGCAAAAACTAATTGGACCAATGGAGGAGTCACTTACCAAGGAGTAATTTCCCCAAAACAGTTCGGAGAATGGTGCTTTGAGCAAGGAGATCGAAAATCACAACCAAATGAGCAAGAACACGGGTTTGACCTGCGAAACAATTTTTTCTGTAGGTGGAAGAAGAGGCTGAGAGCTGGAATGAGTGGAGGGGTGCCTGTGGGCCCCACAAGCTTGCACCCCGCCACCAGGGGGGTAGGTGGCGGTGGCAGGGCTTGTGGCCCACTGGTCTGGCCCCTAGGCCCGCTCTCAGGCCAGTAATTTTCAAAAATTCCATAAAAAATCATACTAAATTTTCAAAACCATCGGAGAACTTTTATTTTTGAGGTATTTTTCTCCGGGACGCTAAAACAGAAAACAGGAAAAGCTAAACTAATTCCATCATTTTTCTTCTAAGCAACAGAAAAGGAAAACTCAAAATAGAGGTATGTGACTCTCTGATTCATCCGTCTCATGGTCATCGAAAGAAATCCGTCAACGGGATTGATCAAGGCCTTATGACAAAACCCTCTCGGATCGCAAAAGAGATCGGAGAATTTTCGAATAGCCACTAAGTCACCTCAATGGGGATATGAATCTCCCAACAAGAAAATCATACTTCATCTTGACAGGAGGAATAGGGCATTCAAAGCTCCCAATGAGAATCGATGAAGTCTTTTCGATAGCATTGATGCAATGTACTGGATATCGTTTCTTCAAAAAGTGCACTGTGTGCTCATTACTGTTGACATGGAAAATGACATTGCCTTTGTTGCAATCTATAACAGCCCCTGCAGTGTTTAAAAAGGGTCTTCCGAGGATGACAGCCATGGCATCGTCCTCGGGAATATCCAAGATAATAAAGTCTGTTAAGATAGTGGTATTAGCAACCACAACAGGCACATCCTCGCAAATGTCGATAGGGAAAGCAGTTGATTTGTCGGCCATTTGCAGAGAAATTTTAGTGGGTGTCAACTTAACCAACTCAAGTCTATGATAAAGAGAGAGCGGCATAACACTAACACCGGCTCCAAGGTCACATAAGGCAGTTCTTACGTAGTTTCCTTTAATGGAGCAAGGTATAGTGGGCACTCCGGGATCACCAAGTTTCTTAGGAGTTCCACCTTTGAAAGTGTAATTAGCAAGCATGGTGGAGATCTCAAGATCTGGTATCTTTCGTTTATTAGTCACGATATCTTTAATGTACTTGGCATACGGAGACATCTTGAGCATATCAGTTAACCGCATCTGCAGAAAGACGGGTCTTATCATCTCAACGAAGCGCTCAAAATCCTCATCATCCCTTTTCTTGGATGGCTTAGGAGGAAAGGGCATAGGTCTCTGAACCCATGGCTCTCTTTCTTTACCATGCTTCCTAGCAGTGAAGTCATTCTTGTCGTATCTCTTAGGTTGTGGATTATCAGGATTAACCGTAGGTTCAATCTCCACATCCTCATCATGGCTAGGTTGAGCGTTATTACGAACATCACTGTCCATGTTGTCACCAGGTTCATGTTCATCACCAGACTGTGTTTCTGCATCAGACACAGAAATATCATTAGGTTCTTCAGGTGTGACAGTATTTGGTGAACTGGCGTGTAGGCTCCTATCATCCTTCTTCTTCTCCTTAGGATGACTAGGTGTATCAGCATTGATTCCTTGAGAATCTTGATCAATTCTCTTAGGATGACCTTCAGGATACAAAGGTTCCTGAGTCATTTTGCCTCCTTGAAAAGACCTCGATGACGCCTAGAGGGGGGGTGAATAGGCTATTTAAAAACTTCTTCGGATTTGGCTTGAAACTAATGCGGAAATAAACTAAGAGGGTACTTGTCAAGCACAAATCCTAAATGCACCAACTCCTTCGTCATAATACCGTCTTCATCAAGATTGGACCCACCATATATATCTTCAAGTTTAGGCAAAACTTCATGAGCTGACTTGCAAGTCGAGATAGACTTAAACACTTCAGGACTTATGGTTCGATGAATGGCCAGAAAAGCCTCACAATCAAGATACATTTCATTAGTAGATGAAGATGCATCAGCCTTTTTGTCGGCAATCCCTACAAGAACAATTCGTAAAGTATTTGGTCCCATGGCCCGAAAGTGATGAAGCATACGAATTCTCCATAGGGTATAATTTGTGCCATCAAAGTCAAAGATGCCATTGTGCACTAATCCAATAGTCGACATCGATACTCTCTAGGTCGTGAAACCTAATTAAAGAGAGACCTATCTCTGATACCAATTGAAAAGACCTCGATGACGCCTAGAGGGGGGTGAATAGGCTATTTAAAAACTTCTTCGGATTTGGCTTGAAACTAATGCGGAAATAAACTAAGAGGGTATTTGTCAAGCACAAATCCTAAATGCACTAGGCACTGCAACGTGTATCAACAACACGATCTACCAAGATGGACACAATACAGTTACTAACAAGCACAAGTAAGTTACAAAAACTTACTTGAGCTATATCACACGACAAGTAGGTGAGCAACACAAGATACTAGATCACACTATATCAAATGATATATCAAGGGCTGCAAGTATGAATGTGTGGATATAGAGGGTATGCTTGAATGATTAATCTTGTACAAGAAATAGCCAACACAATATAATGAGCACAAACAATATGCAATGTATGTATGCTCAAGTAACACAAGTAAACCACAAGTAAGGAGTTAGGGTTAAGGATAACCAAGGTCACTGAGACGAAGATGTATCCTGATGTTCACTTCCTTGGAGGGAAGATAGTCACCGTTAGAGAGGTGGATGTTACCACGAAGGCACACCAACGCCACGAAGGCTCACCATGTTCTCCCTTTGAGATAACACCACGAAGGCGTTTCTCAACCACTAGTGGTAAGCCTTTGAGGTGGCTTCCAAACCCTCACAAACTTTTCCGGTGGGTAATCACATGGATTGATTCCTCTCCGAAGAACTCCTACCGCCTAGGAGTCTCCAACCTCCAAGAGTAACAAGATCATGGGAATGCTCAAAACTTGCTCGGATCTCAAATAGCTTGGGTTGAGAGGAGGAGAGGGAGACGATCTATCTTTTGATTGGAACAACTCTCAAAGGGGCTCACAAATGCTCTTGGGACCTAGGATTTGGTGTGAGCAAATGTGTGTGAGGTAGAAGTGTGTTCTTATGAGGATAAGGCTGTGTTGGACTACCCTCTCACGAAGTGGGAGGGTGGTATTTATAGTGGGGAGAGAAAAACAGCCGTTGGGGACACTTTAAGTCACACAGGGTCCGGACGTCCGATAGTTTCCGGAAGTTCGGGCGTCCGCGAGGGGTCGGACGTTCGACAGGGGTCGGTCGTCCGAGGCCTGTAGATATCACTGAAAATACTGTGAATTGAACAGCGACTGGACGTCCGGAGAAGGCCGGAAATCCGAGTTATTCGACTCAACTTCTTCTGGTGGGAGGTTCCGGATTTCCGAAACGGGACGGACGTCCGGCCCTCGGACGTCCGTCGGAAGCCAGAAATCCGAGTTATAGAGCTTATGTTCTTCTGGTGCAGGGCTCCGGATTTCCGAAGCTGGACGGTCGTCCGACCCTTGACCGGCCCTCGGACGTCCGGAGGGAGCCGGAAGTCCGAGTTATATGGCTCAAGTTTCTCTGGTGCATAGTTCCGGAATTCCGAAGCTGGTCGGATATCCGGGCCTCGGACGTCCGGAGGGAGCCGGAAGTCCGAGTTATATGGCTCTAATTTCTCTGGTATAGGATTCCGGATTTCCGAAGCAGTCGGTCGTCCGACCCTCGGACGTCTGGAGGAAGTCGGATGTCCGAGGCACTGGTTCTGTTTTCAGATAACAGGAGAGCAGTGGAGATGTGGTCTAAGCAGAACAGTGGAGATGTAGTTTGAGCAAGTTCATCGCAAAAGTGTGATCCCCTCTTAATAGTGCGGGATCCCTAAAGACTCAAGAATCATAAAAGGGGTACTGATGATCCATACTTGAGTGTATACTTTTATTCGTTGATCATCACTCCGCACAACTGACGTCAAAGGAACTGATACCTTTGAGTTAGCCCTTTCACTTGAGCTTGATGTTGTTCTTCCTTCTTGGCTCAAGTTGAAAGCAAGACATGATGAAGTCTTCAAGTAGCTCTCCCATACACAATGTGGAGAGCCTAGCTTATGTATTCATCTTCATTTGTCCACCATGTGAACATCCACAAGAATCAAGCATGTAGTGCTCAGGAATGCTTATCTTGATCTTGTCCTTGTTAGCACATGAGCTTGTCCTTATCAACACATGATCAGTAACAATATTTTCAATGATATATTCGTGATGATCCACTTGAACTTGCACACCACAATCTTGATGACGATCTCCACTTGACGTCATCCTTCATGGGTTGTATGAGATCTTCCTTTTGAAGCAAGCCCATGGAAGCACACCTAACCCCCACATAGGACTCTCACAAAGACCATGGTTTAGTACACAAACACGTCATGGACAATGCTTACCATACCATGGGATCACTTGATCCCTCTCGGTACATCTTATACGCTTTGTGTGTTGGTCATCTTGATTTACTCTTTGTCTGAGATCTTGATCAACCTAGTGTCCCTATGACCATTCTTTGGATAATACCTTGAATACCATCTTGGTCAATATATAAACTCCTTGAATCTAACAAATGGACTTCAAGAAGTGCCTATGGAAAAATCCTATAAATATAACTTAAGGCAACCATTAGTCCATAGGAATTGTCATCAATTACCAAAACCACATATGGAGATATATGCTCTAACAATCTCCCCCATTTTGGTAATTGAAGACAACCACTTAAAGAGAGTTTATATAAGAAATAAGCATAACCAAGCGCACACATACAAGGTAATAATGCATGCGTGAAGACGTAAATGCTTACGCATTAAAAGCAAAACCCTCTAAACATATCCAAAGTAAACTCTCTAAACTTCTCCCCCATTGGCATTGATTGCCAAAATGGACAAAAAGTTTAGAAAGTCAATATAGTAGGTGGTCCTCCAAAAGGTGTGTACTTCTCAGCAAATGAGTGCAGAGAAATACATAAATACAATGATAAGTAGTTGGAGGAAAACAAACTATATTTAGGACCCAAAGATTACAAATAAAAGGATCATATTCCACAAAGACATACAAAAATAGAGGCAAGCAATCAAAAGATTCCTGATGGAACAAACAATCATATGGTCCTTCGAACCACATGAATAGAAGATATTATGATAAAGGCAACAGAGTGTTTTATCAAAAACTAGAGAAGCTCCCCATGATTTGTGCACTAATACGAGATTTTTTTATTTGATACAGGTGCACAAAATAGGATCGTTGCTCCCCCAAAATTAATAAAAACACACAACGAGTGCAAGAATATAGATGAGACAATAAGCACATCGATTGCACAAAACAAATGGTTGAGCAACATGTAAAAGAAGCAACTTAAGAATAGGCTCAACCAAAGTAATGTGTGTGAGTCATGGCAAAGCACTTGAGAAGACTACGATAAGGATGAGCATTACTAATCAACATAGTCTTGATGAAATGAGATACAAAGTGCAAGACATATCATTCCCACACACACATACTAGAAAATGGGTTCACAAGCTTACTAATAAACAAAATAAGAACCAACGCTTGTGGCAACCCATTGTGAAGATAGGAAGTACGAACCTTATCAAGAGGAGGGATACTGATTGAAATGGCAAAACCCTCATCAAGACAAGCATGAGGAAAAATAATCTTCACGGCCAAAGAGTGCATCAAGATGTAGGAAAATAAGATACGCACTCAAAACAAATCTTTTCACGAAGCCACCAAAAACTGAAAAAGGAAATGTAACGATGGACGTGAAAGAAAAGAGGATATCAATTAGAGATGTAACTTCTCTTATGTGTAAAAGATTCTAAGTAGAAGACAATCATGATGATATATATCCACAAAGAAGGATATACACACAAAATGGTTACAAGAAGGAACAAACTAGATATCCAAAAAGGAAGTCATAAATATATCAATGAGATTTTTGCTTGGAAGCATAGCACATGGCCTAATATTTTCTTATTGTATAATATGAACTTCCAACATACGAACATCAAAGACATCTCAAATAGTAGTAACACATCATCGTTCGGATGCTTTGAGAAAGCAAACAAGTACTACAAGAACGAATCAAGAGATTCATGCCATGATGCAACCTGGAAAAGAAAAGACAGATTGGGGCCTTTGCAAGAAAAGAATGCATGAAGTGGATACTTGTTACCGAGACAACATTGGATTGATGTAGTAGATAGTTGTTCTTTAATCATCCTAACTTGGCTCCAATAATCACATGGTCTCAACACCTACCTTATAGGTGAGCCGAGCATCCAATGCATCTCCAGTTGTTCCTGGAACAGCAAAACAAACAAAATGGTGCCCAAACTCATTGGGACCAAAGAGTTAGAAAACCAGCAATACATAGGACAAACTCCACATACATATGTGCATATAGATATGAATTTGAATTTCATGCACACTTTAGCCAATTTATGACAAGGTGGAGTTTTCCCTATATATTGGGTCAAAGAAGGAAAGCAAGCAAAAGAAGTTGTATATAGTAGCTATATACGCATGCTCAAGACTCTCAAGAATCAACTCAACACAAAGTTGATAAGTCACCAAAAGACAAGGTATCAAGTGATAATAAGATCCTAAAACAAAAGGAACTATCACTTGAAGGATATCAATTAAAAGATACCTCAAGGAATGAGATATCCATTGACACATGCCAAATAGAAGGCAACAAGAAACCAATTGAAGGAAAACAAACATGAGGTATCTAGTTTCCAAAAGAGAGTTAGGTTCCAACAGACCAAGCCCTCGACAAATTTTCATGATGGCACAAAGAATCATAAAGAGCAAGACTTGCCTACCATCAACACATACTTGATGGGGATCAAAAGATTTTATGATGGGTGAATAAAGAGAGTGTTCTAAAGAAAATAGGATAGCTCCCCCAAGGGACGTGCATTATATAGAATTTGAATTTGAATACAAAACGCACACGATGGGATCATCACTTTCTCTATATCTATAAAAACACTAGACATGTTAAAATAGATTCATAAGAGGCAAGGGAGACAAACGAAACACAAAATCCAAAGTAAAGATGATTAGCAATTCCTATCACATGATGGGAATACCAATTGTCAAGGACAAGAAGTATTTTCGAAGTGATACTCATTGGTAGATCAAAAATATATCCAAGATCATCTTTACCCATAAAACGCAAGCAAATGACACTTGTAGAGCTAACATGCCACCTAGGAACAAGATAATTTACAATATCAACACTAAGTGGCAACACGTCAAATGTACACATTTTCTAGGTTTCTAATATGCACATAGCATATTACTCCCCCATAATGTGATAAACCAACAACATTAACAAGTGGCAAATTAACACCAACAAGAGATACTTAATGGACCATATAGAATTTGAATTTCTCATGAGTAAGACATACCACATAGAAACTAGATAATCTTGAAGTATCAAAACTAGGTGGTATTCCCCATGTATACACATTTATAGGATTGTGAGGTGTGCAAAGCACATCACTCCCCCACAATGGGATAATCCATTAATCTCTCACAAGAGCCAACAAAAAAATATAAACAAGATGCAAAAAGGCTCAATACAAGACTCACATGTACATGATATGCAAACCAACATACCCATACTTGATTACTCAAGATAAGCAAGTTGGAAGCACAACATATACAAACGCATGCAAGGTACAAAACCACAACATGCAAATGGGCAAGCACCTAACAATGTAAACAGTTTAAGTATAAGTTACCGTAAGGAGGCACATTGAATATAAGATAGAAACTCGATAATCCAAATGACTTGGCTTGAGATAATATGAATGATGAAGACTCCTTAATTCTTCATTATGTATCCAAGTCTCTAATGTCCTCCATAGTCACCTATTGATCAAGTTTGAGCTTGTTGGTCCCCAACTACGTTGGGTCCCAAGAGGTTAATCACAATAGGCTTGGAAACCCAAATGGTTCTTTTCTTGACACCATTTTGAGTACCAACAAACTTGACAAACACATTGCCAACCTTATCCTTCCCAAGGGAATAGGTATCATCAATAGTGATTGGGTTGGATAAGTTACCTCTCGTGCAAGACGAAGCGACGTGAACCTTCTCACGACATAAGTAGCAACATCTACCCTTTGTTTTCTTCCCAGTTGATTTCTCACCTTGGGGAGTGTTGGCTTGGGTCTTATTGGGAAGAGGCCTTCCTTCAACTTGTAGTTGAATATGTGTTAGTTTGTGGCCGCTTCCCTTGTTGCTTGTGACTTTGAGACTTCGTCTTCAGAGGGCAAGATCTAACATGGTGCCCTTTAACTTTGCACTTGAAGGAAATGATTTTGGCCGAATTCTTGACTTGTTCTAGGCCCCTCTTGTTCTTGTTTGAGTTTACTCCAACATCATTTTTGTCATTCGGAGATGTTTGCTCACACAGGACGTTGTTGAGTGTGGACATCCCTTCATGACACTGTTCCAAGTCTTTCTTCAAAGAAGTGACTTGGGCCTTGAGCTCTTCGATTTCCTCTGCACGGTTAGTATCAATGCAAGTACTAGAGGAAGTGTAAGCTTCAATGTTAGAGCAACAAGGCAAGGAAAGTAATTCATCACACGAGGTAGCAACATTATGAGTAGACGAATTACGAGGACTGGCACATGGAAATATAGTACTTTGACTAGAAGTAGTGCCATTGTCCACATGAGGCTCACTTGATGTTACCTTGGTGATGATAGCCTCATGAGCTAACTTTTGCACATTATGGGATGTTAGAAGATCAGCATGAGAGCTTGTGAGCATTACATGGTTTTCGTCCAACTTCCCATAATTGCTAGTTAGTAAATCAAGTTGAGCACGTAGCTCAACATTCTCCTTCAATGTTGATACTTCAAAAGAGATGGGGTTAGATGTACAAGTATCATCAACAATATGAGAGGAGTAAGTAGCGATTAGAGACTTATCATGAGTAGATTGGAGCTCCTCAAATATCTTAGAGGTTTTGACGAGCTCTCCCTTGACATTCTTGCATTCAAGGAGAAGGACCTCAAAATCCCTTCTAAGTTTATCATGAGCAACTTCAATCTCTCCTTTTGAAGATCTTAAGTCTCTACATGCTTGATGACTCTTCTCAAGTTCATGTTCAAGTTGTTCACTTTTAGCTTGTTCATGATTAAGTGAATCATTACAATTTTAAAAGTAAGCAAGAACATCTTGGAACCTTTGAAGAGCATTATTTTTAGCTTTATGAAGAATTTTACTGATCACATAGATATTTTCAGTCAAGTCATCATCATCATCCTCATCGCAAATATCATCGTTATTGCACAGGGAAGATGATACCTCATTATTACCTCTTGCCATGAGGCACATGTGAACTGGAGGAGTTGATGATGATTCTTTTGGTGGATCAGATTCTTCATTAGTCAAAAGTACTTCATATTTCTTGATTTCCCCTAAATGATTAGTCATAGAGCAACTAGGGAGAAACAAGGTATTTTGATCAAGAGGACACGAGGAAGCAGGCATATCACCACAGACATTTGTCGAGGGATCTTTAGGTGAAATGCATGACCTATCAGCACAATAATTTACACTATGTGTGGTGCTAGATATGCTCATGTCCATAGAGGCTATGACATTTTCATCAACATATATTTCTTCACTCACCATGTCATTACCTTGTGAGATTGAAGATGCTGAGGTGTGCAGGCAATCGGATATGGAAGTAGTGGTGGACTCTTTAAGATCGAAAAGAGTGAAGAGCTCATGCACCAACTCCTTCATCATAATACCGTCTTCATCAAGATTGGACCCACCATATATATCTTCAAGTTTAGGCCAAACTTCATGAGCTGACTTGCAAGTCGAGATAGACTTAAACACTTCAGGACTTATGGTTCGATAAATGGCCAGAAAAGCCTCACAATCAAGATACATTTCATTAGTAGATGAAGATGCATCATCCTTTTTGTCGACAATCCCTACAAGAACAATTCGTAAAGTATTTGGGCCCATGGCCCGAAAGTGATGAAGCATACGAATTCTCCATAGGGTATAATTTGTGCCATCAAAGTCAAAGATGCCATTGTGCACTAATCCAATAGTCGACATCGATACTCTCTAGGTCATGAAACCTAATTAAAGAGAGACCTAGCTCTGATACCAATTGAAAATACCTCGATGACACCTAGAGGGGGGTGAATAGGCTATTTAAAAACTTCTTCGTATTTGTCTTGAAACTAATGCGGAAATAAACTAAGAGGGTACTTGTCAAGCACAAATCCTAAATGCACTAGGCACTGCAACGTGTATCAACAACACGATCTACCAAGATGGACACAATATAGTTACTAACAAGTACAAGTAAGTTACACAAACTTACTTGAGCTATATCACACGACAAGTAGGGGAGCAACACAAGATACTAGATCACACTATATCACACGATATATCAAGGGCTGCAAGTATGAATTTGTGGATATAGAGGATATGCTTGAATGATTAATCTTGTACAAGAAATAGCCAACACAATATAATGAGCACAAACAATATGCAATGTATGTATGCTCAAGTAACACAAGTAAACCACAAGTAAGGAGTTAGGGTTAAGGATAACCAAGGTCACTAAGACGAAGATGTATCCCGATGTTCACTTCCTTGGAGGGAAGCTAATCACCGTTAGAGACGTGGATGTTACCACGAAGGCACACCAACGCCACGAAGGCTCACCCTATTCTCCCTTTGAGATAACAACATGAAGGCGTTTCTTAACCACTAGTGGTAAGCCTTTGAGGTGGCTTCCAAACCCTCACAAACTTTTCCGGGGGGTAATCACACGGATTGATTCCTCTCCGAAGAACTCCTACCGCCTAGGAGTCTCCAACCTCCAAGAGTAACAAGATCACGGGGAATGCTCAAAACTTGCTCAAATCTCAAATAGCTTGGGTTGAGAGGAGGAGAGGGAGACGATCTATCTTTTGATTGGAACAACTCTCAAAGGGGCTCACAAATGCTCTTGGGATCTAAGATTTGGTGTGAGCAAATGTGTGTGAGGTAGAAGTGTGTTCTTATGAGGATAAAGCTGTGTTGGACTACCCTCTCATGAAGTGGGAGGGGGGTATTTATAGTGGGGAGAGAAAAACAGCCGTTGGGGACACTTTAAGTCACACAGGGTCCGGACGTCCGACAGTTTCCGGAAGTCCGGGCGTCCGCGAGGGGTCGGACGTCCAACAGGGGTCGGTCGTCCGAGGCCTGTAGGTATCACTGAAAATACTGTGAATTGAACAGCGACCGGACGTCCGGAGAAGGCCGGAAATCCGAGTTATTCGACTCAACTTCTTCTGGTGGGAGGTTCCGGATTTCCGAAAGGGGGCGGACGTCCGGCCCTCGGACGTCCGGAGGGAGCCGGAAATCCGAGTTATAGAGCTCATGTTCTTCTGGTGCAGGGCTCCAGATTTCCGAAGCTGGTCGGTCGTCCAACCCTTGACTGGCCCTCGGACGTTCGGAGGGAGCCGGAAGTCCGAGTTATATGGCTCAAGTTTCTCTGGTGCATAGGTCCGGAATTCCGAAGCTGGTCGGATATCCGGGCCTCGGACGTCCGGAGGGAGCCGGAAGTCCGAGTTATATGGCTCTGATTTCTTTGGTATAGGATTCCAGATTCCCGAAGCTGTCGGTCGTCCGGCCCTCAGACGTCCGGAGGAAGCCGGATGTCCGAGGCACTGGTTCTGTTTTCAGATAACAGCAGAGCAGTGGAGATGTGGTCTGAGAAGAACAGTGGAGATGTAGTTTGAGCAAGTTCATCGCAAAAGTGTGATCCCCTCTTAATAGTGCGGGATCCCTAAAGACTCAAGAATCATAAAAGGGGTACTGATGATCCATACTTGAGTGTATACTTTTATTCGTTGATCATCACTCCACACAACTGACGTCAAAGGAACTGATACCTTTGAGTTAGCCCTTTCACTTGAGCTTGGTGTTGTTGTTCCTTCTTGGCTCATGTTGAAAGCAAGACATGATGAAGTCTTCAAGTAGCTCTCCCATACACTATGTGGAGAGCCTAGCTTATGTATTCATCTTCATTTGTCCACCATGTGAACATCCACAAGAATCAAGCATGTAGTGCTCAGGAATGCTTATCTTGATCTTGTCCTTGTTAGCACATGAGCTTGTCCTTATCAACACATGATCATTAACAATAGTTTCAATGATATATTCGTGATGATCCACTTGAACTTGCACACCACAATCTTGATGACGATCGCCACTTGACGTCATCCTTCATGGGTTGTATGAGATCTTCCTTTTGACGCAAGCCCATGGAAGCACACCTAACCCCCACATAGGACTCTCACAAAGACCATGGATTAGTACACAAACACGTCATGGACAATGCTTACCATACCATGGGATCACTTGATCCCTCTCGGTACATCTTATACGCTTTGTGTGTTGATCATCTTGATTTACTCTTTGTCTGAGATCTTGATCAACCTAGTGTCTCTATGACCATTCTTTGGATAATACCTTGAATACCATCTTGGTCATCATATAAACTCCTTGAACCCAACAAATGGACTTCAAGAAGTGCCTATGGAAAAATCCTATAAATATAACTTAAGGCAACCATTAGTCCATAGGAATTGTCATCAATTACCAAAACCACATATGGAGATATATGCTCTAACAATCTCCCCCATTTTGGTAATTGAAGACAACCACTTAAAGAGAGTTTATATAAGAAATAAGCATAACCAAGCGCACACATACAAGGTAATAATGCATGCGTGAAGACGTAAATGCTTACGCAATAAAAGCAAAACCCTCTAAACATATCCAAAGTAAACTCTCTAAACTTATCCCCCATTGGCATTGATTGCCAAAATGGACAAAAAGTTTAGAAAGTCAATATAGTAGGTGGTCCTCCAAAAGGTGTGTACTTCTCAGCAAATGAGTGGAGAGAAATACACAAATACAATGATAAGTAGTTGGAGGAAAACAAACTATATTGAGGACCCAAAGATTGCAAATAAAAGGATCATATGCCACAAAGACATACAAAAATAGAGGCAAGCAATCAAAAGATTCCTAATGGAACAAACAATCATATGGTCCTTCGAACCACATGAATAGAAGATATTATGATAAAGGCAACAGAGTGTTTTATCAAAAACTAGAGAAGCTCCCCATGATTTGTGCACTAATACGAGATTTTTGTATTTGATACAGGTGCACAAAATAGGATCGTTGCTCCCCCAAAATTAATAAAAACACACAACGAGTGCAAGAAGATAGATGAGACAATAAGCATTTGAGAAGACTAAGATAAGGATGAGCATTACTCATCAACATAGTCTTGATGAAATGAGATACAAAGTGCAAGACATATCATTCCCACACACACATACTAGAAAATGGGTTCACAAGCTTACTAATAAACAAAATAAGAACCAACGCTTGTGGCAACCCATTGTGAAGATAGGAAGTAAGAAACTTATCAAGAGGAGGGATACTGATTGAAATGACAAAACCCTCATCAAGACAAGCATGAGGAAAAATAATCTTCACGGCCAAAGAGTGCATCAAGATGTAGGAAAATAAGATACGCACTCAAAACAAATCTTTCACGAAGCCACCAAAAATTGAAAAAGGAAATGTAATGATGGACGTGAAAGAAAAGAGGATATCAATTAGAGATGTAACTTCTCTTATGTGTAAAAGATTCTAAGTAGAAGACAATCATGATGATATATATCCAGAAAGAAGGATATACACACAAAATGGTTACAAGAAGGAACAAACTAGATATCCAAAAAGGAAGTCATAAATATATCAATGAGATCTTTTGCTTGGAAGCATAGCACATGGCCTAATATTTTCTTATTTTATAATATGAACTTCCAACATACGAACATCAAAGACATCCCAACTAGTAGTAAGACATCATCATTCGGTTGCTTTGAGAAAGCAAACAAGTACTACAAGAATGAATCAAGAGATTCATGCCATGATGCAACCTGGAAAAGAAAAGACGGGTTGGGGCCTTTGCAAGAAAAGAATGCATGAAGTGGATACTTGTGACCGAGACAACATTGGATTGATGTAGTAGATAGTTGTTCTTTAATCATCCTAACTTGGCTCCAATAATCACATGGTCTCAACACCTTCCTTATAGGTGAGCCGAGCATCCAATGCATCTCCAGTTGTTCCTGGAACAGCAAAACAAACAAAATAGTGCCCAAACTCATTGGGACCAAAGAGTTAGAAAACCAGCAATACATAGGACAAACTCCACATACATATGTGCATATAGATATGAATTTGAATTTCATGCACACTTTAGCCAATTTATGACAACGTGGAGTTTTCCCTATATATTGGGTCAAAGAAGGAAAGCAAGCAAAAGAAGTTGTATATAGTAGCTAGATACGCATACTCAAGACTCTCAAGAATCAACTCAACACAAAGTTGATAAGTCACCAAAAGACAAGGTATCAAGTGATAATAAGATCCTAAAACAAAAGGGACTATCACTTGAAGGATATCAATTAAAAGATACCTCAAGGAATGAGATATCCATTGACACATGCCAAATAGAAGGCAACAAGAAACCAATTGAAGGAAAACAAACACGAGGTATCTAGTTTCCAAAAGAGAGCTAGGTTCCAATAGACCAAGCCCTCGACAAATTTTCATGATGGCACAAAGCATCATAAAGAGCAGTTTTCGAGGGTAGAGTATTCGACCCAAATTTGTTGATCGCCTAAAGGAGGTGAGAGAATACTCTCGAGTATTAGCAGCTGAATTTGTCGGATTCAACCACACCTGAAAGATTAGTATCTGCAAGCACAGTAGTAACAGCAAAGTAGTATGATAACAACGGTGTCAGAAACGATGTGTTGACGGCATACTATTCCTAACGATTGTATCAATGGCGCCTTTGTTGCCGCGTCGATGGAAGTTGTCAATTCGCGTCAACGGTAGGTGAACCAACAGTGTAGAAGGTAGCAGCAGTGTAACGAGCAATAGCAGTGGCAAGGAACAACAATAGTGACAGCAGTAGCAAGTAGCAACAATAGCAAGCGACAGTAGTAGAAACAGTAGCAATAGAGCAAGACAAGTAACAGCGGTAGCAACAGTACTAGCAGCAGCAAAGCAAGACAAGTAACAGCAGCAGCAACAGTAGTAGCAGCAGCAAAGCAAGACAAGTAACAACAGTAGTAGGACAAACTCGTAGGCAATGGGTCGGTGATTTGTTTGGATGATATTCATCATGCAACACCTATAACATGGAGAGATATGTGGCTAGCTCCCGTTCGTCAATGTGATGTAGGCATGCATTCCGTGTGTCGTCATACGTGCTTAGGGAAAAGAACTTGCATGACATCTATTGTCCATCCCTCCCGTGGCAGCGGGGTCCAAAAGGAAACTACGGGATATTAAGGTTCTCCTTTTAATAAAGAACCGGGCCAACGCATTAGCACTTGGTGAACACATGAACTCCTCAAACTATGGTCATCACCGGGAGTGGTTCCGGTTATTGTCACTCCGGGGTTGCCGGATCATAACACATAGTAGGTAACTACAACTTCCAAGATCGGATCTAAAACACACATATATTGGTGACAACATAATAATTTGATATCTGAAATCATGGCACTCGGGCCCTAGTGACAAGCATTAAGCATGGCAAAGTAGTAGCAACATCAAATCTCAGAACATAGTGGATACTAGGGATCAATCCCCATCAAAACTAACTCGATTACATGATAGATCTCATCCTACTCATCACCGCCCAGCGAGCCTACGAATAGATTACTCACGAACGATGAAGAGCTTCATGGAATTGGAGAGGGAAGAAGGTTGATGATGATGATGGCGACGATTTCCCCTCTCCGGAGCCCAAGACGGACTCCAGATCTGCCCTCGAGATGAAGAACACGAGGTGGCGGCGCCTCCGTATCGAAAACGCGACGAAAACTTCTCTTTTTTCTTTTTTCTGGGACGAAAGGCAACTTATAGAGATGGAGTTGGGGGCGGCAGGTGCCTGTGGGCCCCACAAGCCTGCCCACCGCCACCAGGGGGTGGTGGCGGAGCAGGGGCTTGTGGCCACTGGCCCATCCCCTGAGGTGGAACTTGGCGCAGATATTTTTGATATTTTCCAAAACTGCTCCCCGTAAATTTTCAGGACGTTTGGAGAACTTTGATTTCTCCACAAAAATAACACCAAGGCAATTCTGCTGAAAACAGCGTCGGTCCAAGTTAGTTCCATTCAAACCATGCAAACTAGAGTCCAAAACAAGGGCAAAAGATTTTGGAGAAGTAGATACGATGGAGACGTATCAGCCGGAGCCGCTTCGGCATCCCCTCCTTCGGTCTGCCCTTCCTCCCTGCTCCCTCTCGGGTCGAGCCAGAGGAGGAAGAAGCTCCTGGAAGTTGGGGCCCGCCAGTCACTGGCTCGGTGGTTGGGCCTGGTGCGTTAAGTGGAGGCGGACTCCCACACGTGCGCCTCCCCGCGTGCGAAGCGTAAAGGGTGTCGTGCGCCTTCGGCGTGGCCGCTCCACTGGCAACTAGCGCAGTTGGTCCAGCCCAGTCGCCATGTATCGCCCTGAGCGAGATATAGCCCCCTCGAAGCCCCCTCCTTTGTTTTTTCTTTTATTAGTAAACTTCGAAATTCTATAGAAAATTCATTTTAACTCCAATTTGGTTGATTCAAATTCCTGTAGGTTCCTAAAATCAAGGACTATCGAAAACCAAGCAACTTCTCTGTTATGTTATTATTCAAAAACAGATTCAAATACCCCTAGCCTCCCCTTTCAAAATTCCTATAGGTTTCAAATCAACTCCAAATGGAGTGATTCCAAATTCCAGAGCCTTCTAATATCATACCCTATTTTTGGAACCATAGCCAACATTTTTATCTGGCATATTTCTGCTGCAATAAATAAATAGCTCCCTATTGCTATATATGTAAGACTTGACCACAATGGTCATTTATTGTATCAAACGGTATGTATGGATGTAAGACTCTTGTTATTCAGTTTATGTGTGTTCGGTGAGCATTGATCTATAGGATCACTGAGCACGTTCATTCGGCGATCTCGACTCGCAAGTCGGGGTCCCCACACGGTGTGTGTGAAAACAGCTCATGGTTGCCCTACCTGGCACGACCCTATCTCGAGAGTGACCACACCACTCTCGTCACTAGTAATGCGGGCTCTATGCTAGAATCAACCAAAGTAATCAACAAAGCCCCATCCCATAAGGGGTATCGTGGTTGCACATGTAAGATTGGATGTCACATCCCTGGTTTCCATTACTTAGTGCCTAGCTAGAATGTGCATCAGATTTTCTTTTTGCATTAAAGTGAAATGGGGATTAATAAAAACCCTAGCACCTCAATCTAATATAAGGAACTCAACTAAGTGTGATTTTCAATGAACCCAAAATGGCTTTCAGAAATGTTCATCTTTTCTAATAAATGTTGGTAACAACATTTCAGGGATGAACTTTATTTTTCAAACACTTTTGGCATTTTAATTAATCCACGAAAGCCACTGAAATTGCCAAAACAAGTAACTATAAATATTTTAGTTATTACAAAAAATGCTGAAATAATTTGTGGAGTTTGGAAATCCAAATATGCTCCATATGTTTTTACAGGATTTTTGTCTTAGGTTTGAGCCCAGACAAAATAACAAAACTCACGTTAAAACTAAAACAGAAAACAGAATAGAAAAAAGAAAAGAAAGGAGAAAGCTTTGCTGGCACCGGCCCGGCCCAGCTAGCCCCTCCTGTCGTCTTCTACATGTGCCAGTAGGCAGAGGAGGAGGTGGTCGCTGACTGCCGCGCTCATGGCACGCAGCTGTGTGCCTGCATAGGCCTCCCGTCGTGTTGGCGAGGTGGATAGACTCCACAAGTGTCGTCCACATTACCCCGACCGCTCCATTCGTCCCCTCACCTCTGTTCCCCTCTCTACCGCCATGGCCACCGAATGAGCTCGTCGTCGCTAGCTCGCTCCAGCCATTCTCTCTCGCCCTTGAGACGCTCATTAGCTCTGGCTCGACGCCCTCAAGCTCTTCAGCAAGTCACACAATGACAAGAGACCCCAGATCGTCGTCACGCCATCGTCTTCCACCTGCGGTCACCGAGGTCGCCGTCATTGATTCGCCGTCATCAGGCCCTCCCCGAGCTCGCTTTCGACGCCTCTGCACTCCTCGTGAGCTGTAGAACCCATTCCCCTCTTTTTTCCCTTTGATCCTGAGTCGCAGCTGCTGATTCCATGGATGCTGACGAGATCCTCCGCGGGAGCTCACCGCCAGTGACGCTCTAGTGATCGGTTGGTCCAACCAATGCCACCAGTAGGTTTGCGACATCACGTAGGTGTTGTAGGTGCTTAGCTTTGGCTCTTTCCTGCGCTGCATCGATGATCTCGATGAAGCCCGAACTTCGGCGGCCGCCGAGCTTGTCGCCGGCAACGATTCCGGCCACCCCGGCCCGTGAGACTTGCTCCTTTAGATGCGAGGGTGAGAGATCGTCCCATTTATGGTCTCAGCCGTCCATTTCGTCGTTGGAGGAGGAATTCCGACCTCCTCCGCCATCTCTGGAGCTGTCGGCGGCTCACCGTCGGTGGATTTGACCCCATCGACCAGGGGTTTGACCTCCCTGGGTCACTGCCAGGTGGGGCCAGCCTTTGGTTAGTCAAATATTAAACTAATTAAATAATTCAATTATTTAACTCTAATTACTCACTGACTAGTGGGTCCAGCACTGTTAATTAGTTTATTAGTTTAGTTCTAATCTCAGTTAGTGTGTGAGACACTAACTAGCAGACCCCACTGGTCAGGTTTGACCAGCAACGGCCAAATTGACCAGCTGATGCAATGTTGATGTCATGCTGGTGCAATAATTGGAATTATGTGATTAATAGAAATTAGTTCAAAACTTCTAAAAATCAAATTATGTGATTAATAGATTTAGTCCAAAACTTCTAAAAATCATAGAAATTAACTCAGATCATGCATCATATTGTTGCACTTGCCGTGTATTGATTGTTTGGGTAGGCTCCGCTCCACAGGATACTCAGGAGTATCCAAGTGAAGGAGTGTATCCCTCCGTTGATCCGCAAGGCAAGCACCCCTTTTGAACATCCCGGTAAATCCCATGTTCTCGCTCCTGCTCTCATTAATTGCATTAGGATATAATATTTCAAATGTTTTTTCTTTGGGAGTTGAACCCATTCCTCTGCATGACTTGTCATTGTCACAATAAATAGCTAAACCATGCAACCTAGCATACCTGGTAGTTAATTGAGCCATGATGTGCTTTACCCTTCTATGCTTGCTATGCTTAGAATGAATGTGTTCTGGTGCCTAAAGGTTAAGTGTTGAACCTGATTTGGTAAAGGTGACGGTGAGAGGCTATGTAGGAGTACATCGAGGGTTGTCTCATTGGAATCGTTCTTAGGAACTGAGCTCCGTGTATGTGATCCAAGACTAGATAATACCATACATTGGCCCCGAAACCAATGGACCCACTCGGCTTATTAATCGCCTAGTACTCTAACCAGGAGTTGCAAGTAGTTTTTGGTGTTTGTAGTCATGCTGGAGGCAGTGCATGGTGCTGACCTTAGGGGTGGGCTGTGACGCGGTAGGCAGTGGCACGGTGTACCAAGTGACACCCAGATGGTGGGCTTGGGAACCCTGTGCACATTGTTTGGGGACGTAGCGTCAACTTCGGCCGGACTTCCATGCGGGTTCAGTCTCAAATAGGCGATAAACCTGGACTAGGTATTAGCATGGTTAACGGTCGTGCCCGACTCCCTCGCTGGGCTTCCGATTGAAGGTTGCCGAGGTGCGTGAAGTGCACATGGCAATAAGTGGCGAGAGCATGTATGAAGAAGTACACCCCTGCAGGGTTATGAACTATTCGAATAGTCGCGTCCTCGGATATGGGCTACTTGGTAACATATGTTGTTCATAGATAACTTTAATGGCTACTCATAAAAGTATCAAGATAAGTGTGAGTATCATGAATGGCATTCTCGTACGGATATGGGAAACAATCCATGATAGTGTATTGTTGTGGAGGTAGTGGACTCGTGTACGACTTATCAAAACTTGTTCAAAAATACTTCTAGTCGTGGTATAGTTTAGCCAAGAGTCAAAGATGGCTTGTTGCATGAAACCCCACAACCCCCTTTATTGATACTTGTGCATGAGTAGATAGATCTGATTTAAAGTCTTGCTGAGTACTTTCGTACTCATGTTTGGTTAATAAATGTTGCACAAGATACCCACGAACCATCTGGTGGGTTCTACCTAGACGTCGATGATGACGAGTAGCTGGTGTCCCAGCTACGACCTGGCCCCTTCGGAAGGGACCTGTAGATAGTCAGGCTTTATGCCTTTTCCTTTTATCTGTCTGTACTGAGTCAGCTTTAATGCTTCTGCATGACTTGAGTGTCGGGTCATGTGACCCCTACCTGTATGAACTTATTATGCAAGGCTTTTTCGAGTCTTCTAAATAATTGTTGTGATGTTGTATGGTTATGTTGTGATGCCATTGTTGTATCTATGCATATTGAGTATGTCATGCGTACGTGTGATGTGTTGTGATATATATGGGGTTCAACACCTAGTTGTCCGCCTTTAGTAGTACTCTTTACACAGAAATGCCCTTTGTGATTCCACTGAGCCTTGGTGGCTTGCTACTGCTGGATTCTTTGTATGAGACTTGGTAGCTTGCTACGGTCCCGGCCAAGGTAAGGTGGCAGCCGTGGGTAAATCGTGCGTGAGACCGCAAAGTGATGATGTGTGTTACAGGCTGGATTCCTATGACTTAGGATCGGGGTCTCGATAGCGTTGGTATCAGAGCCTGACTGACTGTAGTATTACCAAGCCAAACTGGTCGAAGTCGAGTCTATAAATGCTTTATTTATATATAAGGGAATTGATTGTGGAAGGGAACGTCAGGCTCTTTTTGCTTCTCTTCTCAAGTCATTCTATTCCGGTCACCCTCAGCTTTTCTACGGGGATTAAGAACTAGGTGTTGGAAATATGCCCTAGTGGCAATAATAAATTGGTTATTATTATATTTCTTTATTCATGATAATCTTTTATTATCCATGCTGGAATTGTATTGATTGGAAACTCAAATACATGTGTGGATACATAGACAACACACTGTCCCTAGTGAGCCTCTAGTTGACTAGCTCGTTGATCAAAGGTGGTCAAGGTTTCCTCATTATAGACAAGTGTTGTCACTTGATAACGGGATCACATCATTCTCCCAATGATGTGATGGACAAGACCCAAAACTGTGAACGTAGCATATGATCGTGTCAGTTTATTGCTACTGTTTTCTGCATGTCAATGTATCTGTTCCTATGACCATGAAACCATGCAACTCCCGGACACCGGAGGAATACCATGTGTGTATCAAACGTCGCAACGTAACTGGGTGACTATAAAGGTTCTCTACAGGTATCTCCAAAGGTGTTTGTTGGGTTGGCATGGATCAAGACTGGATTTGTCACTCCGTGTGACGGAGAGGTATCTCGCGGCCCACTCGGTAATACAACATCACAACAAGCCTTGCAAGCAATGTGACTAAGGAGTTAATTATGGGATCTTGTATTACGGAACGATTAAAGAGACTTGCCAGTAACGAGATTGAACTAGGTATAGAGATACCGACGATCGAATCTCGGGCAAGTAACATACCGAAGGACAAAGGGAATAGCATACGGGATTAACTTAATCCTTGACTTAGAGGTTCAACCAATAGAGATCTTCGTAGAATATGTAGGAGCCAATATGGACATCCAGTTCCCACTATTTGTTATTGACCGGAGAGTGTCTCAGGTCATGTGTGCATAGTTCTCGAACCTGTAGGGTCTGCACACTTAAGATTCGGTGACATTTTGGTATAGTTGAGTTATATGTGTTGGTGATCGAAGGTTGTTTGGAGTCCTGTATGAGGTCCATGACGTCACGAGGAGCTCCGTAATGGTCCGGAGGTAAATATTGATATATAGGAAGTCCTGTTTTGGTCACCGGAAAAGTTTCGGGCTCATCGGTATTGTACCGGGAGTGCCGGGAGGGTTCCGGAGACCACCGGGAGGGGTGTGACGACCCAAAAGGGTTCATGGGCTGTGAGAGGAGGTAACCAGCCCTTGGTGGGCTGGCCAGAGTCTCTCGTAAAGGCCCATGTGGCTGGAATAAAGAAACAACGCAAAAAGATCAAAAGGTGGAAAGAGCTTCCAATTAGGAAAGTGTCCTAATAGGATTCCACCTCCCACAAGGGACGTGGAATCCTCCTCCTTCGTTCGGCCGAAGCCCTCGGGGCTTCCCTTGGAGGCCAAGCCTCCTCCCTCTCTTGCCCTTTATATACTGGAGGTTTAGGGCTTTTTGAGACACAACTTTGCCACGTGTTGCCCTCTCCTCTAGTTCATAGTTCTTCCTCTAGATCGGTTTTCTGTGGAGCTCGGGCGGAGCCCTGCAGGAATAAGATCACCACCACCGCCGGAGCATCCTCACGCTACCGGGGAACTCATCTACGTCCCTATCTCTCTTGCTGGATCAAGAAGGTGGAGATCGTTGATGTTTGATGTGTATCCCTGGCAAATGCGCCAGAAATACTTGTCCTACTGCAATAAAAGACCTTCCAACGGCGCCAGAAATAGGCACATCGACGGGAGAATACTTGGCTTGATCTTTCTGCTGCGACTACGCCCTAAGGGACTTCCTAGGCAAGTATGCACAGGATTTCTCCTGTGGCCTTGGAGCCTTTCGTTCGTGTTCCATCGAAGCGGAAAGGGTGATGTAGCGTAGCGGTGGGTAGTATTTCCCTCAGTTTGAGAACCAAGGTATCAATCCAGTGGAGGAGTATCTCAAGATCTTGCACAAACACAAAACTTGCTCCCAACGCTATGAAGGGGTTGTCAATCCCTTATAGATTGTTTGCCAAGTGAGAACTGGAAGCAACAAAGTAACAAAGCAAAGTAAAAGCGGAGATGTAAACGATGGATGTGAATAGACCCGGGGGCCGTAGTGTTTACTAGTGGCTTCTCTCATGAAAGCAAGTAGACGGTGGGTGAACAAATTACTATCGAGCAATTGATAGAACTGTGCAAATTCGTGACGATATCTATGCAATAATTGTTTTTATAGGCATCACGTCCAAAACAAGTAGACCGATACTTTCTGCATCTACTACTATTACTCCACACGTCAACCGCTATCCAGCATGCATCTAGTGTATTAAGTTCATAAGAACAGAGTAACGCCTTAAGCAAGATGACATGATGTAGAGGGATAATCTTAAACCAATGATAAAAACCCCATCTTTTTACCCTTGATGGCAACTACTTGATGTGTGCCTTGCTGCCCCTACTGTCATTGGGAAAGGTCACCACATGGCAGAACCCAAAACCAAGCACTTCTCCCATTGCAAGAATCATAGATCTAGTTGGCCAAACAAAACCCTAGACTCGGAGAGACTTACAAGGATATCAAATCATACATATAAGTAATCAGCAAAGACTCAAATATATATCATAGATAATCTGATCACAAATCCACAATTCATCGGATCTCGACAAACACACCGCCAAAGAAGATTACATCACATAGATCTCCATAAAGATCATGGAGAACTTTGTATTGAAGATCCAAGAGAGAGAAGAAGCCATCTAGCTACTAACTACGGACCCGTAGGTCTGAAGTGAACTACTCACGAGTCATTGGAGGGGCAATGATGATGATGAAGAAGCCCTCCAACTCCAAAGTCCCCTCCGGCACGGCGCCGGGAAGGGTCTCCACATGAGATCTCGCCAAAACGGAATCTTGCGGCGGCGGAAAACTATTTTCCAGGCTCCACTGATTTTTTGCGGAATATTTGGGAATTTATAAGCCAAATACCTAGGTCAGGGGGCGGCCAGGGAGGCCACAAGCCTGCCCACTGCCGCCTCCCCCCTGGTCGCGGAGTGGGGGCTTGTGGGCTCCCTGGAGCCCACCTGGCTTGGCCCAAAAGCCCCCTGGTCTTCTTCCGTTCGGGAAAAAATCATTTCGGGGTTTTTCTTCCGTTTGGACTCCGTTCCAAAATCAGATCTGAAAAGAGTCAAAAACACGGAAAAAACAGGAACTGACACTTGGCACTGAATTAATAAGTTAGTCCCAAAAAAGATATAAAAGGTACATAAAACAACCAAAGAAGACAAGATAACAACGTGAAACCATCAAAAATTATAGATACGTTTGAGACGTATCAAGCATCCCCAAGCTTAACTCCTGCTCGTCCTCGAGTAGGGAAGTGATAAGAATGAATTTTTGATGCTTTCATGCTACCTAGCATAGGTGTCCTTTGTAATTCCTCTTATGTGACGTGAATGTTCAGATCCATTAGATTCAAAACAATAGTTTGCTATTGACGTGGAAACAATAATAATTCAAGCAAACTAGCAAAGTAATCATGAACTTTCAAAATAACAAGGCCAAAAGAAAGTTATCCCTACAAAAGCATATAGTCTGGCTATGCTCTATCATCATTGCACAACGAATTTAAATCATGCACAACCCCGGTATTGGCCAAGTAATTGTTTCACACCTTTACTTTCTCAAACCTTTTCAACTCTCACGCAATACATGAGCGTGAGCCATGGTTATAGCACTATAGATGGTGTGGAATGTGGTGGAGGTTGCAAGACAAAAAAAGGAGAAGATAGTCACATTAACTAGGCATATCAATGAGCTGTGCAGATGCTCATCAATAGATATCAATGTGAATGAGTAGGGATTGCCATACAAATGATGCACTAGAGCTACGAGTATGTGAAAGCTCTCAAAGAGAACTAGTGGGTGTGCATCCAACTTGCTTGCTCACGAAGACCTAAGGCAATTTTGAGGAAGCCTATCATTGGAATATACAAGCCAAGTTATATAATGAAAATTTCCCACTAGCTATATGGTGGTGACAAAACAAGAGACTCTCAATCATGAAGATCATGGTGCTCAATATGCACAAGTGTGGAAAAAGTGGTAGCATTGTCCCTTCTCTCTTTTTCTCTCATTCATTTTTTTATTTGGTGGGATCTTTGGCCTCTTTTTTGTGGGCTTCTTTGGCCTCTTTTATTTCCTCACATGGGACACTGCTCCATTAATGATGATCATCACACTTTCAACTCAAAACTTAAAGTAACGATGACTCTATATGGAATGCCTTCGGTAGTGTATCGTGGCAATGATCTAGCATGGCATAGACATCAATGGAAACATCATGCTAGCTATCTTACGATCATGCAATGGCAATGTAGACGTGGTGGCACATATCATGGTGGTGGTTGCATGGCAATATATCTTGGAATGACTTTGAGAAAGCCATAGTAGGTAGGTATGGTGGCTGTTTGGAGGGAGGCTAATGGTGGGTTTTGTGCATCGGCGAAAGTTGCACGACACTAAGAAGATAGTGATGGTGGAAGGTGAAAGTGCATCTAAACCATGGACTCAACATTAGTCATGAAGAACTCATATACTTTTTGCAAAAGTTTTATTAGTAATAGAAACAAAGCATTCAACGCATACTCCTAGGGGAAGGGTTGGTAGGTATAAACCATCGCGCGATCCCGACCGCCACGCAAAGGATGACAATCAATATACTAATCATGCTCAGATTTCATCACATAGCGGTTCACCATACGTGCATGCTACAGGAATCACTAACTTCAACACAAGTATTTCTATATCCACAACATCTTACTAGCATGACTTCAATATTACCATAACCACAACTCAAAACTAATTGAGATGAATCAAACTAATCTAACTATTCAATGCACATGAAGGTGGAAGTTTTCGTATACCTTTGGATAACTACCCCTTTTGAGACTACTTTCAAAGAATAGGCATACTACCAAGCCACGCACCGCTGCGCTCTAAAAGATATAAGTGAATCTCATAGAGCAAAAGTATCTAGCTCAAAAGATATAAGTGAAGCACATGTGAGCTGAATTGTCTACCAAAAGATATAAGTGAAGCTCGACAAAATCACGGTGTGTGCATGTGTCTCTCTCTAGGTGTGCAGCAAGGATGATCGTGACACAACAAAAATAAAAGAATCCTACGATACAAGATGCTCCAAGCAAAAACACATAACATGTGGTGAATAAAAATATAGCCCCAAGTAACGTTACCGATGGATTGAAGACGAGAGAGGGGATGCCTTCCCGGGGCATACCCAAGCTTAGGCTTTTACGGCATACTTGAATCTCTTGGGGTGCCTTGGGCATCCCCAAGCTTGAGCTCTTGCCACTTTTTATCTCTTTGTCCATAAGAACTTCACCCAAAACTTGAAAACTTCACAACACGAAACTTAAACAGAAACTCGTGATAACATTAGTACAAGAAAGCAAACCACCACTTCCTTAGGTACTGTAGCAAACTTAAATTCTATTTGTGCTGATGTTGAGTTACTGTACTTTCAATCTTCCATGGCTAATACCCCCGATACTATCCATAGTTTCATCAAAATAAGCAACCAACACAACAAAAACAGAATCTGTTAACAGCAGACCAGTCTGTAGCAATCTGTATGTTTCGTATACCTCTGGTACTTCCAAAATTCTGAAAACTTGCGACAGTCTAAAGAATTTGCGTAGAAATCAGCAGCAAAAAGAATCAACTCAAAAGATCTTACAGAAAAAAAACTAAAATTCTTTTCGTGAGACGAAAGTTTCTGTCTTTTCCAGCATGACGAAACGATCATCCCCAAGACTAATCATAACGGTTTTGCTTGGCACACACGCAAAAAGAAACACAAAAAACAAAATCATAACAGAATTATGAAAGTATGGGAAACACAAAATATAAAGAAAAAGGATAGATTCGTTGGGTTGCCTCCCAACAAGCGCTTTTGTTTAACGCCCTTAGCTAGGCGAAAGTGATGGAATCACGTATAGTCATCTTTGGTGCTCAAACCATAAGTAGCCCTCATCATAGATTCATAAGGAAATCTTATTTTCTTTCTAGGAAAGTGCTCCATGCCCTTCTTTAAAGGAAATTGAAATCTAATATTCCCTTCCGTCATATCGATGATAGCACCAATAGTCCTTAGGAAAGGTCTACCAAGAATAATGGGACATGAAGGATTGCAATCTATGTCAAGTACAATGAAATCCACGAGTACATAGTTCTTATTTGCAACAATAATAACATCATCGATCCTCCCCATGGGTTTCTTGACAGTAGAATCTGCAAGATGCAAATTAAGAGAACACTCTTCAATCTCATGAAAACCAAGAATATCACATAAAGACTTTGGAATCGCGGAAACACTAGCACCCAAATCACACAAAGCATTGCACTCATAGTTTTTGATCTTGATTTTGATAGTAGGTTCCCACTCATCATGAAGTTTTCTAGGTATAGATACTTCTAGTTTGAGCTTCTCTTCAAGAGATTTCATCATAGCGTCTACAATATGCGCGGTAAAGGCTTTGCTTTGGCTATAAGCATGTGGAGAGTTTGCAATGGATTGCATCAAAGAAATGCATTCAAACAAGGAGAAATTATCATAATTGAATTCCTTGAAATCCAAAGTGGGAGTTTCATTACTACCCAAAATTTTGATTTCTTCTACTCTACTCTCCACACCTTTATCATCAAGAAAGGTGGACTCCGAATCATTGGGGCGTTTTTCAACCAAAGTGGATTCATATCCAGCCCCTCCATAAGTAGGTTTGACACGCGAAAACAAAGATTCAAGAGGAGACGCACCAAGCACTTTAAGATCTTCGTGATTTGCATCACTAGAACGCACCCTTTTAAACCATTCATGTCTAGCGCGAATTTGGGCGGTTCTTTCTTTGCTCTCATTCATGTAGATACACATAGCTTTCAAAGTTTCATCCAAGTTGATCTTGGGAGGAGCGCATCTAACTTTCAAAGCATCAATATCACAAGACATCCTATCAACGCTTTTAGCCAAATCGTCTATTTTGAGTAGTTTTTCCTCTATGGACGCATTGAAAATCTTTTGAGAGTTGATGAACTCTTTGATATTACTCTCTAAATCAGAGGGTATTTTGTTGTGATTTTCATAAGTGTTGCCATAGGAATTTCCATAATTGTTAGAGGAGTTACTAGGAAAAGGCCTAGAAACATAGTTTCCTCTAAAAGCATTGTTGTTGCCAAAATTGTTCCTACCAACAAAATTCACGTCCAAACTAGCGTTGCTACTCTCAATCAAAGAAGATAGTGGCATTTCATTAGGATCTACGATAGCGTTTCTACTAGCAACCAAGTTCATCAACTCATCCATCTTAGCATTAAGCGAGTTAATCTCCTCTATAGCGTGCACCTTTTTGCTAGCAGGCGACCTTTCAGTGTGCCACTGAGAGTAGTTGGTCATGATATTGTCTAGGAGTTTTGTGGCGTCTCCTAACATGATTTCCCTGAACGTTCCATGTGAGGCGGAGTCCAAGATATTGCAAGAAGCGAAATTCAAGCCAGCGTAAAAGATTTGTATAATCATCCACAAACTCTAGCCATGAGCGGGACAATTTCTAATCATAAGCTTCATCCTCTCCCAAGATTGTGCAACGTGTTCATGATCAAGTTGCTTGAAATTCATGATACCGTTACGTAAGGAGATGATCTTAGCCGGCGGAAAATACTTGGATATGTAAGCATCTTTGCACCTATCCCAAGAATCGATACTATTTTAGGCAAAGAAGAAAACCAAGTTTTTGCACGATCTCGCAACGAGAAAGGAAAAAGTTTCAACTTAATCACGTCATTATCCACATCTCTTTTCTTTTGCATATCACAAAGCTCAATGAAGGTATTGAGATGGGATGCGACATCTTCACTAGGAAGGCCACAGAATTGCTATTTCATAACAAGATTCAGCAAAGCTGCGTTGATTTCATACGATTCCGCACTAGTGGCGTGAGCAATCAGAGTACTAATAAAATCATTATTATTAGTGCTCGAGAAGTCGCAAAGTTTGGTGTTTTCAGACATGATGTCTTCAACAAACAAACAAGCACACAAGCTAGCAAGAAACCGGCAAACGAAAACGGCAAGGGCAAAAGAATATGGCGCAGGAAAAAGGCAAAAGAAAACGGCAAATGTGAAGTGGGGGAGAGGAAAACGAGAGGCAACTGGCAACAAAAGTAAATGCAAGAGAAGAGTTTGTGAGACCTACTTGGATAGATCTTGATTTCTCCTCCCCGGCAACGGCGCCAGAAATACTTGTGATGTTTGCTGTGTATCCCTGGCAAATGCGCCAGAAATACTTCTGCTACTGCAACATAAGACCTTCCAACGGCGCCAGAAATAGGCACGTCGACGGGAGAATACTTGGCTTGATCTTTCTGCTGCGGCTACGCCTTAAGGGACTTCCTAGGCAAGTATGCAAAGGATTTCCCCCGTGGCCTTGGAGCCTTGCGTTGGTGTTCCCTCGAAGCGCAAAGGGTGATGTAGCGTAGCGGTGGGAAGTATTTCCCTCAGTTTGAGATCCAAGGTATCAATCCAGTGGAGGAGTATCTCAAGATCCTACACAAACACAAAACTTGCTCCCAACGCTATGAAGGGGTTGTCAATCCCTTATAGATTGTTTGCCAAGTGAGAACTGGAAGCAACAAAGTAACAAAGCAAAGTAAAAGCGGAGATGTAAACGATGGATGTGAATAGACCCGGGGGCCGTAGTGTTTACTAGTAGCTTCTCTCATGAAAGCAAGTAGATGGTGGGTGAACAAATTACTGTCGAGCAATTGATAGAACTGTGCAAAGTCGTGACGATATCTATGCAATGATTGTTTCTGTAGGCATCGCGTCCAAAACAAGTAGATCGATACTTTCTGCATCTACTACTATTACTCCACACGTCGACCGCTATCCAGCATGCATCTAGTGTATTAAGTCCATAAGAACAGAGTAATGCCTTAAGCAAGATGACATGATGTAGAGGGATAATCTCAAACCAATGATAAAAACCCCATCTTTTTACCCTTGATGGCAACTACTTGATGTGTGCCTTGTTGCCCCTACTATTACTGGGAAAGGTCGCCACATGGCAGAACCCAAAACCAAGCACTTCTCCCATTGCAAGAATCATAGATCTAGTTGGCCAAATGAAACCCAAGACTCGGAGAGACTTACAAGGATATCAAACCATGCATATAAGAAATCAGCAATGACTCAAATATATATCATAGATAATCTGATCACAAATCCACAATTCATCGGATCTCGACAAACACACCGCCAAAGAAGATTACATCGGATAGATCTCCATGAAGATCATGGAGAACTTTGTATTGAAGATCCAAGAGAGAGAAGAAGCCATCTAGATACTAACTACGGACACGTAGGTCTGAAGTGAACTACTCATGAGTCATTGGAGGGGCGATGATGATGATGATGAAGCCCTCCAACTCCAAAGTCCCCTCCGGCAGGGCACCGGGAAGGGTCTCCAGATGAGATCTCGCGGAAACGGAAGCTTGCGGCGGCGGAAAAGTATTTTTAAGGCTCCCCTGATTTTTTGCGGAATATTTGGGAATTTATAGGCCAAAGACCTAGGTCAGGGGCAGCTAGGGAGGCCACAAGCCTGCCCACCGCCGCCTCCCCGTGGTGGCGGAGTGGGGGCTTGTGGGCTCCCTGGAGCCCACCTGGCTTGGCCCAAAAGCCCCCTGGTCTTCTTTCGTTCGGGAAAAAAATCATTTCGGCGTTTTTCTTCCGTTTGGACTCCGTTCCAAAATCAGATCTGAAAAGAGTCAAAACACGGAAAAAACAAGAACTGGCACTTGGCACTGAATTAATAAGTTAGTCCCAAAAAAGATATAAAAGGTACATAAAACAACCAAAGAAGACAAGATAACAGCGTGAAACCATCAAAAATTATAGATACGTTTGAGATGTATCAATCGTCATTGGGTTGTACGTGTGTGGAACGCGGAGGTGCCGTCGGTTCGGCACTTGATCGGGACGGATCGTGGAACGGATCGTGAGACGGTTCACGGGACGGATCGTGGGACGGTTCGTGGGATGGATCGTGAAGACGTACCACTACATCAACCGCGTTTTTTAACGCTTACACTTAGCGATCTACAAGGGTATGTGGATCTGATCTCCCTCTCGTAGATGATCCTCACCTTGATAGGTCTTCGTGTGCATAGGAAAAATTATGTTTCCCATGCGACGTTCCCCAACAGTGGCATCATGAGCTAGGTTCATGCGTAGATGATATCTCGAGTAGAACACAAAAGAGTTTGTGGGCGTTGATGTTCAATTTGCTGCCCTCCTTAGTCTTTTCTTTATTTGGCAGGGTTGTTGGATTGAAGCGGCCCGGACCAACCTTACTCGTACGCTTACGAGAGACCGGTTTCATCGACAACATGCAACTTGTTGCATAAAGATGACTAGCGGGTGTCTATTTCTTCAACTTTAGTTGAATCGGATTTGACCGAGGCGGTCCTTGGAGAAGGTTAAATAGCAATTTGCATATCACCGTTGTGGCTTTGTGTAAGTAAGATGCGATCATACTAGATACCCATAGCAGCCACATATAACATGCAACATTAAATTAGAGGATGTCTAACTTGTTTTTGGATGGTATGCATGTCATGTGATATGGCCAAAGACATGATATGATATATTGGATGTATGAGATGATCATGTTGTAATAGTTAAATATCGACTTGCACGTCGATGCTACAGCAACCGGCAGGAGCCATAGGGTTGTCTTTAAACTAGCGTTTGTGCTTGCAAATGCGTTTACTATATTGCTAGGTAGTAGCTTTAGTAGTAATAGCATAGATAGCATGACAACCTCTATGGCGGCACAATGATGGAGATCTTGATGATGGAGATCTTGGTGTGGCGCCGGTGACGATGAAGATCATGCCGGTGCTTTGGTGACGGAGATCAAGAAGCACAAGATCATGGCCATATCATGTCACTTATGATTTGCATGTGATGTTAATCTTTTTACGCACCTTATTTTGCTTAGAACGACGGTAGCATTATAAGGTGATCCCTCACTAAAATTTCAACATAAAATTGTGTTCTCCCCAACTGTGCACCGTTGCGACAGTTCGTCGTTTCGAGACAATGCGTGATGATCGGGTGTGATAGATTCAACGTTCACATACAACGGGTGCAAAACAGTTGCACACGCGGAACACTCGGGTTAAACTTGACGAGCCTAGCATGTAAACACATGGCCTCGGAACACAAGAGACTAAAAGGTCGAGCATGGATCATATAGTGATATGATCAACATGGAGATGTTCACCACTGAAACTATACTCAACTCACGTGATGATCGGACTTGAGTTGGTGGATTTGGATCATGCGCCACTCGAATGACTTGAGGGATGTCTTTTGAGTGGGAGTTATTAGTAATATGATTAGCTAAATTCAATTATCATGAACATAGTCAAAAAGTCTTTGCAAATAATGTTGTAGCTTGCATTGTAGCTCTACTATTTTTGATATGTTCCTAGAGAAAATTTAGTTGAAAGACGATAGTAGCAATTATGCGGACTGGGTCCGTAAACTGAAAATTGCCCTCATTTTTACATAGAAGGCTTATGTCCTTAATGCACCGCTCGGTGTGCTGAACCTCGAGCATCGTCTGTGGATGTTGCGAACATCTGACATACACATTTTTGATGACTACGTGATAGTTCAGTGCATAATACTTAACGGCTTAGAATTGAGGCGCCGAAGACGTTTTGAACATCACGGTACATATGAGATGTTCTAAGAAATGAAATTGAGATTTCATCCTCGTGCCCTTGTTGAGAGGTATGAGACTTCCGACAAGATTTTTTGTCTACAAAGTAAGGGAGAAAAGCTCAATCGTTGAGCATGTGCTCAGATTGTCTAAGTGCTATAATCGCTTGAATCGAGTGGGATAATCTTCCAGATGAGATAGTGATGGTTCTCCAAAGTCACTGCCACCATGCTACTAGAGCTTCGTGATGAACTATAACATATCAAGGATAGATATGATGATCCTTAAGCTATTCACGATGTTTGACATCGCGAAAGTAGAAATCAAATAGGAGCATCAATTGTTGATGGTTGGTAAAACCACTAGTTTCAAGAAGGGCAAGGGCAAGAAGGGAGACTTGATGAAACGGCAAACCAGTTGCTGCTGTAGTGAAGAAACCCAAAGTTGAACCCAAACCCGAGACTAAGTGCTTCTGTTATGAGGGGAACGGTCACTAAGGCGGAACTACCCTAGATACTTGGTAGATGAGAAGGTTGGCAAAGTCGACAGAAGTATATTTGACATACATGATATTGATGTGTACTTTACTAGTACTCCTAGTAGCACGAGGGTATTCGATACCGGTTCGGTTGCTAAGTGTTAGTAACTCGAAATAAAAGTTGTGGAATAAACGGAGACTAGCTAAAGGTGAGGTGACGATATGTGTTGGAAGTGTTTCCATGGTTGATGTGATCAAACATCGCACACTCCCTCTACCATCGGGATTAGTGTTAAACCTAAATAATTGTTATTTGGTGTTTGCGTTGAGCGTGAACATGATTAGATCGTGTTTATTGCAATACAATTATTCATTTGAAGAGAATAACGGTTATTCTATTTGCTTGAATAAATACCTTTAGTGGTTTATTGAATCTCGATCATAGTGATACACATGTTCATAATATTGATGCCAAAAGATACAAAGTAGCAATGATAGTACCACTTACTTGTGGCACTGCCGCTTGAGTCATGTTGGTACAAAATGCATGAAGAAGCTCCATGCTGATGGATCTTTGTACTCAACTCATTTTTGAAATGTTTGAGACATGCAAACCATACCTATTGGTATAAACGCATGAAGAAACTCCATGCAGATGGATCGTTTGGACTCACTTGATTTTGAATCACTTGAGACATGCAAATCATACCACATGGGCAAGATGACTGAACGCCTCATTTTCAGTGAGATGGAACTAGAAAGTAACTTATTGGAAGTAATACATTTGGATGTATGTAGTCCAATGAGTGCTGAGGCACGTAGTGGATATCGTTATGTCATTACTTCACAGATGATTTGAGTAGATACTAGTGTATTTGCTTGATGAAACACATGTCTGAATTATTGAAAGGTTCAAGTAGTTTCAGAGTGAAGTTGAAGATAGTCGTGGCAAGAGGGTAACATGTCCACGGTATGATCATACAGATGAATATCTGAGTTGCGAGTTTGGTACACAATCAAGACAAATGTGAAAATTGTTTCAC
This sequence comes from Hordeum vulgare subsp. vulgare, assembly GCF_904849725.1. Lineage (NCBI taxonomy): Eukaryota > Viridiplantae > Streptophyta > Magnoliopsida > Poales > Poaceae > Hordeum > Hordeum vulgare. Next base: position 373,265,794 of record NC_058524.1, on the reverse strand, counting down.
ATCTCATGCCACCTAGAACACCATAGTGTGATGGTGTGTCCGAACATCATAGCCACTCCCTATTTGATATGGTGCATACTATGATGTCTCTTATCGAGTTACCACTATTGTTTATGGGTTATGCATTAGAGACAACCGCATTCACTTTAAATAGGGCACCATGTATTTCCGTTTAGATGACACTGTATGAACTATGGTTTGGAGAAACCTAAGCTATCGTTTCTTAAAAGTTTGGGGCTCCAACGCTTATGTGGAAAAATTTCAGCATGATAAGCTTGAACCCAAAGCGGATAAATACATCTTCATAGGAGACCCAAAATAGTTGGGTATACCTCCTATCTCAGATCCGGAAGCAAAGTGTTTGTTTCTAGAAACGGGTCCTTTCTCGAGGAAAAGCTTCTCTCGAAAGAATTGAGTGGGAGGGTGGTGGAACTTGATGAGGTTATTGAACCGTCACTTCAACCAGTGTGTAGGAGGGCGCGGGAAGTTGTTCATGTGGCGCCTACGCCAATTGAATTGGAAACCGGTGATAGTGATCATTAAGCTTCGGAACAAGTTACTACAAACCTTGTAGGTCGACAAGGTCACGTACTGCTACACAGTGGTACGGTAACCCTGTCTTGGAGGTCATGTTGTTGAACAACAATGAACCTATGAGCTATGGAGAAGCGCTGGTGGGCCCGGATTCCGGCAAATGGCTAGAGGCCATGAAATTCGAGAGAGGATCCATGTATAAAACAAAGTGTAGAGTTTGGAAGAACTACTTGATGGTTGTAAGACTATTAAGTACATATGGATCTTTCAAAGGAAGACTGACGATGATGGTGAAAAGTCACGATTAAGAAAAGCTCGACTTGTCGCAAAGATGTTTCCGACAAGTTCAAAGAGTTGACTGTGACGAAACTTTCTCACTCGTAACGATGCTAAAAGTCTGTTGGAGTTATGTTAGCAGTTGCTGCATTATTTATGAAATATTGCACATAGGATGTCAAAACATTGTTTCCTTGACAGTTTCCTAGAGGAAAGGTTGTATGTGATACAACCATAAGGTTTTGTCGATCCTAAGGATGCTAACAAGTATGCATGCTCCAGTGATCCTTCTATGGACTGGTGCAAGCATCTCGGAATATACGCTTTGATGAGATTATCAAAGCTTTTGGGTTTATACAAGGTTTATGAGAAACTTGCATTTCCAAGAAGTGAGTGGGAGCACTATAGAATTTCTGATAAGTATATGTGGTTGACATATTGTTGATCAGAAGTAATGTAGAATTTCTAGAAAACATAAAAGGTTGTTTGAAAGGTATTTTTCAAAGGAAAAACTGGATAGAGCTACTTGAACATTGAGCATCAAGATCTATAGAGATAGATCAAAACGCTAAATAGAACTTTCAATGAAATGCATGCCTTGACAAGTTTTTGAAGGAGTTTACAATAAATCAGCGAAGGAGTTCTTGGCTGTGTTGTAAGGTGTTGAGTGAGACTCAAAGCCCGACCACGGCAGAAGAAAGAGAAAGGACGAAAGTTGTCCCCTATGCTTTAGTCATAGGCTCTAAAGTATGACATGTTGTGTACCTCCCCTGATGTGTGCCTTGCCATAAGTCTGTCAAGGGGTACAAAGAGTGATCCAGGATTGAATCACTAAACAGTGGTCAAAGTTATCCTTAGTAACTAGTGGACTAAGGAATTTTTCTCGATTATGGAGGTGATTAAAGAGTTCGTCGTAAAGGGTTACGTCGATGCAAGCTTCGACACTAATCCGAATAACTATGAGTAGTAAACCGGATTCATATCGTGGAGCAGTCATTTGGAATAGTTCCAAATGATGCGTAGTAACATCATCTATAGGATGACATAGAGATTTGTAAAGCACACACGGATCTGAAAGGCTCAGACCCATTGACTAAAAACCTCTCTCACAAGCAAGATATGATCAAACCCCATAAATGTATGGGTGTTAGGTTCATTACAATCACATAATGATGTGAACTAGATTATTGACTCTAGTGCAAGTGGGAGACTGTTGGAAATATGCCCTAGAGGAAATAGTAAATTGGCTATTATTATATTTCTTTATTCATGATAATCGTTTTGTAAGTGCATCTAGTGCCCCTTAGTGATTTTGGTGGTTTGAAGACTTATAGTTTAAGTATCTAATGTGTTCTTGAGTGTACACAGGATCTATAAGTCGCTGAGGAGTTTGAAATATTCGATGAATATGGACCCCTAAAAATGTATATCTTCGGTTGAAGAAATTGGTCTGAAGCTGAAGAATCGAATCGCGAAGAATTTGCGATGAAATTGATATTCCTCATGAAGATATTGAAATTGAGAAATTCGGTGTGTCCTGAAGAAAATCAATCTGAAGACTTTGAAGCATGAAGATTTATCCTTTCTGTTTTATTTTCTTCACACTTGAGTAATAGGAACACCGTACTATTAAAGGGGGTCGAGGTAATGCATTGGAATGAATTTCCTCATGATGCTCAACCCAAGCCTAATCCTACCAAAAGCCTCAAGTGAGGAATATGAGAGACATGAGGACTCTCACGGTTGAGGGTCCCGACCGTTATCGATAGCCACGCCACATCATTGGTCTTATCCACACCAACGGTCATCTTATTTAAGGGCATTAATGTCAAATCATGTCGGGATGCTCCCAGGCTATAGATAGCCGCCCCCACAACCATTAGCTGGTTGGCTGCTCCGTTAGAAACTTACACTTGTCATAAGAGCAACCCAAATTCCTCAGAGTCTTCGAGAGTAATTCATCAGTGAGGAAATACCCCAAACACCAAACCACAAACCGAAAACCAAGTGATTGAGCATCACTGAAGAAGTTGTTCCTGTGCGGGACTGACGCCTTTTACCTTTGAGGACTATGCATCCTCCAGACAGTTAGGCATCATGGTCTAGAGCAATCCAGCAGTCAATTGTGGATCGCCAGGTGACCAAGTTTGTGAGGGTTTGGAAGTCTTCCCTGAAGACTTACCACGAGTGTTGGGTGAGGACTGTGTGTTCTTAGCCCAAGGAGAATACGGTAGGGACTGTGTGTCCCGGGACTGTGTGTCCTTTGGTTTCAATACCAAGCCGCTCCAAACCAGATGTACAACCGTCACGGCAGTTGGAACTGGGTCATCAACCACTGTCTTCACTTTGAAATGGGTTCTATTTCCTCAACTCTTTATATTCCTCAGATTGTGTGATGATGATTTTCACTGTCGTTGTTTGAAGAATTTTCTGAAGACTTTCTCTGAAATTCCTCAACCCCAAATTCTTCACGCGAGTTAATCCTCATCTGTTTTTCTGCGTGCGTGCATATTGTGCAAACTGTTTTCATATTCTTCATCCTGAAAAACTGTTGTAGCGATACTTTGCACTCTTGATCCTTTGTTGTTTCCGCTGTAAGTTAGTCATCAGTGAGGAATTTCCTCTAAAGGAATTTCCTCATTGATGAAATTCTAAAAATCTCCTATTCACCCCCCCCCCCCGTCTAGTCGATATAACGCACTTTCACGATTATTATCCATGCTGGAATTGTATTGATTGGAAACTCAAATACATGTGTGGATACATAGACAACACACTGTCCCTAGTGAGCCTCTAGTTGACTAGCTCGTTGATCAAAGATGGTCAAGGTTTCCTGACCATAGACAAGTGTTGTCACTTGATAACGGGATCACATCATTGGGAGAATGATGTGATGGACAAGACCCAAAACTGTGAACGTAGCATATGATCGTGTCAGTTTATTGCTACTGTATTCTACATGTCAATGTATCTGTTCCTATGACCATGAAATCATGCAACTCCCGGACACCGGAGGAATACCTTGTGTGTATGAAACGTTGCAACGTAACTAGGTGACTATAAAGGTGCTCTACAGGTATCTCCAAAGGTGTATGTTGGGTTGGCATGGATCAAAACTAGGATTTGTCACTCTGTGTGACGGAGAGGTATCTCGGGGCCCACTCGGTAATACAACATCACAACAAGCCTTGCAAGCAATGTGACTAAGGAGTTAGTTACGGGATCTTGTATTACGGAACGATTAAATAGACTTGCCGGTAACGAGATTGAACTAGGTATAGAGATACCGACGATCGAATCTCGGACAAATAACATACCGAAGGACAAAGGGAATATCATACAGGATTAACTGAGTCCTTGACATAGAGGTTCAAGTGATAGAGATCTTCGTAGAATATGTAGGAGCCAATATAGACATCCAGGTCCCACTATTGGTTATTGATCGGAGAGTGTCTCAAGTCATGTTTGCATAGTTCTCGAACCCGCAGGGTCTGTACACTTAAGGTTCGGTGACGTCTCGGTATAGTTGAGTTACATGTGTTGGTGACTGAAGGTTGTTCAGAGTCCCGGATGAGATCCAGGATGTCACGAGGAACTCCGGAATGGTCTGGAGGTAAATATTGATATATAGGAAGTCCTGTTTTGGTCACCGGAAAAGTTTCGGGCTCATCCGTAGTGTATCGGGAGTCCCGGGAGGGTTCCGGAGACCATCGGGAGGGGTGTGACGACCCAAAAGGGTTCATGGGCTATGAGAGGAGGTAACCAGCCCTTGGTGGGCTGTCCAAAGCCTCCCCTAAAGGCCCATGTGGCTGGAATAAAGAAACAAGGCGAAAAGATCAAAAGGTGGAAAGAGTTTCCAATTAGGAAAGTGTCCTAATAGGATTCCACCTCCCACAAGGGAGGTGGAATCCTCCTCCTTGGTTCGGCCGAAGCCCTAGGGGCTTCCCTTGGTGGCCAAGCCTCCTCACTCTCTCCTCCTATATATACTGGAGGTTTAGGGCTTTTTGAGACACAACTTTGCCACGTGTTGCCCTCTCCTCTAGTTCGTAGTTCTTCCTCTAAATCGGTTTTCTGCGGAGTTCGGGCGGAGCCCTGCAGGAATAAGATCACATCCACCACCGGAGCACCATCATATTGCCGGGGAACTCATCTATATCCCCGTCTCTCTTGCTGGATCAAGAAGGCGGAGATCGTCATCGGGTTGTATGTGTGTGGAACGCAGAGGTGTTGCCCGTTCGGCACTTGATCGGGACAGATCATGGAACGGATCATGAGACGATTCGCAGGACGGATCGTGGGACGGTTCGTGGAATGGATCGTGAAGACGTACCACTACATCAACCACGTTTATTGACGCTTCTGCTTAGCGATCTACAAGGGTATGTGGATCTGATCTCCCTCTCATAGATGATCATCACCTTGATAGGTTTTCGTGTGCGTAGGAAATTTTTTGTTTCCCATGCGACGTTCCCCAACACTAGGCTCCTTACCTATCTCTCAGGATCACGTGTTACTACTCCGTAGACTGTAGGAAAGTGGTTTGAGAGTCAATCCGAGTTTTCTAGTTTGTTTTTGAGCAAAGTTGTTGACCATGGAACATTGAACTTGAGAGTTGAGTGTTTATGCTATCAAATATTTTGCAGGATGTCTCAAAATTGTTTTTGAGCATTTCCTGCCATTATGCTATCTGATTTTTCTAGAGCTCTAATGCCTCTGCATTATTCTCTATTTCAAATGCCTCCTCGTCCTTCTCATCAGGTGGTCCGTTTGACTAGGTGCATTGATGTACCGGGTCACACGACCATGTTGGTCAGGATGATGTCAGTAGCCGGTTACCGCTGGTACCCAGAGTATACATTGGAGGAGTAGTACCGGGACTTTAACCAGAGCCAGTATATTTGTACTGTTACAGTATATCCAGATTACCCTGGAGCTGAGGAGCCAATCCATTGGTCTTATGGGTTGGGGGTTACCGTTGACATGGCGGTCCAGGATGCCGCCTATTCAATGTTGACCATCATGAGAGCAAATCATGCACTGCTGCAGAATTCAGAGTTCTGTTATATTCGAGCTTCTCAGTCGGGAGAAGAAGGTTATCTCGGTGGAGTTTACTATGATTCTTCTCTGGAGAACCAGTTATTGTAGGTTACCACCCAAATGTTAGAGAATAGAGACCGAGATGCTCGTGCTCTTCGCATGGAGCTTTAAACTGCTTGTGCCCGTCTATGGACAGCTTTTCCATAGTTGGCACTTGTCGTTCAGACAGGCTATGGAGACATGGAGATGTTGAACCCAGTTAGGACTCATTTGCCAGCTCACGTCGATTGCCCTGCTATTAGAGGTGTCACCTCTCTTCGTGGACCTCTGTTGCCGCCAGTCAGGGGACCGAGCCCACATCCGTGTCCTTATGGTTTCGAGGGAACTCAGGCTAGGGTGTTTCCTGACCCACAGGTTTAGCTCCCCGATCATGGAGGAAACCTATATGAGATGTTCTATGCGGATGTCTCAGTTCGTGAGTGGTGTAGTGGTATTGTAGCAATTATATTTTCCACAGTCATGCGTGTCTTGTGGAATATGACTCAGGTGTGAGATGAGTTCCGGAGGCTTAGATAAATAATGTAGAGGAAGCTTGGAATGCCTCTGATGAGTAGTATCATCTTTTCAGTAGATTGCCCTTCAGTTTGAGTTTGGATTGAACTATGTTATGGTGTGTATGAACCATGGTGTATATATAGCAGTTTTCTTGTTACCATGATGTTCGGATGTTCATTTCCGTGTTCCATATTGTTCAATGCATTTCTTAACACTTTTCCTAGAGTTGATGCTGATTTAGTCTAAGCTGTGAGTTTGTTTGTCAGGATGGTGTTCACCAGGCTCAACCGTGCTCCTGCCCATGAGCAGGGAGAAGGTAGTCAAGCAGCTGGGGAAAACCTGCCTCACCCGCCCTCTTTGGTGGAGGTTATGCTGGAGGCAGAAAGGAACAAGAGAGAAACCGACCGTCTGTTAGAGCGTATTGAGCAGAATACGGCTCGTCGGCAGCAAAATGACTCAGTGAACCTCAATGACTTTGTCAAGCTCAATCCACCCAAGTTCCATCATTCCATCAATCCCCTCGATGCTGATGATTGGATGTGTAGCATTTCGTGCAAGATACGTTCTGTCAACGTCACTGAGGCTGATAAGGTGACATTTGTTGCTTACTTTGTGGAAGGCCCCACCAATCTGTGGTGGGAGAATTATGAAGCTATGCGTCCTGCCAGACCAGCAACCACCTGGGCTGATTTCTGCGTAGCTTTCCGCGTGCATCACATTCCAGAAGGGTTAATGGACCGCAAGAGATAGGAGTTTTGTGCATTTACTCAAGGGAATCTCACTATGGATGCATATAGCCGTGAGTTTGGAAATATCTCCCGCTATGCAACTGAAGAGGTGTCAACTAACGCCAAGAAGCAAGCAAGGTTCCGCAAGGGACTGAGCCCCAAACTTCTTCGTGATCTGCGCCTTCATGAATGTGCGAGCTTCCAAGCTCTTATCAACAAGGCGGTCAGTGTTGAAACCGGACATACTGATTATGAAGCGAAGCACTCTCGTGATTCTGGCTCCTCATCTGGCTCGGCATTTCAGAAGCACCAGGTGTGGGTCCCGAATAGTTCTCTGCCACTAAGATACACCGCGAGGCCATCCTATGTGGCGCCTCATGCAAATCATACCAACCCTCCAGCCAATAATTATGGTGGTCCAACTGCCAATGTTGTACCACGTGCCAATCAAGTGGTCTGCTACAAGTGTGGAGAACCAGGTCACTATTCATGTGAATGTCCTCAGAATAACGCCGCCAATCAACCTCGAAAGTTTGTTGGGCGTGGCAAGCTAGCAAAGCATTCTATGTGAAGCCAACTCCTACGCGTGGTCATGTGAACTATGTTTCAGCAAAAGAAGTTGCAGAGGATCCTGACGTCATTTTGGGTACGCTCTTTGTCAATCATCGCCTAGCGTATATTATTTTTGATACCGGGTCATCTCATTCTTTCATTTCCGAAAGTTATGTGCAGTTGCATAACATGTCCTTCTATGATATGCCCATCCCATTAGTGGTTCAAACTCCTCGTAGTACATGCCAGACCTCTGGGATATGTTATGACAATGAAATTCTTGTGGACAGGCTAGTCTTCCTAGCGTCCTTGATAGCTCTTAAGTCTTTAGATATCAATATCATCTTGGGTATGGACTGGATGTCAGCTCATTACGCCAAGATTGATACTCATTCTAGGAATGTTTAGCTTACACATCCATCGGGTGAGATAGTTAATGTCTCAACTCGAGTTGCCAAATGCCAACTCTATTCCCTCAATGCTAGTCCTCTCCCAGAGCTAGAAGATATTCCGCTAGTCCGTGATTTTCCGGATGTCTTTCCAGAGGAACTGCCAGGCATTCCACCTGACAAGGATGTAGAGTTTGTGATAGATCTTGTCCCAGGAACTGTCCCAATAGCCAAAACACCCTATAAGATGGCACCCTTAGAGCTAGTCAAACTTAAGAAACATCTCGATGGAGCTTTGAATAAAGGTTTCATTTGCCCTAGCTCTTCTCCTTGGGCTTGTCATGTCCTCTTCATTAAGAAGAAGGATGGAATGGATTGTATGGTTGTAGATTATCGACTGGTTAATCTGGTTACCATAAAGAACAAGTATCCGCTCCCCAGGATCAATGACCTGTATGATCAGCTCGTTGGATCCTCACTATTCTCCAAGATGGATTTGAGGTTGCGTTACCATTAAATCAAGATCAAGAACGGGGACATTCCAAAAACGTCCTTTGTCACTCGTTATGGCCAATACGAGTACACCGTCATGTCCTTTGGTTTAACCAATGCCCCAGCCACTTTCTCTTGCTTGATGAATTCGATCTTCATGGAGTACTTGGATAAATTCGTCGTGGTTTACCTCGATGATATACTCATTTACTCAAACAACAAGCAAGAACATGCCGAGCATCTAAGGTTGGTATTGATGAAACTTTGAGAGCATCGTCTTTATGCCAAGTTCTCTAAATGTGAATTTTGGTTGCCAGAAGTGACCTACCTAGGCCACGTAATTTCTGGTAAAGGTATTGATGTCAATCCCAAGAGAGTTCAAGCTATCCTTGATTGGACTCAACCTGAATCGGAGCAAGTTAGGAGTTTTCTTGGTCTGGCGAGCTATTGTCACCGCTTTGTCGAGAACTTCTCCAAGGTTGCAAAGCCTCTAACTGAACTCCTCAAGAAAGATAAAAAGTTTGAGTGGACCCCACAGTGTGAGCACAGTTTTGAGGAACTGAAAAGACGCCTAACTTCCACACCCGTGTTGGTACCACCAGATTTCTCGAAGGACTTTATTATCTATTGCGACGCCTCGCGACAAGGATTAGGTTGCATTCTCATGCAGGATCTTCATGTGATTGCATACGCATCTCGACAGTTGCGTCCACATGAGGATAATTATCCCACACATGATCTTTAGCTTGCAGTTGTAGTCCATGCACTATAAACCTGGCGACATTACCTTCTGGGTAATCATTGCGAAATTTACACTGATCACCAAAGTCTGAAATACATTTTCACCCAGTCGGATTTGAATCTCGGGCAAAGACGATGGTCGAGCTGATCACAGATTACGACTTATGGATAACTTACACCCTGGGAAAAGCCAATGTCATGGCTGATGCACTAAGTCGTAAGTCTTATTGTAACAATCTGATGTTACAACAAGGTCAACCACTTCTCCATGAGGAATTTCGGAAGTTAAACCTCCACATTGTTCCTCAAGGATTTCTTTCTACCTTGGTGGCGAAACCTACTCTTAGTGATCAGGTCATTGAGGCTTAAAAGGTTGATCTGGGGGTTTCCCATATCATAAGGAACATCAAGAAGGGGAGTGCAGGATGTTTCACAATTAATGACCAATGCGTTGTGTTCTTTGGGGATCGTCTTGTGGTTCCCAAGGTACGAGACTTGAGACGTCTGGTCCTTAACGAGGCTCATGAATCTCCTCTCACGATTCATCCTCATAGTACCAAGATGTATCAGGACCTACGCCAGAGGTTCTGGTGGACTAGGATGAAGAGAGAAATTGCTCAGTTTGTTGCAAATTGCGACGTTTGTAGTCGAGTTCAAGCAGAACATCAAAGGCCCGCTAGAACCCTTCAACCTTTATCTATTCTTTAGTGGAAATGGGATAGATTCTGTATGGATTTCATCACCGGATTTCCCAGGACCAAGAGAGGCAATAATGCTATCGTTGTGGTCATTGACCGTCTTTCCGAAGTGGCTCATTTTCTTCCTGTTCGAGAAATTATAACAGCTAGTGAGCTAGCGGAGTTATATATTTCTCGAATAGTGTCTCTTCATGGTGTTCCTTTGTAGATTAACTCAGATCGTGGGAGTATCTTTACTTCTCGTTTCTGGGAAAGTTTTCAAAATGCCATGGGGGCTCATCTCTCCTTTAGCACTGCTTTCCATCCTCAGTCAAGTGGTCAAGTAGAACGAGTAAATCAAATCCGGGAAGACATGCTTAGAGCTTGTGTTATATCTATCGGCATGAATTGAAAAAAATGTCTTCCGTTCGCCGAATTTGTTGGGTTATGTATGCATGTCTCTGTACAGATGTGCCACTTGGGTTTATAACTAGTTATGTCGACCCAGGTTCTTTGACATTGGAATGCTAGCAATACATTGCATACGTGAGTCAAAAGAAGCAAACGGTCCCGCCCAAGGTAAGGTGGCAGCCGTGGGTTAACCGTGCGCGAGACCGCAAAGTGATGTTGTGTGTTACAAGCTCGATTCCTATGGCTTAGGATCGGGGTCCCAACATTGGAGTAACGGTGGCAATTTACACCAATCCGTTTTCTAAACCACACACACACAAAAAACCTTTGTCGGCACACCACTTCTTTCCCAAGTGGTCACCCATCTCATCACCATCTCCCTCGGGAATTAGTGTCACCCGACGGGGTCTTTGAAGCCTTCAAAATCATTTCTTTTCATTGTCACCATGCATAGTCCCGTCCCATTTGCATAGCAACTACTAGAAACCTAACTACTTCCCACCCGCACAACCCTCATAAATGGTAGGGTCATGCTCAAGTGCAAGTATCAACGAGGAGTATCTCTGAGACAACCCACCAAGGTGGTCACCGACTTACCATGAATCAAATGCAACATAGTGCTATATGGCATGCAAAATAAATGGTTTCTTAGACATGGTCAAAGGGTTGATTGCCTTGTTCAACGAAGTCCCAAGGGTCTTCAAAGTCTTCTGGTCCAAATCCTTTGTCAGCAACGCAATCTATCCTCACAATATTAACAGGCAAAATAATAACACCACAAAAACAGGAAAAACAATTTGCTCGGAAAAATGTCACCTTGTTTTCGTAAAATACAACGGTGAGTGTAGGTATTGTAAAAATAACTAGGTTTTATTTTTGAAGTGTAAAAAGTTGAGAAAAACATTTTAACAAAAGGTTGAAATGTTTAAAACTAGGTAATTAAATAAAAAAGTGTATAAAAGTTTTTGTAAAAATCACACAAGTGGCATCCTAAAATACTACACATTATTACAAGATTTTAGATGAAGGATAAATGGATTTGGATGCATTTTGGTTTCCTTGGAATTTTTGCAAAACAGAGCAAAAAGAAAAAGGAAAAATGGCCTTGTGCCTCCTCGGCGAGAAGCTGCTCTCTAAACCGGCCCAGCTAGCAAACCCAGCCCACGCGAGGCGCAGTGCACGCGCCATCAGTTTTAAACATGACACACGGGGCCCAGCGGCCAGCGACATAGAGGGGGAGGCAGGAGCGAGGAGAGGCACAACAAAGTCTCACGACCAGGCCCCACTTGGCACGTCGTCGTCAACCTTTGTCCAGAGAGGTTGCGGCGCTCACTCGTGATGATTCCGACAATGGCAGGTTGTGCTAGCGGCGGGGATGGATTCATGGAGGACTCACCATTCGGGTGGAGGTAGAAGGGGGAACGGAGACGTAGTGTGTTGTCGGGGGCAAGGTCCCGTGGTGGAGGCACTTCGGGAGGTGGTAGCTGGAGACGTTTCCTGCAACGAAAAGAGCGGGGAAGAGGGGGAGATGCATCAAAATGAGTTCCGGTTCCATAGAGAGAGGAGGGCTGGAGGGGAGCACTGGGGCTCTAGGAGGGGGAGTAGGAGGAGAGGGAGGTTATTGGGGTGGATTGTGGGTGAAAGGAGAGGAGAGGGAGGCATGGGGGCTCCTTTTATAGGGGTAGCCGTGGTGCAACGAATGTTGGTGCGTCGGCGAGCCCGTGGTCGAGGCCAGAGGCCACGAGAATGAGTCGGGGCATGCCTGGGGTGTTTACGAGCGAGGTCTATGCCCAGGGGAAGGAATAAATATAGAGGGGAGGCGCACGCATGTGAGGCCGCTGGTTGGCCGAATCGGGCGGCGTCCGGCATGGGTGCGGGAGGGCCGTTGTAGGGAGAGAGAGGAATAGAGATGAGGCGGACAAAGTTGTAGCGTGTGCCAGACATCGAGGGACATCGACTGGCGCGCTGGTGAAAGCACAATTTCTCCCTAGGGTGGTTTTCATAATTGATCACAACATATGCATCATTGGACTAATATGTTTTCCAAGTATATTTCAGAAAAACTTAAAAAGATGCTATGGCTTAAGGTTTATGTGGAGATGCCCCTGGATGCAAGAAAGGAATATTGTTGGCTCAAGCTTCAAGCTAGAAGACTCTTCATTTTTATTTGTGTGAAATCACTTTTAAGTCCATAGAAAAGCCAATACTATTAAAAGGGGATGAGGTAGTAAAATGAACTGATTGCTCAAATGCTCAAAGTTAGCCACCAAAACACCCAGTCATTTTTCCCACATATCCAATGATAATCCCCAAGTGCAAGGAATCATCGTAGCAATTTCCAAAGGTGGAAGTGATAAGTATGGAGTGTTGAACCCACAAGGAGCTAAATGTAAGAGCAATATTCTCTCAAGTCCTATGTGCCACTTATACAACTCTATGTACGCCGAACGTTTGTATTCAACTAGGAACGAGAAATAAAATTATGTTGTGGGTATGAAGAGAATATATTTGCATGACAACGGAGAACTAAAATATAAAAATAGGTGTTGTTATCATAAAGTTAGAATATATTACAATATTTTACAAATAGCGAGTGTGGAATAATGATGGATCGGTGTGCGGAATTGTCCTAGACAAGTATTAACAAGATCGGTAATCATTATTGCAATTTCATATAAGGGAGAGGCATAAGCTAACATACTTTCTCTACTTGGATCATATGCACTTATGATTGGAACTCTATCAAGCATTCGCAACTATTAAAGATCATTAAGGTAAAACCCAACCATAGCATTAAAGCATCAAGTCCCCTTTATCCCATACGCAACAACTCACCTACTCGGGTTTATGCTTCTGTCACTCAAGCAACCCACTATAAGCAAATCATGAACGTATTGCAACACCCTACAATGGGAATCCCTCATGCTTCCGTGGCACGGAGAGCACCATAGGATAGCACCAATAATAAAGCATGCAACTCAACCCAATCTAGATCATCAATCAACCCATAAGACAAAGAGAATATACTCAAAACATCATAGGATGGCAACACACCATTGGATCATAATATGTGGCATAAAGCACCATGTTCAAGTAGGGGATTACAGTGGGGTGCGGGAGAGTGGACCGCTAAAAGAAGATTGGGATGGTGATGAAGAAGGTGATGTTGATGAACACGATCACCGCGGCGATGGTTCCCCCGGTGGCACTACGGCACCACCGGGAGAGAGGGGAGAGGGTCTCCCCTTTGTGCCTACTCCTCCATGGCCTCCCCCAAGGTGGGGAGAGGTTCTCCCTCTGGTCCTTTGCCTCCATGGTGATGATGGCCCCTCCGTCTTCCTCCTCCATGGTCTCCGATGATGGCGACCCCCTCGGCAGGGTGCCGGAGGGGGGCAATATTGTTTTTTCGTGGCTTTGGAGGCTTGGCGGAACTCCTGATCTAGGTTTCTTTTCAGGGATTTCTGTATTTATAAAAATATTTGGCGTTGGAATCACGTCACGGGAGTGCTCGAGGGGCCCACAAGCCAGGGGACGCGCCCTAGGGGGTCGTGCCCTGGTGGCTTGTGGCTGCCTCGGGACTCATCTCCGGTATATTTTTGCTCCATTATATTTCATAATTTCCAAAAATATTCTCTATAAATTTTCAGTCCATTCCGAGAACTTTTTTCTGCACAAAAACAACACCCTACGGTAGCTCTGCTGAAAACAGCGTCAATCCGGGTTAGTTCTAACAAAATAATACCAAAATCATATAGAATTATTGTAAACATGGCATTAATACTTCATAAATTATAGATACCTTGGAGACGTATCAGCATCCCCAAGCTTAATTCCTGCTCGTCCTCGGGTAGGTAAATGATAAAAGAAATAATTTATGAAGTTTGAATGCTAGCATAGTGCATAAATTTGATCAATGATAGTTCCAAACACTTATTCTAGCATCATTATATATCATAAACAGTATCTCATCTCATAAAACTTCTCATGCTGAAGTAACAAGCTATTCACGTGTTAAAGTGTAGACCATAAAGTTTCTTGAAAACTAACAAACTATGCTTTCAGTCACCAAACAATTGTAATTCATGTTATTTTCAGGAAGGGTCTATGTAAGAGCTTTAATTTAGCAAATTCCACATACTCAACTATCATATAGTTTTCCATGATTATTGACACTCAAAACATATTTTTAGAACAAATAGCATCCATCAAACACAGAGAAAGATAGGGGCTTAAAGTTTCACCTCCCAACTTATTTATCATATAGATAATTGTCAACAATAATATTTCAGGATCAAATATATTTGTATGGATATATATGTTTGGATCTTTCCCCACCACATGATGCTTGCCAACTAATACTTTGAGGTTGGAATAAGAAGTTAACTCAACAAGAATAGTAAAAATATGAAAGTAAATAGATTGGCCCTTTGTAGAGGCAAGCAGTAATTTGCATATGTGCTAGAGCTCGAGCTTTTAAAACAGAGATGACTAATAATTTTGAGCAGTATGCTTTCATTGTCAACATCACAACCGAGAGATCTCGGTATCTTCCATGCTAGATACATTATAGGCGGTTCCCAAACAGAATTGTAAAGATTTTACTCCCCCTCCACCAGTCAATTACACTCCACGGCGAGTTGAATCCACGGGTATCGTCCATACAAACAACAATCCTGGGGGAGTTTTGTTTCATTATATTTTGATTTGATTTTTGAGCATGGAACTGGGCATCTCGGATACCAGCCACTTTCTCGTGAATGATAGTGAATCAACACATATCGTGAGAATAACCCACCTAGCATGGAAGATACTGACATCCCCTAGTCACTACATGAGCGATTCGTGCATACAGAATAGAATATTATTTGAAGGTTTAGAGTTTGCACATGCAAATTTACTTGGAACGGCAGGTAAATACCGCATATAGGTAGATATAGTGGACTCTCATGGCAAGAAACTAGGTTTAAGGGTTTTTGGATGCACAAGTAGTATCTCTACTTAGTACAAAGTGTTGGCTAGCAAAAGGTTCTAAACAAGCACCACATGTTGGAGGATCCATAACAATATAACTTCTATGCAAATATACCCAAACATAACTCATTAAGTTGTCTTCCTTGTCCAACTTCAACTAATTTTCTCAAGTTTGAAAATAATTAATGGGGCTCATAATCATAGAAGATGTCCAAGATAGTATATTTATATGTGGAATCTCTCTTCCTTCAATATTCTTTCATGAATTGTTCAAGTGACCAATGCAGTGTTTGCTAACTTTCAATAAATTTTACCACCTATACTTCTTATATGTGAAGTCATTACTCCCCATGGGATAAGCATTTAAAACATATATAATTTCAGATTTGTGATATTCAATTCATTCAACTATTTACTTATGGGATATAAGTGAAGCACGAGAGTAAATGACAAAACTACTCCAAAACATATAAGTGAAGATCAATGAGTAGTTAAACAATTAAGTAGCTATGTGAGGACTTTCTGCCTCTCTCTCAATAAAGATTTTTAGATCTGAGTATTTTATTTAAATAGCAAGCAAAGGAAAAATAGCACTCCAAGAATAGGACGCATCATGTGAACTAAAAAAATTAGGATCAACATAGGCTAACCGATAGTTGACGAAGAGAGGTCGGATGCGTAGCATCCCCAAGCTTAGATGCTTGAGAGTTCTTGAAATATTTACTTGGGGTGCCTTGGTCATCCCCAAGATTGAGCTTTTGTATCTCGTTCAATCCTCTCATATCATGGTTTCACCTATTCTCAAAAACTTCATCCACATAGAACTCAAAAAGAACTCGTGAGATAGGTTAGTACACACAATAACAAGACAACTCTTCATGTACTGCCAACACAAGTTGTATAATAATTTTCAAACATCATCTACTGTTTACTATCATTTCCACAATTTATATCTACCAATATAGGCTATGGAAACTATAGGATAAGTAGATAACAAAACTATGACATCAATCTGTCCAAACAGAACAGTGTGTAGAAATTTATGAAAACAATGTACTTATGTAACTCAAAAAATTATGAAAATTTAGGAAATTCTATAACATTTATATGAAAACACTATCTAAACATTTCAGAAACTTTACACGTTCTAGTAAAATATGAAAATTCAAACACTACAACAAGAGTTTCTGTTTTTACAGAGCACACATCAAACCATGCAATGCAAGCATCCTAATGCAATTCTTGGAACTTTTTTATTGAAAAAAAAATTATAAATAACACCTAACATAAATCAACAAAATAAAATAATGCTCCAAGCAAAACTCATATTATGTGACGAATAAAAATATAGCCTAAGTAAGATTACCGATAGCGTTGGAAACGAAAGAGGGGATGCTTCCGGGGCATCCTCAAGCTTAGGCACTTGAGTCTTCCATAGATATTACCTTGGGGTGCCTTGGGAATACCCAAGATTAGGTTCTTGTCACTCCTTGTTCTGCTCATATTGGTGTCTCACCCAAAACTGGTCACTGGAAGCGGAACTGCCCCAAGTATCTGGCTGATAAGAAGGCGGCCAACGCCAAACAAGGTATATTTGATATACATGTTATTGATGTGTACCTCACCAACTCTTGTAGTAGTGCCTGGGTATTTGATATAGGTTCTCTTGCTCACATTTTCAACTCGAAACAGAAACTGCGGAATAAACGAAGGCTGGCAAAGGATGAAGTGACGATGCGCGTGGAAAATGGTTCCAAGGTTGATGAGATCGCCGTCGGCACAATCTCACTTCAGTTACCATCAGGATTAGTGATGAACTTAAATAATTTTTATTTAGTTCCTGCATTGAGCATGAACATTATATCTGGATCTTGTTTATTGCGAGTCGGTTAATCACTTAAGTCAGATAATAATGGTTGTTCTATTTATATGAGTAATATATTTTATGGTCATGCACCCAATGTGAGGGGTGTGTTCATATTGAATCTTGATAGTGATGACACTCATGTCCATAACATTGAAACCAAAAGATGTAGAGTTAATAATGATAGTGCAACTTTCTTGTGGCACTATCGCTTAGGTCATATTGGTGTAAAACGCATGAAGAAACTCCATGTTGATGGACTTTTATAGTCACTTGATTCTAAATCACTTGACACATGCGAACCATTTTTCATGGGCAAGATGACTAAGACTCCGTTCTCTGGAACAACGGAGCGTGCAAGTGACTTGTACGAAATCATGACCAATGAGCATAGAGGCGTGTGGTGGATATTGTTATTTTCTCACCTTCACTTATGATTTGAGTAGGTATGGTTATATTTACTTGATGAAGCACAAGTCTGAAACGTTTGAAAAGTTCAAGCAATTTCAGAGTGAAGTTGAAGATCATCATTGCAAGAAGATCAAATTCCTTCGATCTGATCGAGGAGGTGAGTATCTGAGTTATGAGTTTGGTGCTCACTTAAGACAATGTGGAATTGTTTCACAGTTGACACCGCGTGGAACACCACAACGCAATGGTGTGTCCGAATGCCGTAACCGTACTTTATTAGATATGGTGCGTTCTATGATGTCTCTTACCGATTTGCCATTATCATTTTGGGGCTATGCATTGGAGACAGCGACATTCACTTTAAATCGGTGATGACCCACAAGTATAGGGGATCAACCGTAGTCCTTTCGATAAGTAAGAGTGTCGAACCCAACGAGGAGCAGAAGGCTCTAATAAGCGGATTTCAGCAAGGTAATAACTGCAAGCACTGAAAGTAGCAGTAACAAGTGATTGTGTAGCGAGGTGAAACGTAGCGAGCAAAAAGTAACAAGTAGCAAGTAGTAGCAACGGTGCAGCAAGTGGCCCAATCCCTTTTGTAGCAAGGGACAAGCCTGAACAAAGTCTTATAGGAGAAAAAACGCTCCCGAGGACACACGGGAATTTCTGTCATGCTAGTTTCATCATGTTCATATGATTCGCGTTCGTTACTTTGATAGTTTGATATGTGGGTGGACCGGCGCTTGGGTATTGCCCTTACTTGGACAAGCATCCCACTTATGATTAACCTCTCTTGCAAGCATCTGCAACTACAAACGAAGAATTAAGACAAAGTCTAACCATAGCATTAAACTAGTGGATCCAAATCAGCCCCTCACGAAGCAACGCATAGACTGGGGTTTAAGCTTCTGCCACTCCAGCAACCCATCATCTACTTACTACTTTCCAATGCCTTCCTCTAGGCCCAAATATGGTGAAGTGTTATGTAGTCGACGTTCACATAACACCACTAGAGGAAAAGACAACATACAGCATATCAAAATACCGAACGAATATCAAATTCACATGACTATTATTAACATGACTTATCCCATGTCCTCAGGAACAAAAGTAACTACTCACAAAACATAATCATAATCATGATCAGAGGTGTAATGAATAGCATCAAGGATCTGAACATAAACTCTTCCACCAAGTAATCCAACTAGCATGAATTACAAAGAGTAATCAACACTACTAGCAACCTTACAAGTACCAATCGGAGTTGCGAGACAAAGATTGGTTACAAGAGATGAACTAGGGATTGGAGAGGAGATGGTGCTGATGAAGATGTTGATGAAGATGCCTCCCCTACGACGAAAGGAGTGTTGGTGATGACGATGGCGACGATTTCCCCCTCCGGGAGGGAAGTTTCCCCGGCAGGATCGTCCTGCCGGAGCTCTAAATTGGATCTGCTCAAGTTCCGCCTCGTGGCGGCGGCGAAACCACGAAAAAGCTCCCGAATGATTTTTTTCTGGACCAAAACCCTTCATATAGAAAAGGGGTGAGCTAGTGGGCCGTCAGGTAGCCCACAAGCTTGCCCTGCGCCACCAGGGGGTGGTGGCGGTGGCAGGGCTTGTGGAGCCCTGGTGGCCCCCTCCGGTAGTTCTTTCGCCCGGTATTTTTTATATAATCCAGAAAAAATACACGTAACTTTTTAGGGAATTTGGAGATGTGCAAAATAGTGGACTAGGATTTGCTCCTTTTCCAGTCCAGAATTCCAGCTGCCTGAATTCTCCCTCTTCAAATAAACCTTGCAAAATAAGAGAGAAAAGGCATAAATATGGTACCACAAGTAATATAACAGCCCAAAAAGCAATAAATATCAACATGAAAGCATGATACAAAATGGACGTATCAACTCCCCCAAGCTTAGACCTCACTTGTCCTCAAGCGAAAACCAAGTTCCATAAACATGTCCACATGTTGAGGGACGAAGGTGTCGATAAAACATAATACGGACATGAGGGCATCATGATCACACATAGAACAGAAATACATCATAAAGATTCTTATGGGAAAGTAACAATTCCTTCACAAAGCAAAGCATGAAGCAAAAACCTTACCGAGAAGTAACCAACAATAGTCCATAGTCATTGAAGCAATTGCAATTTATCACAACATCAGAAAGAGTCAAATAAGAGCTTGTAAGGCAAATACACATACTCAATCATCTCTTTTGTTTTCCACAATTGTTACAACTCATGTGGTACTCATGGTGTCAAAGTTTCAGCTGGACACACAGGAAGATAGGGGCTTATAGTTTTGCCTCCCAACCATTTACCTCAAGGGTAAAGTCAACAACAATAAAGCATAAGTACTCAACTCCAAGTTGATATATGAATATAGATCTTTCCCAAGCATGTGACGGTAGCCAAGACAAAGGCAAAAAGGGAATTGGTGAAGATCACCATGACTCTTACAAGGGCAAAAAGTAAAGGTACAAGATAGGCCCTTCGCAGAGGGAAGCAGAGGTTGTCATGCGCTTTTGAGGTTTGAATGTGTGTCCTCTTAGTGCGGAGGAACGTCACTTTATATTGTCTCCTGTGATAAAGAACTTTATTATGCAGTCTGTCGCTTTTATGTCTTGCTCATCACAGGTTCGTACAAAGTTTATTTTCCACACACTAATAGATCATACATATTAGAGAGCAATTTTTATTGCTTGCACTGATGACAACTTACTTGAAGGATCTTATTCAATCCATAGGTAGGTATGGTGGACTCTCATGGCAAAACTGGGTTGGAGGTTTATGGATGCACAAGTAGTATCTCTACTTGGTGCGGGAGTTTTGGCTAATATGAGGTGGAAGCAATCGTCACATGCTAAGGGATATCTAATCATATACATTGTTTGGAACCAAGCAAACATAATTCATTATGTTGTCTTCCTTGTCCAACATCTACTCCTAGGCATGTAATAGTTTGGTGAGTGCTCACAATTGCAAAAAGTGTCTAAGATGATATATTTATATGTGAACCTCTCTTTCCTTATTACTTCTTATTAATTGCAACAATGACTGAGGTCTATGTTGATTTATTATCAACAAGTTTCAATCATCATACGTGTCACATGTGAAGTTATCACTTTCCATAAGATCGTCTCATGATCTTTCATGCTATCGTTCTTTTCATACTTTTGATCATGGCACAAAGCAAAGCCCTTGACTAAGAAACTCTTTATTATATAGCTCGTAAGCTCGAATACAGCAGGGGGGAGACAAAAGTAAAAGACTCAAACTAAAAACTAAAGACTTATTCCTCTAAAAGAAGAAATAAAGATTGAAAAGGAAAGAACTAAAACAAAGGTAAAAGCAAAAGATATAAAGGTGATACGATACCGGGGCAACTCCCCCAAGCTTGGCAGAAGCCAAGGGGATTGCCCATACCAATGCTTAGTTGTCTTCCTTTGGTGGTGGTGGTGTTGTTGTCGGAGTAGTCTGATCCTCCGTCTTCCAAGGCATAGGTGCTCCATCATGGCAGGATGAACGAGTCGCCAGAATCCTCAAATCTGCACCCAACCTTATTGATTTAAATTTGTACTCATACTCACAGTTTTGATTCTGCAAGTCATAGATCTGGCCCTGAAGTTGGTCAACCCTATCGTAGAGCCTGGAGAGGTGTTTCCAAATATCAATGGCATCCATCTTGTGATTGCTAGTGAACTCCGTGATCATCGTGTGGTTGGCGTTGAGTCCACGCTCCACCATCCCTTGGCACTTGAAGACTTCTTGCTCCATTGCTTCGAGCCTCGTCTCCATGCTTCTGGTCTTCTTAGGCCCCTCAACATCACGGATGTGCAGCATCCCCTCGCTCATCTTGATAGATTGAGGGTGTTTCAGCACTTCCGTGAGGTAGGGATTGATGACCTTCTCGAAGATCTTGTCCTTAGGAGCGTTTGGGGAAGTCATGATGATCTAGATCTGTCACAGAAACAGGCTCGAAACGAAAACACAGGAAAACTACGCGATACGGAGATCAAAACCTTCGGGCGACTATATATTGATTTTTTCTGGGCCAGAAGGAGTCCTCCGCAAGAAAATGGAGTCCGGGAGGCACACGTGGTGCCCACAAGCTTGACCTCCGCCACCAGGGGGTAGGGGGCGGTGGCAGGGCTTGTCGCCGCCTCGTTCGATCTCCGGACTGCTTTTTATTTTTCTAATTTTCCAAAAATTCCAAAACGGAAGAAATTTCCTATTGGAAAAGTATCGGAGTTCAATTTCTTACCGAAACAGATACATCTTCGTTTTCAAGGTCTGAAACAGGCTGATAAACATCCCTTATGTACTCCTCTGGAGTTATGACATTGATGATATTGGTCTCAACATTTATGGGAGTACCAGACATGTAATGCTTGATTCTTTGCCCATTTACCACTCTAGGAAAATTTCCTTCCGTGTTATTGATTTTGAAGGCACTGGAACGATATACTTCCTCGATAATATAGGGACCTTCCCATTTAGAGAGAAGCTTGCCTGCAAAGAATCTCAAACGAGAATTTGTAGCAAGACATAATCACCTACTTTGAACTCTCGTTTCTGTATTCGTTTGTCGTGCCATCTCTTAACCTTTTCCTTGAACAATCTGGCATTCTCGTATGCCTGGGCTCTCCATTCATCTAACGAGCTGATATCAAACAACCGCTTCTCACCGGCAAGTTTGAAATCAAAGTTGAGCTCTTTGATTGCCCAATAAGCTTTGTGTTCCAGCTCAAGAGGTAAATGACAGGCCTTACCGTAAACCATTTTATACGGTGACATGCCCATGGGATTCTTATAAGCAGTCCTATAAGCCCATAGTGCATCGTCAAGTTTGCTAGACCAGTTCTTTCGAGATCTACTGACGGTCTTTTGTAAGATCAACTTGATCTCCCTATTACTCAACTCAACTTGACCACTAGACTGAGGATGATAAGGAGATGCAACTCTATGGTTGACATCATACTTAGCTAGCATCTTGCGGAAAACACCATGAATGAAGTGTGAACCGCCATCAGTCATCAAGTATCTAGGGACTCCAAATCTTGGGAATATGACTTCTTTAAGCATCTTAATAGAGGTGTGGTGATCACCATTTTTAGTGGGGATAACTTCTACCCACTTAGTAACGTAATCCACAGCAACTAAGATGTGAGTGTGCCCATTGGAACTCGGGAAGGGTCCCATATAATCAAAGCCCCGGACATCAAATGGTTCAATGACAAGTGAATAGTTCATAGGCATTTCCTGGCGCTTAGTGATGTTCCCTATTCTTTGGCATTCGTCACAAGACAAGACACACTTACGAGCATCCTTGAAGAGAGTGGGCCAATAGAAACCTGATTGCAATACCTTATGAGCAGTTCTATCTCCAGCGTGGTGTCCTCCGTAGGCTTCGGAATGACACTTCTGCAAGATCTGTCCCTGTTCATGTTCAGGCACACAACGTCTAATAACACCATCTACTCCTTCCTTATAAAGGTGAGGATCATCCCAAAAGTAGTGTCTCAAATCAAAGAAGAATTTCTTCTTTTGTTGATAGGTGAAACTGGGTGGTATGTATTTGGCTACGATATAGTTTGCATAATCGGCATACCACGATGCACTATGTGAAGTGCGAATGACATTTAATTGCTCATCACGAAAGCTGTCATCAATAGGTAGTGGGTCATCAAGGACATTCTCTAGCCTCGACAAGTTATCTGCTACAGGGTTATCAGCACCCTTTCGGTCAACGACGTGCAAATCAAATTCATGTAGCAGGAGAACCCATCTGATTAGCCTAGGCTTAGCGTCCTTCTTCTCCATGAGGTACTTAATAGCAGCATGATCAGAGTGAATAGTGACTTTGGAGTCAAATATGTAAGACCTGAACTTTTCACATGCAAACACGACTGCTAAAAATTCCTTCTCCGTAGTGGCATAGTTTCTTTGGGCACTGTCTAGAGTTTTACTAGCGTAGTGAATGACATTCAACTTCTTGTCAACTCTTTGTCCTAGAATAGCACCAACAGCATAATCACTAGCATCACACATGATTTCAAACGGCAAGTTCCAGTCAGGTGGTTGAACCATAGGTGCGGTTATCAAAGCCTTCTTAAGTATTTCGAAAGCTTCCTCACAATACTCATCAAAAACAAAAGGAACATCCTTCTGCAAGAGGTTGGTAAGAGGCCTAGAAATCTTAGAGAAGTCTTTAATGAACCTTCTATAGAAACCAGCATGACCTAGGAAACTTCGTATACCTCTGAAATCTGTGGGGCAAGGCATTTTCTCAATTGCATCAACCTTAGCCTTATCAACTTCAATGCCTCTCTCAGAAATTTTGTGTCCTAAGACGATACCTTCATTAACCATAAAGTGGCACTTCTCCCAGTTCAAGACGAGGTTGGTTTTTGCGCATCTCTGTAAGACTCGACCAAGGTTGCTGAGGCAATCATCAAAGGAAGACCCGTAAACGGAGAAGTCATCCATGAAAACCTCGACAATCTTTTCACAAAAGTCAGAGAATATATCCATCATACATCTTTGGAAGGTGGCAGGTGCATTACATAAGCCAAAAGGCATATGTCTATAGGCAAAGGTACCGAAAGGGCAGGTGAAAGTGGTTTTCTCTTGATCAGATTGTGCAACAGGTATTTGCGAGAAACCTGAATAACCATCTAGAAAGCAGAAGTGTGTGTGTTTTGATAGCCTTTCTAGCATTTGGTCGATAAACGGCAAAGGATAATGATCTTTCCTAGTTGCCTTGTTCAGTTTCCGGAAGTCTATCACCATTCTATAGCCGGTAATAATCCTTTGTGGGATTAGTTCATCCTTATCATTAGGAACGACGGTGATACCTCCCTTCTTAGGTATGCAATGTACTGGACTTACCCAATCACTATGAGCAACAGGATAAATGATTCCTGCTTCCAGAAGCTTTAATATTTCTTTTCTAACGACCTCTTTCATCTTAGGATTTAATCTCCTTTGATGATCAGCAACTGGTTTAAAGTCAGGATCGGTTTTAATCTTGTGCTGACATAGAGTAGGACTAATACCCTTAAGATCATCAAGAGTATATCCAATAGCAGTGCGGTGCTTCCTCAAAGTTTTTAGTAACTTCTTCTCTTCGCGCTCTGAGAGGAGAGCACTAATAATGACAGGATATATCTCCTTCTCATCAAGATAGGCATACTTAAGAGTATCAGGAAACTATTTAAGCTCGAACACATGATCACCCTTTGGTGGGGGAGGATCCCCAAGCAGTTCAACAGGCAGATTATTCTTGAGAATAGGATATTGTTCTAAGACAATTTTATCTATCTCATCTCTCTCCTCCATATGCATATCATTTTCATGCTCAAGAAGATATTGCTCTAAAGGATCCGTAGGAGGTACGGCAATAGAGGAAAGAGCAATAATTTCATCCCTACCAGACGACTCTCTTTCATGGGTTTGTCTTCCAAACTTGGAGAAGTTAAATTCATGAGACACACCCTCGAAACTTACTGTGACAGTCTGCTTAATGCAACCAATGTGAGCATTGACAGTGTTGAGAAAGGGTCTACCAAATATGATGGGACAAAAGATATCTTGTGCAGTACCAAGGACGAGGAAATCAGTAGGATACTTCGTCTTACCACACATGACTTCTACGTCTCTCACAATTCCCAGAGGGCAGATAGTGTCTCTATTAGCTAGCGTAATAGTGACATCAATGGGTTCTAACTCAGCAGGTGCAATCTCATCTTTGATTTCATCATATAGAGAACGGGGTATTGCACTAACACTAGCTCCCATATCACATAAACCATGGGAACAGTGATCTCCTATCTTAACAGAAACAACGGGCAGGCCAACTACAGGTCTGTGTTTGTCTTTCACGTGAGGTTTAGCAATTCTAGCGGAGTCCTCACCGAATTTGATAACATGCCCGTCTGTGTCTTTGGCTAGGAGATCTTTGATAATAGAAACACTAGGTTCAACTATAATCTCCTCAGGGGGTGAAAGTGGTTTAATGTAACCCCTACGTATCACAGTTGGAACTTTATAATAATCCTTTATCCTAGCAGGGTATGGTGGTTTCTTAGTGTAAGCACAAGGAACAACAGGATCACTAAAAGCAATGACTTTCTCCTCAACTAGATTGGTTTTGGCTATGTTGCTTTCTACAGGAGGATGATATTTAAACCACTTCTCTTTGGGAAGATCAACATGAGAAGCAAAAGATTCACATAGAGAAGCTACTATCTCAGAGTCAAGTCCATACTTAGCGCTAAAATCTCTAGAAGTGTTTGTCTCAACAAAAGATTTAACGCAATCAAACTGGAAATTCATACCTGACTCATTACCTTCCTCCAGCTCCCAATCTTCAGAGTTGCGTTTGATTATCTCCAATAAATTCCACTTGTGATCAATATCCTTCTTCGTAAAAGAACCGGCACAAGAAGTGTCAAGCATGGTACGATCTTCATGAGAAAGACGAGCATAAAAGTTTTGAGTGATGATTTATCTCGAGAGTTCATGATTGGGGCATGAATATAGCATTGATTTAAGCCTCCCCCAAGCTTGAGCTATGCTTTCCCTGTCATGAGGCCAAAAGTTATAAATAAAGTTCCGATCACGATGTACTAAATGCATAGGATAGAACTTTTGATGAAATTCCAATTTCAACCCATTGTAGTCTCATGATCCAGTATCATCACATAGCCTATACCATGTCAACGCCTTATCCTTCAAAGATAAAGGAAATACTTTCTTCTTTACCTCATCCTCGGGCAAACCTGCAAGCTTAAATAAACCACAAACTTCATCTACATAGATTAGATGCAAGTCTGGATGTGAAGATCCATCTCCTGTGAAAGGAATAGCCAGCAGTTTCTCAAGCATACCCGAAGGAATTTCATAAAAGATATTTTCAGTAGGTACCTCAGGTTGAGGAGCAACTCCTCGTGCTTCCGTTCATGGTGAAGATATCCCGAACAAACTCCTCAAAGGAACAGTTTCCATAGTGACAAGTGACAATAAATTTCAGCACAGTATATAAATGTTTCCTTACCAATTTCCACTTACCAAAGGCGCTTCACTCCTGGCAACGGCGCCAGAAAAGAGTCTTGATGACCCACAAGTATAGGGGATCAAACGTATTCCTTTCGATAAGTAAGAGTGTTGAACCCAACGAGGAGCAGAAGGCTCTGATAAGCGGATTTCAGCAAGGTAATAACTGCAAGCACTGAAAGTAGCGGTAACAAGTGATTGTGTAGCGAGGTGAAACGTAGCGAGCAAAAAGTAACAAGTAGCAAGTAGTAGCAACGGTGCAGCAAGTGGCCCGATCCCTTTTGTAGCAAGGGACAAGCCTGAACAAAGTCTTATAGGAGAAAAAACGCTCCCGAGGACACACGGGAATTTCTGTCATGCTAGTTTCATCATGTTCATATGATTCGCGTTCATTACTTTGATAGTTTGATATGTGGGTGGACCGGCGCTTGGGTACTGCCCTTACTTGGACAATCATCCCACTTATTATTAACCTCTCTTGCAAGCACCCGCAACTACAAAAGAAGAATTAAGACAAAGTCTAACCATAGCATTAAACTAGTGGATCCAAATCAGCCCCTCACGAAGCAACACATAGACTGGGGTTTAAGCTTCTGTCACTCCAGCAACCCATCATCTACTTAATACTTCCCAATGCCTTACTATAGGCCCAAATATGGTGAAGTGTTATGTAGTCGACGTTCACATAACACCACTAGAGGAAAAGATAACATACAACATATCAAAATACCGAACGAATATCAAATTCACATGACTATTATTAACATGATTTATCCCATGTCCTCAGGAACAAAAGTAACTACTCACAAAACATAATCATAATCATGATCAGAGGTGTAATGAATAGCATCAAGGATCTGAATATAAACTCTTCCACCAAGTAATCCAACTAGCATCAACTACAAAGAGTAATCAACACTACTAGCAACCTTACAAGTACCAATCGGAGTTGCGAGACGAAGATTGGTTACAAGAGATGAACTAGGGATTTGAGAGGAGATGGTGTTGATGAAGATGTTGATGAAGATGCCTCCCCTCAGACAAGAGGAGTGTTGGTGATGACGAAGACGACGATTTCCCCCTCCGGGAGGGAAGTTTCCCCGGCAGGATCGTCCTGCCGGAGCTCTAGATTGGATCTGCTCAAGTTCCGCTTCGTGGCGGCGGCGAAACCACGAAAAAGCTCCCGAATGATTTTTCTGGACCAAAACCCTTCATATAGAAAAGGGGTGAGCTAGTGGGCCTTCAGGCAGCCCACAAGCTTGCCCTACGCCACCAGGGGGGTGGTGGCGGTGGTAGGGCTTGTGGAGCCCTGGTGGCCCCCTCCGGTAGATCTTTCACCCAGTATTTTTTATATAATCCAGAAAAAATACACGTAACTTTTCAGGGCATTTGGAGATGTGCAGAGTAGTGGACTAGGATTTCTCTTTTTCCAGTCCAGAATTCCAGCTGCCTGAATTCTCCCTCTTCAAATAAACCTTGCAAAATAAGAGAGAAAAGGCATAAATATGGTACCACAAGTAATATAACAGCCCAAAAAGCAATAAATATCAACATGAAAGCATGATGCAAAATGGACGTATCAACTCCCCCAAGCTTAGACCTCGCTTGTCCTCAAGCGAAAACCAAGTTCCATAAACATGTCCACATGTTGAGGGACGAAGGTGTCGATAAAACATAATACGGACATGAGGGCATCATGATCACACATAGAACAGAAATACATCATAAATATTCTTATGGGAAAGTAACAATTCCTTCACAAAGCAAAGCATGAAGCAAAAAACCTTACCGAGAAGTAACCAACAATAGTCCATAGTCATTGAAGCAATTGCAATTTATCACAACATCAGAAAGAGTCAAATAAGACTTGTAAGGCAAATACACATACTCAATCATCTCTTTTGTTTTCCACAATTGTTACAACTCACGTGGTACTCATGGTGTCAAAGTTTCAGCTGGGCATAGAGGAAGATAGGGGCTTATAGTTTTGCCTCCCAACCATTTACCTCAAGGGTAAAGTCAACAACAATAAAGCATAAGTACTCAACTCCAAGTTGATATATGAATATAGATTTTTCCCAAGCATGTGACGGTAGCTAAGACAAAGGCAAAAATGGAATTGGTGAAGATCACCATGACTCTTACAAGGGCAAAAAGTAAAGGTACAAGATAGGCCTTCGCAGAGGGAAGCAGAGGTTGCCATGCGCTTTTGAGGTTTGAATGTGTGTCCTCTTAGTGCGGAGGAACGTCACTTTATATTGCCTCCTGTGATAAAGAACTTTATTATGCAGTCTGTCGCTTTTATGTCTTGCTCATCATAGGTTCGTACAAAGTTTATTTTCCACACACTAATAGATCATACATATTAGAGAGAAATTTTCATTGCTTGCATCGATGACAACTTACTTGAAGGATCTTATTCAATCCATAGGTAGGTATGGTGGACTCTCATGACAAAACTGGGTTGGAGGTTTATAGATGCACAAGTAGTATCTCTACCTGGTACGGGAGTTTTGGCTAATATGAGGTGGAAGCAATCGTCACATGCTAAGGGATCTCTAATCATATAACATTGTTTGGAACCAAGCAAACATAATTCATTATGTTGTCTTCCTTGTCCAACATCTACTCCTAGGCATGTAATAGTTTGGTGAGTGCTCACATTTGCAAAAAGTGTCTAAGATGATATATTTATATGTGAACCTCTCTTTCCTTATTACTTCTTATTAATTGCAACAATCACTCAGGTCTATGTTGATTTATTCTCAACAAGTTTAAATCATCATACGTGTCATATGTGAAGTTATCACTTTCCATAACATCATCTGATGATCTTTCATCCTATCGTTCTTTTCATACTTTTGATCATGGCATAAAGAAAAGCCCAATATTTTTTATATAATCCAGAAAAAATCCACGTAAATTTTAAGGGCATTTGTAGATGTGCAGAATAGTGGACTAGGATTTGCTCCTTTTCCAGTCCATAATTCCAGCTGCCTGAATTCTCCCTCTTCAAATAAACCTTGCAAAATAAGAGAGAAAAGGCATAAATATGGTACCACAAGTAATATAACAGCCCAAAAAGCAATAAATATCAACATGAAAGCATGATGCAAAATTGATGTATCAATAGGGCACCATCAAAATCCGTTGAGACGACACCATATGAGCTATGGTATGGCAAGAAGCCAAAGTCGTCGTTTCATAAAGTTTGGGGATGTGATGGTTATGTCAAAAAGCTTCAGCCTGAAAAGCTGGAACCCAAAGTGGAAAAGTGCGTCTTCACAGGTTACTAAAAATAAACAGTTGGGTATACCTTCTATCTCAGATCCAAGGGCAAAGTGTTTGTCGCTAAGAACAGAGCTTTTCTTGAGAAAGAGTTTCTCTCGAAAGAATTGAGTGGGAGGAAGATAGAACTTGATGAGGTTGAAGAACCTTTGCTTCAACCAGATGGTGGCGCAAGACAGAAAGAAGTTTCTATCGAAGCTACAATAGTTGAAGAGGAAGCTAATGATGATGATCATGAAACTTTAAATTAAGTTGTTGTCGGACCTCGTAGGTCGACAAGGGCACTCCAGAGTGGTACGGGAATCTTGTCTTATTGACTTTGTTGTTAGACAACAATGAGCCTACGAGCTATGGAGAAGCAATGGTGGGCCCGGATCCAACAAATGGTTAGAGGCCATGAAGTCCGAGATAGGATCTATTTATGAAAATAAAGTATGGACTTTGGAAGTATTACTTGAAGGACGAACATTCAGAACAGATGGATCTTTAAGAAGAAGACGGACGCTGACTGTAATGTAACCGTCTATAAAGCTCGACTTGTGGCAAAGGGTTTTTCACAAGTTCAAGGAGTTTACTATGATGGGACTTTCTCACCCGTAGAGATGCTTAAGTACATCAAAATCATGTTAGCAATAGCTGCATTTTTCAATTATGAAATATGGCAAATGGATGTCAAAACAGCGTTCCTTAACGGGTTTTTTAAGGAAGAGTTGTATATGATACAACCAGAAGGTTTTGTCGATCCACAGAATGTTGACAAAGTACGGAAGCTCCAGCAATCCATTTATGGACTCGTGCAAGCATCTCGGGGTTGGAATCAATGCTTTGATGAGGTGATCAAGGCGTTCGGGCTTATACAAGTTTTTGGAGAAGCTTGTATTTTACAAGAAAGTGAGTGGGAGCTCTATAGCGTTTCTAATATTATATGTGGATGACATATTGTTGATTGCAAACAATGTAGAGTTTTTGGAAAGCGTAAAGGATTACTTGAATAAGAGTTTTTCAATGAAGGACCTAGTAGAAGCTACTTTCATATTGGGCATTAAGATCTATAGAGATAGATCAAGGCGCCTGATAGGACTTTCACAAAGCACATACCTTGATAATATTTTGAAGAAATTTAAAATGGAACAATCCAAGAAGGGGTTCTTGCCTGTGTTACAAGGTATAAAGTTGAGTAAGACTCAATGCCGAGTAACTGCAGAAGATAGAGAAACGATGTGTGTCGTCCCCTATGCTTCAGCCATAGGGTCTATCATGTATGCAATGTTGTGCACAAGACCGGATGTCAGCCTTTCCATAAGTATGACAGACAGGTTTCAAAGTAATCCAGGAGTGGATCACTGGACAGCGGTCAAGAATATTTTGAAGTACCTGAAAAGGACTAAGGAAATGTTTCTCGTTTATGGAGGTGACGGAGAGCTCGTCGTCAAGGGTTATGTCGATGCAAGCTTCTACACTGATCCGGATCACTCTAAGTCACAAACTGGATGCGTATTTATTCTTAATGGGGGTGCAGTAAGCTGGTGCTGTTCCAAGCAAAGCGTCGTAGCTGATTCTACATGTGAAGCAGAGTACATAAATGCCTCACAGGCGGCTAAGGAGGGTGTTTGGATGAAGCAGTTCGTGTCAAATCTTGGAGTAGTGCCAAGTGCGCTGGACCCAATCAATCTGTTCTGTGACAACAATGGTGCCATTGCTCTAGCCAAGGAACCAAGGTTTCACAAGAGGACCACACACATAAAGCGACGGTTCAATGCCATCCGCGATTACATCAAGGAAGAGGACAGAAATATTTGCAAAGTGCACACGGATCTGAATGTTGCAGATCCGCTGACTAAGCCTCTTCCACGAGCAAAACATGATCAACACCACAACTGTATGGGTGTTAGATTCTTTACGTTGTAAATCACATAGAGATGTGAAGCTAGATTATTGACTCTAGTGCAAGTGGGGGTCTGTTGGAAATATGCCCTAGAGGCAATAATAAAATAGTTATTATTATATTTCTTGTTTCAAGATAATCGTTTATTATCCATGCTATAATTGTATTCAATGGAAACACAAATGCATGTGTGGATATATAGACAAAACAATGTCCCTAGTGAGCCTCTAGTTGACTAGCTCGTTAATAAAAGATGGTTAAGGTTTCCTGACCATAGACAAGTGTTGTTAGTTGATAACGGGATCACATCATTAGGGAATGATGTGATGGAGACGACCCAAATTATGAACGTAGTATATGATCGTGTCAGTTTGTTACTACTGTTTGCCACATGTCAATGTATCTATTCCTATGACCATGAGATCATGCAACTTCTGGGCAACGGAGGAATACCTTGTGTGTATCAAACGTTGCAACGTAACTGGGTGACTATAAAGGTGCTCTACAGGTATCTCTGAAGGTGTCTGTTGTATTGGGGTGAATCAAGACTGGGATTTGTCACTCTGTGTGACGGAGAGGTATCTCGGGGCCCACTCGATAATACAACATCACAATAAGCCTTGCAAGCAATGTGACTAAGGAGTTAGCCACGAGATCTTGTATTACGGAACGAGTAAAGAGAATTGCCGATAACGGGATTGAACTAGGTATAGAGATACCGACAATTGAATCTCGGGCAAGTAACATACCAAAGGACAAAGGGAACAGTATACGGGATTAACTGAATCCTTGACATAGAGGTTCGACCGATAAGATCTTCGTAGAATATGTAGGATCCAGTATGGGCATCCAGGTTCCGCTATTGGATATTGACCAGAGAGTGTACCGGTCATGTCTACATAGTTCTCGAACCCGCAGGGTGTGCACACTTAAGGTTCGGTGACGTTTCAGTATAGTTGAATTATTGATGTTCGTAACTGAATGTTGTTTGGAGTCCCGGATGAGATCCAGGACATCACGAGGGTCTCCGGAATGGTCCAAAAATGAAGATTGATATATATAGGATTGTTGCGTTTGGCTTTCGGAAAGATTTCGGGCATTACCCGTAAAGTACCAGGAGTGACGAATGGGTTCCGGGGTTTTACCGGGAGGGGCCACCCACCCGGGAGAGGACCTAATAGGCCCATGGGTGGCGCACCAGCCTTTAGTGGGCTGGTGAGGCCAGCCCAATAAGCCTATTTCGGCTGGAAGCAATAATAAGAAGGAAAAATAAAAATAAAAGGAAGAGGTGGACAAGATGGGAAGGAGTCCTCCACCAAACCGAATTGGAGGAGGAGGAGTCCCTCTTGGGCTCGGCCGAACCCTCCTACTTGGAGTAGGAGGCAAGCCACCCTCCCTCTTGTTCCTCCTATATATAGTGGAGGTTTCAGAGGCTTTTTGCAACACCAAGACTTTGTGCATCCCTCTCTCCCTCCACTACTTCGTGACACCCCGTAGCTAGTTCGGTACGGCACGGGAAGCCCTGGGAGAGTAGCTCCACCACCATCACCGCCACGCTGTCGTGTTGCCGGAGAATTCAGCTACCCCTTCGTCTCTCTTGCTGGATCAAGAAGGCAGAGATCGTCATCGAGCTGTATGTGTGCTAAACGCGGAGGTGTCGTCCGTTCGGTACTAGATCGGGACGAAGTTCGTGGGATAGATCGTGATTGGATCGCAAAGACGTTAGACTACATCAACCGCGTTTCTTAATGCTTCCCGCTTAGTGATCTATAAGGGTATGTGGATCCGATCTCCCCTCGGGTAGATGATCATCACCATGATAGGTGTTTCGTGTGCGTAGGAAATTTTTGGTTTGCCATGCAGCGTTCCCCAACACAAGCATGTTGTAATCAAAACATCCATCACAAGCACTCAAAAAGTTTTAATTGGTCCAAATTTTGTAAAAACATAATGTGGCAAAGTGGTACAAACACATGGTGTGACAGGTAGGGAGGAGGATGATGGATTTCGGCTCCAAGTGCAGTGCATGAATCTGGTAATGCGAGAGCACGACGTCGAAGAAGTCTGAGAATGGGGGCAGCAACCCGGAGAAGAGCGCTCGGAGATGGATGTCAATTGTGGTGGTCTCTAGTTCAAGGAGGTCCACGAAGTCGGCCAGATATTGGTCACCCCCACTAATTGGTAGTGGCGACAGTCACCGGAAGCACCTTATGGAGCCCTTCGTGGTTGAGCACCGTGGACTTGCTAAGGACAGGTTCCCGCGTCGATGGCTCATTGATGTCTACTACACAAGTTGTTCTCGTAGACTCGTGTTGGGCCTCCAAACACAAAGTTTTGTAGGAAAATAGCAAATTTACCTCAAGTGGATGACCTAAGGTTTATCAATCCGTGGGAGGCATAGGATGAAGATTGTCTCTCTCAAACAACCCTGCAATCAAATACAAAAAACTCTTGTGTACCGAACACACCCAACACAATGGCAAATTGTATAGGTGCACTAGTTCGGCGAAGAAATGGTGACACAAGTGTAATATGGATGGTAGAAATATATTTTTATAATTTGAATACATAAAAACAGCAATGTAGCAATTCGTAAAACATAGCACAAACAGTATTGCAATGCTTGAAAATGAGGCCTAGGGTTCATACTTTCGCTAATGCAATCTCTCAACAACGCTAATATAATTGGATCACATAACAATCCCTCAACATGCAATAAATAATCACTCCAAAGTTCCTATCTAACGGAGAACATAAGAAGAAATTGTTTGTAGGGTACGCAACTACCTCAAATTTATTCTTTCCGATCAGTCTTTCCAAGAGTTCGTACTAAAATAACAAGTTATCCTTTCCGATTGATCTATTCAAGAGTTCATACTAAAATAACACCACCGATGCATATTAATCAACCCTAATGTCACCTCAAGTGTACGTGAACTAATTATATGAGATGCATCAAACAATTTCAGATTCTTCATATTCAATCCAACACAAAGAACTTCAAGGAGCACCCCAAGATTTCTATCGGAGAACATAGTATGAAAACATGCAATCAACCCACATGCCAAGATCCCCAAGGTCACCGAAATCCACAAGTTGATGCCATAACATATATCAAGTGAATCACTTGAATACCCCAATGTCACTACGGGTATCCGCATGCAAGACATACACCATGTGTTCTCAAACCAGAATATTCAATCCAACATAATGAGATCTTAAAGCGAAATATTCAATTCATTAAAACAATAGCATGGGACAAACACCATATGATCCAACTATATTAACAAGGCCCGTGATATTTCAAGATCGTGACATCTCAAGAACACGAGAGAGAGAGAGAGAGAGAGAGAGAGAGATTAAACACATAGCTACCGGTACAAACCCTCAACCCCGATGGTGGACTACTCCCTCCTCGTCATGGCCTCCGCCGAGATGATGAAGATGGCCACCGGAGATGATCTCTCCCTACGGTAGGGTGTTGGAAAGGGCTCCCGATTGGTTTTTCGTGGCTACAGAGGCTTGTGGCGGCGGAAATTCTGATCTAGAATTATTACTGGAGGTTTCTCCATTTATAGGTTTTTTAGCGTTGGAATCATGCCAAGATGGGCCACGAGGTGCCCACTAGGTACCGCTGCGCGAGGGGGGCAGGTGCACCCTCATGCCTAGTGGGCAGCATGGGCCTCCTCTCATTGGCTTCCTTGGTCCTATGGATGCCTTTTGGGCAAAAAAAATCTCCAAAAAGTCCCGTGACATTGGGACTCCGTTTGATATTGATTTTCTGCGAAATAAAAACAATAAAAAAATAGCAACTACCACTGGGAACTATGTCAATAGGTTTGTCCCAAAAAAGGATATAAAGTTGTTATAAAATGATTGCAAAACATCCAAGAATGATAATATAACAACATGGAAAAATAAAAAATTACAAAGGGAAACAAAGATTTGTAGAGGTGCGAGAGCTCAAAGCTCAAATTGAGAGAAAAAATTATTTTGGATGGCATGCTTTTCGTGTCAACGAAAATGACTAAGAGTTTTCAATATCTTCCATGCTAAACAAATCATAGACAGTTCCCAAGCTGGGAAAAAAACTTTATTCCTTTTTCCACCATTCTTTCACACTCCACGGCTAGCCGCATCCACGGGTACCGTCCATACCAACACTTTCCAAGGAATTTATTATTTGACAACATAAAATAAATTTTCTTTGTTTTTCGGGACTCGGCATCCCTATTACCGCCGTACTGTTATGCAATGACAAGTGAATAAACACCCATCTTGAGAATAACCTATTTAACATGGAAGATATTGGTCACCCTCGCCGTTTCATGAGCGGTACGAGCACACAACAGAAGTTTATTTTGAATATTAGAGTTGGCACATACAAATTTACTTAGAATGACACTGAAATACCGCATATAGGTAGGTATGGTGGACTCATTTGGCACAACTTTGGACTTAGGATTTGGATGCACAAGCATCATTCCCGCTTAGTAGAAGTGAAGGCTAGCAAATAGATTGAGAAGCACCCAACCAAGGAACAAAAACCATCATAAGCAAACATTAAACATAACTAACACCGAGTAATGCAACAAAAGTATGATGTAATTTCATAGCATAATTATTGACTTAATGTGCATGCATAGGGAATCACAAACCTTAACATCAATATTCTTACTGAAGTATAATTACTCATCAACATAACTCACATATCACTATCTTCATATCGCAAAACTATTGCAAAGAATCAAGTTTAACATCCAATGATCTTCATGAAAGTTTTTATTATATCTCCCTTGGATATCTATCACTTTGGGACTAATTTCATTTAAAGAAAATTACCATTGCTAATAACAAGCTCTCAAACAAATATAAGTGAAGAATGAGAGCACAAGTTTCTTTAAAATTTTCAACTCTCAAAATAATATAAGTGAAGCAAGAGAGGATTATTCAAAGTTTCTAATAACTCTCAAAATAATCTAAGTGAATCATGAGAGAATATTTCTTCAAAATAACAACACCATAGTGCTAAAAATATATAAGTGAAGTACTAGAGCAATTCAATCAAACTACTCTCAAAAGATATAAGTGAAGACCAATAAGTAGTCAAACAATTAAGTGGCTATGTGAGGACTCTCTCTCAATAAATATTTTCAGATCTCATATTTTATTTTAAACACCAAATAAAACTAAAAACACTCCAAGAATAGCACATATCATGTGAACAAATAAAAATTTAGGCTTAACATAGGTAACCGATAGTTGTTGACGAAGAAAGGTGGGTTGCATAGCATCCCCAAGCTTAGATGCATGAGACTTCTTGAAATATTTACTTGGGGTGCCTTGGTAACTCACAAGCTTGAGTTTTTGTATCTCGTTCAATCCTCTCATATCACCTAAGTCTCAAAAACTTCATCCACACAAAACTTGAAAAGAACTCGTGAGACAGCTTAGTGCACATAAGCATAAATCAACTCTTTATGTACTGCCAAGACAAGTTTAATAATAATTTTCAAACATTAGGTACTGTATACTATCATTTCCATAATTTATATCTACCAATATAAGCTATGGAAACTATATGATAAGTAGATAACAAAATTATGACATCAATCTGTCTAAACAGAACAATCTTCAGCAATCTATATAAAAATTGTACTTATGTATCTCAAACAATTCTGAAAATTTAGGACCTTATAAATAAAGTGTATGATAGTACCGTGTAAAAATTTCAGAAACTTTCCATGTTCTAGTAAAATCTGATAATTCAAATACTACATCATAAGTTTCTGTTTTTGTACAACACACATCGCACATGCAATTCAAGCATTCTAAAGGCAATTCTTGGAAATTTTTATTGATAAAAAAAGATAATAAAGACCATATAACAGAGTAGAACATAATAAAATAACGCTCCAAGCAAGACACATATCATGTGATGAATAAAAATATAGCTCCAAGTAAGATATACCGATAATGTTGGAGACGAAAGAGGGGATGCCTTCCGGGGCATCCCCAAGCTTAGGCGCTTGAGTCTTCCTTGGATATTACCTTGGGGTGACTTGGGCATCCCCAAGCTTAGTTTCTTGCTGCTCCTTATTCTCCTCATATTGGCATCTCACCCAAAACTTGAAAACTTCAATCACACAAAACTTAACGGAACTTCATGAGATGGGTTAGTATGATAAATATAGATCATTCACTTAGGTACTGTCATGACAAGATTCATAATTGTTCACACATAATACCTATTGTATTATATCATTCCCATAATTTATATCACTCAATATAAGCTATGGAAAGACTAAAACAAGCAAACTATGCATGCAAAACAGAATCAGTCAAAAACATAATAGTGTGCCAAGATCTGAATGAAAACCTTATTTCCCTGACACTAAAAATTCTGAAAAAATAGTACAAGCACAAAATTTGCATACCAAAACTGTAAAATTTTAGGGATTTTTTGATGCCGCAGTAAAATCATAGAACTTCTGCAGTGGGCGTAAAAGTTTCTATTTTTGCATAGAATCAAACAAGCAAGTATCCACACTATCCCAAAGGCTTTACTTGGAACTTTATTTAAATAAAATCTATGAAACATGATTAATACAGTAGATTAATCAATATAACACTCAAAAACATCAAGGATAATTATTGAGTTATCTCCCAGCAAGCGCTTTTCTTCAATGCCTTTTAGCTAGGCATGATGATTTCAATGATGCTCGTGTAGGAATAGTATTTGAAACATGCAAGAGAGCATCATGAATCACATGAAAAGCACATTTAAGTGTAAGCCAATTCCTATGAATAGTGATTTCGCAAGCAAACATTTTATTGTAGAAATAGTCATCTTGCATAGGAAGGCAAAACAAGCATGACTTCAAAACTTTGAACATAAAGAGAGGAAACTTGATATTATTGAAATATGTAGAAACATATGTTCCTCCCTCATAATAATTTTCAATAGCATCATGAATGAATTCAACAATATAGCTATCACATAAATCATTATTTTCATGATCCACAAGCATATAATTTTTACTACTCTCCACGTAAGCAAATGTCTTATCATTCATAGTAGTGGGAGCAAACTCAATA
Source organism: Hordeum vulgare subsp. vulgare (assembly GCF_904849725.1). Taxonomy (NCBI): domain Eukaryota; kingdom Viridiplantae; phylum Streptophyta; class Magnoliopsida; order Poales; family Poaceae; genus Hordeum; species Hordeum vulgare. The sequence goes on along the minus strand of NC_058524.1, from coordinate 373,226,829 downwards.
AAATAACTATCATGTGATATTTAATTGATATAATCCATGTGAAAAAAAAATCATGATGACAAGTTTCATGGTTATCCTTATCCTTTGTAGCATAAATATCATCACAATAATCATCATAGATAAGAGTCATGATTTCATCATAATAAATTTGCTCATTAAAACTCGGGGGGCTAAACATAGCATCTCCAAGATTGTTCCTTTGCATACATTAGCATCATGGATATTCAGAGAATTCACACCAACAATGTTGCTATCATGCTCATCATTCAAGGATTTTAAATTAAGAATTTTCATAAATTCTTCCTCTAGCAATTGAGCACAATTTTCCAAACCATCATTTTCATGAAAGACATTATAAAGATGAACAATATGAGACCACCTCTATTACATTTTTTATAATTTTATTTTTATAAACCGAACTGGTGATAAAACAAGAAACTAAAAGATTCAATTGCAAGATCTAAAGATATACCTTCAAGCACTCACCTCCCCGGCAACGGCGTCAGAAAAGATCTTGATGTTTACTACACAACTTGTTCTTGTAGACTCGTGTTAGGCCTCCAAGAGCAAATTTTTTTAGGACAATAGCAATTTACCTCAAGTGGATGACCTAAGGTTTATCAATACGTGGGAGTCTTAGGATGAATATAGTCTCTCTCAAACAACCCTGCAATCAAATACAAAAAATCCCTTGTGTCCCCAACATACCCAATACAATAGCAAATTTTATAGGTGCACTAGTTCGGCGAAGAGATGGTGATACAAGTGTAATATGGATGGTAGAAATATATTTTTATAATCTGAATAAATAAAAACAACAAGGTAGAAATTCATAAAACATAGCACAAATGATATTGCAATGCTCGAAAATGAGGCCTAGGGTATGTAATTTCGCTAGTGCAATCTCTCAACAATGCTAATATAATTGGATCACATAACAATCCCTCAACATGCAATAAGGAATCACTCCAAAGTTCCTATATAGGGGAGAACATAAGAAGAAATTGTTTGTAGGGTACAAAACCACCTCAAAGTTATTCTTTTCGATCAATCTTTCAAAGAGTTCATACTAAAATAACAAGTTATCCTTTCCGATCGCTCTATTCAAGAGTTCGTACTAAAATAACACAATGATGCATATCAATCAACCCTAATGTCACATAGATACTCTAGTGTCACCTCAAGTATCCGTGGGCTAATTATACGACATACGTCAAACAATTTCAGATTCTTCATATTCAATCCAACACAAAGAACTTCAAGGAGCACCCCAAGATTTCTACCGGAGAACATAGTATGAAAACATGCAATCAACCAATATGCCTAGATCCCCAAGGTCACCGGAATCTGCAAGTTGATGCCATACCATATATCAAGTGAATCACTTGAATACCCCAATGTCACTACGGGTATCCTCATGCAAGACATACATCATGTGCTCTCAAACCTGAATATTAAATCCAACATAACGAGATCTTAAAGTGAAAGATTCAATTCATCACAGTAATAGCATGGGACAAACACCATATGGTCCAACTATATTAACAAGGCCCGTGATATATCAAGACCATGACATCTCAAGAACAAGAGAGAGAGAGAGAGAGAGAGAGAGAGAGAGAGAGAGATATTAAACACATAGCTACTGGTAGAAACCCTCAGCCCCGAGGGTGAACTACTTCCTCCTCGTCATGGCTTCCGTCGGGATGATGAAGGTGGCCATCGAAGATGATCTGCCACTCTGGTAGGGTGCCGGAACGGGCTCCCGATTGGTTTTTCGTGGCTACACAGGCTTGGGGTGGTGGAATTTCTGATCTAGGGTTATTTCTGGAGGTTTCTCCATTTATAGGAATTTTTGGCGTTGAATCACGCCATGATGTACGACGAGGTGCACACTAGGTACCAGGCGGCGCTAGGGGGTATGCACGCCCTGGTGCCTAGTGGGCAGCGTGGGCTTCCTCTGGTTGGCTTCCTTGGTCCTCTGGATGTCTTCTAGGCAGAAAAAAATCTTGAAAAAGTTTCAAGACATTTGGACTCCATTTGATATTGATTTTCTGCGAAGTAAAAGACAAGCAAAAAAATCAAGTGGCATTGGGCACTATGTCAATAGGTTAGTCCCAAAAAATGATATAAAGTTGCTATAAAACAATTGCAAAACATCCAAGAATGATAATATAACAGTATGGAACAATAAAAAAATATACATTGGAGACGTATCACTCATTTGTCGTTGCTGCCGCTCTGTTTCTCGCGCCAGGGGTGCCATGATGGTGCGACGAAGCGGAAGGTTGCAGGGGTCCGACGACGATCGGGCGGTCTGGCACGAAAAGGAAAGTGTAGGAGGAAGGGCAAGAAGGGCAATGGCAGCCCCGCGCCACGCGCGGGCTTTATGTCAGCCTGAGCAGTTGTCGAGGCGTCGTGGGGAAGTGGGGGGTATCCAGTGTCCCGTCGTGTGCCATGTGTCGTGCCTAGGTCGCACGCAGTTGCCCCCCCCCCCCCCCCGTCATTTCGCCCCACTGAATGGCAAGGTCGTGTGCATCGTGGACCCGGGGGCCACTATGGGGCCTTTGGGACTCGGGGTACCCAGGCCCATCTACCTGTGGCCCAAGATACGACACACATCATGGGCTTTGGATGGCGAGCCATTAGACTTCACGAACGAGGCCCTCGCAAGGATTCCCCTACGTCGTGAGGCACGTGGCGGCGGGCATCGAGAGGAACCACGCGTTGCCCCCTCGGGAAGGCGCCTCCCGAGGCTGCTCTCGAGGCCCTCGCGAGGCGGGATAAACATGAGCGACCCGACGAAGTCACCTAGTCCAGCGCTATCACGTGGGGAGGCGCACCCTATGCCACATGGCGCGAGGGGGTGTGCCAGCAGGCGCAAATGAGGGGGCTTACCCTTTTTGTGCTAAGGGAGCAGGGCCACCACCGGTTCCCAAAGCAATCCCTAAAGGTTTCCTCTTTTGTGCAAGAAGACCAGGACCACGGGCTCGCTAGGACGGAGGTCATCCACGAGCCCACCAGCGCGTCATGACAGGAAGCTTTTGCAGGCAAAGACCACTTTACTCAGGGTAGGGTAAAATTGTGTCCCCTTTTGAAATGGCCGTTGTGGTAGCTGTTACCGTCGGGTGTGTTTCCGGGGGAAGAGGGTCGAGGCTAGTATAAGAGAAAACTAGGCTGCCATCATAGAGGGGGCGGAAAAAGCACAGCTAGGAACCACCCTTGTACGTGCTATCTCTCGAGTTCTCGAGCAATCTAGACAAATCACGAGTAGGGTTTTACACTGCAAGGTGGCCTGAACCTGGGTAAACTGTTGTGCACACTGTTCTTCTTCCTCAACCCCTAAAACACCAGAGAGTTACCGTGAGGTGGCGTCGTAGAATAGGGCAGGAGAGCCCGCACACCTCAGAGTTCGAACCTCTTGGGTCCCAAGAGCCCTGATCCCGACACGTCCCACTCAATTGTTTGCATGTCCTCACTATCGTATTAGTCTAGAACTAACATCTCAGCCCGCTCTTTCTCCTCATCATCAGTGTCATCAAATCCAGCAGGGACAATTGGTTCTTTTGGGTATTCATCCTGCATTACTTGTTTGCTAATTTATCAACCAATTCAGGGTACATCGTTTCATCCTCATCATCGTTTCTAGGCATTAGTTCATGAGGTTTTGCATCATCTTCTACATCCACTATAACACTCGCCTAGCTTTCACTGCTAGTAGGTTTAGCCGACCTGGACCTACGAGGAGTGCGGGGCCGGTCACTAGTAGTAGAGTTATCACATGCGACATCCTTTCCCTTTTCTCATTCTTTTGGCGGCTAGAGCACGTCGATTTGAATTTTACCGAAACGGTTACACCATTCAAACTAAAAAGTAATTATAGATGCTCATCGCAAGTTAGTAGAACACATTGTTACTCACCGGTATCGAAAAATTCCAGATCAACAACATTCGCTTGACTCCAGGGATAATTAGAATAGAGGGATTTGCACAAACCTTTAAACAAAATAATTGTTTCTTCCACCTTTGGATAGCAAAATGAAGACAAACAATGCACTTTTGTTCCTCGCGGGATGCTAGTTTCCATCCTAAATGCGAGCTAAAAGGCAAACATTGTATCAATCCTACAGTTAGGAAGGCAATAATTCAGTCAGGCATGCAACAATTCATGTGCCCATTGGTCAAATGCTAGGCATTTTTTCGAGTTAGATCACATATTACAAGGGGTTCAAGGCTTACCAAGCCGGATTCCATGATTTCTCTAGTGCCCCAGGTTGGACCCAATCCTCCCCAGGGTCGATGGGATGGAGGGCGATATCCCTCGACATGGCCCAAGCCTATGCAACTCAAGCTACCGCTTCATGTTCACCTTCCACCCCCCCCCCCTCTACTCACTACAAGCCTGGGTCACAGAACACGGTGGATCAGTGCACCGTGGGCGAGGTTTCCTGCCAATTGCAGGCTTGATTGGGCGACAGTGGTGGAATCAATGGGTAGGGGTGGGAGGGGGGCGTACGTGCGGTGCAATACTTCTTCGGTCGACGCGCCGACTATCAAAGGATTGTGCGACGATGACGGTTGTGTGGGAAACAACTCAGGTACTAGGTGTTCGAGATGGGTAAGAGAGAAAGAAAGTCGTCCATCTACGAGGCCCCACTTGTTGTAAGCTGCTTCACCCTTACGTGTCGGGGTATAAAGTGGCCTCATTTGTGAGGAGCTAGTTAGGTGATAATGGTCAAAGGTTTTGACCGGAGGACAGTGCAACGCATGGGATTTTGTGAAGAGATGGTGGAGGGAAGGAAAAAATGGCTGCTTGGGTTTTAAAATGAGCAAAATTAGTTGCTTGGGTTTTTCTCTCTCTTATCTGGGCCTTGTTTGGGCTGTCCGGGAGGAGGGAATGGGTTCAGTGCCTTGTCCAGGCAGTCTGGCAGATGTTTAGGCCTTCCACTATGTAGGCCAAAAGAGGTGCCAAATCCACTTTATCATTATTTGGTACCGGTGCCCTCCATAGCCCATGTGGTGCCACATAAAGTTTTTTGGGAACCGGAGCAAGTTGTTGCTCCGATGCCCACTTTCAACATTGCAATATAATATATTATACTGTAACCATCATATGTACAGGAGCATTCCTATCTCAACTACCACTGAACAACAACCTTCAATTCCCAGCAAACAACATTAATTCACAACATATGACCGTTGCATTCCACCAGCAAAAAATGTCCATTTGGAGAAGTTGAAGATCTCTATGTAATGTACATCACAAAGTTCAGAGAGCACAATAGCTCCTGGGAAACCTATCCCCAAACCATGGATCATTCATCTTCTGAAAGCTTCACAAGCATGATGATCTCCTTCTCACCTTCAGATGCACATAGCCCAAATAGCCTACAAAATCCACAAAACCCCATTAGCCTGCAACACAATCCTAGTTTTCAGCCCCATCATCTGTTGGAAATATGCCCTAGAGGCAATAATAAATTAGTTATTATTATATTTCTTTGTTCATGATAATCGTTTATTATCCATGCTATAATTGTATTGATTGGAAACATAGTGCATGTGTGGATACATAGACAAATCACTGTCCCTAGTAAGCCTCTAGTTGACTAGCTCGTTGATCAAAGATGGTCAAGGTTTCCTGACCATAGGCAAGTGTTGTCACTTGATAACGGGATCACATCATTAGGAGAATCATGTGATGGACTAGACCCAAACTAATAGACGTAGCATGTTGATCGTGTCATTTTGTTGCTACTGTTTTCTACGTGTCAAGTATTTGTTCCTATGACCATGAGATCATATAACTCACTGATACCGGAGGAATGCTTTGTGTGTATCAAACATCGCAACGTAACTGGGTGACTATAAAGATGCTCTACAGGTATCTCCGAAGGTGTTCGTTGAGTTAGTATGGATCGAGACTGGGATTTGTCACTCCGTGTGACGGAGAGGTATCTCGGGGCCCACTCGGTAATACAACATCACACACAAGCCTTGCAAGCAGTGTGACTTAGTGTAAGTTGCGGGATCTTGTATTACGGAACGAGTAAAGAGACTTGCCGGTAAACGAGATTGAAATAGGTATGCGGATAGTGACGATCGAATCTCGGGCAAGTAACATACCGAAGGACAAAGGGAATGACATACGGGATTATATGAATCCTTGGCACTGAGGTTCAAACAATAAGATCTTTGTAGAATATGTAGGATCCAATATGGGCATCCAGGTCCCGCTATTGGATATTGACCGAGTCACTCGGGTCATGTCTACATAGTTCTCGAACCCGCATGGTCTGCACACTTAAGGTTCGACGTTGTTTTATGCGTATTTGAGTTATATGGTTGGTTACCGAATGTTGTTCGGAGTCCCGGATGAGATCCAAGACGTCACGAGGAGCTCTGGAATGGTCCGGAGGTAAAGATTGATATATAGGAAGTCCTGTTTTGGTCACCGGAAAAGTTTCGGGCTCATCGGTAGTGTACCGGGAGTGCCGGGAGGGGTGCCGGGGACCATCGGGAGGGGTGTCACGCCCCAAGGGGTCTCATGGGCTATGGGAAGAGATAAACCAGCCCCTAGTGGGCTGGAATAAGTTCCCACTAAGGCCCATAAGGTTTGAGAAGGAAAAAACACAAGGTGGAAAGAGTTTCCAAGTGGGAAGGTGGAATCCTACTCCAAGTAGGATTGGAGTAGGACTCCTCCACCTCCAATTTCGGCCAAACCTTGAGAGTTTGAGGCTGCCTCTTCCCTCCCCCTCCCTCCTATTTATACTGAGGTATTAGGGCTGATTTGAGACAACTTTTGCCACGGCAGCCCGACGACATACCTCCACGGTTTTTCCTCTAGATCGCGTTTCTGCGGAGCTCGGGCGGAGCCCTGCTGAGATTAGATCACCACCAACCTCCGGAGCGCCGTCATGCTGCCGGAGAACTCATCTACCTCTACGTCTCTCTTGCTGGATCAAGAAGGCCGAGATCATCGTCGAGCTGTACGTGTGCTGAACGCGCAGGTGCCGTCCGTTCGGCACTAGATCGGAGCGGATCGTGGGACGGATCGCGGGACGGTTCGTGGGATGGTTCGCGGGGCGGATCGAGGGACGTGAGGACGTTCCACTACATCAACCGTGTTTCTTAACGCTTCTGCTGTGCGATCTACAAGGGTACGTAGATTAGAAATCCCCTCTCGTAGATGGACATCACAATGATAGGACTTCGTGCGCGTAGGAAATTTTTTGTTTCCCATGCGACGTTCCCCAACAGTGGCATCATGAGCTAGGTTCATGTGTAGATGTCTTCTCGAGTAGAACACAAAAGTTTTTGTGGGCGGTGATGTGCGTTTTGCTGCCCTCCTTAGTCTTTTCTTGATTCCGCGGTATTGTTGGATCGAAGCGGCTCGGACCGACATTACTCGTACGCTTACGAGAGACTGGTTTCATCGCTACGAGTAACTCCGTTGCTCAAACATGACCGGTGAGTGTCGGTTTCTCCAACTTTAGTTGAATCAGATTTGACCGAGGTGGTCCTTGGATGAGGTTAAATAGCAATTCATATATCTCCGTTGTGGTGTTTGCGTAAGTAAGATGCGATCCTACTAGATACCCATGGTCACCACGTAAAACATGCAACAACAATTAGAGGACGTCTAACTTGTTTTTGCAGGGTATGCTTGTGATGTGATATGGCCAACGATGTGATGTGATATATTGGATGTATGAGATGATCATGTTGTAATAGTTAATATCGACTTGCACGTCGATGGTACGACAACCGGCAGGAGCCATAGGGTTGTCTTTAAACTAACGTTTGTGCTTGCAGATGCGTTTACTATATTGCTAGGACGTAGCTTTAGTAATAATAGCATGAGTAACACGACAACCCCAATGGCGACACATTGATGGAGATCATGGTGTGACGCCGGTGACAAGAAGATCGTGCCGGTGCCTTGTGATGGAGATCAAGAAGCACATGATGATGGCCATATCATGTCACTTATGAATTGCATGTGATGTTAATCCTTTATGCACGATGGTAGCATTATGAGGTGATCTCTCACTAAAATTTCAAGATGAAATTGTGTTCTCCCCGACTGTGCACCGTTGCGACAGTTCTTCGTTTCGAGACACCACGTGATGATCGGGTGTGATAGACTCAACGTTCACATACAACGGGTGCAAAACAATTGCACACGCGGAACACTCGGGTTAAGCTTGACGAGCCTAGCATGTGCAGACATGGCCTCGGAACACATGAGACCGAAAGGTCGAGCATGAATCGTATAATTGATATGATTAGCATAGAGATGCTTACCACTGAAACTATTCTCGACTCACGTGATGATCGGACTGGAGATAGTGGATTTGGATCATGTACCACTCAAATGACTAGAGAGATGTACTTTTTGAGTGTCAGTTCTTAAGTAATATGATTAATTGAACTAATTGTCATGAACATAGTCTAATGGTCTTTGCGAATTACGATGTAGCTTGCGCTATAGCTCTACTGTTTTTATATGTTCCTAGAGAGAATTTAGTTGAAAGTTGATAGTAGCAAACTTTGCAGACTGAGTCTGTAAAACCAAGGATTGTCCTCATTGCTGCGCAGAAGGCTTATGTCCTTAATGCACCACTCGGTGTGCTGCACCTCGAGCATCGTCTGTAGATGTTGTTAACATCCGACATACACGTTTCTGATGACTACACGATAGTTCAGTACAAAATACTTAATGGCTTAGAAGCAAGGCGCCGAAGACGTTTTGAAACGTCACGGAACATAAGAGATGTTCTAAAGAGATGAAATTGTGATTTCATGCTTGTGCCCTTGTTAAGAGGTATGAGACCTCTAACAAGATTATTTGTCCACAAAGTAAAGGAGAAAAGCTCAATCGTTGAGCATGTGCTCAGATTGTCTGAGTACGACAATCGCTTGAATCAAGTGGGAGTTAATCTTCCAGATGAGATAGTGATAGTTCTCCAAAGTCGCTGCCACCAAGCCGTGAGAGCTTCGTGATGAACTATAACATATCAAGGATAGATACAATGATCCTTGAGCGATTCGCGATGTTTGACACTGCGAAAGTAGAAATCAAGAAGGAGCATCAATAGTTGATGGTTTGTAAAACCACTAAGTTTCAAGAAAGGCAAGGGCTAGAAGGGATACTTCGTGAAACGGCAAAACAGTTGTTGCACTAATGAAGAGACCCAAGATTAAACCCAAACCCGAGACTAAGTGCTTCTGTAATGAGGGGAACAGTCACTGAGGCGGAGCAACTCTAGATACTTGGTAGATAAGAAGGCTGGCAAAAGTCGAAAGAAGTATATTTGATATACATGATGTTGATGTGTAATTTACTAGTACTCCTAGTAGCATGAGGGTATTGGATACTGGTTCGATTGCTAAGTGATTAGTAACACGAAATGATAGCTACGGCATAAACGGAGACTAGCTAAGGCCGAGGTGACGATACGTGTTGGAAGTGTTTCCAAGGTTGATATGATCAAACGTCGCACACTCCCTCTACCATCGGGATTGGTGTTAAACCTAAATAATTGTTATTTGGTGCTTGCGTTAAGCATGAACATGATTGGATCGTGTTTATTGCAATACGATTATTCATTTAAAGAGAATAATGGTTACTCTATTTGCTTGAATAATCACCTTCAATGATTTATTGAATCTCGATCGTAGTGTTACACATGTTCATGATATTGGTGCCAAAAGATACGAGGTAATGATGATAGTACCACTTACTTGTGGCACTGCCGCTTGAGTCATGTTGGTATAAATTGCATGAAGAGGCTCCATGCTGATGGATCTTTATACTCACTTAATTTTGAATCACTAGTGACATGCAAATCATACCACATGAGCAAGGCCTTGTTTTCATTGAGATGAAACAAGATAGTAACTTGTTGGAAGTGATACATTTTGATGTATGCAGTCCAATGGGTGCTGAGGCACGCAGTGGATATCATTATGTTCTTACTTCAATGACGATTTGAGTAGATACAAGAGTATTTACTTAATGAATCACAAGTCTGAAATATTGAAAAGTTCAATTCTGTTTCAGGAGTGAAGTTCGTCGTAACAAGAGGATAAACTGTCTACGATTTGATCATAGAAATGAATATCCGAGTTACGAGTTTTGGTACGTAGTTAAGACAATGTGGAAATTGTTTCGCAGTTCATGCCACCTTGAACATCATAGTGTGATGATGTGTCTGAACGTCATAGCCACACACTATTTGGTATGCTGCATGCTATGATGTCTCTTATCGAATTACCACTATCGTTTATGGGTTATGCATTAGAGACAACCGCATTCACTTTAAATAGGGCACCGCGTATTTCCGTTGAGATGACACAGTATAGAGTGAGGTTTGGAGAAATCTAAACTGTCGTTTCTTGAAAGTTTGGGGCTTCGACACTTGTGTGAAAAGGTTTCAGTCGAATAAGCTCAAACCCAAAGCGGATAAATGCATCTTCATAGGATATCCAAAACAGTTGGATACATCTCCTATCTCAGATCCGAAAGCAAAGTGTTTGTTTCTAGAAACGGATCCTTTCTCGAGGAAAGGTTTCTCTCGAAAGAATTGAGTGGGAGGGTGGTAGAACTTAATGAGGTTATTGAACCATCACTTCAACCAGTGTGTAGCAGGGCGCGGGAAGTTGTTCCTGTGGCGCCTACACCAATTGAAGTGAAAGCTGATGATGGTGATCATCGAGCATCGGATCAAGTTACTACAAGCCTCGTAGGTTGACAAGGTCGCGTACTACTACAGAGTGGTACGGTAACCCTGTCTTGGAGGTCATGTTGTTGAGCAACAATGAACCTACGAGTTATGGACAAAGCAATGGTGGGCCCGGATTCCGACAAATGGCTCGAAGCCATGAAAACCGAGAAAGGATCCATGTATGAAAACAAAGTGTAGACATTGGAAGAACTACCTGATGGTCATAGGACTATTGAGTAAAGATGGATCTTTAAAAGGAAGACAGACGATGATGGTGATAAGTCACTATTAAGAAAAGCTCGACTTGTCGCAAAGATGTTTCCGACAAGATCAAATAGTTGACTATGATGAGACTTTCTCACTCGTAGCGATGCTGAAAGTCTGTTAGAATTATGTTAGTAGTTGCTGCATTATTTATGAAATATTGCACATAGGATGTCAAAACATTGTTTCCTAGACGGTTTCCTTGAGCAAACATTGTATGTGATACAACCAGGAGGTTTTGTCGATCCTAAAGATACTAGCAAGTATGCAAGCTCCAGCGATCCTTCAATGGACTGGTGCAAGCATCTCGGAGTTGGAATATACACTTTGATGAGATGATCAAAGATTTTGGGTTTGTAAAAGGTTTATGAGAAACTTGTATTTCCAAAGAAGTGAGTGGGAGCACTATAGAATTTCTGATAAGTATATGTGGTTGACATATTGTTGATCAGAAGTAATGTAGAATTTCTGTGAAGCATAAAAGGTTGTTTGAAAGGAGTTTTTCAAAGGAATACCTGGATTGAGCTACTTGAACGTTGAGCATCAAGATCTATGGAGATAGATCAAAACGCTTAATAGAAGTTTCAACAAGATGCATGCCTTGACAAGTTTTTGAAGGAATTCAAAATAGATCAGCAAAGAAGGAGTTCTTGACTGTGTTGTAAGGTGTGAATTTGAGTAAGACTCAAAACCCGACCCCGGCAGAATAAAGAGAATAGACGAAGGTCGTCTTCTATGCCTTGGCCGTAGAATCTGAAGTATGCCATGCTGGGTACCGCACCTGATGTGTGCCTTGACTCAAAGTCTGTTGAGAGGTACAGAGAGTGATCCATGATTGAATCACTAGCAGCGGTCAAAATTTATCCTTAGTAACTGATGGACTAAGGAATTTTTCTCGATTATGGAGGTGGTTAAAGAGTTCGTCGTAAAGGGTTATGTCGATGCAAGCTTTGACACTAATCCGAATAACTATGAGTAGTGAAACGGATTCGTATAGTAGAGTAGATATTTGGAGTATTTCCGAATAGCACATAGTAGCAGCATCTATAAGATGACATAAAGATTTGTAAAGAACACATGGATCTGAAAGTTTCAGAACCGTTGACTAAAACCTCTCTCACGAGCAAGACGTGATCAGACCCCGTAACTATATGGGTGTTGGATTCGTTGGAATCACATGGTGACGTGAACTAGATTATTGACTCTAGTGCAAGTGGGAGACTGTTGGAAATATGCCCTAGAGGCAATAATAAATTAGTTATTATTATATTTCTTTGTTCATGATAATCGTTTATTATCCATGCTATAATTGTATTGATTGGAAACATAGTGCATGTGTGGATACATAGACAAAACACTGTCCCTAGTAAGCCTCTAGTTGACTAGCTCGTTGATCAAAGATGGTCAAGGTTTCCTGACCATAGGCAAGTGTTGTCACTTGATAACGGGATCACATCATTAGGAGAATCATGTGATGGACTAGACCCAAACTAATAGACGTAGCATGTTGATCGTGTCATTTTGTTGCTACTGTTTTCTGCTTGTCAAGTATTTGTTCCTATGACCATGAGATCATATAACTCACTGATACCGGAGGAATGCTTTGTGTGTATCAAATGTCGCAACGTAACTGGGTGACTATAAAGATGCTCTACAGGTATCTCCGAAGGTGTTCGTTGAGTTAGTATGGATCGAGACTGGGATTTGTCACTCCGTGTGACGGAGAGGTATCTCGGGGCCCACTCGGTAATACAACATCACACACAAGCCTTGCAAGCAATGTGACTTAGTGTAAGTTGCGGGATCTTGTATTACGGAACGAGTAAAGAGACTTGCCGGTAAACGAGATTGAAATAGGTATGCGGATACTGACGATCGAATCTCGGGCAAGTAACATACCGAAGGACAAAGGGAATGACATACGGGATTATATGAATCCTTGGCACTGAGGTTCAAACGATAAGATCTTCGTAGAATATGTAGGATCCAATATGGGCATCCAGGTCCCGCTATTGGATATTGACCGAGGAGTCACTCGGGTCATGTCTACATATTTCTCGAACCCGTAGGGTCTGCACACTTAAGGTTCGACGTTGTTTTATGCGTATTTGAGTTATATGGTTGGTTACCGAATGTTGTTCGGAGTCCCGGATGAGATCCAAGACGTCACGAGGAGCTCCGGCATGGTCTAGAGGTAAAGATTGATATATAGGAAGTCCTGTTTTGGTCACCGGAAAAGTTTCGGGCTCATCGGTAGTGTACCGGGAGTGCCGGGAGGGGTGCCGGGGACCATCGGGAGGGGTGTCACGCCCCAAGGGGTCTCATGGGCTATGGGAAGAGATAAACCAGTTCCTGGTGGGCTGGAATAAGGTCCCACTAAGGCCCATAAGGTTTGAGAAGGAAAAAACACAAGGTGGAAAGAGTTTCCAAGTGAAAGGTGGAATCCTACTCCAAGTAGGATTGGAGTAGGACTCCTCCACCTCCAATTTCGGCCAAACCTTGAGGGTTTGAGGCTGCCTCTTCCCTCCCCCTCCCTCCTATATATACTGAGGTATCAGGGCTGATTTGAGACAACTTTTGCCACGGCAGCCCGACCACATACCTCCACGGTTTTTCCTCTAGATCGCGTTTCTGCGGAGCTCGGGCGGAGCCCTGCTGAGATTAGATCATCACCAACCTCCGGAGCGCCGTCACGCTGCCGGAGAACTCATCTACCTCTCCGTCTCTCTTGCTGGATCAAGAAGGCCGAGATCATCGTCGAGCTGTACGTGTGCTGAACGCGCAGGTGCCGTCCGTTCGGCACTAGATCGGAGCGGATCGTGGGACGGATCGCGGGACGGTTCGCGGGGCGGATCGAGGGACGTGAGGACGTTCCACTACATCAACCGCGTTTCTTAACGCTTCTGCTGTGCGATCTACATGGGTACGTAGATCAGAAATCCCCTCTCGTAGATGGACATCACCATGATAGGACTTCGTGCGCGTAGGAAATTTTTTGTTTCCCATGCGACGTTCCCCAACATCATCCACATACAAAATATCCACCCACACAACTTATTCCTACTTTCCAACATCAACACCCACACCAAGCAAATTTATATGCCCAAGGAGGTTACCAGCAAGTTCCATCCATATCTTCAGACTACCATGGTGTTTCCTTCCAAGGTAACATGGGGAAGTACCCTCTAGGAGCAATTGGAGCAGGCTCAAGTAGCAGTCCTCATTCTCCTGTTGGATGCATGCCTTCTCTTGGATCTGCAAGAGGCACTAGTTCAAGAGGAGATGAGAATAGTCGAGTTGGAATAAGTTCTCCCATGTCACCAGCATATCAAGTGGATGAAGATCTGGCTGCCAACAATCAAGATGACAATGATAGTAGTCCTGATGAGATTCAAGAAAAGGGAAAAGGCAAGAACTGGAGTAAGCGCGAGGATGAATTACTCATAGCAGCTTGGGTGCACAATTCATATGATCCGATTGATGGAAACTCCAAAAGGACAGAGACCTATTGGAAGGAAGTCGCAACCGAGTACAACCAATATGCAACGAAAGAGCAAAAGAAAACAGTTGTGCAATGCAAGATGAGAGGCACACCTACAAGTGCTATGCCAAATATTTCTTGTTGCCGCATAGTGCAATGGTGAACATTTATTTCTTGTTGCCGCATAGTGCAATGGTGAACATTAATCACTGAATATTGCTATCTCCTAACTGAACAAGGGCACACCATGAATAGACTCAACACCATGCATATTTCTATTACCCAATTCATAGACTGAACATTACTATCTCCTAACTAAATATTGTAAGCCTTTTTTTCTTCTTTGTATCCGGCATGTAAACACCACGCATCCTCACCTATGATGCTTCCAGTTGCGTACCTGCTCGTGTAGCAGCAACGTCTGCCCGACTGTCCACGCATCCTTAACAACAGCGGCCGGCCGTCCACCAGTCCGGACGGCAGCGCTTGCTGCAGCATCGGCCAGCCACCCCTCACTGCACATCAGCCCGCTCACTGTGCCGCCTCAGATCATCTGTCCGCCACGGCACAACACCTCCACTCCCCGCGATGCCTCGGCGGATATCGCCAGATTCTTCTCCTCGCTCCTCGGATCTGTCGAGACCTTGGGCCGACCAATACGTAGCCTGGAGGTGAGGAGGTGAAAAAAGAGATCCACACTGGATCGGGACGAGGAGGTGAGGAAGGAGATAGATCTGAGGAGAAAGGGGATTTTTCTGTAGGTGGACGAGAGGAACTCGCGCGAAGGATGACTCGAGGTTGGCTTCCTCGATTTTTTATGTATGTATGAGTCTCATTTTTTTACGGGCTACACCTACACGATGTGAGACCGATGCCAAAGAAATTTATCAGGACATCGATGCCCAGTTTACTACCTAGTGGAAAGCACCTCCAACAACCTTTGTATATTGGTTTACTAAAAACTTGTTATAGCAAGAGGAGAGAGAAAGTTTACAAAGCCAACATGTTTTTTTTTGCTTTGGTAGCATTTCTATATTGGATTGCTATATTTGCAAAAAACACACAATGACATGTGGGGACAGTTTGTCATAGACACATTGCACATTAGCATACGTACATGTATATGTATACTAGCACATCTCGCGTCCACGTACACATGCACATACGCGTACACTTACACACATGCAACACACACACGTATACATGCAACACACACGCACACACACCTACATACACGTACACATGCATCACACACGCACACACACCTACATACACGTACACATGCATCACACACACGTACACGTACACACACGCACACACATAGCGCACACGCAACATACACTAGTACACGGGCCCATCTGTCATTGAGATAAAGTGAGGCTTGCTAAAAATTTACAAAGTGACATTTGGCTTGGCAAATATGCAATGTGTGGATGCAAATATAACAAACTTTGTAAAAATTGATGGGAGACCACTTATACAAAGACTGTTGAAGAAGGATTTTTGACCAAGATTTGTAAAATAGCAAGTGAATACAAATATACAAAGGCTGTTGGAGATGCTCTTCTCCAACATCATTGCTATTCTGACTTGGTAAAAATTGATATAGCAAGAGGAAAGAAAAGATTTAGCAACCCTAACAGTTTTTTTGCTCCAACAACATTGTTATAAAATTTAGGAAGCCTCTCAATGATACGTGGGGACCTGTGCCAATCTCAGGGCAACAAGAATCTAGGGGGTGGTGGGGTCCACTTATCAATGGAACAAAAGATGTAGGGGACCACAAAAAATGGGCTGTTAAAAATTATAGCAAATGCCTCTACATTTTACAAATATACCAAGTGTGGGTGTAAATATAACAAGCTTTGTAAAATAATTTATGAAAGGACCACTTATATAAAGGTTGTTGGAGCAATATTTTTGGCCAAGTTGCTGTATTTTCAGTTTTTAGCAGTCGTACGCAAAGGCTGTTGATCTTAGTGAGGAAATTGGGGGTTTTGGTCTTGTGGAGTAGCAGATGCTCTGAAACTCCGAATCTCGCCTCTTCCCTCCGCGGCTCCGCCTTCGGCGGGCCTCAACCTCGCCGCCGCCGGCTATGGAGTTCATCGACGACGACTGGGACTCCCAGCCGCGCGCGCGCGTCGTCCACTCTCGCGCCGATGACGCCGCCAATTCCTCTCCCCGCAATGCGAATCTCGCGTCCCGCTCTCTCCCCCACGTCGCCGCCTGCTCCGCTGCAGCCGTGCTCCTCCTCGCCGCAGCCTACTCTCTCGACTCGACCTACCAGGTCTTCGCCTCCATTCTCTTTTGGATCGCATCCTCGCTGCTCCTCGCTCCCTTCGCGCCATCGTCCGCCACCGGCGGCGACATCTCCGTCGGACGCGGCAGCCTCCTCCCCGACCAGGAACCGTCCCAGGAGCCCACCCCGGACCCCACCGCCCCCTCCCGCCGGGGTCGCCGCCAGAACGCCGCCCCGCCGCCCCCAAAGTCGTCAGATCCGGTCGCTCCTCCCGTCCAGCCGCCTCCACGGCGGCAGGAGGCGATGCGTGCGGGGACCGCTGTTCCTGACGCCGGGGAGAGGGAGGAGGAGGTTGGCGAGTGGACCGACCAAGAAATGGAGCTTCTCCGGCGGCAGATGCTGAAGCACCCTGCAGGAGAGCCCCAGCGCTGGGAGAAGATCGCCGCAGTGTTCGGCGGCCGCCGCACACCGGAGAGCGTCATCCGCGCAGCAAAGTCGGGCGGCGCCACGGCGGCTGGTGGCTCGTTCGAGCAGTTCCTGCGCAAGCGAAAGCCGCTGGACCCAAGGGCCGGGACAGCTGACGCTGACACAGGTGGCAATGCTGGAGGAGGGGACGGTAGTTGGAGTGCCGGCGAGGACCGTGCTCTGCTGAACGCGCTGAAGGAGTTCCCTAAGGACACGACAATGAGGTGGGAGAAGGTGGCTTCAGCAGTGCCTGGGAAGACAAAGGCGGGGTGCATGAAGAGGGTCACCGAGCTCAAGCGTGACTTCCGGAGCAGCAAGGAGTCATAGGAGGCAGCACCATAGCTTGAAGGTTGTCTTCCTTGCCTGGTACAATCTCGGTTTTTCATTTTAACGGCAGTAAAATGCTGGCTATCTTTATATGTTTCTACTTGACAATAGATTTATGTTTTGAGCTAATCATCTTGAAATCAGTGTTACATTTTGGTGAAGCTAAACGGCATCTTTTTATCATTCAGAAGTTGGAAACATGAAAACTAGGAGTACTATATTGTGTTGGCTGTCAAACCTTCATTCATTTGAAATGTTGGCATCATGCAAATTTGAGCGAAGCCTAAATGTTGCCCAAGAATGCAACGGAAATGATAGTGGTGTGATTTTCTGAGAACTGATTATAGTTATCAGTATTTACTAAAGTGTTGTACATGTCTTGTATTCGCGCGCTAGATGAAACCAGATACCTCATGATACGCATCCAGTTTGGCTTATGTCGCCTGCCTCATAAAGGTGACATGTTACTTGTCTTTACAAGGACCATAAGAAAAAGCTATTATGTGGCAATTACCACAAACACCTCATTCTTGATCACCATAGTATTCTTCCTCGTTTTAATTTTTGGAACTTCAGTATTGTTCAACGGAGCGAGAAGCCTAGATTTCCCCAACTAAACAATAGGATAATATTGGTTCAGTTCTAGAGTTGATCCTAGTGATGACGTGACACTCATCTTTATTAGTATTGCTGTTAAGCATATCACTAGTCTCACTAGATGACGCGTCAACAACAACAACAACAACAACAACAAAGCCTTTAGTCCCAAACAAGTTGGGGTAGGCTAGAGGTGAAACCCATAAGATCTCGCGACAAACTCATGCTTGTGGCACATGGATAGCAAGTTTCCACGCACCCCTATCCATGGCTAGTTCTTTGGTGACGCTCCAATCCTTTCAATCTCTCTTTACAGACTCTTCCCATGTCAAGTTTGGTCTACCCCGGCCTCTTTTGACATT
This sequence comes from Hordeum vulgare subsp. vulgare, assembly GCF_904849725.1. NCBI lineage: Eukaryota > Viridiplantae > Streptophyta > Magnoliopsida > Poales > Poaceae > Hordeum > Hordeum vulgare. Next base: position 373,208,367 of record NC_058524.1, on the reverse strand, counting down.
ATCAACACACGTTAGCCGTCCGCTGTGCACTGGGGCTTGTGGAGGCCTGCGCTCAGTATGCCCAAACCATCTCAGACGATGTTGGACAAACTTCTCTTCAATCGGCGCTACCCCAACTCCATCTCGTATATCATCATTCCGGGTGCGATCCTTCCTTGTGTGGGCACACATCCATCTCAACATGCGCATCTCCGCCACACTTAACTGTTGCACATGTCGTCTTTTAGTCGGCCAACACTCAACGCCATACAACATTGCGGGTCGAACTGCCGTCCTATAGAACTTGCCTTTTAGTTTTTGTGGCACTCTCTTGTCACAGAGAATGCCAGAAGCTTGGCGCCACTTCATCCATCCAACTTTAATTCGATGGTTCACATCTTCATTGATATCCCCATCCTTCTGCAACATTGACCCCAAATATCGAAAGGTATCCTTTTGAGGCACCACCTGCCCATCAAGGCTAACATCCTCCTCCTCCTCGTGCCTAGTAGTACTGAAAGTGCATCTCATGTACTCGGTTTTAGTCCTACACTCCTACTAAGTCTCAAACCTTTCGATTCCAAGGTTTGTCTTCAAGTTGACCCCTCCAACTATCATCGATTAGCACCACATCGTCCGTAAAGAGCATACACCTCCAACTATCATCGATTAGCACCACATCGTCTGTAAAGAGCATACACCATGGGATATCTCCTTGTATATCCCTTGTAACCTCATCTATCACCAAGGCAAAAAGATAAGGGCTCAAAGCTGACCCCTGATGCAGTCCTATCTTAATTGGGAAGTTGCCATCACTTGTTCGAACACTTGTCACAACATTATCGTACATGTCCTTGATGAGGGTAATCTACTTTGCTGGGACCTTGTGTTTCTCCAAGGCCCACCACATAACATTCCGCGGTATCTTATCATAGGCCTTCTCAAAGTCAATGAAGACCATATGCAGGTCCTTCTTTTGCTCCCTATATCTCTCCATAAGTTGTCGTACCAAGAAAATGGCTTCCATGATTGGCCTCCCAGGCATGAAACCAAACTGATTTTTGATCACGCTTGTCATTCTTCATAAGCGGTGCTCAATGACTCTCTCACTAGATGACATGACACTTGTCTTTAATATGATTGCATTGTTTGATGTTATAACTATAGAACAAATGCATTTTCTTCTTCTTTGCCTCGAATTTACCAGGATTATGCTTGAGGAAGAAATGTCGGAAGAGATAGCCTATCTGTTAACTTAGCTGATTTCTGGTGCCAATATGGCAGTTGGCCATAATTTATGTGCCGACAAAATGGATGATATGTGTTTCCTTTTTCTTAACCCTTCTTTTCAACAGATGTATGGGATTTGTCCATATCTTATAATGCAGATACTCCTGCATTGTTTGAACTTACTCTTGGAGAACTAGTGTAGATCAATGTATTCTGGATCAAGAAGCAGATGGATTGGGGAAACATAGATAATTATATTTTTCTTTGTACGTGAAGTAGTTACATAATACATGCTCCTATTCTTGTTCATGAAACATCGTTAAAAGTCACTACAAAATATGAAACGAGAAAAAAGGTAGAACTGTTGGGGATGTATGCAAACTGGTATTGTGATGTCTTTGCGCAAGGTGAAAGAGTGTTGTTTATGCCAAACTGTGTTTTTTTGCTATGATCACCAAAATGCCATGTTTTTGTATATCATGCACGATCGAGGGGGAGGCAGCTCAGACTTTCAAGGGGAGGGTTATCAAGGAGGGCCCTTAGGAGAAAGGAGGTGATGCAAACAACATGTGGATGAAGATTGCGATTTGTGTTAGTAAGGTGGCTTTTAGGAGTTTGGGTTGACGAGGGGAAGTGATACCTGGTGGTGGAACGATGACATCGAGAAGGCTATTAAGGAGGTGAAAGACTGTTTTAGACGGTTACATCAGGATAGAAGTGCTGACAATATAGAGAAGTACATGGTGGTAAAGAAGACTGCAAAACGAGCCGTAAGTGAAGCAAGTGGTCGGGCATACGAGGATCTCTACCTGCATTTAAACAGGAAGAAAGGCGAAAGGAATATCTATAAGATGGCCAAGAGTCAAGAGAAGAAGAGGGATATCAACCAAGTCAAATGCATCAAGAACGAAGTAAATGGAGAGAGTGAGAGCTCTACTTTTGAGCTGGACGACTCCTTTGATGATACCAGTAGGCATTTTGTGCGATGAATTCCGGAGTCTGAGGTCAAGGTGGCTTGAAAAAAGGATGAAAGGGGGCAAGGCGATGAGTTTTGATTGTATCCCAATTGAGTGTGGAAAGGCCTTCGAGAAATGGCAATAATGTGATCAATTAAACTTTGCAACCTCATTTATCAGGCAAACAAGATGCGAGGCAGAGTATATTGGTACCACTCTTCAAGAACAAGGGGATTTAGTTACCGTGGAATTAAGTTGACGAGCCATGCAATGAAGCTATGGGAGAGCCCCTAAGCATCGCTTAAGAAGAATGACAAGTGATATCAAAAATCAGTTTGGTTTCATGCCTGCTAGGTCAACCATGGAAGCCACTTCATGCCTGCTAGGTCAACCATGGAAGCCACTTCATGTCTGCTAGGTCAACCATGGAAGCCACCTCATGCCTGCTAGGTCAACCATGGAAGCCACTTCATGCCTGCTAGGTCAACCACGGAAGCCATTTTCTTGGTATGACAACTTATGGAGAGATCAAGGAGCAAAAGAAGGACATGCATATGATGTTCATTAACTTGGAGATACTATGAAATGGAATGTCATGTGGGCTTTAGAAAAACACAAAGTCCCAACAAAGTACATTACCCTCATGAGAGACATGTACAATAATGTTGTGACAAGTGTTTGAGCAAGCGATAGTGACTCTGATGACGTTCCATAAAATAGGACTGCACCAAGGGTTAGCTTTGAGCTCTTATCTTTTTCTTTGGCCATTTATGACGTCACAAGGGATATACAAGGAGATATCTCATGGTGTATGCTCTTTGTGGATGATGTGGCGCTAGTTGATGATAGTTGGATCGCGATTAATAGAAATTTAGAGCTGTGGACACAGACTTTGGAATTGAAAGGTTTTAGTCTTAGTAGAACTAAAACTAAGTACATGAGGTGTGGTTTCAATACTACTAGACATGAGGAGGTTAGCATTGGTGGGCATGTAGTATCTCAGAAGGACACCTTTTGATATTTTGGGTCAATGCTGCAGAAGGATGGTGATATTGATGAAGATGAGAGGCATCGAATCAAATTTGGATGGATGAAGTGGTGCGAAGCTTCTGGCGTCCTCTTTGACAAGAGAGTGTAAAGGGAGGTTTTGTAGGGCTGCAATTCGACCTACGATGTTGTATGTCATTGAATGTTGGCCAGCTAAAAGCGACATGTCCAACAGTTAGGTGTAGCGGAGATGCACATGTTGAGATGGATATGTAGCCACACAAGAATGGATCGGGTCCGGAATGAGCATATACGTGATAGAGTTGGGGTAGCACCGATTGAATAGAAGATTAGAAGCTTGTCCAATCTCGTTTGAAATGGCTTGGGCATATACAACGCAAGCCTCTCGCCGGTGCATATCAGATGGTTAAAGTGTGCTGCATATCAGATGGTTAAAGTGTGCTGATAATGTCAAGAAAGATTGTGTAGACCAAACTTGATATGAGAGGAGTTTGTTAACAGAGATATAAAGGACTAGGATATATCAAAGAACTAGTCATGACAAAGGTGTGTGGAAGTTAGCTATCTGCGGGCCAAAACTATGAGTTGGTTTCAAGATCATATGCGTTTCAACTCTAGTCTACTCCCAACTTGTATGACACTAAAAGGCACTGTTGTTGCTGTTGTTATTTTTTTACCAAGCAGCTGATCCTCGGTGGAGCGTAAATAGATATTTGTTTATCTTAGCCCAACGATCAGGTTTATTGTATACTAGTACTCTCTCATAGGACGGAAGGAGTATATGATAAACTCACTGTAAGATCTTTCCAAATATATGATAAACTCACTGTAAAATCTTTCCAAATATTTCAGGTACCGGACTCGATGCAGCAAATCATTGTCATAATTTCTCTTTCTGAAGTCAAGAAGAAGCGAATGACCATTGGTCTCGCTGAATCGGGAATCATGATGATGTTATATGAAGGAAACAATAGAGTTAAACAACATATGTTGTAGTTTTATTGTTTTATATATCAGAGTCAAGATTTGCCAAACAGAACAACACTAGACCTGTAGAAAAAAGGGTCACACGGAAAAGGAACAGCAGTCTCTGATGGTTTGGGTGTAATGTCAAGCTCCAAATTTTATGTTAGTCAGTTGTCAATGTGTCATTGCCTTCGTTGCTTCTATGCCCAATCGTTATGCTTCACGTTGTTCCCCCGGCTAACAGTGGCCCGTGTATCCTTCTAAAACTTTATAAGCTCCCAGGAAATGCTTGTCCCTGGTGCGTTGAGGGCTTTTCCTAGCGTTGTTGGGCACACTTGTAGGGAAGAGGATGGCAGGTGTGCGCGTTTTGGGTCTACTGCCATGTCAACGTGGCGTGCCTATGGTTATTCCTGTGTCATGTTCACGATTGAGGTTTTGTGTTGCTGGGAGAGGGATGGTTTTCTTTCTGCCACGTGTGGGGAGGGTTTGTCCCACCTGTCCCTTCCAGGGTCGGCCCTGAGGGAGGACAGGAGGGGCGGCCGCCCCGGCCCCCAAATCGAGGGGCCCCCACCCAGGTACGATACGAAGTAACCCAAGGATCTGGTTAACACATGCAGCTAGCGGGCTCTGCCAAACTAAGTAGTTTTGCATGCAAATCGCTCTACTCAAACAAAATTACTGTATGTATAGCCCACGATTCTAGGGGACTAGAGATCGTTCTTTCCTTCTGTTCGCTATGATCTTTTTAGCACAAGATCTTTACAATCCTTAATTTCCTATTTTGCTATTCCAAGTTCCAAAAGGCCTATCACTCCGATCTCGCCGATTCATGAATCGCGAGCGACGCCGACATAGATGAACTCCTTTCTACACTACCCGTTTTTAAATATAAGTCTTTTTAGAGAGTGTTGGCGGCGGTGGCTTGCCGAGTGCTTGCGCCACCACTTTGGCCGCCTTCCGCGTTGGTGTCCTCTGGTGCCTGGTGATGAATTCCTGCTGTTCAGGTCCCCGTGATTCACTCCGCCTTCTGCATTGCTCTCCTAGGCAATCTGGCCTTCCTTCACTCTGGTTGAGGTGTTGTTTCCCTTCTCTTATGATATGATTAATTCAGTTTTTGTACTTGGCTGTAGTTTGGGTGGTTTGTGGGTGGGGTTTCTCTGGAAGGGGGGATGGGGTGGGGTTTGTCCGGTGGATGCTGGTTTGGGGATGTGTTCATGTGGTGTACTTTCAGTTTGGTTTGGCAAAGGCCCTGTTTGGATACTCTAACTTAGCTAGAGGTTAGAGTTAGTTTCTAGCTCATGACTAGCCTTAAACTAACTCTAGCCAAAGAGGTGTTTGGATGATAGGGTTAGATTGATAATAGTTGTACTTGATGGAGAGAGGAAAGTGATTTTTTAGTGAGTCATTACCTGGTGGATAGAGAGAGAAAAATGACTTTTTAGTGGGCCCCATGAAAACTAGTTCCAATTAGCACCTCTTAGGTGGGCTAGTTTTTTTAGGTGGGTTAGATGCAACTAGCTCTAATCTAACCCTCATGTTTGGATACTTTAGTGCTATTTGAGTCTCAACTAGCTCAAACTAACTCTAGCCTATGGATCCAAACAGGGCCAAAGGTGTACGCGCCAACATCTTTTTTCAGCTTTCCATCCCTAGAGGATCATGACCATGCCGAGGGATTATAGGGTCATCACTTGTGGCTGTTCTAGGGATGCTTCATTTTGAGCGTGTACCCTGTGTAGTTGGCTTGCCGAGATTAAGGTTTCTTTGCTTGATTTATCGTGCATCTTGATGTGGCGGCTGATGAGCCTTTTTTCTTGAAACGAGGCAAAAAGATTTGCCATTTGCATTGATTAAGGAAGAAGGTTAAGAGTTGAGGTCGTAGGTCAGATAAGATACATCACTTTCGTGGCATTATATTACACAAATATTTCGCATCCATTAAGCTCCAAAGCAAGCACTTCTTGATCTTGGTGACCACCACACCAACCGGAACGGTCATGTTACGAAAAACTCTCGCATTGCGCTCTTTTCATATTTCCCAAGAGATGAGCATCATCAGGGAGACAATGGGCCCTCTTAGTGGCATTCTGACTCCACCAATCCTTAATAGAGTGCAAATTCGTTCAATCGTTGGGTAGTACATCGTGAAGAGCCATCCAGGTTTTGATCATGTTCCAAATCCAAATAGTGTATGGACACTTGAAGAGAATGTGGGCCATCGTCTCCTGAACTTGTTGGTAGAGCAGAGATAGGTTGCAGTTCGGCCATCTGCGATGATGCAGTCTGTCAGCCGTCCAAATCCTATTGTTAATAACAAACCAAGCAAATAATTTGCACTTTGGGAGGACCAGTTTTTCCACACATAATGGTTCATTTCCGTGCCCACCAAAACCATGAACTGATCCCCGTATGCGGAGGAAGCTGAGTAGTGACCGTCATATGTGAGCTTCGAGCTGATGGAGTCCCGCCTGGTCGGGTTCAAGTGGAAGTGGGTGAGTCTTTCCCAAAGCGTGACAAACTGGGTGATTTGCCAAGGGGAGACGACCGAGGCTGCCTTCACCTGAGAGATCCAGAAGGCATTAGACAATGCCTTGTGAACCGAGCAATTCTTCTTGTTGGAGATTTCATAGATTTTCGGAGCAATATCTTTGGGTCTTATGCCATCCCGCCAAGCTGACTCCCAAAGAGATGCACGGATGCTCCGTCCTGAACCTTGGAGACCGACGTGAAGATGTTGTGGTCATGCTTGTTGCAAGGAGTGCCCAAGCCCACCCAGAGCTTGGTCGGGTCCTGCCAGTCAAACCACAACCAACGGAGCCTCACAGCAGTCGCAAACTTTCCGAGGTTTAGAATCCCAAGACCATCGTGCAACTTTGACTTGCAAACTTGCTCCCAATTCAACTTACATTTGCCTCCCGTGACCTTGTCACACCCGGCCGAGAGATAGGCATGACGAAGAGCATCAATCTTTTTCAGGACTTCAACCGGGAGATTTAGAGCCGTCATGTAGTAGATGGCGATGACCGTGATGACGGACTTAACGAGAACCATTCTTACAGGGGCAGCAACGTGCTTTCTCATCCGAGATGTGAGCTGCGCCGCGATCTTGTCTTCCACGGGCTGAAAATGGATCCTTTTCAGACGCTTAACTGACAGAGGCAAGCCAGAATACTTAATCAGGAATGAGGAACGTTGAGCCGAGAAGGATTGCAGGATGTCCGGGAGGTCCATATTATTGCATCTTATAGGTGCAACCATGGTCTTGGAGCAGTTTGTGACCAATCCAGAAATATGCTCAAGACTCTTGAGGGTGTCGACGAAGAAGATCCTCCTTGATCGGGGCAATAAAAACTGCAACATCATCCACATAAAGGGAGGCTCGAATCGACATAGCACGTCTGCCAATAGGACGAAGGTGCCCTTGTGATGTGGCCTTCTCAAGAATGTGATGAAGCGGATCGATGGCCAGCACAAAGAGAAGGGGGACAAGGGGTCCCCTTGTCTCAGTCCACGGCCAAGCCGGAAAGGGTCTCCAGGCACACCATTGAGCAAAACACGCGAAGAGGCTGTGGACAGGAGGGCGGACACCCAGCCCCTAAAGCGCGGTGGGAACCCAAGGTGGTTAAGCAAGTCCAGAAGATAGTCCCAACGCACATAGTCAAACGCTTTCTTGATGTCAAACTTGAACAAAAGAGCTGGGGTCTTCTTGTGATGCAAACGTTTGGCAAGGTTGCGCACGTACGTGAAATTCTCATAAATACATCTCTTCTTGATGAAAGCGCCTTGGGCTCGGGAGACAAGATCATTCATATGGGGTGCGAGCCTTTTGGATATCATCTTCGCAATGATGTGAGCAATGGCATGAATTAGGATTATGGGGCGAAAGTTAGCAATATCCTCAGCACCATCCTTCTTTGGGATAAGCGCAATGTCTGCTGAGTTCAACCAATGAAGATGAGCGGTCTGTAGAACGGAGAAGTGATTGATAGCAGGCATTATATCAAGCTTGATCGTATTTCACTATGCTGGACATTGGTTTGATTTTGTCAATAGCTTAGTATTGTCTGTTTTAGCTTTGAGAAATTTAGTACTACTCCCTCCATATATAAATAATTGTAGTTGAAGAAAACTAGACTAGTTCTCTTCAACTACAATTATTTAGATATAGCGTGAATATTATTTTTGTCAAGGTTTCTTGGCAATTTTGTTGACCCTATTTATAAGGTGACAAGCGAGTTGGCATACCCTCTAGGAACAGACGACCGCCATGTGGTTAGCTCCTTGCTAGCCATATTTATGATTAATATAACATATATTTGTTGAGCATTTTATTAAGTTTCTTATGTGAACGAGTACATGTCAAATTATGCCTTGTAGCACAAATTCAGATGATACATTTGTCCCGCAAAATTATACTACAAAAAATGGTAAAACACTTAGGCCCCGCTTGTCGGTTCACTATATCTGGCCATCACTCGGGCCGGGCTAGACCAAGCCCGGCGTAGAAAACCTAGGCCCGAGCCCAGCCTGGCTCGGTTGTCGGGCCTAGATTTCAAGCCTAGGCCCGACCCGTCACTGCTAAATCCCGTCGGGCTTCGGGCCTCGGGCCAGGACCCTTTCCTAAAACGGAAAAGCACCAAGCCCAGGCCCGGCCCGAAATACTCTTCGTGCTCAAAATTTAGGCCCGAGCCCATCCCACGGGCAAGATTGGCCGGGCCGACTGGGCCGGGCTGTCCATAGCCAAATATACGGTTCATCTTCGTAAAACAGGGGCCGGTAAGATAAAGTTGCTTCGCTTGCCGTTTTAGATATGTAATATTTACACTGGTTTTCCGGACGCGGACGTTTGATCTATAAAACATCTACACCCTATATGTAAAAATAAACAATTCAACAAACGGTAAAAAAAATTTGAAAATATTTTTGAAATAAACTTGACCTTTCATTATACTTGTGAAAAAAATTCCACAAAAAGAAAAATCCCATTTAACTTATTTTCAAGAAAGATAAATTTTCGATTAAAATAGTGTGAATAATAGCAAATAAATTTTCGGTCGAAGTGCATTTCCCCCGGTTTTCCCTGCTACACTCGTTTCTAACCTGTATGCCGATACATGCCTTCATCCATCATTTTGTTTTCGGGCGAAATCCCTTGCGGCTGGTAAGATATATCTGTAAGATATAAATACCTCTGTATAAAATTACATGTATACCAAGGGCGGCCCTCCAAACCTATCAGATTGGATGAAGCCTCTACATACGGAGAATGGCAAGCGTATGTGCTAAGCGCGTATACCCAGTAGCTCTAAACCTATCAGATTGGATGAAGCCTCTACATACAACGACATACCTTCTAGCACTCTTGAAGCCGCTGAAGAGAAAGCAGAAGAGAACCTCATCGCTCTTTTATACAGGAAGTACAAGCCTGACATCAACGTTGTGATCAGCAGCATGTTAAATAATAGAGTGAATTTCATCTTTTACCCTATGGTTGTACGTTTGTGACACATATTATCCTATCTAATGAAACTTCTATCAAAATATAAGATTTTGGAGACTTTTGACACGGTTTTACCTTAGTTTTGCCTTTTGTTTGTTTATGTTACATATAGGACCGGCATGTTGCATCAATAATTCATAAAAAAATATACAAAGAACGGAGGGCATAATTGACGATTATGTGCAGACTCCTTTTGTTTACCTGTTCCATTCCTCGTCGTCGTTCAGATATTTTTGGACGTCAGACATCACCTCACACCTTGCTTAATGAAAGCGCATCAGAAAAGGGGTTCAAATCTTTTAAAAAGTCCCAAATGCATGTTTAGGGCGTAAATTATGAAATTTACTCTAAATAATATCTAGTAAATAGTCTTAGGTGGCTGGTACACACTTGTCGCTTACATGGGGTAGTAAGAGCATCTCCAGCAGATCCCGTATAATGTCTCGATCCGCAAAATAACCGTTAAAATACGGGTCAGTGCGAAAAAAACTGCCTAATCAGACCACACAAACGCGTCGGACCCGTAAATATTTTTGCAGGATGTGGCAAAATTCTCACCCCAACCAGTGAAAACACGGGTTCTCCTCCTTGCCCCGTCGGTGCCTTGTATATACCGGGAGGGATTGGCCGGGGGGGGGGGGGGGGGGGTGTGGGGGGCAACCGCTCCCGGTATATCAACATATGTGCTGAGGGATGAACACTCCTGGTTCACCCGATATGTCAAGTCACCAAACTTGGTCATATCAACTCTTTCAGATAACACCATTAAACACACACACACACACACACACTTGGTTTATGCGAAAACGACTGGACGTAATTTAAGCAGCACCATCCAACTGTCCTTGACCGTGGACACGACTATTCGAATAGTTTTACACTCTGCAAAGATTGTACGCTGTACCCACGAGATCCGGGAAACTGCCGTGTCATCCACGACTCGCAGTATATAACATACCCGAGATAAGTACCCAATCAATGCCTTTCCCCTGACGATACTAGACAAAGAGTTCCACTCGACTGGTACCCAGCCCACATGATGTACGTCTTACGAGCGCCAACTCTGGACAGTATCATTCATGTGGGGACCAACGGTGTTCCCGAAACACGTAAAAACGACGTAGTCGTCCTACCTGGCACGACCCTGTCACGAGAGTGGCCACATATCACTCTGCCACTAGTAATGTGGTTCTTTGCTAGCACCGACCAAAGTAATCAACAAAGCCCCATCTCATAAAGGGGTTTCGTGATCGTACATGTAAGGTTGGGACGGTCGATACATCATAAATCTAATCCCATTTCTGAAACCACTCACACCAAATATACCCGGTGCACCACTTCTTCACAAGTGGCCACCTAACTCATCATCACCCTCGGGCTTTAGTGGCACCCGACGGGGTTTTCATAAGCCTTTGATATTTACTAACATCATGCTCATGCTTCTACTGTCTACTTGTCAACATAATATTAGCGTGACCCTCATAGGTGGTAGGATCATGCTCAAATGCAAGGGCTCCGGCGGAGCCATCAGTAACATCATATTAATGATTTACCGAATACTCATGATTATACGTAACATAATAATTGCTCTATTAGCATGCAATATAATATTTTGCTCAAACATGGTCAAATGACTGCTTGCCTTTGCTCACATAAGTCCTCGTGGTCTTTGAGGTCTTCCGGTCCAACTTCGAGTACTCCGTCAACTATCGTCGGAAACGAACACAGTAAGCCATACATCAAGCAGAAACAAAAGTGTTATATAAATGGAAGTTTTATTTTTCTTGGACCTCTCTAGTCATAAGAAAAATACCTGAAGCTTGCCATAGGAGATTTGGATAATCAAGGATTTTGGATGGATGAAAGGAGGAATAGGTGATCTTTAAATAAGCCTACAGAAAATATTTTGATAAAAATGAGTGGACACACTCATTTAACACATCATGATTTTAGAAACAGTCAGGAAGTTGTTTCACTGGATTTGGAGTTGATATGTATAGCCTGAGGATTTTCTAATATAGGATAAATAGTAAGAGGGAGCTATTTATTTTATGCAACAGAAATATGGCATATAAAAATGTTGGCTAAGGCTCCAAAAATAGGGCATGATATATTAAGTCTCTGGAAATTCGAATCACTCCATTTGGATTTGATTTGAATGCTATAGGAGTTTACAAAGTGGGGTTTTAAAATATTCAAATGGGCATTTGAATATTAATCCCACAGAAAGTCTTATGAAAAATGTGCAATGCACATATTTTGATAGGTCTTGATTTTAGAAACCTGCAGAAACTTGAATCATCAAATTTGGAGGTCAAATGGATTTTTGGTGAAATTTACAAGTTCATGGTAAAAGAAAAATGCAAAGGGGGAGGGGGGTTACCCTCGAGCTAAGATGTGCTCGGGTGATAGTGAGGCAGATGGGCCGGCCCGGTAGCTCAGCCTGGGGCAACTGGCCATGCAGGAGGCGTATTCTATAGAATACGCCTTCGGCGAGGGGAAGCCGCAAGGCGCGGGGGCGCCTCCACTTACCTGCTAGGCCTGGCTCGCGGGTCGCCGACACCTGGGGCCCGCCAGTCCCCTCCTCTCTCCTCTACCCCTTTCTTCAACCTAACGACGGGTGGTAGATGGGGTGTGCCGGCCGCCATGGCTGGAGCCACCTGCCGGGCCAGCAGCCAAGCCAAGGGTGCGGGTGGGTGGCCTGCTCTCTACCGAGCCTGGTGGCGGTCTTGGCGGCCGTGGGGATGGCCGGGGTGAGTGGCCCGCCGCGAGGAGCGGCTGACAACTCCGGCCGCTGCAGAGGGGCATGGCGTGACCTCGGGGAGGGGCCCTAAATAAGTCCAGGAGGATGGGGGAGCTGAGGAGGCTCGACTGAAGGGAAGGCCCGAGGCCAGGGGAGGTTGGCTAGGTCGGGCACAAAGGAGGCCGAGGCGGCGCCATGGCGGTCGAAGGAGAAGGAGGAGAGCTTGAGAGCTCCAACTGCTGGGTCACGGAGGCTTCTGGGAGCTAGGAGGAGCTGGGAGAGCCAGAGAGGGCTCGGGTAGAGGATAAGACAGAGGGGAACACAAGAGGGCTCGGGAGCACCTCGGAGCTCGCTGGCATGGGGGAAGACACGCGTACCTGGGGCACTTTGGAGGCTAGCGAGCGTCGGGAAGGGCTTGAACCAGTCAAAGGGGATGCTTTGGTGCTCTGAGACACGCAACAACGACCGAAAATGAGCTGCATCAAGAGAACAAGGGGTAGAGCACCGTTATTGCATGTTGCCAGCGTGGTCACCGTGGCCACTCATGTCTACAGGGCACTCATGACCATTCAAACATGTCCAACATGTAGGGCACACATGCAAGAAGGAGATTGAGGTGTTTGGTCTCTAGTGGAGCTGGTTTGAATGGTTTTGACTGAAGTTAAGTCCGCAACAACAAACTTGGAGCTAAGAAAAGTGAGTCTCAGATGGGGAGTCTTGGGGAAGCAATGTCTGGCTGTGTTAGCTTTGCAAGGACTACAACACTGCCAAGTTTGAGCTCAAGCAGAGGAGGGTAGCTAGTACTTGCTGTACAAAGCTACATTTCAGCCAGAAATCAACTTGTAGATGTGCTGCACATTTTCCTACATGAGCATGCCATATCTTGGTTTGAAATGATGTATTGACATATTAGAGATGCCCTGGAAGAATGTGGGGGCTTTGGATTAAGTAGAAGTATAGGAGGAGGGGTAAAAATGGTGGTGCCATGGTGAAAATGAAGGGTAGCTACAAGGAGTCTCCCTCCAATAATTGACCAGTGGCCGTGGCAAGGTTACTGGAGGTAAAAGGTAACTAGGGAAGGCTATGGTAAAAGTTTAAGCTCAAGGGTAATAGTGGAAGGGGCCAAAGTAGCCAATTTGGTGAGTGCACACTGTTGGGGAACGTCGCATGGGAAACAAAAATTTCCTACGCGCACGAAGACCTATCATGGTGATGTCCATCTATGAGAGGGGATGAGTGATCTACGTACCCTTGTAGATCGTACAGCAGAAGCGTTAGTGAACGCGGTTGATGTAGTGGAACGTCCTCACGTCCCTCGATCCGCCCCGCGAACAATCCCGCGATCAGTCCCACGATCTAGTACCGAACGGACGGCACCTCCGCGTTCAGCACACGTACAGCTCGACGATGATCTCGGCCTTCTTGATCCAGCAAGAGAGACGGAGAGGTAGAAGAGTTCTTCGGCAGCGTGACGGCGCTCCGGAGGTTGGTGATGACCTTGTCTCAACAGGGCTCCGCCCGAGCTCCGCAGAAACGCGATCTAGAGGAAAAACTATGGAGGTATGTGGTCGGGCAGCCGTGAGAAAGTCGTCTCAAATCAGCCCTAAAACCTCCGTATATATAGGTGGGAGGGAGGGGAGGAGGCAGCCTCAAAACCTAAAGGTTTGGCCGAAATTGGAGGTGGAGGAGTCCTACTCCAATCCTACTTGGAGTAGGATTCCACCTTCCCACTTGGAAACTCTTTCCACCTTGTGTTTTTTCCTTCTCAAACCTTATGGGCCTTAGTGGGAACTTATTCCAGCCCACTAGGGGCTGGTTTATCTCTTCCCATAGCCCATGAGACCCCTTGGGGCGTGACACCCCTCCCGATGGTCCCCGGCACCCCTCCCGGCACTCCCGGTACACTACCGATGAGCCCGAAACTTTTCCGGTAATGCACGAAAACCTTCCGGTAACCAAATGAGGTCATCCTATATATCAATCTTCGTTTCCGGACCATTCCGGAAACCCTCGTGACGTCCGTGATCTCATCCGGGACTCCGAACAACATTCGGTAACCAACCATATAACTCAAATACGCATCAAACAACGTCGAACCTTAAGTGTGCAGACCCTGCGGGTTCGAGAACTATGTAGACATGACCCGAGAGACTCCTCGGTCAATATCCAATAGCAGGACCTGGATGCCCATATTGGATCCTACATATTCTACGAAGATCTTATCGTTTGAACCTCAGTGCCAAGGATTCATATAATCCCGTATGTCATTCCCTTTGTCCTTCGGTATGTTACTTGCCCGAGATTCGATCGTTAGCATCCGCATACCTATTTCAATCTCGTTTACCGGCAAGTCTCTTTACTCGTTCCTTAATACAAGATCCCGCAACTTACATTAAGTTACATTGCTTGCAAGGCTTGTGTGTGATGTTGTATTACCGAGTGGGCCCCGAGATACCTCTCCGTCACACGGAGTGACAAATCCCAGTCTCGATCCATCCTAACTCAACGAACACCTTCGGAGATACCTGTAGAGCATCTTTATAGTCACCCAGTTACGTTGCGACGTTTGATACACACAAAGCATTCCTCCGGTGTCCGTGAGTTATATGATCTCATGGTCATAGGAACAAATACTTGACACGCAAAAAACAGTAGCAACAAAATGACACGATCAACATGCTATGTCTATTAGTTTGGGTCTAGTCCATCACATGATTCTCCTAATGATGTGATCCCGTTATCAAGTGACAACACTTGCCTATGGCCAGGAAACCTTGACCATCTTTGATCAACGAGCTAGTCAACTAGAGGCTTACTAGGGATAGTGTTTTGTCTATGTATCCACACAAGTATTGTGTTTCCAATCAATACAATTATAGCATGGATAATAAACGATTATCATGAACTAAGAAATATAATAATAACTAATTTATTATTGCCTCTAGGGCATATTTCCAACAGTCTCCCACTTGCACTAGAGTCAATAATCTAGTTCACATCACCATGTGATTCCAACGAATCCAACACCCATATGGGGTCTGATCACGTCTTGCTCGTGAGAGAGGTTTTAGTCAACGGTTCTGAAACTTTCATATCCGTGCGTTCTTTACAAATCTTTATGTCATCTTATAGATGCTGCTACTACGTGCTTTTCGGAAATGCTCCAAATATCTACTCTACTATACAAATCCGTTTCACTACTCATAGTTATTCGGATTAGTGTCAAAGCTTGCATCGACGTAACCCTTTACGACGAACTCTTTAACCACCTCCATAATCGAGAAAAATTCCTTAGTCCATTAGTTACTAAGGATAAATTTTGACCGCTGCTAGTGATTCAATCATGGATCACTCTCTGTACCTCTCAACATACTTTGAGTCAAGGCACACATCAGGTGCAGTACACAGCATGGCATACTTTAGATTCTACGGCTAAGGCATAGAAGACGACCTTCGTCTATTCTCTTTATTCTGCCGTGGTCGGGTTTTGAGTCTTACTCAAATTCACACCTCACAACGCAACCAAGAACTCTTTCTTCGCTGATCTATTTTGAACTCCTTCAAAAACTTGTCAAGGCATGCATTTTATTGAAACTTTCATTAAGCGCTTTTGATCTATCTCCATAGATCTTTGATGCTCAACGTTCAAGTAGCGCAATCCAGGTATTCCTTTGAAAACTCCTTTCAAACAACCTTATATGCTTTACAGAGATTCTACATCACTTCTGATCCACAATATGTGAACCACATATACTTATCAGAAATTCTATAGTGCTCCCACTCACTTCTTTGGAAATACAAGTTTCTCATAAACCTTGTACAAACCCAAAATCTTTGATCATCTCATCAAAGTGTATATTCCAACTCCGAGATGCTTGCACCAGTCCATTGAAGGATCACTGGAGCTTGCATACTTGCTAGTACCTTTAGGATCGACAAAACCTTCTGGTTGTATCACATACAATGTTTGCTCAAGGAAACCGTCGAGAAAACAATGTTTTGACATCCTACGTGCAATATTTCATAAATAATGCATCAACAACTAACATAATTCTAACAGACTTTTAGCATCGCTACGAGTGAGAAAGTCTCATCATAGTCAACTGTTTGATCTTATCGAAAACATCTTTGCGACAAGTCGAACTTTTCTTAATAGTGACTTATCACCATCATCGTCTGTTTTCCTTTAAAGATCCATCTTTACTCAATAGTCCTCTGACCATCAAGTAGTTCTTCCAAAGTCTACACTTTGTTTTCATACATGGATCCTCTCTCGGATTTCATGGCTTCCAGCCATTTGTCGGAATCCGGGCCCACCATCGCTATCTCCATAATTCGTAGGTTCAGTGTTGCTCGACAACATGACCTCCAAGACAGGGTTACCGTACCACTCTGTAGTAGTATGCGACCTTGTCAACCTACGAGACTTGTAGTAACTTGATCCGATGCTCGATGATCACCATCATCAGCTTCCACTTCAATTGGTGTAGGCGCCACAGGAACAACTTCCTGCACCCTCCTACACACTGGTTGAAGTGATGGTTCAATAACCTCATCAAGTTCTACTACCCTCCCACTCAATTCTTTCGAGAGAAACCTTTCCTCGAGAAAGGATCCGTTTCTAGAAACAAACACTTTGCTTTCGGATCTGAGATAGGAGATGTACCCAACTGTTTTGGATATCCTATGAAGATGCATTTATCCGCTTTGGGTTCGAGCTTATCAGACTGAAACTTTTTCACATAAGTGTCGAAGCCCCAAACTTTCAAGAAACGACAGTTTAGATTTCTCTAAACCTCAGTCTATCCTGTGTCATCTCAACGGAAATACGTGGTGCCCTATTTAAAGTGAATGCGGTTGTCTCTAATGCATAACCCATAAACGATAGTGGTAATTTGATAAGAGACATCATAGTATGCACCATACCAAATAGTGCGTGGCTATGACGTTCAGACACATCATCACACTATGATGTTCCATGTGGCATGAACTGCGAAACAATTTCCACATTGTCTTAACTGCGTACCAAAACTCGTAACTCAGATATTCATTTCTATGATCATATCGTAGACAGTTTATCCTCTTGTTACGACGAACTTCACTCCGAAACAGAATTGAACTTTTCAATATTTCAGACTTGTGATTCATTAAGTAAATACTCTAGTATCTACTCAAATCATCATTGAAGTAAGAACATAATGATATCCACTGCGTGCCTCAGCACCCATTGGACTGCATACATCAAAATGTATCACTTCCAACAAGTTACTATCTTGTTTCATCTCAATGAAAACAAGGCCTTGCTCATGTGGTATGATTTGCATGTCACTAGTGATTCGAAATCAGGTGAGTACAAAGATCCATCAGCATGGAGCCTCTTCATGCAATTTATACTAACATGACTCAAGCGGCAGTGCCACAAGTAAGTGGTACTATCATCATTAACTCGTATCTTTTGGCACCAATATCATGAACATGTGTAACACTACGATCGAGATTCAATAAACCATTGAAGGTGATTATTCAAGCAAATAGAGTAATCATTATTCTCTTTAAATGAATAATCGTATTGCAATAAACACGATCCAATCATGTACATGCTTAACGCAAGCACCAAATAACGATTATTTAGGTTTAACACCAATCCCGATGGTAGAGGGAGCGTGCGAGGTTTGATCATATCAACCTTGGAAACACTTCCAACACGTATCGTCACCTCGCCTTTAGCTAGTCTCCATTTATGCCGTAGCTTTCATTTCGTGTTACTAATCACTTAGCAACCGAACCGGTATCCAATACCCTTATGCTACTAGGAGTACTAGTAAAGTACACATCAACATCATGTATATCAAATATACTTCTTTCGACTTTTGCCAGCCCACTTATCTACCAAGTATCTAGAGTTGCTCCGCCTTAGTGACTGTTCCCCTCATTACAGAAGCACTTAGTCTCGGGTTTGGGTTTAATCTTGGGTCCCTTCATTAGCGCAGCAACTGTTTTGCCGTTTCACGAAGTATCCCTTCTAGCCCTCGCCTTTCTTGAAACTTAGTGGTTTTACTAACCATCAACTATTGAGCTCCTTCTTGATTTCTACTTTCGCAGTGTCAAACATTGCGAATCGCTCAAGGATCATTGTATCTATCCTTGATATGTTATAGTTCATCACGAAGCTCTCACAGCTTGGTGGCAGTGACTTTGGAGAACCATCACTATCTCATCTGGAAGATTAACTCCCACTTGATTCAAGTGATTGTCGTACTCAGACAATCTGAGCACACGCTCAACGATTGAGCCTTTCTCCTTTACTTTGTGGACAAGGAATCTTGTTGGAGGTCTTGTACCTCTTAACAAGGGCACAAGCATGAAATCACAATTTCATCCTTTTAGAACATCACTTATGTTCCGCGACGTTTCAAAACGTCTTCGGCGCCTTGCTTCTAAGCCATTAAGTATTTTGTACTGAACTATCGTGTAGTCATCAGAAACGTGTATGTCGGATGTTCACAGCATCCACAGACGACGCTCGAGGTGCAGCACACCGTGTGGTGCATTAAGTACATAAGCCTTCTGTGCATCAACGAAGACAATCCTCGGTTTTACAGACTCAGTCTGCAAAGTTTGCTACTATCAACTTTCAACTAAATTTTCTCTAGGAACATATAAAATAGTAGAGCTATAGCGCAAGCTACATCGTAATTCGCAAAGACCATTAGACTATGTTCATGACAATTAGTTCAATTAATCATATTACTTAAGAACTCCCACTCAAAAAGTACATCTCTCTAGTCATTTGAGTGGTATATGATCCAAATCCACTATCTCAAGTCCGATCATCACGTGAGTCGAGAATAGTTTCAGTGGTAAGCATCTCTGTGCTAATCATATCAACTATACAATTCATGCTCGACCTTTCGGTCTCATGTGTTCCGAGGCCATGTCTGCACATGCTAGGCTCGTCAAGCTTAACCCGAGTGTTCCGTGTGCGCAACTGTTTTGCACCCGTTGTATGTGAACGTTGAGTCTATCACACCCGATCATCACGTGGTGTCTCGAAACGACGAACTGTAGCAACGGTGCACAGTCGGGGAGAACACAATTTCGTCTTGAAATTTTAGTGAGAGATCACCTCATAATGCTACCGTCGTTCTAAGCAAAATAAGGTGCATAAAAGGATTAACATCACATGCAATTTATAAGTGACATGATATGGCCATCATCACGTGCTTCTTGATCTCCATCACCAAAGCACCGGCACGATCTTCTTGTCACCGGCGCCACACCATGATCATCCATCAACGTGTTGCCATCGGGGTTGTCGTGCTACTTATGCTATTACTACTAAAGCTACATCCTAGCAAAATAGTAAACGCATCTGCAAGCACATATGTTAGTATAAAGACAACCCTATGGCTCCTGCCGGTTGCCGTACCATCGACGTGCAAGTCGATATTTCTATTACAACATGATCATCTCATACATCCAATATATCACATCACATCATTGGCCATATCACATCACAATCATACCCTGCAAAAACAAGTTAGACGTCCTCTAATTTTGTTGTTGCATGTTTTACGTGGTGACCAAGGGTATCTAGTAGGATCGCATCTTACTTACGCAAACACCACAACGGAGATATATGAATTGCTATTTAACCTCATCCAAGGACCTCCTCGGTCAAATCCGATTCAACTAAAGTTGGAGAAACCGTCACTTGCCAGTCATCTTTGAGCAAAGGGGGTTACTCGTAACGATGAAACCAGTCTCTCCTAAGCGTACGAGTAATGTCGGTCCAAGCCGCTTCAATCCAACAATACCGCGGAATCAAGAAAAGACTAAGGAGGGCAGCAAAACGCACATCACCGCCCACAAAACCTTTTGTGTTCTACTCGAGAAGACATCTACGCATGAACCTAGCTCATGATGCCACTGTTGGGAAACGTCGCATGGGAAACAAAAATTTCCTACGCGCACGAAGACCTATCATGGTGATGTCCATCTACGAGAGGGGATGAGTGATCTACGTACCCTTGTAGATCGTACAGCAGAAGCGTTAGTGAACGCGGTTGATGTAGTGGAACGTCCTCACGTCCCTCGATCCGCCCCGCGAACAATCCCGCGATCAGTCCCACGATCTAGTACCGAACGGACGGCACCTCCGCGTTCAGCACACGTACAGCTCGACGATGATCTCGGCCTTCTTGATCCAGCAAGAGAGACGGAGAGGTAGAAGAGTTCTTCGGCAGCGTGACGGCGCTCCGGAGGTTGGTGATGACCTTGTCTCAACAGGGCTCCGCCCGAGCTCCGCAGAAACGCGATCTAGAGGAAAAACTATGGAGGTATGTGGTCGGGCAGCCGTGAGAAAGTCGTCTCAAATCAGCCCTAAAACCTCCGTATATATAGGTGGGAGGGAGGGGAGGAGGCAGCCTCAAAACCTAAAGGTTTGGCCGAAATTGGAGGTGGAGGAGTCCTACTCCAATCCTACTTGGAGTAGGATTCCACCTTCCCACTTGGAAACTCTTTCCACCTTGTGTTTTTTCCTTCTCAAACCTTATGGGCCTTAGTGGGAACTTATTCCAGCCCACTAGGGGCTGGTTTATCTCTTCCCATAGCCCATGAGACCCCTTGGGGCGTGACACCCCTCCCGATGGTCCCCGGCACCCCTCCCGGCACTCCCGGTACACTACCGATGAGCCCGAAACTTTTCCGGTAATGCACGAAAACCTTCCGGTAACCAAATGAGGTCATCCTATATATCAATCTTCGTTTCCGGACCATTCCGGAAACCCTCGTGACGTCCGTGATCTCATCCGGGACTCCGAACAACATTCGGTAACCAACCATATAACTCAAATACGCATCAAACAACGTCGAACCTTAAGTGTGCAGACCCTGCGGGTTCGAGAACTATGTAGACATGACCCGAGAGACTCCTCGGTCAATATCCAATAGCAGGACCTGGATGCCCATATTGGATCCTACATATTCTACGAAGATCTTATCGTTTGAACCTCAGTGCCAAGGATTCATATAATCCCGTATGTCATTCCCTTTGTCCTTCGGTATGTTACTTGCCCGAGATTCGATCGTTAGCATCCGCATACCTATTTCAATCTCGTTTACCGGCAAGTCTCTTTACTCGTTCCTTAATACAAGATCCCGCAACTTACATTAAGTTACATTGCTTGCAAGGCTTGTGTGTGATGTTGTATTACCGAGTGGGCCCCGAGATACCTCTCCGTCACACGGAGTGACAAATCCCAGTCTCGATCCATCCTAACTCAACGAACACCTTCGGAGATACCTGTAGAGCATCTTTATAGTCACCCAGTTACGTTGCGACGTTTGATACACACAAAGCATTCCTCCGGTGTCCGTGAGTTATATGATCTCATGGTCATAGGAACAAATACTTGACACGCAGAAAACAGTAGCAACAAAATGACACGATCAACATGCTATGTCTATTAGTTTGGGTCTAGTCCATCACATGATTCTCCTAATGATGTGATCCCGTTATCAAGTGACAACACTTGCCTATGGCCAGGAAACCTTGACCATCTTTGATCAACGAGCTAGTCAACTAGAGGCTTACTAGGGATAGTGTTTTGTCTATGTATCCACACAAGTATTGTGTTTCCAATCAATACAATTATAGCATGGATAATAAACGATTATCATGAACTAAGAAATATAATAATAACTAATTTATTATTGCCTCTAGGGCATATTTCCAACACACACAAGGTGTTTGATGAGTGTTAGGGATACCAGATGGACTTCAATTGACATGAAATTTAACAAGATCAAATAATAGATGAAAATAAGCTTGGACACCAAGTTTGGGATTTGGTGCATAAGGTTTCCAATGTAGACTTGAAAAACCCATGAAATGGAGAGAAATGACCTTATGCCTACAAAAATATTCAAATCAATTCCCACAAATCCAATATTTGGTGTGGTGGCATTATTTGAGCATTAAAGCATGCCCAAAAAGTTTGGGGTCAATAGGAGAAACTTTATGATGTAGAGTTTCCCAAAGTCAGAAATCAACAAAGAGGGTTTTGAGGGGCTTGGGACAAGTTCTTCTATTCTCCTTGATGCACCACTTGGTGTGGATGAATTATTGGAGTATCAGAACATGTCTACCAAATTTGAGCACAATTGGAGATACTTGGCAATGTAGAGTTGCTCAAATTTGTATATGGACAGATAGGGTTTTAGAATAATTAGGGGAATCAAATCAACTTGGATTGAGGTGAAATTTGGCAAGATCATCACATATATCATGTGTGACATGCTAGAATTTTACACGAATTTATTGAGAATAGTTCTCATAGAAATGTTCCAAAAGCTTGAAATAGGCAGAATGGGTTTTGAAGGGTTTTGCCCAATATGATGAACATGACCATGTGTTGAAACTCATATATATATGGAATATATATGTCCACTGAGTTTCCCTAAATTTTCTCAAATATTTTGAAAGCAATAAAAATAACTTTCCTTCATAAGAGACCATTTGTGGTCTCACGGGAGGCATTTAAATCAAATAGTAAAAACTTTTAAAATAATAATATTGTGGTTTTGGGAAGCCATTTTGATAATGGGTTTTAAATAAAACATTTGGTGAAAAATAACTTCCCTAATTTGAGTACTTGTAGTACAAATCCCAACTCAAGGGTTTTGAAAGCTTAAATCAAGGAAATGTTTTTTGGTGAAAATTGTAGGGTAACGTAGCATAGATTCAAAATTTTCCTACGCATATTCAGATCTTCCTATGGAGAGACCAGCAACGAGAGAGGGGTAAGAGCATCTTCATACCTTTGAAGATCGCTAAGCGTAAGCGTTGCTAGAACGCGGTTGATGGAGTCGTACTCGCAGCGATTCCGATCTAGTGCCGAACTACGGCACCTCCGCGTTCAACACACGTGCAGCCCGGTGACGTCTCCCGCACCTTGATCCAGCAAGGAGGAGGGAGAGGTTGGGGAAGAACTCCAGCAGCACGACGGCGTGGTGTCGATGGAGAGACGAGGTCTCCCGGCAGGGCTTCGCCAAGCACCGGCACAAAGGAGGAGGAAGAAGGGTTGGGCAGCGCCGAGAGAGAGAGGGAAAGTCTATCTCCCAATGGCCAAAACTGCCCGGTATATATAGGTGAAGGGAGGGGCTGCGCCCCCTTGAGGGTTTCCCCCTCCTGGGGGGGGGGGCAGCCCTAGATGGGGGCTGGTGCGGCGACCAAGGGGGGGGGAGGAGGGGTGTGGCGCACCCCTGGTGGGCCTTAGGCCCACCTGGCTTAGGGTTTGCCCCCCCTTTTCTCTTCCTTGCGCATTGGGCTGAGTGGGGAGGCGCACCAGCCCGCCTAGGGGCTGGTTCCCTCCCCCACTTGGCCCATCTTACCTCCCAGGGTCGTTGCCCCCCTTCGGT
Organism: Hordeum vulgare subsp. vulgare; assembly: GCF_904849725.1. Lineage (NCBI taxonomy): Eukaryota > Viridiplantae > Streptophyta > Magnoliopsida > Poales > Poaceae > Hordeum > Hordeum vulgare. Next base: position 373,184,564 of record NC_058524.1, on the reverse strand, counting down.
GGACCCCCGGGGCCACCTCCGATGGTCCCGGTACATTACCGGTGATGCCCGAAACACTTCCGGTGTCCGAAACCATCCGTCCTATATATCAATCTTTACCTCTGGACCATTCCGGAGCTCCTCGTGACGTCCGGGATCTCATCCGGGACTCCGAACAACTTTCGGTAACCTCGTATAACAATTCCCTATAACCCTAGCATCACCGAACCTTAAGTGTGCAGACCCTACGGGTTCGGGAGACACGCAGACATGACCGAGACACCTCTCTGGCCAATAACCATCAGCGGGGTCTGGATACCCATGGTGACTCCCTCTTTCTCCACGATGATCTCATCGGATGAGCCACGATGTCAAGGATTCAATTAATCCCGTATACAATTCCCTTTGTCTGTCGGTATAGAACTTGCCCGAGATTCGATCGTCGGTATACCAATACCTTCTTCAATATCGTTACCGGTAAGTCTCTTTACTCGTTCCATAGCACGTCATCGTGTGAATAACTCCTTAGTCACATTGAGCTCATGATGATGTTCTACCGAGTGGGCCCAGAGATACCTCTCCGTCACACGGAGTGACAAATCCCGATCTCGATTCGTACCAACCCAACAGACACTTTCGGAGGTACCCGTAGTGCACCTTTATAGTCACCCAGTTACGTTGTGACGTTTGATACACCCAAAGCACTCCTACGGTATCCGGGAGTTGCACAATCTCACGGTCGAAGGAAAAGATACTTGACATTAGAAAAGCTTTAGCATACGAACAATACGATCTAGTGCTATGCTTAGGATTGGGTCTTGTCCATCACATCATTCTCCCAATGATGTGATCCCGTTATCAATGACATCTAATGCCCATGATCAGGAAACCATGATCATCTATTGACTAACGAGCTAGCCAACTAGAGGCTTGCTAGGGACACTTTGTGATCTATTTATTCACACATGTATTACTGTTTCCTGTTAATACAATTATAGCATGAACAATAGACGATTATCATGAACAAGGAAATATGATAATAACCATTTTATTATTGCCTCTAGGGCATATTTCCAACAGTCTCCCACTTGCACTAGAGTCAATAATCTAGTTACATTGTGATGTATCGAACACCCATAGCATTATGGTGTTGATCATGTTTTGATCGTGGAAGAGGTTTAGTCAACGGGTCTGCAATATTCAGATCCATGTGTACTTTACAAATATCTATCACTCCACTCTGGACATGGTCCTTGATGGAGTTGTTGCGGCGTTTGATGTGCTTCGTCTTCCGGTGAAACCTGGGCTCCTTGGCTATGGTAATGGCCCCAGTGTTATCACAGAAGAGTATCATTGGACCCGACGTGCTTGGAACCACTCCATGGTCGGTGATGAGCTCCTTCATACAAATTCCTTCATGAGCCGCTTCTGAAGCAGCTATGTACTCCGCTTCACATGTAGATGCTGCCACGACTTCTTGCTTGCTGCTGCACCAGCTCACTGCCCCACCATTCAGCACATATACGTATCCGGTCTGTGACTTAGAGTCATCCGGATCTGTGTCGAAGCTAACGTCGACGTAACCCTTTACGATGAGCTCTTCGTCACCTCCATAAACGAGAAACATTTCCTTAGTCCTTTTCAGGTACTTAAGGATATTCTTGACCGCTGTCCAGTGTTCCATACCGGGATCACTTTGGTACCTCCCTACCAAGCTTATGGCAAGGTTTATATCAGGTCTGGTACACAGCATGGCATACATTAGAGAGCCCACGGCTGATGCGTAGGGGACATAACTCATCTTCTCTCTATCTGCTGCCGTGGTCGGCGACCGAGTCTTACTCAATCTCATACCTTGCAAAACTGGCAAGAACCCTTTCTTTGAGTTTTCCATATTGAACTTCTTCAATATCTTGTCAAGGTATGTACTTTGCGAAAGACCTATGAGGCGTCTTGATCTATCTCTATAGATCTTGATGCCTAATATGTATGCAACTTCTCCAAGGTCCTTCATTGAAAAACTTTTGTTCAAATAGGCCTTTATGCTCTCCAACATCTCTATATTATTCCCCATCAATAATATGTCATCCACATACAGTATGAGGAAAGCTACAGAGCTCCCACTCACTTTCTTGTACAGACAGGCTTCTCCGTAAACCTGTATGAACCCAAACGCTTTAATCACCTCATTAAAGCGAATGTTCCAACTTCGAGATGCTTGCACCAGCCCATAGATGGAGCGCTGGAGCTTGCACACTTTGTTAGCACCCTTAGGGTCGACAAAACCTTCTGGTTGCATCATATACAACTCTTCCTTGAGGTTCCCGTTAAGGAACGCTGTTTTGACGTCCATTTGCCAAATTTCATAATCATAAAAGGCGGCAATTGCTAACATGATTCAGACTGATTTCAGCTTCGCTACGGGAGAGAAAGTCTCTTCGTAGTCAACTCCTTGAATTTGTCGAAAACCCTTTGCGACAAGTCGAGCTTTATAAACGGTTACATTACCATTTGCATCAGTCTTCTTCTTGAAGATCCATTTATTTTCTATGGCTCGCCGGTCATCGGGCAAGTTCACCAAAGTCCATACTTTGTTCTCATACATGGATCCTATCTCGGATTTCATAGCTTCAAGCCATTTGTTGGAATCCGGGCCCGCCATCGCTTCTTCATAGTTCGAAGGTTCACCGTTGTCTAACAACATGATTTCCATCACAGGGTTGCCGTACCACTCTGGTGCGGAGCGTGCCCTTGTGGACCTTCGCGGTTCAGTAGTAACTTGATCCGAAGCTTCATGATCATCATCATTAACTTCCTCTTCAGTTGGTGTAGGCGCCATAGGAACAACTTCCCGCGCTATGCTACTATCCTGTCCGAGATGGGGTGTAATTACCTCATCAAGTTCTACCTTCCTCCCACTTACTTCTTTCGAGAGAAACTCTTTCTCTAGAAAGGATCCGTTCTTGGCAACAAAGGTTTTACCTTCGGATCTAAGATAGAAGGTATACCCAATAGTTTCCTTAGGGTATCCTATGAATACGCATTTCTCCACTCTGGATTCGAGCTTTTCTGGTTGAAGTTTCTTCACATAAGCATCACAGCCCCAAACTTTAAGAAACGACAACTTAGGTTTCTTGCCAAACCATAGTTCATACAGTGTCGTCTTAACGGATTTAGACGGTGCCCTATTTAAAGTGAATGCTGCAGTTTCTAATGCGTATCCCCAAAATGATAGCGGTAACTCGATAAGAGACATCATAGATCATACCATATCTAATAAGGTCTGTTTACAAAGTTCAGACACTCCGTTGCGTTGCGGTGTGCCAGGCGGCGTCAGTTGTGAAACGATTCCACACTTCCTTAGGTGTGTGCCAAACTCGTGACTCAAATATTCTCCACCACGATCAGATCGTAGACACTTGATTTTTCTGTCACGTTGATTCTCGACCTCACTCTGAAATTCCTTGAACTTTTCAAATGTCTCAGATTTGTGTTTCATCAAGTAGATATACCAATACCTACTCAAATCATCGGTGAGAGTGAGAACATAACGATAGCCACCGCGAGCTTCAACGTTCATTGGACCACACACATCAGTATGTATTATTTCCAATAAGTCGGTTGCTCTCTCCATTATTCCTGAGAATGGAGTCTTAGTCATCTTGCCCATGAGGCACAGTTCGCATGTGTCAAATGATTCAAAATCAAGAGACTATAATAGTCCATCAATATGGAGCTTCTTCATGCGCTTAACGCTGATATGACCAAGGCGGTAGTGCCACAAGTATGTGGGACTATCATTATCAACTTTACATATTTTGGTACTCATACTATGAATATGCGTAACATCACGATTGAGATTCATCAAGAATAAACCATTCACCAGCGGAGCATGACCATAAAACATATCACTCATATAAATAGAACAACCATTATTCTCTGACTTAAATGAGTAGCCGTCTCGCATTAAGCAAGACCCTGATACAATGTTCATGCTTAAAGCTGGTACTAAATAACAATTATTAAGGTTTAAGACTAATCCCGACGGTAGATATAGAGGTAGCGTGCCGACGGCGATCACATCGACCTTTGAACCATTCCCGACGCGCATCGTCACCTCGTCCTTGGCTAGTCTCCGCTTATTCCGCAGTTCCTGCTTTGAGTTGCAAATGTGAGCAACAACACCGGTATCAAATACCCAGGAGCTACTACGAGCGCTGGTAAGGTACACATCAATAACATGTATATCCCATATACCTATAACGTTGCCGGCCTTCTTGTCCGCTAAGTATTTGGGGCAGTTCCACTTCCAATGACCCTTTCCCTTGCAATAGAAGCACTCAGTCTCAGGCTTGGGTCCATTCTTTTTCTTCTTCCCGGCATCTGGCTTACCGGGCGCGGCAACGGCTTTGCCGTCTTTCTTGAAGTTCTTCTTACCCTTGCCTTTCTTGAAACTAGTGGTCTTGTTGACCATCAACACTTGATGCTCTTTCTTGATTTCTACTTCTGCAGACTTGAGCATCGAGTACAACTCGGAAATGGTCTTCTCCATCCCTTGCATGTTGTAGTTAAGCACAAAGCCTTTGTAGCTTGGTGGGAGAGACTGGAGGATTCTGTCAATTATAGCATCATCCGGAGTTCGACTCCAAGTGAAGTCAGACGACCGTGTAACCCAGACATTTTGAGTATGTGCTCACTGACAGAACTGTTCTCCTCCATCTTACAGCTAAAGAACTTGTCGGAGACTTCATATCTCTCGACACGGGCATGAGCTTGAAAAATTAGCTTCAGCTCCTCGAACATCTCATATGCCCCGTGTTGCTCAAAACGCCTTTGGAGCCCCGTTTTTAAAGTGTATAACATTCCACACCTAACCAGAGAGTAGTCATCACTCCGCGTTTGCCAGACGTTCAGAATGTCCTGGGTTGCTGCGGGAGCGGGAGGGTCACCTAGCGGCGCATCAAGGACATAAGCCTTTTTAGCTGCTTCAAGGATGAGCTTCGAGTTGCGAACCCAGTCCGCATAGTTGCTACCATCATCTTTCAGCTTGTTTTTCTCTAGGAATGCGTTGAAATTGAGGTTGAAGTTGGCCATCTACAATATTTATAAAGACAACTTTTAGACTAAGTTCATGACAATTAAGTTCATTTAATCAAATTAAGTATGAACTCCCACTTAAATCGACATCCCTCTAGTCATCTAAGTGATACATGATCCATGTTGACTAACCCGTGTCCGATCATCACGTGAGACGGACGAGTCACCATGGTGAGCAACTTCATGCTGATCGTATTCAACCATACGACTCATGTTCGACCTTTCGGTCTCTTGTATTCGAGGTCATGTCTGTACATGCTAAGCTCGTCGAGTCAACCTAGGTGTTTCGCGTGTGTAAATCTGGCTTACACCCGTTGTATGCGAACGTTAGAATCTATCACACCCGATCATCACGTGGTGCTTCGAGACAACGAACCTTCGCAACGGTGCACACTTAGGGGAATACGTTCTCGAAATTTTAAGAGGGATCATCTTATTATGCTACCGTCGTTCTAAGAAATAAGATGTAAAACATGATAAACATCACAATGCAATCATATAGTGACATGATATGGCCATTATCATCTTCGCCCTTTCGATCTCCATCTTCAAGCATCGCATGATCATCATCGTCACCGACGTGACACCATGATCTCCATCATCATGATCTCCATAATCGTGTCTCCGTGAAGTCGTCACGCCAACTACTACTATCACTACTACTATAGCTAACCGTTAGCAATGAAGTAAAAGTAGTAAGCACATGGCGTTGCATCTCATACAATAAATTAAGACAACTCCTATGGCTCCTGCCGGTTTGCATACTCATCAACATGCAAGTCGTGAAACCTATTACAATAACATGATCATCTCATACATCATACATGTAACATCACAACTTTGGCCATATCACATCACATGTCAAACCCTGCAAAAACAAGTTAGACCTCCTCTAATTGTTGTTGTAAGTTTTACGTGGCTGATTTGGGTTTCTAGCAAGAACGCCTTCTTACCTACGTGACAGCCACAACGATGATATGCCAAATCTATTTAACCTTCATAAGGACCCTTTTCATCAAATCCAATCCGACTAGAGTAGGAGAGACAGACACCCGCTAGCCACCTTTATGCACGGTGTGCATGTCTGTCGGTGGAACCAGTCTCACGTAAGCGTACGTGTAAAGTCGGTCCGAGCCGCTTCATCCCACAATACCGCCGGAAAATAATAAGACTAGTAGCGGCAAGCAAATTGACAAATCATTGCCCACAACTTTTGTGTTCTACTCGTGCATAGAATCTACGCATTGAAAACCTGGCTCGGATGCCACTGTAGGGTAACGTAGCATAAATTCAAAATTTTCCTACGCATATTCAGATCTTCCTATGGAGAGACCAGCAACGAGAGAGGGGTAAGAGCATCTTCATACCTTTGAAGATCGCTAAGCGGAAGCGTTGCTAGAACGCGGTTGATGGAGTCGTACTCGCAGCGATTCCGATCTAGTGCCGAACTACGGCACCTCCGCGTTCAACACACGTGCAGCCCGGTGACGTCTCCCGCACCTTGATCCAGCAAGGAGGAGGGAGAGGTTGGGGAAGAACTCCAGCAGCACGATGGTGTGGTGTCGATGGAGAGACGAGGTCTCCCGGTAGGGCTTCGCCAAGCACCGGCAGAGAGGAGGAGGAAGAAGGGCAGGGCTGCGCCGAGAGAGAGGGAAAAGTCCATCTCCCAATGGCCAAAAGTGCCCGGTATATATAGGGGAAGGGAGGGCTGCGCCCCCTTGAGGGTTTCCCCCTCCTTGGGGGGGGGGGGCAGCCCTAGATGGGGGATGGTGCGGCGGCCAAGGGGGGGGGAGGAGGGGTGTGGCGCACCCTTGGTGGGCCTTAGGCCCACCTGGCTTAGGGTTTGCCCCCCTTTTCTCTCCCCTGCGCATTGGGCTGAGTGGGGAGGCGCACCAGCCCACCTAGGGGCTGGTTCCCTCCCCCATTTGGCCCATATTACCTCTCGGGGTCGTTGCCCCCCTTCGGTGGACCCCCGGGGCCACCTCCGGTGGTCCCGGTGGTCCCGGTACGTTACCGGTGATGCCCGAAACACTTCCGGTGTCCGAAACCATCCGTCCTATATATCAATATTTACCTCCGGACCATTCCGGAGCTCCTCGCGACGTCCGGGATCTCATCCGGGACTCCGAACAACTTTCGGTAACCTCGTATAACAATTCCCTATAACCCTAGCGTCACCGAACCTTAAGTGTGGAGACCCTACGGGTTCGGGAGACAGGCAGACATGACCGAGACACCTCTCTGGCCAATAACCATCAGCGGGGTTTGGATACCCATGGTGGCTCCCACTTGCTCCACGATGATCTCATCGGATGAACCACGATGTCAAGGATTCAATCAATCCCGTATACAATTCCCTTTGTCTGTCGGTATAGAACTTACCCGAGATTCGATCGTCGGTATACCAATACCTTGTTCAATCTCATTATCGGTAAGTCTCTTTACTCGTTCCGTAGCATGTCATCGTGTGACTAACTCCTTAGTCACATTGAGCTCATGATGATGTTCTACCGAGTGGGCCCAGAGATACCTCTCCGTCACACGGAGTGACAAATCCCGATCTCGATTCATACCAACCCAACAGACACTTTCGGAGGTACCCGTAGTGCACCTTTATAGTCACCCAGTTACGTTGTGACGTTTGATACACCCAAAGCACTCCTACGGTATCCGGAGTTGCACAATCTCACGGTCGAAGGAAAAGATACTTGACATTAGAAAAGCTTTAGCATACGAACAATACGATCTAGTGCTATGCTTAGGATTGGGTCTTGTCCATCACATCATTCTCCCAATGATGTGATCCCGTTATCAATGACATCTAATGCCCATGATCAGGAAACCATGATCATCTATTGACTAACGAGCTAGCCAACTAGAGGCTTGCTAGGGACACTTTGTGATCTATTTATTCACACATGTATTACTGTTTCCTGTTAATACAATTATATCATGAACAATAGACGATTATCATGAACAAGGAAATATGATAATAACCATTTTATTATTGCCTCTAGGGCATATTTCAAACAAAAATAATATTTGGTAAAAATAGTTTTTGGTACTACACACATGGCCTGATCATTAGGCAAGGGTTTGGGTCAAGGAGCTGAGTCTGGAGAGTAGCAGGAGCATTGGATTCAAACACAAGCAATAGACAAGCAAGCAAACATCACATCAAGCATCACAGGCATTCACAAAACTTTTAATTGGTCCTAATTTTTGAGTAAAGTCAAATCAGCCAGGAGAGTTAAAAACAAGGTGTTACTGTCCTTACCCCCTTAATAAAATCTCATCCCCGACATTTCTAGGATAGGTAGTCTTCATGTCCCCATGTTGCTTCGATGGGTCTTGAGGTGCTTGATGATACAATTTCAAATGCTCTGCTCGTCCTTGCATGACCGTGAGCGGATCCTGGCAATGAGTTAGGCTTGACTGAGGGTCGAGGGCTTGGTGCACTAAGTTCGTGCAAGGTTCTGGCTTGCAAGTGCATTCCAAGTCGAAATTCATGTCAAGATGGTGTGTGTGGGTTTTGGTCTCGGGGTTGCTCATGCTGGTTAGTGGCATCTAGATGTCTCGTGTTAGAACGTACGGTCAAGGTCTTCGTGTAGCTTCCTGCTGACGGGGAAGTCCTTGACTCCCTTAAGGCAGACAAGCTATGGTCATAGGTGGTCTTCATCCTCGAGGGTGTTGCAGTGGGTTTTCGAAGCTTTCTCGCAAAAGGGTGTGGGTTGGGTCTCACCCATGAGTCTAAGCTCAGAGACTCAGAGTCCAGAACAGGTCCTACCATCTCGGAAGGTTTGCGAGGGGTTCTGGATGAGCTGGCTACCCAAGAGTATAGACCAGTCATCCACTCCCAAGGTCTGCGGCTCGACAAGCGGGTGAATCACCTTTAGCAGGTTTTCACCATGATCCAATTAGGACTCTCGTCCTTGATTTGGACCAAGAAGAGACCGTCTGATTTCTCTTGCTGTCCAAAGGCTTCATCGTCTTGAATCGTCGAGGCTTCTTGACGTCGTTGATGTAGTCGGTGCAGGATCGGTGGTTGACTTCTACTGCTTCTTCTTCTTTGCCGTGGCGAGCCTTCCTCTTGTCTTGGGTAGGATAGACTTCCGCTATCTTGAGGTGGCTTCGAGAAACCCATCCTCTTGAGATAACACCTTATTCCCGAGAGGCATAGCGATCAGTGTCCCTGGGGCTCGTCCAAACATGACTAAGGCGTTCATCCTCTTATTGGTGTGAATATGTATCTCATTCGTGAGGATAACAACATATTTTCCCATGCATCACATAAGCGCAGTGCTCATGAAACAGGTGAGGAGAGCGGGGACTTGCTACGGGCGGTCACTGGCCGAGAGGTTCGTGGTCCAACACGATCTAGTCCTTCATGCCCATGTTTGTCATAGACACGATGGTGGTGGTCGGGCGGGGTACTGGCCATATTCCAACGACTTAGAGTCGTTTCTTATGGTTGTAATCCTACTATCTTATGGCTCGGTGAAGCTTTTGGGTTTCCACGAACTTAGGATGTGAGTGAACATCTATCATCTTATTGATAAGCACAATCCTTAGATGCCAATAGTCTGACCTCTAACTCTGGACAAAAATCACCCTATTTATCAAAGGTACCATCTTATGTAAGCCGACTCCATACCACTCATGCTGGTCAACTCCAAGGTTGAGGGAGGGACTAAACCCAAACACCACAAGTATGGTGTAGCTACATTGCACATGCATCCCTATGCAAGAACCTCGGGGAAGCATACAAGCTGCTATGCTTGAACTGAGATGCTAGAAATTGTGGTGCTCTGCCTGATTACCACTATATCCAGACGGTCTCCCCGCATACCAGCCGAGGAAATCACTCTAGCATGCACGTTTACAACAAGTATCATGAACACATGCATTTCTATTAATGGATATAATAGTCTTACATGGTATACTACAAGGGTGGTGGCATCGGAAATACTCTATCTAAGGCAGCATGGTCTTGGTGCGGCTCCAAACCACAGGGATCTGACTCGGTTACGCTCCTAACCCATGAACGCTCTGTCTCCTTGACGACGGACGACGGATCCTTGTGTGAACCTCACCATGTTAAAAGCCGTTGAGTACTTTTGAATGTACTCCCAAGCAAATCAAACTAATATATACACTAAGGAATGCAATCTATAGCATTCAAGCAAGCATTTGTTATTAGAGGAATATTAATCATTATGACATAGCATACCTATCTAGCAACATTAATTATCATGGTATAACAGGATTATCCAGCAAGATAACTTCTAAAGTAAATACGATAAGGTAAAGCATATTCAGTAAATGATGTATACTCCGAATATTCCCAGATCCAATCTGAATATGATCCAAATCCAATCCAACTCATGTGGTCATCCGACCACTCATCTCATAGCCATCCCATAGCTAACATGTTATATACCTGACATCTTCCGATGTCGGCACAAGACGAGTTATTCCATCATCATTATCACTGATACGGTTGACCACCTACTAAGGTCTGGACGGACAGTCTAATACCGTGGACGTGGCTATTAAAATAGATTTGACACTCTGCAGAGGTTGCACACTTTACCCACACCATGGAGCCCTGACCTGATGATCCCATTCGGGTGGACTAGTGTTGCTCCAACGAAACTTGTCTGACCCGTGACTCTTTCATCATACCACCGGCATTCATCCTCCCCCGGAGTCCTGCCCTGGGTGGCCCTGTGTCCTCATGACACCTGTCACCGTCGTGGCCAAACTAAGCTGTCTCAAACGGGGACGTGCGCACAAAACAACTCAACTGGCTCACAGGGTTATCACCGCCTACCTAATCAGGGTAGCGCGCGTGCATAACCCTCCCTCTTTGGAGGTACTGATGAAAGAGAACGCGATCAGACCAAGTCACGGCCGACCCATACCGACAAATGTGGTTGCACGGATAAGCCCGGACAGGTGACTCTGGATCAACCACTAAGTTTGGTTTTAACAACATATTTATTAAGCTTGGTTGTTCATCAACAATAACTTATCATGATGATAATTGTGTATGAAATAGCAACGGTAGAAACACAACAACCTATGTCCATATCACCATGAGTTATTAATAAGACATGATGTAAATGACAAGTTATTACTTTACAAGTTCTAGAAGTAAATTAGACCCTCGGAACCTTCGCATAGAACCGACAAATAAACCAGTAGCCACCAGAACGGTCTTTACTGCACAGATCTAGGGCATTACTGGATTAACTCAACCTCGGCTCAAGACGGCTGGAAAGCAGCTCAGAGCATGGGGCGGTGTTGATAAGAAGAATGTAGCAGTTCCCTAAGACGGCCGAAGAACAACTCAGAGCATAGGGTCACTGCCACGGAAAGAAATTCAACATCTGCCCGCGACGGCCGAAAAGCATCTCAGAACACGGGCTAGCTGCTGACAAGAGAAATATAAAGTCGGCATACACCCCGACGGTCGAAAGCAGCTCAGACTCAGGCGTGGTGCCGTCATTGAAGAAAATGCGAGCAAGGGTTCGTCAGCATCTCATACAACACATTACTATACACTCGGACATAAGCATTATAAATTAAATATGCAAGAAAATCACAGAGAAAATCTTGAGGGCATATATTAGATGGTCTACTTGCCTGGGCTTGAAGAATACTCCCGGAAGAGGTGCGGAGAGTCCGCGGAGCGATACGCCGGAACGGTTCTATCTCAAAGAGGGCTGATAGGAGGGCAAGGGCAACATGGTCATTTTCAGAATGTGAACACGTAATTAAAATGATACCAACATGAAGGGATCGATGCGACGAAGTCGTGGGCTTTGGAATCACCTCAATCGGAGTCCCGAGCAAAAAGATATAAGCGTTTGTCTGCCAGGGGCCTTTCTGTAAAAGAAATATTCACAAACGGGTCCCTGATAGCGCAGCTGGTCGCGCATCAGGGGAGAATACGCTTTCCAGAAGCCAAAGCGTATTCCTTAGAATACTCTTCCACTTATCCATGCGGGCGGGTGGCTTTCTCACCGACAGGTGGGGTCGAGGCCCACCTGTCGGGTCCTTTTCTCTCTCTCCTCTTTCCCCTTCTTCTACCTCCCGACGTTGCACGCACAGCAGAGGAGGGCCGCCGTCGCCGGCGTTCGTGAGGACGGCTCCGGCCACCTCCGACGATGCTCCAACCATCGCAGAGATCAGTGTGGCGCGGCGAATCCATCCCGGCAGGAGGCGGAGCTCCGGGAGGGCGGGAAGGTGCGCGTCCATGGCTGCGACGGATGGCAGCTACTGCAGCGATGGCGTCGGTGTTTCGGTGGCGGGGAGAGCAGATGAAGGTGGGGGAACGCTTCGCCGAGGTCCGGTGGGACTGCTAGAGATGGCATAATAGGGAGAGGGGGCTGACATTCCGCGAATTTAGTAGAGGAGGGGTGGTGGCCATGGCGGCGATTAGAGCGCAGGGGGCATCCTCGCGCTCGATGGAGAGGCAGGGAGGCTATAGGAAGGATGGAGAGGAGGCTAGAGATGCTCAGGTGCTCGGGGAGGGCTCGGGCCGTGGCTATTTATAGCCACCCGAGGGCGAGCGGATTAGCACAGTGTTGTGACATCCTTGTCACCACATTGGAGCTCGCGGTGAGCTGGCTTGGACGCGCTCGGTGCCAACCTGACGCTCCACAGGAGGATGGGATGGCTCGGGGAGGAAGAATACAACAGATAGGGGAAGACGACGATGCACATGGACGGGACAGTGCTGCGGCGGCGACTGCCGTGGCGTGGGGAGGAAGAAGGAGGAGGGGGAAGCTGCTGGAGAGTGGGCACGTGGACGCTACGGAGCCACTAGACACGTTGGGACACGCCAGAGCTGGCCGGAGTGAGGCACCCGACGAGGACAGTAACTAGAGTGCTGTTTCTGCATGGCCGTGTCGTGGTCACCACATGCACTACAAGCTATGGCACTCTCCTGCGTGTCCAGTCGTGTCCAACAGTTCCCTCACTGGTCAAATAGATAGCATATGAGTGTGGAATAAACTGGGAGGCTCTAGGATGAGAGAAACTTGCACAAACATGATTTGGCAGCAACCTGTTTGTGATGGTTTATGGAATATTGGCTAAAGAGAATATGGTAAATTTTGTTGTGTGGCAATGGTTTGCTAAGATGAGTGCCTTGGCAAATTTTCAGGACAAATGAACCATCCTAGCTAGCATTTCCTTCACACCATGACAAACTGGACAGAAATAAAGATGGACAAGCTGGGGTCAAATGGCTACATGGATTTGGCTTAAATTTGCTGGAGAATGATGATTTGAGCATAGGAAGCTAATGGAAAAATTTCAGCTCATTTGAAAATGCCAAAATGACACTTCCTTCATAGAGCTTCCAAAGGGGCAGAAACTTAGGAAAATTGCCGAGGAAGATTGGCTAGAATAAATGGGCTGATATTTCGTGAACAATTTTAATATATCATATTGTTTCACCATGCAAAATTTTAGCCCAAGGAGATCAAGGATTCAAGCACTTCCTTTGCAAACAAGAAATGTGGATAGAATTTGCAAAGGGTTGTTGTGCTCAAATTTTGAACTATGGAGCTTGGGATCTTGATGGAAATGGGGAAGATATGGATATGAGAAGCTCCACAAATTATTTGGGATTTTTCCTCGCTACCAAAATGGCAGTTTCTTTAGAAAGTGCCCAAAATGCAATATTGGCATTAAATAGGAAAAGGCAATTTTCCCCTATTTAATAATGGCCAATATTTTATGGGAGCTTAATATGATCACAAAGAATATCTCCACAAGTTTTCATGAACTTTGGATATGGATAGATATTTTCCTAGATTTAATTCCTTCAACCGACAGGAAAAGGAATTAATTATAAATAAAAAGTATTGCAAATGGATTGGCAATATTTTTGCATATCCAGGGTTTACAAAGATAGGATGATCACTGGGGAAAAGTTTGGGAGTCAAAAGACCAAAGGAGGTTGGGGTTTCTTTGAAACTGACAGGATTAGGGTTTCCCTTTCGGGAATTCGGAAGGTAGAGTTTTGACGGCAAAACACTGAGAAAATATCTTAGATGGCAAGGTCAGACTAAGGATAATCTTTGGTTGGATAGGGAAGGCAAGGCTACATGACCATCTTCATATACCCAGGAGTGAAAGAAATCTGATAACACCGAGAAAAAGACGGGAGTCAAATCCCGCAAATGAGAAAAAAACAGGGAGCGAAAACCAGGGTTTTACAAACCTACCCCCTTAAGAAAATCTCGTCCTCGAGATTTCCAAGCTTACCTTCCGGTGAAGGGGGACTTACCTGTGTGCGACTTGGATCCATCAATTGTCCCGCCTTCATTGGTTCTCTGACTTCTAACTGCCTCTTCGGAGGGACCAGGTGTTGTACCTGTAGATAGCTTTCTTGAGTCCTTCTCTTTCCTGTCAGGTGTACTCTTTATTCCGATAGTAGTGTTGCGGGGTGGGGTAGCGGGTACTACCAACAAACATCTTAGTTACAGGGCCTGGAAGTATCTGCTTCGGGCTTTACCATAATGCTTCGTACCCTAACTGTCACCGGTAGTACATCCTCTCCTGGTACCAGGTTCATGTGCTTGTATGGTCTTGAGTGACTAGGGGTGGCTTTCTTCTTGCCGTGTCAGAATGCTCAATCTGGTTGTAGATTCCATACTGGTGTTTCTTTCTGCCTTAGGCATTCTGACCTTGTCCCACGTGTTCCACAATTCCAGGAACCACATGACCGACCTATTGGTGTCATATCCCTAGCTGGAGTGTCGGGCATGATCACAAAGTAATCATAGTCAGTAACCTCTTGATGTCATGATGTCTCTGAGCTGTTGGTGCTGACGTGCTTTGAGTCATTCTATCAAAATGTCTTGTTTCAAACTTGGTCACTCGTGGAGATGGCTCTGCCATATATAGCCTCTGTAGTCCCTGTTGTGACCACTGAGATGAGCATAGTATGGCTATCCTTTGGTGTATCTTTCAGGGCATAGTCTCTTATCTGGGTTGATGGCCCATATTCGTGAAGAGTGCGGCAAGCTTGCTTGTAACTGCAAGTACTGCATTGTCGTGGCCGCATATGCAAGAGCCTGACAAGAATTGGTAATATCTCTGTCTGCGAAGCTGTATCTTGTTGACCATCATGGAGGTTGTTTGTCCACAACTTCTTTGTTCCTTTGATGTACTTTTCATGTCTTGCCAACGTTATTCCTTGATTGTTTTCCCTGTGTGTTGGCTTGTTCTCACAACTTACTCTTGCATATCTCGTAGGGGTTGCTGTGCTCATATTCTTCCTTTTAACATAGGGCCGATGTTTCTCTGACACAGTCATTCCCGTGTACGGGTGGCTCACATGAACTGATTCACTGGAATGCGTTCTCACAACATATGCAGGTGTAGGATGAATCCTTTCGTAACCACTGAGTTCTGAGGTGAATATGTGTACCGACTATTTCTTGCTTCTGACAAGCTCTTTGACGGCGTGGTGAAGAAGACTGAATTCCTTATGCTCGAAGCTTCTACTAGAGTGGTGTGATATGCTGAAGAAGGCTGGGTGTCATACCTCAAAAGCTTTCCTTCACGTGCCTTACTGCCGAAGGTCATGTTCCTTATATCAGAGATTTTTCGCGGTAGCATGCTATGGAAGATGGGGGTGTCGTATCCCAGAAGGATCTTCCACCGGGTGGCGTACTGAGGCAATGTGGTACCATAAGCTCTTTTTGGTAGCTCGTGGGGGAAGGCTAGGTTACTTATTCCATTAGCCTTTTTGCTGTGATGAATCGTCAGATCTAGGGCTGGTTCTGGCTTCCTTTTGAAGTATCCGGAATTTTACCCATAGCAGAGCTAGAACTTGATATAAGCCATACCTTGGCTGAATATATTCCATTGGCCATGCACATCGCTTGTCCTACTGCTCGTCTGCTTATTATTGCTGTAAAGCTTGCATGACTGATGCAGACCTCATGTCGTTAACCGATTCAGAATACTCCTTGCATTCAACCCAGGTGTTGCTGATAGTAAGCAGTTGACAGTCAATTCCATTCGGTTTAGCTGAGCTTCAAAGCATGTGAAGGTCTCATTGATTCTGGCAACCGCAAACTTACCCATATTCCTTGCAATCCTTGTTCAGAGTGTCCAGGAAACTTCGTATTTGTACTAGTGAACTTCAAAATATGCTTTGAAGTTTGTACCAACGTACCGGAGTTTTGTTGCTTTTGGCTTATTCACATTCTGGAAACATGGTTCTCGATGGGTAATAGATGGTTTTGGGTCACCTTACTTACTGAAATAATCCTTGTATCGTGGACGGAATGATTTGTCCTACCGATGTTCATTCTTGGTAGCTCATCTGCGTGTCCCTTAGGCGCGATTTGTTCTGAGGCAGACTTTCTCGGGTATATTCTGGCCTTGTGTGTTGCACATATATATTCTGCCTTTGACTCATTCTTCATTCGTGACATATCCGGTGCTGCTATTCTGAATACCACGCAGTTGGCTTGGCTCGACTCTTGCTGAATTTGGATTATTGGGGATTATCCAAGTTGTATGCTGATCTTCTTAGGCAACTCTTGCATATGGATCCAGTCAGAGCAGAAACACGAAATCGACAGAAGAAACAAGAACCGCGAAAAACCAAAAAGCAAATAAAGTTCAAGTGTTGCGGACCTTACACACATGGCCAAGGATTCACTAGTATAACTAATATAGCGCACTCGATCCACCTCTAAGGATTTAGAAGTGAAACCACAATGCTACCGGTAGTACTGGTGTCCAGCTCCTACTATTTCCTTAGGGAGCATCACTCTCGACGCAGGACCATACACAAAGTGGCTCAGTCAATGATCCTATGGTTATCGGGGAAAGATGGAATTTATAGGCGTTTCCCAAAGGAAACTAGAGTAAGGAGACAAATGTCATGGCTAGCGAGCAGGGGTAAGGATATCTGGTTGGCCTAGAAGTTTTAGGGCTCACAGGTCGTTGCCGGGTGCGAGCATTTCACACCGGCGACAAGGGCCACGAGAGTTGGGGTCTGATGGAGCCGAAAACCTATGGGGTTGCCTTCTGATCAATAGTAGATGTGCCAGATGGCAAAGATGGCTGAAATCCATCTAGGCTTTCTACTGAACACAAGACAGTAAAGTCTGGCTAGGGTAACCTATAGTCAGCCTGGCTGCTCTGATACCATTCGTTGTGGGGCTCCGCCTGATTACCACTGTAGCCAGACGGTCGCCGCGCATACCAGCCCAGTAAAATCACTCTGGCATGCACGTTTACAAGAAGTATCATGAACACATGCATTTCTATTAATGGATATAATAGTCTTACATGGTATACTACAAGGGTGGTGTGTAATACCCGAGATGTAACCTTGCCATATTTGGAAACCTTTCATGTTTGGATCCATGTGGTCATGCTATGAGAGTTGTCATTTCATGTCTTCCCCTTTGCATCATACCATTCATTGCATTCATGCCATGCCTTGTGTTGTTGTTGTTGTTGTTGATCAATATGTGTGGTGTGATGAGTGCATGTGGTGTGTTGATATGGTGTGCAAAGCTTGGGCTTAAACTATGTTAGTTTTCAAACTAGGTTTCAAAGTAAACCCCTTCTTCTTTATTTTTCTTGAGCTCAAGTTTATTTGCTCCAAACCTGATTTCAAAATGTAGATTATTTAGTGCCCTCTCTTGTGGATGTGGAAATGTGACTAGGGTATTTTTAAACTTTGGTTAAATGGGGTTTTATTCACAAAACAGATTAAATTAATTTTGTTTTGTAAATATTTTATTTCTCCAAAAATCATCTTTGTATTTTATTTAATTGGGTCATAATTCCCTGATGACCAGGGTTATTTTATTTTTATTTTTGGAGACCTAGATTTCGCTAAGTGTTTTATCTTGCTGTGTATTTGTTTTAAATGGAAAACCCTTTGGGTTTTCCTTTCTGTCTATCTGGCGCCAGTGGATGGGCTCTCTTCCATCCCAGGCCCATGTCCCTCTTCTCCTCGCAGCGCAGCCCATCCTCCCCGTTCCTTCTTCTTTTCTGACGGCGTCTCCTTCTTCTTTGCTTTCCGTTAGTCCCGAGAGAGAAAGAGCGAGCGCGCCTTCGCCCTCACGGACGTCGAGGCGTCCCCCTCGCATCTAGTTAACCCCCCTCGATGTCTGGGCCGTCTAGGGTTCCTCCTCGTGCCTCCACCCCTCGTTCCCATCTCTCTTCCTCTCCCTTTGAAGTTAAGATCCAGTGTCAGTAAGGTTCAGAGAGGTCGCCGTCGACGATCCTGTCGTCCCTCCCCTCATCGCCAGCGCGTATCCGTCAAGCCCGAGGTGTCCGCGAGGATGGGGGATCTTCCCCCGTCCCATTTCCGATGCTAGCGGGGCCGCTCCTCCTCCGTGGCGTCCCCTCCACGTCGTCGTCGCCGGAGCGAGCTGCGGGCCGTCGTGGAGTCTCCTTCCTCTTCTTCCTCTATGCGGTAGCAAGTCTTCCCCGAGCACGCCAGGTGAGCAGATCATCCCCACCTTCCTCTTCCCTCGCGTAGAGTCGCCAGAGATGCGTAGCGCCGCCGTTTCTGTCGCCGTCGCCGCCGTGATGCACAACACAGGTGCGCTGCCATAGCGGGCCTCCTCCTGCTGCGGTTGGCACGAGAATGGATCCTCGAGAGATATCTCTTCCTCCCAGCGAGTTCTTGTAACAACCAAGATGCGGTCCTTTCCGATCTGGGGATCGAGGTCCCAAATTGGAAAGGAGCGCATCTAAGCGTCTCGCAAACAGGTAACACAACACATACATAATAATAATAAAGAGACAATCAGGGGTTCAATTTCCTTCTCATAAATATATCAGAGTACAACACGCATACAATCAAAGTAGTTCCGCTACGGACTACAAACAAGAGAAAAAGGCTATGCTACCCTGCCTGTTGGCCCACGATCACGATCACGCCTCAATCTTCTAGATAGTTCACGTACAGGCTGTCGGTCTCCTCATCGTAGTGCCACGCCAGCTGCGTGCCGTCGGGATCACATGTCTCTGGGGTACCTGAACCTGTTGGTATTGTGGAGGAATCTGTGAGCCACGGGGACTCAGCAATCTAAGACCTTGGTGCCAGAACTAGTCAAGTTATTAGGTTGGATAGGGTAGAGTGTTTAAGGTTGCAGCATCCTAAGCTTGATATGGTGGCTATCTTACGTAGAACATTAATGAAGGTGTTCTATTCTAGCGGTCGAGAATACTTGATCACTAAGTGATCCTGAACACCTACCTACGTCAATCATAACCCCACCGTGTTCCCGATCGAAGAGAGATTTTCGAGGGGACAGTCACGGTTACGCACACCGTTGGCAATTTTATTAGCTTAGGTTTAAGTTATCTATTACCGGATGTTAACAAAGTATTCCAAGTTGCCACATAACCGCGGGCACGGCTTTCCGAAAGATTAAACCCTGCAGGGGTGCTCCAACTAGTCCATCACAAATGTACACGGGCCGCAAAGTAATCCTCTATCACGAATCTCGTGATCTCGTCGGATTCCTTAGAGGAAAACCTCAACTCTGGGGGAACCAAAGCTTCACCGAGATTCCTATACGCAGGATATATCGCTAAGGTAAGACAAGACTAGCAAGACCTCCGACGTGTCGACGACCCTGATAAGAGCCACGTATCTCAGTCTCAGGACACGCCGGATGGAACTAGCTACAGGTACCAAACCTCAAGTTTCCTTGTGGTGGCCCCGCAGGCAGACCAGTTTGGACCAACACTCATGAGGAGCACTGGCCCGAGTTGTTGATTAAAGATCCTCGGGGTGATCATTCCCTTTACAGATTAATGTCGGACCAGTTGAGCGGAGTACGACACTTCCTGCCATAGAGAATTTCAAATGGAGCCTTGCCAGAACTAGCTTTATAATTGTTGTTATACGAGAACTCCGCGAAAGGCACACAATCTTCCCACTTCATGCCAAAAGAGATAACACAGGCTCTCAGCATATCCTCAAGAACTTGATTCACTCTCTCCACTTGACCACTAGTCTGAGGATGGAACGCTGTGCTGAAGCGGATCTTCGTGCCCATAGCAGTCTGAAAGGAGTCCCAGAACTTGGAAGTGAAGATACTTCCGCGATCCGAAGAGATCATCATAGGCACGTGGTGCAAAGAGACAATCCTGGAGGTGTACAACTCTGCCAGCTGAGCTGCTGAAATGGACCCCTTGACTGGAAGAAAATGAGCCAGTTTACTCAACTTGTCGATGACGACGAAGATGGCATCATTACCCTTCTTGGACTTCGGAAACCCGGTGACGAAGTCCATCTTAGTGTGATTGAACTTCCACTCGGGAATCGACAAAGGCTGCAACAGGCCTGCTAGGCATTGATGTTCTGCTTTCACCCTTCGACATACATCACATTCATTTATGAACTGAGCAATCTCGCGCTTCATACGAGTCCACCAGAAGGTCTGCTTCAAGTCATGTTACATCTTGGAGCTTCTAGGATGAATAGAGATCAGAGAGTTATGAGCTTCCTCCATGATTACCTTCCTGAGATCACCTTTCGGGACGACAAGGCGATCCTCGAAGAATAATATGTCTCTGGCATCAACAGTGAAGCACTTATACTTAGGAAGACTCTTTCCCACGCCAATCTTGACCTTCTTCACCATAGCGTCAAGAAGCTGTGCTGCTCGGACCTGATCTTCCAAGGTAGGAGAGATCTGAAGGTTTGCAAGAAATCCCTGAGGTACTAGCTGAAGGTTGAGCTTCCTGAAAGACTCACCAAGACCAGGCTGAAGAGGTTGCAGAATCAGACTGTTGCAATATGCCTTCCTCCTCAAAGCATCCGCCACGACATTAGCTTTGCCTCGCGTGTACTCAACACTCGGATTAAAATCCTGGAGCATTTCCACCCAACGTGTTTGCCGAAGATTCAAGTTAGGCTGAGTGAAGATGTACCTGAGACTCTTGTGATCGGTGAAAACTTCAACCTTACGTTCCAACAAGGGGTGTCTCCAAGTCATCAGAGCGTGTACCACAGCTGCTAGCTCAAGATCATGCACATGATAGTTCTTCTCCGCTGGCTTCAACTTCCTGGAGGTATAAGCAACCACCTTCTTATCTTGCATCAGGACTGCACCAAGACCCTGGAGAGAAGCGTCGCAAAAGACCTGGTACGGGTTGGAATCATCCGGAGGAACCAAGACTGGAGTGGAGGTAAGCTTCTCTTTGAGTGTATCGAAGGCCAGTTGACACTCTGGAGACCAAGCATACTTAACACCCTTCTGAAGAAGACTTGAGAGCGGCTTGGCGATCTTGGAGAAGTTCTCAACGAACCTTCTGCAATATCCCGCAAGCCCGAGAAAGCTTCGAAGCTGCTTCACATTCTGCGGAGGCTCCCATTCAAGAATGGCCTGAACCTTGGACGGATCGACTTTAATGCCCTCTGCAGAGATAATGTGCCCAAGATACACCACTTCTTTCAGCCAGAACTCGCACTTGGAAAACTTGGCATACAGCTTGTACTCTCCCAGCTTATGAAGCACCAACCCGAGATGTTCTTCATGTTCTTTCTCAGTTTCAGAAAAGACCAGAATGTCGTCAAGGTAGAGCAAGACAAAGTCATTCTTGAACGGAGAGAAAATGTAGTTCATCAATCGATAGAATGTCGGAGGATCATTTGCCAGACCAAAAGACATGACCGTATACTCATATGAGCCAAAACTAGTCCTGAAGGCAGTCTTCGGAATATCTTCCTCGCGAATGCGAATTTGATGATAGTCCATCCTGAGATCAAGCTTGGAGAAGACCTTAGCACTTTTCAACTGTTCGAACAACTCAGTTATGTTCGGAAGTGGATATTTGTTCCTGATTGTCTTCTTATTCAATGGATGGTAATCGACACACAGCCGGTCCGTACCATCCTTCTTCTTGTCACACAGAACTCCACAGCCCCACGGAGACGAGCTCGGTCTGATCAAACCCAAACGCTCCTGCTCATCGAGTTGCCTCTTAAGTTCCTTCAATTCTTCTGGACCCAGCTTGTACGTCCGTTTGCACACTGGCTCTGTGCCTGGCTCAAGCTCAATGACAAACTCAACTTCACGGTGCGGAGGCATGCCTGGCAGCTCTTCAGGAAACACATCTTCATATTCGCAGACCACTAGGACTTGCGCAATAGGATTGATCTCACCCTTTTCATTCAAAGAGAACAGACAGATTGTATCATCGTGCGCCGTGAATATAATCACGTCCTCCGAAGAGTGGGTAAGCTTCACTTCTTTGGCTTCACAATCAATTGATGCCTTGTTCATGGCCAGTCAGTCCATACCAAGGATTAAGTCGATGTCGGAATTGCCCAAGACAATAGGAGACGCCAGAAAAGCATAAGCACCCATCTTGACAGAAACATCCGGGACGAACAACTGAGAGCTCATCCGCATACCCGGAGACACAACTTGCAATAACTTGGGAAGGAACTCGGTCGCAATATTATTACCAAATGCAAAGGGGTATGACATGAAGGAATGTGAAGCACCGGAATCGAATAACACTTTAGCATGAATATCATTGACGAGGAGGTTACCCATGATCACATCTGATGAGATCTCTGCCTCAGCTGCATTCACCATGTTGACTCGAGCTGATGTGGGGTTGAACTTGACAATAGCGTTGCTTGGAGGTTTGCCTGGAGGAGGAGGCGGCAGTCGGAGCTGAGAAGTACACTTGTTGGCATAGTGACCCTTCTGCCCACACTTGTGACAAGTCACCTCTGCTGGCTGCCGGTACTGAGTCTGAGGAGGCCCTTGATTCTCATGCTGGTATCTTTGCTGGAAGACGGGGTTGGGTGGGTGGGAAGAACCACGACCACCTGAGTGCTTGAGCTGCTGCGAGTGCCGAGGAGGAGGAGGAGAAACCAAAAACTTCTGTTGCTTCTGAACCACCTGAGTCGAGGAAGAGCTGGAATCTCTGAAGTGCTTCTTAGAATTCTCCACCCTAAGCAAGGCTGCCTCTGCTCTGAGAGCTAGGTTGTAGAACTTGTCAAACTCCTCAGGATCATGCAAGGCAAGAGCAAACTACAAATCTTCTTTCACGCCACCCCTGAACTGATAAATCTTGCTCTTCGGATTCGAGATATCCTGCAGCGCGTAATGGTCCAGCTCGTGGAACTCAACGTTGTACTTGTACACGGAATTGCCACCCTGCTTCAAATGCCTGAACTTCTCACGCATCTCCTACACAAAACTGGAAGGGATGTAGTGGGACCTGAAGTCACGATAGAACTCATCCCACGAAATCACCCTAGCGCCTCTGGAGTCCTTCAGCTGCTACCACCATATAGAATCCTGCCCCTTCGACTGGAACATTCCAAACTTGACATAATCCTCTGGACGCACATTGCTACACTTGAAATGTTTGTTCATATCACGGATCCAATCTTCTGCATCAAATGGCTGGTCGCATGAAGTGAACGTCTTTGGCTGGTTTGACAGGAACTGACTCAGACTCGCAAGCTGATTGCCACCATGCTGGAAATTGCCTTGCTGTTGATTGGCTCTTTCTTGCAGCAACAATATCAACATCTGGGTGTTTGCATTAGTAGCAGCCATCACCGCTTTTCAGGCCTCTGCAGGAGGAGGCGGCGGCGGCGGAGGGTTCTCCGGAGGAGGAGGTGGAGGCGGCATATCCTCACGCCCTGGGTTCTGACGAGTCGGTGGAGCCATCCTGAAGACGGACAACATATTAGCCCACAGAATAATTGAATATATTGCTGAATCAAAAGACAAGAATAAGCAATTGCACTCGAACAAAATAGTAAGAATGCTTCCTCAAAGTGACGGACGACAAAATTCCGATTAAGACCACTGCAAACAAGTATGAGCTAGAACTGCTCGGAACAAACATATGATCGAGATTTCCCCAACCTCAATCATGCATCTGTAGGAAGATAGTCCTATTAGATACTACTTGATATCCCACCTATGAATTCCCGAAATAACTGGTCATGCAATCTGGTACACGGATACAAGGAGTAATATCACACAACTCCTAAACTAACCCGTCACCTGTATCACATCCTTCAACACACAACCAACATGTCGGCCCTTCATCTACCACACACCCTCGTGATCACAACGATACTAAGTATGGCAGTACCCCCGAACAATCTGCACCAGTACTGGGGACATCGGGGTTATCTCGCCACTACCAGTATTGAAGCAATAACGAACATCCTTCGTTCTAAGATACTCAGAAATCTGAATGATGGCGATGTGCGCAAGAATCCCCTAGAGCTCAACTCCCCGGAAGAAACTCAAAGCAGACAAGAGGCACCAAGACAGGACTCCGTCACATCGAAATCATATAGATTTCACAAATACCCGCGCGATCCTAAAAAAATTTGAGCGAGAAAAGGAGTAGAATTTAAAGATTTCCTAAGTCGGGAACCTTACCAGAGCATGGAAGAGGAGAAAAAAGAATCCTACTCTCTGATATAACTAAGACTCAAAACATTTTTACTAGACTCGACTCGGCCAAGTACGATCACACAAAGGCTCCTATGGTCGTAAGACTGTGATTACCAACTTGTAACAACCAAGATGCGGTCCTTTCTGATGTGGGGATCGAGGCCCCGAATTGGAAAGGAGCGCATCTAAGCATCTCGCAAACAGGTAACACATCACATACATAATAATAATAAAGAGATAATCACGGGTTCAATTGCCTTCTCATAAATATATCAGAGTACAACACGCATACAATCAAAGTAGTTCCGCTACGGACTACAAACAAGAGAAAAAGGCTGTGCTACCCTGCCTGTTGGCCCACGATCACGACCACGCCTCAATCTTCTAGATAGTTCACGTACAGGCGGTCGGTCTCCTCATTGGACTGCCACGCTAGCTGCGTGTCGTCGGGATCACCTGTCTCTGGGGGTACCTGAACCTGTTGGTATTGTGGAGGAATCCGTGAGCCACGGGGACTCAGCAATCTAAGACCTTGGTGCCAGAACTAGTCAAGTTATTAGGTTGGATAGGGTAGAGTGTTTAAGGTTGCAGCATCCTAAGCTTGATATGGTGGCTATCTTACGTAGAACATTTATGAAGGTGGTCTATTCTAGCGGTCGAGAATACTTGATCACTAAGTGATCCTGAACACCTACCTACGTCAATCATAACCCCACCGTGTTCCCGATCGAAGAGAGATCTTCGAGGGGACAGTCACAGTTACGTACACGGTTCGCAATTTTATTAGCTTAGGTTTAAGTTATCTATTACCGGATGTTAACAAAGTATTCCAAGTTGCCACATAACCGCGGGCACGGCTTTCCGAAAGATTAAACCTTGCAGGGGTGCTCCAACTAGTCCATCACAAACGTACACTGGCCGCAAAGTAATCCTGTATCACGAATCTCGTGATCTCGTCAGATTCCTTAGAGGAAAACCTCAACTCTAGGGGAACCGAAGCTTCACCGGGATTCCTATACGCAGGATATATTGCTAAGGTAAGACAAGACTAGCAAGACCTCCCGACGTGTCGACGACCCTGATAAGAGCCGCGTATCTCAGTCTCAGGACACGCCAGATGGAACTAGCTACAGGTACCAAACCTCAAGTTTCCTTGTGGTGGCCCCGCAGGCAGACCAGTTTGGACCAACACTCATGAGGAGCACTGGCCCGGGTTGTTGATTAAAGATCCTCGGGGTGATCATTCCCTTTACAGATTATTGTTAAGTCATTAGCAAATTAACACCAATGTTGGGTCCTGCCGGACAAGTCTTAGCACTACGCGATTTATCGAGCGGGTCCCCATAACAACCCCGAACGTGTTAGGAGCGATCAATATGGAATCAAACACCGATAGCCGGTGACTATGGCGGCAATAACGGAACAAAGCACCCGGCAAAAGGCTAGACCTTCCATCATTTACCAAGTATATAGGTGCATTAATTAAATAACAGAATTTAATATAATGATATCAAGATCATGTTATCACATGAGCCAAAGCACCCGCATCTAGCAACACTAACATTAGTAGCTGAGCAAAGCCTACTTAGCCATTCAAGTTTGCTAGGAAGGGATTAGTGTTTGGGTTCATGGCGTATCAATAGGCATATAGTTCAGTGGTAGGCAGCGAGCATATGACAAGGAAACGTAATCTAGCATAACAAGTCTAGAGATGGAATCAAGGTCATATCATCTTGCCTGTGATATCCTCAGCTTGGAATGGTTCTTGATCGTCCTGCACGTACTCTCCTGACTCCACGTAATCGTTCTCCGATCCCGGTGCTACCCAACATAATAATAACATCCAATGAACAACAGCACCTCAAGATGCAACAATCACATGATGCATGAGATGAATATGAGCATGCATCACTATTTCTATCACTAGCACAAGCATAAGGAGTTAAAACATGTTCCTGGACAGAACTTCATGCTAACCTATTTTTACATGCATGAGAATGACATGATCAGATGCGTCTCGTGAAAACGATGCAAAACCATATAAAGAACATAACAAACGGAGCTACGGATCAACGGGAATCAACGGAACAAGATATGAAGCCCTACGTGTCAAAATCATCACCACACACTCAAATGGCACAAATCTGGTATTCCCAGGTTGCCAAGACATAAAACAACCAACATGGATGGCGTTGAGCAAAGAAGAACACCACATCATCAACAAAGCACTCACAAACATCAAAATGACAAAACTACACAATCTGCCATAAACTGCATCATAGCACTTTGTGAGCTACATGCAAAGCACCTACAGCCACCCAAACATGACAAATAATATATGTGGTTGTAGCTAGTCAAGAATACTACAAGCACAAGCAAGAATCATACAAAAATGAATTAAACACAGAAAGTTACAAGGCTGTAAACTTGCCCCAAAACATCAGTTTTCAGGGACTTGGTGAAAATTCCAGATTCTCACTTTCTGTCTATGCTCTGAAGCATTTTGACAGCAGCCAAAACAATATCTACAGGACTCCAAATAACATGAAATATTACAGGGAGCTAGACGAACATATCAGGTCCAACTTTCTAGTTTAAATCTAAGGCTATATCACAACACAATGACCAGCACAACCTGATCAACAGGAGAAGAAAACATAAACAGATTCTCAGACTTAGTGAAAATCTCATATTTTCACTAATCTGGAATTTCAGCCACATGCCTACTTTGAGTGGGCATAACTTGCATATATGGAATCCTAATCATGAGATGTAACCAACATGAGGTAGAGGGGGTCACCCTCTACTACCACAACCAAGAAACACTCACAAAGACTCACCACAACTCATGGAACCAAGCTCTAAACATAGAAGACAATGAAAATATGTCATCTCCAGAAAATGTTCCAATGGAAAAACTAAGTTCACCAATGGATTCCTTGGGAGATTCTACCACAAAATCATATATAATATGTATGCACTTGCTTGGAAAAAGTGACCACAAACTAGGAAGGAAAAACAACATAAATTCCTATATAGTGAATAGTGCAACATCTCATGTGCATTCACTAGATCAACTCCTACATGGATGCTTTTTTATGTGCACAACACCAATGGTTACATGAGGGTTTTGACCCCATGTATGTGTGTCATAACACATCAACATCACAAGCACCTCTACCAAGCTATCCACACAAACAAAACACCATGCCCTCTCACATATGGTCATGTGAAGGTGCATAGTTTGCTTGCAAAGGTGGAATGCTTCTCACAAACACATCTACTCCACATCACCCAGAAGCACATCATGCTCTTGATCAAAACACATACCTACACATGTTATCATAGCAATCATCACTAGAACAAGCTCTCACACACAAGGTATATGTGGTGAGGGGGAGACCCTCCACACACAATACACACTCCTCTAAAACTTATAAGATCACTACACAGGAAATATGGGCAGCACACATGATCAAGCTAGACTTGCATTCCTACTAACATAAAACAACCTACACAACTCTACTCAATTCAACTACATACACACACAAAGCATCAACACCATGTATGCCCACATAAACACACATACACCACACCACCTATGTCGACATCAACAATATAAGTGCTAGACAAGAAATAAAAAGAAGATGCACACCCTCATGTCTATTATTTAGTCACAAGGTGTAGCAAGCATATAGCAAGGCAAAAAAAAAGAAAGAAAGGAAAATTAAAAGGGCAGGCCTGGGTTTCGAACCCAAGTGCCCCTCGTACTGCCATGTGGTGTAAACCACCGTGCTACCATGCACAAGCTCGACAGGGAAGGTTAGCTAAGCAGGTAAAACTGCACTGCTGCGGTAAACGCTACTGTCAGGATAAAATGCAAAAAAGGGGGAGGTGTATCCCCTGGGTCTCGAACCCTGGATCTCACAAGAACACACACCATCTACACACAACTGCGCTACGAATCGTTTCCTGACAAAGGGAAGGACTGATTCGAGGTGAGCTACTACTCTGCGCGCTCTGCTCTATGCATAGATACACTGGTGACAGAGAGGTTGCCGTGGCTGGGCTGCTGTTGCTGCTGCGCTACGAATGGCAACACCACACGGTTGCAGAATTACTTCTACGCCACGAGACCGACTACGGCAACTACAAAACAAGCACCTACACTACTTACCTACACACACATCCGCCACGACATCCTGCCCTACTCTACACGGTGATCCGGCGACAGGGACTTCGCCGGAGCACGCCTACTCGGCTGCTGCTGCTATACGGGTCACCTGCACCACAACTACAACCGCTTGGGGAGCCGACTCTCTTCGCACGTCAAGCCGAGCACAACACCACTAATTCTAAAGCACAGTCCTGCCGATCTAAGAGGCTCAGCCACGAGCTCTACTGCACACTACCGAGGGGAAAATGAAGGGGGATCTAGGCTCACCGAGGGGAAGGAGGGAGAGGATCGATCGAAGAGGCAGCCTGAAGAAGAACCGGAGAAGATCTGACGAAGATGAAGACGTGCTGTGCAGAACTGAAGCAGGGAGGGAGTTCACCGGGAACACGCCGGTGACGAGCTCCTGCCCGTCGTTGTGGTCGCCCCTCGACCTCAACGACGGCGAGAATGGAACGCGAGCGCCTTCCCCGAGCCCCCGGACATGGTCGCCGGTGCTGCTCGACGGAGACGGCGGGGTAGACGCGGCGGGGCTGCTCTCTCTCTGCTAACTCCTACAAAGAACTTACCGACGGGGAAGGAAGAGAGATGGGGATGGAGAGAGGTGGCGGCGCAGATGGGGAGAGAGGGAAACCCTAGGAGAGGGGAGAGGCACGGACGCCAAGATATAAGGGTCCCCTCGACGGTTGTGCACACGGCGGCAACTCGTGCTCTCTGTGTGGAACAGACGGAAAACAGAGAGGGAAGGAGACAACGTCAGGGAGGAGGAAGGCACGCGCTTGGGCTGCCAGCGCACATGGGAGGGAGGAGAGTTGGGCCTCTTTGGTGGGAGGAAGCCCACCAGAGCGTTACTTAAAGAAGAAGGCCACTCCGTGCAATTTCTATTAAACAAAAACACAAAGAAAAGGAAAGGCCACAGAGAAAACCAAATAAGATAAATAAAAGCAAAAATGACTCTGGGCCTGATAAATAGTGAGCTAAATAAATAAAATACTAAAGGGATTTTTGGGGAATATAAAATAAATACAAAACAGCCCTATTAGTTGCTGTTTTGTGTTTATTGTGCACCTTTAGGCAACAAGACAAAACACCAAACCTAGCACCCAATTATTTCCACAATTTTTCCTAAACCCTGAACATTTTCAATTCAGGTTAGGGACAAGTTGAAATTGCACTTGTGGAGTAAAAGAGAGAGAGGGTTTGCAAATAACTAGTGGGGGTTTTGAAATATGGCAAGCATCACACACTGCTACCACAACCACATCATCACATGATCACAACACCACTACCACACAAGACCACAAACTCCACATGGAATCATATGACCACTTTGCAACAACAAGAACACATGGATATGCATGCATGCAAGGGAGACAAACAAATAACAGTCACATGAAATCATACATGCAAAGGGGCTCTCTCATATCAATGCCAAGGTGGTCCCACATGGAAGGTTACAAAAAGGGAAAGCTTTACACTTGGGGCACTACAGTTCTCCCTTGCCAATTTTGGCGGTAGCAACCCCGGCGTGGTTCCCGTGTTCCGGCCGCCGTTGATATGTAGTAGGTACAGAGGGGGATGCTCAAAAGAGCAACGCCCCCCTCTCTGTTAAGTACCGCATCGTAGTAGAGTGTTGAGTAGGTGGTTTTGGTGCCTGGTGGTCATGGGTTCAAGTCCCACAGGCGCCCCTTTTTATTTCTTTGTTTTCTTGATACAGTGGCCAACATGAGAGCTTAGCCTGTATGTTTTCCCTTCCCTGTCGAAGTGGATGTGGCTAGCCCAGTGGTGAGGTGCTGGTTGTGCATCAGAGAGGTCCTGGGTTCGACCCAGTGCTCCCCCTTTTTATATTTTGCTGTTTTGCATGGTTGTTTCACTTGGCTTTGCTTGGGCAGCAAGTAGTTGTGTTTACATCACAACCAGTGGGTTTCAACCCCCTTTTAATTTAGCTTGTGGTGTATGTGGTGAGTAGTGTGGAGGAGGACATGTTTAGTGTATGTGTGTGTGTAGTTGATGCATGTGTATGTGGGTGTTCGAGTGTATGTGTGCATGAGAGCATTTGCACTAGTGTGTGCATGTGTGTATGTGTGTGGGTTACCCCCCACATATTTGTGCAAGTTTGCACCAACACATGCATGTGTGTGGGTGTGCAAGTGCTTATGCATGCCCTTGTGTGTGTAGTGGTAGTGTATGTGTGTGTGTGTGTCACACACACATGAGCAAGTGTGTGCATGGTGGCCTTAGTAAACCATGGGGTGTTCTTTTGAGCACCTATGTATATGTGAGTGAGTGTCATGTGGTAGTTTTGTGAGTGTATGCATGTGTGTATGTGGTCATGCATGTGTGTGTGGGCATGAGTGCACCATGCACTTGTGCATGAGGGCTAACCCCTCATGCTTGCCCTTATGTTGTTGTGATGGTGTGTGTGCATAGGTAGATATAGAAATGTCATGTATGGTTGATTCACATGTGATAATGCTCTTATATGCTTATAGTGATTTCTAGGTTGATTTTTGAGCTAGATTTGTGCCTACATGTTCCATGCAAGTACCCATGTTTTATATATGTATTTGGGGTAGAATCATCCCAGGAATCCGCTGGTGGAATGAGATTTCACTTTGGAGCAACTTCATAAACTGTTATTTTCTGTCTTGATGCCATGTTTAGAGCTTAGTGTCATGTGGTGTGTTGGGCCTATGAGGATGAATCCTTGATGTGGCAGTAGTGGGTGAACCCCTCTACAACATCGAGTGTTTGTTTTATACATAGGAGTTTGTATGAACTTGTCGTGCCTTGTCAAAGTTGACACTTGGCTGAAATTGTTAGCTTTGTGAAAATCAGTGATTTTCACAAAGTTTGAGAAACTGCTGTTATTTTCTTCCCTTGTTGATGTGGTTGCACAAGCTCGTGTGTTGGGAATCAGCCCATGCAACAAACTAAGGTTTGTGAGCATTCGGGTTTGTCTAGCTCTCTGTTAAATTTCATGCTCTTTCACTTCCTGTAGATATCATTTTGGAGGCTGCCAAAATGCTTGAGAGCATAAGCAGCTGGTGAAAATCTGAGATTTTCACGAAGTCTCAGAAATCTGTTATTTTTGTCCAAGTTTGTGTCCATATATCTTCCCATGGGTGATTCCTTGGTAGTATCTTCTTGCTCAGGCCTGTAGAGCTTTTGAATGGCTTTTTCCACGTATCTTGTTTGGCTCATTTGGGTGGGTGTAGGTACTTTGAATGTTGTATACAAACTGCTATGATGCTGTTTAGATCAGATTGCATGTATTAGTTGTTTTGAAGCTTGTGTGAGTATTGTTGGTGGTGTGGTGACTTTCTTTGCACCACTCCACCTATATTTGTTTGTTTGATCATGTGGCAACGTGGGAACACCAGAAGAGTGCCATTAGAGTGTGCTTGTGGTGGATTTGAACCGTAGGACTCCATATCTTGTTTTGTAGTTTCCGGTTGATCCGTAGCTCCGTTCTCAACGTTCTTTATATGTTTTTGCATCGTTTTATCATGATGCATCTCTCATGCCATCCTCATGCATGTCAAGATAGCTTAGTGTGAAGTTCTGTCCAGAAGTTTATCTTCTTATCTCATGCATATGAAAGTGACTAGAATAGTGATGCATGCTTCCTTCTCATCTCTTGCATCATATTGTTTGTTGCATCATGTTGTGTTGGTGTTCATTGGCTGTTATTTTTATCTTGGGTAGCATTGGGATCGGAGAGCGAGTACGTGGATTCTGGAGAGTACGTGCAGGACGACCAAGAGCAGTTCCAAGCTGAAGACATCACCGGCAAGATGACCGTGACCTTGATACCGTATCTAGCTTTGTTATGCTTAGAATCTCGTTTCCTTCGATATATGGTCGCTGCCTACCACTTGATATAATTGCCTCCTGACATTGCCATGAAACCCGAACACCTTCCCCTCCTAGCTACTGTTGTTTGGATAAGTAGGCTTGCTCAGCTTCTAATGTATAGCTTTGCTAGTTGCAGGTGCCAGCTGTCTCATGTGAGAACATGAGTATTTTGATATCATTATGATTAAACTGCTATTTAATTAATGCACCTATATACTTGGTAAATGAAGGAAGGCCTAGCCTTTTGCCGGGTGATTTGTTCCGTTATTGCCACCTTAGTTTCGGCTACCGGTGTTTGATTCCATAATTGATCGCTCCTAACACGTTCGGGGTTGTTATGGGGACCCCCTTGATAAATCGGGTAGTGTTAAGACTTGTCCGGCAGGACCCAACATTGGTTTAAATTTGCTAATCACCTAATAATAATTTGCATAGGGAATAGCTACCCCGAGGATTTAATCAACAACCCGGGACAGTGCTCCTCATGAGCGTTAGTCCAAAGCTAGAGCCACTTGCGGGGCAACCCAGGGCAACTCGGGGATGTCTATCCAGCCACCGTACGTAGTGCTCATCCGTCATGTCCTGAGACTGAGATACGCGACTCTTATCGGGGTCGTCGACACGACGGGAGGTCCTGCTAGATTTGTCTTACCTTAGCGATATATCTTGCGTACCGATGAAACTTTGGGTCTCCTCAAAGTTGAGGTTTTCCTCTAAGGAATCCGACAACATCACGAGATTCGTGATAGAGGATTACTTTGCGGCCCGTGAAAGTTTGTGATGGACTAGTTGGAGCACCCCTGCAGGATTTAATCTTTCGAAAAGCTGTGCCCGCAGTTATGTGGCAAACTTGGATAATTTGTTAACATACAGTTCTAGATAACTTGAATTAACTCTAATAAAACTGCCAACCGTGTGCGTAACCGTGACTGTCTCCTTCGAAGACCTCTCTTCGATCGAGAATAGGGTGGGGTTTTGTTTGACGTAAGTAGGTGTTCAGGATCACTTAGTGATCACCTAGTCTTCGACCGCTCGCGTAGACCACCATATCAAATACTCTAATCTTCGTAAGTTAGCCACCATATATGCTTAGGATGCTGCAACCTATACACCGAACCTTCCTCACCTAACAACTTGACTAGTTTCGGTACCAAGGTCATCCGATTGCTGAGTCCCCATGGCTCACAGTTTACTACAACACCCCAACAGGTACAGGTACGCCCAACGCAGGAGATCCAGATGGCACGCACCTGACGTGGCAGTACAATGAGGAGAACAACCGACTGTACGTGAACTATCCGGAGGACTGAGGCCGTGGTCGTGATCGTGGGCCAGCATGCGGGATATCATAGTCTTTTCCTTGTTTCATGTAGTCCATAGCGGGACTAATTTGTCTAAATAATTGTGTGGATGTAAACCTTATATTATACTATGTCAGATGGCAAATGTATGCCCTATTTGTCATTCTTTGTTTATGTATTTGCTATGATTATCTCGCTTGCGAAGCGCTTAGATGCGCCTCTTTCCTTTTTGGGGCATCGCCCCCGAAATAGGAAAGGGCCGCATCTTAGTCGTTACATGGTGGTAGCGGAAAAACTCTATCTAAGGCAGCATGGTCTTAGTGCGACTCCAATCGACAGGGATCTGACTCGGTTACGCTCCTAGCCCGTGAACGCTCTATCTCCTTGACAAGAGACGACAAATCCTTATGTGAACCTGGCCATGTTAAAAGCCGCTGAGTACTTTTGAATGTACTCGCAAGCAAACCAAACTAATATATACACTAAGCAATGCAATATATGGCATTCAAGCATGCATTTTTTATTAGAGAAATATTAATCATTATGACATAGCATACCTATCTAGCAATATTAATTATCAAGGTATAACATGATTATCTAGCAAGATAACTTCTAAAGTAAATACGATAAGGTAAAGCATATTCAGTAAATGATGTATACTCCGAATATTCTTAGATCCAATCTGAATATGACCCAAATCCAATCCAGCTCATGTGGTCATCCGACCACTCATCTCATAGCCATCCCATGGCTAACATGTTATATACCTGACATCTTCCGATGTCTGCACAAGATGAGTTATTCCATCATTATTATCACTGATACGGTTGAGCACCTACTGAGGTCTGTATGGGGGGTGTCCAATACCGTGGACGCGGCTATTCGAATAGATTTGACACTCTGCAGAGGTTGCACACTTTACCCACACCATGGAGCACTGACCTCATGATCCCATTCGGGTGGACTAGTGTTGCTCCAACGAAACTTGTCTGACCCGTGACTCTTTCATCATACCACCGGCATTCATCCTCCCCCGGAGTCCTGCCCTGGGTGGCCCTGTGTCCTCATGACACCTGTCACCGTCGTGGCCAAACTAAGCTGTCCCAAACGGGGACGTGCGCACAAAACAACTCAACTGGCTCACAGGGTTATCACCGCCTACCTGATCAGGGTAGCGCGCGTGCATATCCCTCCCTCTTTGAAGGTACCGGTGAAAGAGCACGCGATCAGACCAAGTCACGGCCGACTCATACCGACAAATGTGGTTGCACGGATAAGCCCGGACATGTGACTCTGGATCAACCACTAAGTTTGGTTTTGACAACATATTTATTAAGCATGGTTGTTCATCAACAATAACTTATCATGATGATAACTTTGTATGAAATAGCAACGGTAGAAACACAACAACCTATCTCCATATCACCGTGAGTTATTAATAAGACATGATGTAAATGACAAGTTATTACTTTACAAGTTCTAGCTATAAATTAGACCCTCGGAACCCTCGCGTAAAACCGGCAAATAAACAAGTAGCTACCAGAACGGTCTTTAAAACACAGATCTAGGGCATTACCGGATTAATTCAACCCCGGCTCAAGACATCTGGAAAGCAGCTCAGAGAATGTAGCAGTTCCCTAACATCGAAGAACAGCTCAGAGCATAGGGTCACTGCCACGGAAATAAATTCAACAGCTGCCCACGACGACCGAAAAGAAGCTAAGAACACGTGCTAGCTGCTGACAAAAGAAATATAAAGTCGGGATCCACCCCGGACGGTCGAAAGCAGCTCAGACTCAGGCGTGGTGCCGTCATTGAAGAAAATGCGAGCAAGGGTTCGTCAGCATCTCATACAACACATTATTATACACTCGGATATAAGCATTATAAATTAAATATGCAAGAAAATCATAGATCAAAGCTTGAGGGCATATATTAGATGGCGGCTTGCCTAGGGTTGAGGAATACTCCAGGAAGAGGTGCGGAGAGTCCGCAGAGCGATCCACCGGAACGGTTCTCTCTCAAAGAGGCTGATAGGAGCGCAAGGGCAACATGGTCATTTTCAGAATGTGAACACATAATGAAAATGATACCAACATGAAGTGCTCGACAAGACGAAGTTGCGGGCTTTGGAGTCACCTCAATCGGAGTACCGAGCAAAAAGATATAATCGTTTGTCTTCCAGGGGCCTTTCTATAAAAGGAATATTCACAACCGGGTCGCTCACAGCGCAGCTGGTCGCGCATCCCGGGAGAATACGCTTCCACTTATCCACTCTGTCGGGTGCCTTTCTCACCGATAGGTGGGGCCGGGCCCACCCATCGGGTCCCTCTCTCTCTCTCCTCTCTCCTTCTTCTACCTCCCGACGCTGCACGCAGAGCAGAGGAGGGCCGCCGGCGCCGGCGTTCGCCAGGACGGCTCCGGCCACCTCCGACGACGCGCCGGCCACCACAGAGATCAGTGCGGCCCGACGAATCCATCCCGGT